>NC_137276.1:2185000-2820000 GCF_054371585.1 Giraffa tippelskirchi
TCCATCCATCTACCACTCAGAAATCTATCCATCCATGCAACCATCTGTCCCTTCATCCATCCATCCATCCATCTATCTGACCATCTATTCATCCATCCACCAATCCACCCTTGTGTGTATGCATGCACATATCACACCACCCACCTATGCATGTATCTGTCCATCTATCCATCCACCCACCCATACGTCCTTCATCCATCTATCCATCCACCCCTGCTCACTTCCCTCCATCCATCTGTACATTCATTCACTGAAACACACATACTCACTGAGGCAGAGACTGCCCAAGAGGCTCACAGCCTATTAAGAAGCCCTGCCTGGTGCAGAGAAGAAAGCCTGGGCTGTGGCCTACTTTTCCAGTTGATGGATGAGGCAGCGCTGCACCCAGGCTCTCCCAGACTACCAAAGAGGCGGAGTCGTACCTTCCAGGCTCATTGTAGCTTCCTTCTCAGCTACTTTAGGGCTGATGAATGGGGCTGTTGAAACCAGAGAGGATTATGTGTCTTAAGTTCTGGTTCTCTGACTCCGGAGGTACAACGGGACCATTTGTGTATCAGAAGCAATTTTAAAACCTGACTCCTCTGATATCTTGCTGTCAAACTGAAGGCAATAGAGATTCTGGGAAGCTTCCGGAGTCTTGCTCTTTGGAAAGTTTCCTTCTGATCTCACTCAAGGATGACACAAGCAGACGCTGTCTCCATTCTCACTGATTTGGAAATGTGTGATATTTTATGTGTGTGTATGTGTGTGCTCAGTCATGTCCAACTCTTTGTGACCCCATGGACTGTAGCCCACCAGCCTCCTCTGTCCTTGGGATTCTCCAGGCAAGAATACTGGAGTGGGTTGCCATGCCCTCCTCCGGAGATCCTCCCCACTCAGGGACTGAACCTGCCTCTTCTACGTCTCCTGCATTGGAAAGAGGATTCTTTACCACTAGCGCCACCTGGGAAGCCCAGGATTTTTATGAACTAGGACAGATGACCATAGGTCCGCATCTGTTAATACCTTCAGAGTCTAGAAAGAGGGTTCCTCACCTGTCCCATGGGTGCTGGCCATGCAATTTGTGAGAAGGTTTAAGTCCTTTCTGCCTGGCAGGCGGGAGCTGCCCAGGGAACACATGAGTCGTCCTTCTCTCCACCTACAATGAGCCACCCTGGCAGGCAGGAGCTGCCCAGGGAACACATGAGTCGTCCTTCTCTCCACCTACAATGAGCCACCCTGGCAGGCGGGAGCTGCCTGGGGAACACATGAGTCGTCCTTCTCACCACCCACAACGAGCCACCTCTGGCCCACGTTTACTCCTCCTCAGTGTCGCTAAGCCAGTACGTCGCTTTATGTCATTTCATTTGAAATTTCATTTTCCCCATTTCCCATGGAGAAATATGCAGCTGGGAGA
Organism: Giraffa tippelskirchi; assembly: GCF_054371585.1. Taxonomy (NCBI): domain Eukaryota; kingdom Metazoa; phylum Chordata; class Mammalia; order Artiodactyla; family Giraffidae; genus Giraffa; species Giraffa tippelskirchi. The sequence continues at coordinate 2,186,397 of NC_137276.1, forward strand.
CAGTGAAGAAATGCCAAAATCAGGAGGGCCAGGATTCCAATCATTCCCTGGTTCCAACCAGGTCCAGCTCCTAACCCTAACCTCCATGCTCTCTCAAGACTGGGACAGCGTTGGTCTTTGTCCCTCAGGGCTGGTAGCAGTGATGGAGACAGGGGCTTCCCCTGCCTCCCATGGCACCTCCCCTCCAGGAATGGGAGTCAAATAAGTAAGCCTGGACCATCACTGTGCACGCTGGAGCCCACACTCTAATTTCTGAGATAAGAAAACGCAGAGGCAGGTTTCAGCCTGGAGGAAGCTATTCCTGGCACTGACAGAGGGCTGGTGTCGGGATGAACAAGGAACGCCCACAGATTATCCAGGAAAACAGTGCCCAGCAGAAAAGTGACCCAGACGGTGAGCAGAGGAGGAAATGCTGTGGGAACAAGCCCTAACCCTCGGGGGCCAGGGCCAGCTGATCATGGCCACAGGGAGTCCCACTGTCCCCCAGCCCACGGCACACGAGGACAGCCGGCCACACCTGCGTCAGACCATTGCAGCCCCACGGGCTCCTCCATACGTCGCTGGAGGAGGGGTGAGTGGGTGCAACCGCTTTGGAAAGTGGTTGGGAATTTTCTCCTGGAATAGAAGGTGCACACCTTGCCCCACTGCAGCTCTATCTCTAGGTGTATAAGCCCCGAGGAATTCTTGAATATCTGCTGAGACTTGGTCAAAACTGGCATTCAGGGCCTCACAGATGATGAACAAGACCCAAAGAATCCCAGTAGAGGAGAGAACTAGGGTATACAGGCAAAGAATGTAGGAACACCAGAGTCACAGAGACACGATTCTAAATCAAAAGAATGGAGAATTGTTGAATTGCTTTCAACATCTCTACCTTTTTTTTTGTTTTGTAAAGATAAAAACTAAAAATTTAAAAATATGCTTTAGGTACCCACACAGACACAAGCAATCTCTGTAGAAGGAAAAGCACAGAAATGATAGCGAGGTGGCAGACGGAGTTTATTTAGGGTGGGGGGATGGGTATGGCATGTGAGGTGTGGGGCGTGCTTGTTATCAAGGCCCCCATTGCTCAGGGAGGTGAGTTCACAGGAGCACCTTGCTGGTTACCCCCTGGACCTGAAACCAATTAGGACCCTGTGGGGCTCCGGGGTGCAAAGCCTTTCTGTGTCCCCCATGTCTTGATTACAGGAAACAGGCTTCATTCGGCCTCCCTGATCGTCCCTGCCTTCCAACAGGTACGTTCAAACAGTTGCTCATCAGGGCAAAGAGGGGATGTAGAGATATGGGAGGAGCCATCAAGAAATAATAGGGCAGCCTCGGGGGGTGGGTCCTGGCTCTCCTTCAGGGGTACACAGCATAGTATCTTTGTTTTCCAGATAAACTGAAGCCCCCACCAGGTGGGAGAACTAAACTGTCTGCTGCCCGCCAGCACGTGGACCCCAGACCAGTTGGAATCTGAAGGTTGGCGATGCTGACTCCCACTTACCTCCCCACCAACCAATCAGAGGAGTATCCACGCGCTGATCACGCCCTCTCTGAACTGTAACTGACAAACTTCTCACTGCCCAGTCCAGGCCAGACACACGTCTGTGAGGACCTGAACCCACTGGGCCCCCTTTGCCTGGCAACCCAGCAAAGCTGTTCTCTTCTACCTCACCCAGCATTCCATCTCCGAGATGGATTTCGACATTGGGTACGGAGGCCAGATTCTGCTTCAGACCCCCAGCCCGCAGCCCCGCTGCCCTCCGCCGTGGGGCAGCCCCTGCGCACCCCGCTCCCCACGGCCGGCCACCCCCAGCCGCGCCCCTCCCTGGGCTCTGGAAGTACCCCCTTCTCCCTGCTCCTCGGCAACCAGGCAGGGAGGCTTCTCCCCGCCCAGGGCTGTCCGTCCCAGAAATACCTGCGCCCACCTGTCAGGCCTTCTGCACCGTCAAACAGCCCCCTGGGTCCCTTCAGACGCCCACACGGGCAGCCCCTGGCCCTGAGACAGCCCTGCAGGGTCACTCCCAAGCTTCCGGGTTCCCAGGTGCCCCGGCTTCTTCCCTTTGCTGATCTGCACGGGCCCATAGCACTTCCTGTAGAGACTCCACACACACACATACACACACACACACCACACACACAAACACACCACACACACACACACACACACACACACACACATCCCACACATCCCACACACACATACCACACACATCACACATACCACACACACACATCACACACACACAAACACATCACACACACACATACCACACACACACACCACACACACACACATCACACATACCACACACACATACCACACACATCACACATACCACACACACATACCACGCACACATACCACACACACACACACACCACACACACACACATCACACATACCACACACACATACCACACACATCACACATACCACACACACATACCACGCACACATACCACACACACACACACACACACCACACACACACCACACACACACACACACCACACACACACATCACACATACCACACACACATACCACACACATCACACATACCACACACACATACCACACACACACAAACACACCACACACACACACCACACACACACACCACACACACACACATCACACATACCACACACACATACCACACACATCACACATACCACACACACATACCACACACACATACCACACACACACACACACACCACACACACACACCACACACACACACACACCACACACACACACACACCACACACACACATCACACATACCACACACACATACCACACACATCACACATACCACACACACATACCACACACACACACAAACACCACACACACAAACACACCACACACACACACCACACATACCACACACACACCACACACATCACACATACTACACACACACAAACACACCACACACACAAACACACCACACACACAAACACACCACACACACACACACCACACATACCACACACACACACACACATCACACATACCACACACACATACCACGCACACATACCACACACACACACACACACACCACACACACACACACACACCACACACACACGCACACCACACACACACACAGCTCCCGGTCTGCGTTTTACATCTCTGACACCATGTCAGCATCTCTTGCCCCAGGCCCCTGTCCTAATGGGCCCCTGCCTATTACCCGTGCTTATTAAGTTATTTCAAACACAGGAAACAACTAATGTTGATTAATAGAAGAATCAAGTAACAAAAAGAATCAGTCCTGACGAACTGAAGCCAAGAGGCCACGTCACGCACTGCGTCTCTGCTTCGGCCTGCCGTTCTGTGGCTAGAACGTTTCCCAACCAGCTGGGATTTGGTGGACGTGAGGCTACACAAGCAGTGTGTATGTGTGCGGGTGGGAGCTGAGTGTCACACATACAGGTCTGATGGGCCCTCCCAGGCTCAGAGGTAGTAGCCCTGGGTGTCCCCCCCCAGGCCGCTTAGAGAGGAGCCGAGTGACCCTGGCCTCTTTCCAGCCTCTGCCCTGGGGTCTGTTGCCTCACCTCCCTTCTTCTAAATTACAGCTTCTTAAAACCAAAACACCCTGAAAGCACTGGAAAAGCCCCTAGTATAAGCGTCATTCAGCAGCGCACTCCAGTATTCTTGCCTGGAGACTCCCATGGACGGAAGAGCCTGGCGGGCTGCAGTCCAAAGGGTCATTACGCTCGTTGTTACTGTCTGAGGGCTGACCAGCCGGGCTCCAAGCTGAGCGCCGCACACATGAGGAATGAGGCCGTGGGGCTTGAGCCACTTGCCCAAATGGTTCGACTCTGAAGCGCCCAGCAGGCCCTGGAGGTCTGGAGGCAGAGCTGTGCCCCTCAACCCCACCACACAGCCACGTCACTGCCTCCCAAAAACCCAGCCACATTCACCGATGGCTGACCTGGTCCACAGCGGTGAGGGGCTGGGAGGCCCAAGGCAGGTTCACCGAGGGCCGACTTGGTCCAGAGCGGTGAGGGGCTGGGAGGCCCAAGGCAGGTTCACCGAGGGCCGACTTGGTCCACAGCAGTGAGGGGCTGGGAGGCCAAGGCAGGTTCACCGAGGGCCGACTTGGTCCACAGCAGTGAGGGGCTGGGAGGCCAAGGCAGGCATGCTGACCCCAGGTTCTCACAGGTAGGGGAGGTGGGGCCCACCGCCTGGGGTCTTTCCCTGGGGCGGGAGCCCTGAGTGCAGACATGGTGCCAACGTTCTGCTTACAGGCCTGGGGTCCCCCACATTCACCTCACCCCTGCTGGCTCCCACTGACTTGGAAATCGAAAAGGTGGCTGCAGGCCTTCTCCAGACCGCCATTCGCCTGGAGGGTGGCGAGGCCACACATGGGTGCCCACCAGGAAGGGAAGGGCAATGTAAGAGACCGGGGCTGGAGGTCAGGCCCTTGTGTCTGTGCCCCTCCTGATGAGCTGGGGCCCTGGCCAGGCCGCCTCTCCCGCCCGGGTCCCCAGGTCCCCACTTGAAGACGCATCCCTCCAGGTTAAGACCCAGGGTCCCTCCCAGCCCTCACGTTATGTGACTTTGAGAGTCCGCCATGGCCAGGGCACCCACTGACTCTGAATTTCTACTTGGTGCTTTTCAATACCTGTTTGCAATGCTATTTCTTAGAGCTGAAACAGCGTCACCAGACAGCAGACCAGCGTATTTATCACACAGGGCAGGTCCCTCCCCCCATTACCATCCCCGTGACCCAGGGAGGCCCTCTAACTGTGGGCTGACCCTCTGGGACACAACGTCTTCTGCTGGGCTGGCTGCCGGCCAGTGGGCAGATGCCCCTGCTCACTCTTTGTGCCAAAATACCATTGCTGATGGGGTTTCAGAATTGCTTACTATTTGATTATAGGAAAGCCCAGAAAAGTACCAATTTCTGAGGGAAAATGTTTGTCACAAATGATTGTCGCCGACTTGGATAGGTGAAATTTGAAGTTTGTTTATCCTCCCACTAGATTTCACAATGAAATTAGATCACTTCTGCGGTTTTCTGAGGAAGAAATAGAAGCTTTAAGAATAAATGGATACACAGAGTGACAGTTGGAAAGGAGCAGTCCCGGGAGAAAAAAAACAAAACCAGCGTATTTATCTGGGCCATGTAGCCCGTCAGTGAGGCACCAGATCATGATTAAATATAAGTTTTAAAACAAATGGAGAAACTGTTAACTACAACAGAGTCTGATGTGCCTGCGCTGGGTCAGTGAGAGTGGGATTGTCTTGCCCGAAATGAGGAGGGGCGGGGGACCAAGTCTCCCGGGCAGGTGAGAATGCGGAGGAGGAGATGTAAGACTGCCCTCTCTCAGGACCCCCGATCTTGCTCTGCCCTGCATGGCCCTGCCGTCCCTCCTCGGTCCGGCCACCAGAGCCCACGAGTGCGGTCCAGATGTGCTTGCCCCCTGCACGCAGACCCCCAGGGATCTGCGGGGAGCCCGTGCTCTCGCGGTGGAACCGAGCCCTGCGACCGCAGGACCCGAGGACCTGGTCCTCCCGCAGCACGGACCTCGAACCACGATCAAGCTTAGACTCCGGGCACCCCTGGCCAGGAGCGTGTGGACACACAACCAATATTTCCGGGGGATCGTTAGTGAGGGCAGAAATGCAACTGTATATGTGAGCGCTCCTCACGTCACTGACGCTTAAAGACGTGTTCTCTGTGGGATCCTGAGGCATGCGGCCTCGTTTGAGCAACGGCCCAAGCGGACAGACGGAGCAGAATTAGGTCTGATGTGATGCCAGAAGGCTTCTCCGTGCTGTGCGGTCCTCTGCCCAGCTCCGCTCCATCGGAGCGCCAAGGTTCCCTGTCACACTGGAGAACCTTCTCCCTTGAGCCCAAAGGGACGAGACAAGCGGGGAGACGGCAGTGAGGCATCAAGTCTGCGAGAGGAACATGACACTGGGCTTCTTGAATAATCATGAGATCAAACGTCTCAGTTGAGGGTAATTGCAAATGTATCAAGATTTCCCTCTTCGTAGGGAGAAGAAAGGAATCTTCAAACCCCTCAGAAAAAAAGGTTTGCCTGTGGCAAAGAACATTATATAAATGTCCATCCTGCCAGAAACTTCGACTGTCTCAGATGTGAAATGCAACGTATCAGCATCAGTGTTTCCTGTAGCCAAGGCAACAGCCTCAGACACAGTAAAGGAAAACATGAAGACAACATTACCAAGAACATGTGCTCGTTTAAAAAAAACTGTAAAAATGAATAAGTAAATAACTATCCTTACAAGTCTCTCTACCCTTTTCCCCAGGGTAGGCCAGGCATGGAGGTATTGTCAGGATATTGACAGAAAGGTGAGCCCTGTGTGGGGACACCAAGAACAAAGCTGTTTGAGGCTCCTGAAATCCAATGGTGGGTTTAACGGATACTTCAGTAGAAATGTTAGCTCTTGGAATTGGCTAAGTCCAGAGTGCATATTGAAATTCAGCCTACTGTCTTAACTTTCTAATGTATATGCTCTGTGCTGGTGCCTCTATAAAACGTTCCCTCTCCCTCGGAGGGTATCACCTCGTGCGCTCTGCATCCTGGTGACCATCTCTGCCCTTCCACTTAAGGCTTTGCTTTGGGTCCCCACCTGGGAGTTACACTGTGTGGCTTATTGAAATGAATAAAAGAGATTTATAAATAGAGACTGTTTAGATAAAGGCGAAGCATCATCCATCTGAGAAGAGAGGCTTATCCGCAGCAGAAGTGTGTTTATCCAGGGAAATCAGCAGCACATGAAACCTCACTCGCCGGTTTTCAGAGGACGCTAAACTGCCCCTGATGGACCCGGTGGTCCATCACAAGGCCCATCCCCTGGGGTTGTACTCCAGATACATCGGGCTATTTGTCCCCAGGGCAGACCAAGGATTATTCCAGTGCAACGGCAGATGAAAAAGAGAATGGAGTACACGCCAAGGATGCTGGGACTGTGCCACGCTGTGTATGCGTGTGTGTGCACGCCCTCAGCTGTGTCCGACTCTGCGGCCCCATGGACTGGAGCTCACCAGGCTCCTCTGTCCACGGGATTTTCCAGGCAAGAATACTGGAGTGGGTTGCCATTTCCTCCTCTAAGGGATCTTCCCGACCCAGGAGTCAAACCCGGGGTCCTGCGTCTCCTGCACTGGCAGGTGGTTCTTTACCACCATGCCACAGGAAGTCCCATGTCATGCTTACAGGACTAGAAATGATGATTTCTCAAGAGATGCATCTGCAGTGTTACATTTCAGGCTGTGCTTAAATGGCCAAATAATCTAGTCATGACAAGACTAAACATGTATTGAAGGATTCTTAGGTTTAGCCTCTAACTGAAGGATGCAAATGGGATAGGTTATATATATAACACAGGAATATCTAAAGTTCATTTCTTGCAAACTCAGGCAACTTTTCTCTCTCCTGCAATTTACAGAACACTTAGACACCTGTGAAGGCTCCAAATGCAGGGAGCAGTTTGTGTCACCAGCCCTCGTCTGCCCTTCTTTCAAGGGGTATTCTTTCTAAAACACCCAAGGCTTCCTGAAAGGGATTAGCCATTGGTCCATCTGATAGGCAGAGTTACACTCCTAAAGTCTCGACCACTCTAGAGCTAATAGAAATTGTCTGACTTTATTAAATGGGGAGAGTTGAATCCTGGATAAACTCCATGAAATAACTTACTTCCCTTTGCTTTTGAGAACAGCCCCAGAGGTCCAGCTGCTCCTGGGGATGTTGAGCATGAGGCACCACCATCCCCACGGAGATGGTGCCACCAGGTCTTCATTGGATAGCGGCGTGCTTGGACAGCTCGGGGCAGGTGTGGCAGGTGTGATGATGGCCCGTAGGGCCCACGTCCCCCCGCCTGAATCAGAAGCTCAGGGGTGCAGCCCAGCAGTCTGTGTTTAAACAAGATCTCTCACTACGGGGAGATCCTGACACAAGTTAAAATGGAGAGCGCTGCCCAAGGGGCCAAGCTCTAACCTCCAACCTGTGCATGGCAGAGGCTCCAGAGAGTACCCCTCTTGGTGACAGACACCCCGGGTACCCCTGTTTCCGGTAGATCAGCCTGCACCAAAGCCGGTGCCCTGAAGCACTGCTATGCTCTGAACCACTCAAGCCTGGGGATCTCCCGGGTGGTTCAGTTAAATGCAGGAGATGTGGGAGATGCGTGTTCAAGCCCTGGGTTGGGCAGATCCCCTGGAGAAGGAAACGGCTAGTATCCCACTCCAGTACTCTTGCCTAGTGAATCCTGTGGACAGAGAAGGCTGGTGGGCTACAGTCCATAGGGTCGCAAAGAGTCAGACACGACTGAGCCACTCATCACAACAACAACAAATGATAAGGGAGGAGGCTGGAGGGGGGAGGGATTTGGAGAAAATAATCCCGGGAGGTGCCATGAAGCATCTGCTGTCACGTTCCGGATGTGCATTTATCCTATAGACAAAGGAGAATCATTGCTTGGATTTAAGCAGAAGAACAGAGGACTAGCTTCTCATTTTTAAAAGATAACTCTGGTGATAATGCAGCCCACTGGGGAACTGTTGAAACAGTCTGGACAGAAAAGAAGACGATTTTATTTTTCAGGCTTGCAGTGTTGAGGATGAGGCCAGAGGATGGTCTCGGACGCAGTCATGGAGTATCAGTGGACAGTTCTTCAGAACCAAGCAGCAAGTGGCCAGGGCAAGTGGGAGAAGTCAAGGTGACTTTCTGGGTTTTGGCATGAGTTTGAAATGGAAGAAAATCCCAACTGATGTTACCTTATGTTCTCACGTTATCAGAAGCTGTCTAGCAGAGCCCTGGGCCGCCTTCAGTTTTATGTCTCTTGTCATAAGCTCCCGTGTCTCTTGTCTACAGATCCCGAGCAGCAACAACGGGCTCAATTCAGTCCCGAATAAACGTCACTGGAAGCATCTGTCATGGTGACTCACTCTGGGTGACTCTGGATATATTATGTCATGTCCACCGGTTTTACTTTTTAGGAGAAACAGAAGCCAGGATTGAAATTAAAAGGTGGTTCTTGGACATGCTGAACAGAAACAATTTTTGAATAGACTGTGCAATATTCAAATATTTGAAAATTTATATTTCACCACACTAAACACCTGTCAGGCTTCCCTGGTGGCTCAGCTGGTGAAGAATCTGCCTGCAATGCGGGAGACCTGGGTTCCATTCAGGAGTTGGAAAGATCCCCAGGAGAAGGGAACAGCTATAGAGTTCACACACTCTCCTTTAAAACAGAGATGTGTGTGTTTTATCTTCGTCTTTCTCCTCACTTCCAGCCCCAAGAAACTTGCCTCATGCATAGTACATGCTGAATAAACATTGCTGTTTGCTGATCTTGTAAATAACTTGGAAAATAGAAAGACTGCCTGAGTTTCTTATCACATTTTGCTTCTCCAAATAAGACACTATTTTCAGAAATGTCTTGACAGAAATGCTTAATGCCAGCAGGGTACGTCCCTTCTTCTATACTGCCTCTATACCGATTAGAAATTCTGTAAGCAGTGCCACATTGGCATAGCCTGTGTGCTTTAACAGGCCTCATCTCTAAAGTGATAAGAACTATTTAAGAAAAATGAATACATTTGTATCCATGTCATGGTTTATATTTTTAGACAAAAACTAAGTCCTGCATGACTACTTTTTTTTCAATTTGATTTTATTTCTGCCCAAACCTGTCAGTCACATCTTCCCAATGAGGACGTTTGAGTAACCCCTTCACTCACACTGGTCTCCAAGGCCTTTTAAGATGTTACAGAGGAGACTAATCATTGAGAAACGGGTGCTCCTGGTACTGACTCCTGTTTTCTCTGAACGGAGAATGTGTTTGTCCACATTTAGTTAAGGTGACATGACCTAGTGGCTGGTACTGTGTGCCAGGCTCAGTTGCAGAAACGGGAGGAAGGGTGAGGAAGGCGAGGCCATCCCTGGGGAGCTCGGAGCCAGGTGGGAAAGATGCTCATTCAAGGACGAGCCAGCCAGGTTCCTCTAAGAATTTCCAGGAAGGCTTCCTGGAAGAACTGCCTGCCGAGCTGAGTCTTGATGGACGAACCGAGAGTTTCCAGGCCTGAAGCAGGTATGTAGGACTCCGAGCAGAGGGAGCCAAGGACAAGGCTGCCTGTGCACGTGCGCTTTGAAGGACAGAGGGCCGAGTCCCCGCGGAGGAGTCAGGAGATTCATGTGACTGTAGAACAAGTGTGTTCTGGAAGCAGGCAAGGAACGCGGGAGAGCAAGCTGGAGCTGGGTGCAAAAGGGCCTTGTGTGTCTTCTGGGAAGACTGGTCTTTGTCCTGTGGCTGAAGAGAAACTGCCCACTTCCAAACTGGGGAGTGAAACAGTATTTCTTTAAGACATACCAAGTAAAGCACAGAAAATGGATTGGAGCCAGAGAGGCTGGAGGCGGAGGGACCGATCAGAGGCCAGTCGCAGTAAACCAAGGAGTCAAGTTCAGCTGAGGTGTGGTGGGCCCAGCAGGCAGGGGTCAGAGGGGCTGGGAGAGGTGGAGGTTTGGGTGCATTTGGGGGTAAAATTGGCGAGAAGAGTTTGTTGATCGAATGTGAAAACTAAGAGAATGAGGAAGACAGAAGACAGCTACAGGGTTTCTCATTAGTGGCCGCAGGGGGATATTGCCTTTAATTTAGGAAAGGAATGTCCCAGCAAAGGGAACAGGAACAGAAATGAGAGTGAATGGGCAGAAGGCCCCAGCCCGTCACTGCCTTTAACACCAGGGTGACCATGACGGAGACTTTAAACCAGGAGATGATCAGAGAAAAGCTCCTAGCTCCCTCTCTCCTTTGGAAGCTGAAACAAAACATGGACAAAAGTTTTAGGTGGACAAAAAACCCCAGACAACAAAAAGAAAAAGATTCTGAATGTGTCCAAGTGTGTCAACACCGCTCCATGGACACCAGCCAGGGCTGGCAAATGGCCCAGAATGTTCTGGAAGGTGGCAAGCTTGCCATGACACTTTGGTGTTCATCTTCCTCAAAGGCTGAATTGGGTTTTTGAAGTGCTTATCAGTGATATGAATTAAGCCTTATGTTGGACTGTTTTACTAAAGTTTGAAGATAAGAGGATTTGTGGTTTGTTAGGAGTCATTTCTCCTGCTACCATGGGTACCCTTGTGAAGGAGCACTTTATGTCACCTTCTGGCAAGCAGCATGTTCAGACTGTCTTTTTTACTGAGGCATAATTGGCATTAATTATATTAGTTTATGGCTTCCCTTGTACCTCAGTTGGTAAAGAATCTGCCTGCAATGCAGGAGATCTGGGTTCAATTCCTGGATCGGAAGATCCCCTAGATAAGGAAATGGCAACCCACTCCAGTAGTCTTGCCTGGAGAATCCCATGGACAGAGGAGCCTTGTGGACTACAGTCCATGGGGCCATGAGAGTCAGACACGACTCAGTGACTAAACCACCATATTAGCTTCAGGTGGACACCATGATGATTTGATGGGCGTGTGTGCTGGAAAATGACCACTCTGTGAAATCTAGTTGCCATTCTTCATCCCTAAACTTACTCATGGATTTTTTTTTTTTCTTCTCGGGATGAGAACTTTAAAGATTTACCCTCTAGCAACTTTCAAATACTCAATGCAATACTGTCGACTACAGCTGGCATGTGGGGCCTTCCAGCCTGTGGCTCATTTAGTTCATAACTGAGGGTTGTGCCTTTCTGCCCCTCACTCAGTTCCTCCGCCTGCCACCCGCTGCTTCTGGCAGCCCCCCGTCTGTGCTGTGTGTCTATGAGCTCAAGTTTTTTGTTTGTTTGTTTTGTTTTTTAAAAAGCCCACAGTGAGACAAGGACCCAGAGTCTCTCTTTCGGCTGTGCTGGGGTTTCGCTGCTGCACCTGGGCTTCCTCTAGCTGCGGCAAGCGAGGGCCCCCCTCTGGTTGAGGTGCGCAGGCTTCGTTGCTGCGGCTTCTCCCGCTGAGGAGCGTGGGTCTCGAGGGCAGGCTCAGGAGCTGTGACGTGTGGACTTAGTTGTTCTGCGGTGGGTGCAATCTTCCCGTATCTGGGATCGAAGCTGTACCCCCTGCATTGGCAGGACTCTTATCCACAGGACCACCAGGGAAGTCCGAGCTTGAGTTCTTGGTTTTTTTTTTTAGATTCCATATGTAAGTGACATTTGTGTTCCTACGTCCAACGTGTTTCACTTAGCAGAACGCCCTCGACGTCCATTCACGTAGCTGTAAATGACAAGATTTCGTGTTTTTATGGCTCAGTAACATTCTGTTGTATTTACGTGCCACATCTATTTTATCCGTTCATCCATCAGTGGACACTTAGATGGCTGCTATATCTTGGTTATTGTAAATAATGCTGATGTGAGCATGGGGGTGAATATATCTTTGTGAGTGAGTGTTTCCACTCTCTTCAGATAAATACCCAGCAGCGGAATTGCCAGATCATGTGGCAGTTCTATTTTTTAAATTTTGTGAGGCATCTTCATACTCTTCCCCACAGTGCCTGCATCAATTTCCCCTTTCCCCACATCCTCACCAACACTAGTTACTTGCTGTCTCTTTGATGATAGGCGTTCTGACAGGTGTCGGACGGTATCTCATTGGGGCTTTAATTTGCGTTTCCCTGATACTCAGTGATGCTGAGCACTCTTCTGTGTGTCTTTTGGCCACCTGCAAGGACTCTCACCTGGAGAATCCCAGGGACGGGGGAGCCTGGTGGGCTGCAGTCCATGGGGTCACGAAGAGTCAGACACGACTGAGCGACTTCACTTTCACTTTTCACTTTCATGCATTGGAGAAGGAAATGGCAGTCCACTACAGTGTTCTTGCCTGGAGAATCCCAGGGACGGGGGAGCCTGGTGGGCTGCCATCTATGGGGTCGCACAGCATCGGACACGACTGAAGCGACTTAGCAGCAGCAGCAGCAGCAGCATATCTTTGGGAAAATGTCTGTTAATATCCTTTGCCCATTTTTTAATGAGATTTTTGGGTCTATTTTTAATTTTTTTTTAATTAACAATTTACTCTTTAGAAAATCATCTAACCACACCATAAAATGGTGACAGCAGGGCCTCCCTAGTGACCCAGTGGTTACGCATCTGCCTGCCAATGCGGGGGCCACGGGTTTGGTCCCGGGTCCAGGAAGATCCCACGTGCCGTGGAGCAACCAAGCCCATGGGCCACAGCCCCCGAGGCGGCACTCTAGAGCCCACAGGCTGCAACTGCTGAAGCCCGCGAGCCACACCGCCAGCAGCCCCCGCAGTGAAAAGCCCACGCCCCGCCACCGGAGAGTGGCGCCCGCACACAGCAACGAAGCCCAGTGCAGCCACAGCATGAAAATAAAACACATTTTTAAAAAGAGTAGCACAGTCCACGCCACACGTCATCAGACAGTCAAAAAGGTCAGCCTTCTGGCATCATCCTCTCGTCCTTTTCTACGTCGTGATTATTGACCATTCCCCGCAGCGTGTCCTTCGTTAGGATTTTATAACACACAGATTTGCTCCTGTGGAAGCGAAGCGTGCGCAGGGCACGCCGGCCACTTAACGCGTCTCATCAAGGATGCTCTGGTCCCCTCCGGCCTCTGAGAGCTTCGTCTTGTGTGGATCCATCCGGCATCATCCCCTGACTAGACCATCGTATTCGGTTTTTCTTTTTTTGACAGCACCACGTGGCGTGTGGGATATTATTTCCCCGACCAAGGATAGAACCTGTCCCCCCCTGCATTTGAAGCAGGGGGTCTTAACCACCGGACCGCTGAGGAAGTCCCTTTACCGTCACATTCTTAACTGTCATTCGCTGGATGTTTCTGTTGCTTCCGAGTGTCCCGACTACAAATGAAGCCCAAGTAACCCTTTAAGACAAAGCTAACGCTTTGCAGCTGGGCCCCTAACCCTCGTGGCTCAGGCTCTGTCCACAGCAAGGCCCCACTGCCTTCCCACGCAGGCCCTCCTGAGCAGGAAACTGCCGAGAGCTGCCAGGGTGCACCCCCAGAATCAGCGCGGTGATGGGGTGAGTTTCCTTAGAGAAGAAGGATTCACGCTTTGAAGCAGGTGAGTTGCTAGACTGGCCCCTGTGGGGTCCCCAGTGGTACAGGAGGGGGCTGGGGTGACGGGCCCCCCATCAAAGGTGAATAAACTCATCTCCTCACAACCCGAGCCTGCTGCCTGGAGCCGGGCCCTGGAGAAGGGCTGAGAGGACCCTGAGCTGGATCAAGGGTGGGAGGTGGATGGTTTCCAGACACTCCAGGGTGGGAGGGAGTGCACCCTCCAGGTCACTGCTGCAACCCGGGCAGCCCAGCTGTCGGCGCCAACATGGACAACCCGGGTGTAGACAAAGAGGGCTGGTGAGGCCGCGTGTCCTGACTGCCGGGACCCCTGAGCTTCCCCACGGTGGGGAGCTCAGCCCTACAGGGCCAGCAGGGGCCCATACCTCCAGGGAGCGGGGTGGGTGGGAGCTGCTGGACGACCCTGGAACTGTAGGCCTGGGGAGGGGTTGTCGGGGATGGAGACGAGGGGACAGATTGGCCCACATTTCCAGGGAGAGCCTGCAGGGCAGAGTGTGTCCTGCACAGTCCTCTGGAAAAGAATCGACCAGTGTCTTCCATCAAGCTGTGTAAAATCACCTTGGTGTTTCCTTCCAAATATGTTCAAAGCATGAAAAGAAACACATGTCAGAAGGTGTCTGCTGTCTCCTTACCAACCCTGGATGTTGACACGGGCAGCTCAGCGCTGCTCCATCTGACCTGGATCCACGCTCTGTGCCCTGAGGCTGGACTGCCCAGGGGACCCAGACGGGAACTACCGTGGACCATGGCAGCTGGCCCCCCTTTCATGCTTGCAGATACCCAGGAAGGTCCCATCTCCCTGCCCTGCAGCCTAAGAAACATCGTCATCATTGTTCAGTGGCTCGGTCGTATCCCACTCTTTCCAGCCCCATGGACTGCAGCCCCCCAAGCTTCCCTGCCCATCACCAACTCCTGGAGTTTGCTCAAACTCACATCCATTGAGTCGGTGTTCAAGAAACGTGGTGTGTTCGCAAGTTCTTTCCTAAATCCTTGTTCAGAGCAATGAAAACTGAAAATCTGGGTGAGGATCTGGGATCTGAAGCGAGGTAAACACACCCTCTAGCCCAGCCTCTCTGTCCTCGCTGTCGGTCTAGCTGTGTTTACTGGCAGCTCACATTAGCTAAACACGGGATTTGGAATAACTGGAATACAGCTGTTACAATCACTATCATCAAATAGAGGTTTGCGATCACATTCAGAGGGGCTGTAGTACCCTCTGTTCAAGGAACGTGTGTAACTCTCTGCGATGTTCTTGGCACCTCTCCTGCTTGGCTTCTCCCTGCGATGAGACTCTGTGTGAAGGTGCCGGGCACCTGGGGCTCCCCGGGGTCAGGTCGCCATCACGCCGGCTCACGCCTCCCGGAGCCCGAGTCAGAGCATGGCTCACACTGTGCCCAGTTCTCTGTTTCTGTCAAAACAGCCGGGCGCCCGGGCGCCGGTGACCAAGGATGCGCAAGGCTCCTCTCAAGTCTCTGCTCCCCCTGGATTTGCATTCCTGACAGCGAGCCTCACAGCGATTCCCCATGATTTCCTTAATCCTGACATTTCCAGCACACGGCACAACTGAAAGGTCATAAGCTGGCTAATTTTAAAATACCATTTCGATCACTTATCTTGCTGGAGTGTCAAACATGGGGCTGGCAGAACTGACACGTGCTTATTACCACCTTTGGGTTCTTGAAACCAACCAGAGTCATTTGAAGGCCTCTCTTGAGCGAGCACGCGGACGGCCATCAATCAGGGGGCCTGGTCGTTTAGAACGGTCCCCACCATGAGCCGGCCGCTGAGCACTCGTCACTCTAACTGCAGCTTCAGAACGTTGGTGTTTCTTCTTGGAAAATGGTGTTTGGGGGTCAGCGTGATGCAAGGAACAACAATAACCATTTATTAGACACTTGCCATGTATTCGGTTTTAGCATGAACTATTCAGCATAGCGACTCACTTCTCACCCCTCCGGCCACCGGGTACCCTCGCGATCTGCACTTTTTTAAGGTTGGAAAAAGCTGAGGGGCGGGAGGTGACAGGCGGAGAGGAGAGGGTTTGCATCTCCCGTGACCGAGGGGCTCCATGAAGGGGCTCCTGCTTGTTGCTCCGCCATCTCTACAGTCTCCTCTTAAATTAGAGCAACAGAAAACTGGGACAGCTCTTTATTTTGCACAAAATATTTTTCCTTTATGGAAAGTTGGGGGCAAAAGGGAACGCAGGACCCTCTGCCGCCCTCAGCCCAAGTGAACCGGGGGGCGCGGGGGAGGGGGGTACTTAGCCCCGTTGTAAAGTGAAAGTCACTCAGTCGTGTCCAACTCTGTGTGACCCCATGAACTATACAGCCCATGGAATTCTCTAGGCCAGAATACTGCAGTGGGTAGCCTTTCCCTTCTCCAGGGGATCTTCCCAACCCAGGGATCAAACCCGGGTCTCCTGCATTGCAGGCGGATTCTTTACCAGCTGAGCCACAAGGGAAGCCCAAGAATACTGCAGTGGGTGGCCTATCCCTTCTCCAGGGGATCTTCCTGACCCAGGAATCAGACTGGGGTCTCCTGCGTTCTTTACCACTGAACTCTCAGGGAAGCCCCAGACAAGGACAATGAGGCATAGGGTGTGAGGTGACCTGCAAATTCACACAGCTCGAGGGGCCGCCCGGGTTTGAGCCTGGAACACCTGCCTTCCAGGCTTCCCGGCTTTTAGGGTTTGACTGGACAGCTAGCAGCGGGGCAGGGAGGGCGGAATGTCCGTGTTACAAGAAAACTCAGAAACGTGCCACAAAGAGACCGAGCATGACCAAAGCTTCTTCTGGACGAGCTTGAGAAATGCCTGTCTTGACAGAGTTTCCAGCACCTTCTGTCATAACTCTTGGCCTCAGTTTTGGGGGCAAGGGCCAGAGTGAGAGCTTGAGAAAGACTGAGTGATTATAACCAGTAGTCGTGGAGAAAGATGTACTGTGGTGTTCAGTTGCTGCAACAACCCCACACCTCCTGCCTTTTGCAAATGAGGGAAACGGGGCTGAGCAATGCTCACCTCTGTTGTGCAGAACACAACGACTCCTCCTCACCAGACTCCTCGCTGCCCATGGCTTCCTGGGGGTTCCCCGTCACCCCAGGTGCTGAGGCAGATCCCCTAGGAGAACCCAGCCGAGGGCCGGCCCCCTTAACCGGGTCCCCTCCCTGACCAGGCCCAGGCACTGCCTTGCCTTGGTCTCCTGGCATGGCCAGCCCCGGGAATCCGGACTCCAGGGACTGGGTCTTCACCCCAAGTCCATGGGTCTGAGTCCCTGTCCTATATCCGGTTTCTTCTTACCTGTCGCTTCTCCAGGACCCAACAGCCGGAAGCAAATGGTCCATCCCCAGGGACACCCCCAGGACTTCTAATCCTGGCCCTTATTGGCCCCCTCCTCCTGCATTTTGAAACCTCTGCTCTCTCCTGCCCACCCAGGCCAGCCACGACCATCCCCCCAACAGTTATCCTGGCTCCCCAGGCCACCACGACCCAGGAGCATTCACTCGGGCCCTTGACAAAGGTCCCGTCCTCACGTTATTGATCTCATTTGATGGTGAGCAGCGAGTCCCTTGCTCCCAGCCCCCTCTAGTCTCTGTTTTTGCATAAACAAGAAGGCTTTCCCATTTTACTCGGGAGAAAGCTTCTTTCTCCTTCGTATAATTACAACTGTGATGATCACTGTCTCGCAGTAGGAATCTGTTTATTCCTCCATGTAAACCTTCTTGTCTTGCCATCTAATTTCCATTCACAGAGAAAAAAAGGTACAAGCACATTTCTTTTCACCCAAACCTTTAAAAAACGGGGATCACTTTTGTTTCTTCTGAATTTTATTACCTTCGCAAATCACATCATTACTTTCCCTTATTTTTGTTAACAGATGAGAAAGTGCAAGTCTCTGTAATTACAGATTGGATCCCAAATGCCACAACTTCAGATCACCCATCACCGGTGTATCCTAGTGTACAACCCACACCTTTTCTCGGAAGGAGAGGTGCCCTGGTCAGGATGGTCCTGGTAGTGATTTGGTGGCCCCTGGAACAGGTCAACGGTTTGAAGAGACAGAGCTCTGGCTTTATAAACTAAAAGTGTTTGTGCCAGCTGGCTTCCCAAGTGGCACTAGTGATAAAGAACTCACCTGTCAATGCAGGAGACATAAGGGACACAGTTTGGATCCCAGAGAGTTGAAATGCCTGTCCTGGATCACACAGCTGGGTGCCTGAGCTGGGATTTGAAAGCAAGTCTATCTGATTAGCTTACAAAGGTCCAGATAGTCAAAGCTATGGTTTTTCCAGTAATCATGTATGGATGTGAGAGCTGGACCATAGAGAAGGCTGAGCACCGAAGAATTGATGCTTTCGAACTGTGGGGCTAGAGAAGTTTCTTGAGAATCCCTTGGACTGCAAGGAGATCCAACCAGTCCATCCTAAAGGAAATCAACCCTGAATACTCATTGGAAAGACTGATGCTGAAGCTGAAGCCCCAATAGTTTGGCCACCTGATTCGAAGAGCTGACTCATTGGAAAATACCCTGATGCTGGGAAAGATTGAGAGCAGAGGGAAAAGGGGACAGAGGATGAGATGGTTGGATGTCATCACCGACTCAATGGACATGAGTTTGATCAAACTCTAGGAGATAGTGAAGGTCAGGGAAGCCTGGCATGCTGCAGTCCATAGGGCTGCAAAGAGTTGAGCACAGTTTAGCGACTGAACAAGTATCCGATTTGACGCTGCACTCTGTTCTGTGATGTCTCCCCACCTCCCCTCTCTCGGTGAGTAATGAGGTTGGGAGAAGGAAAGTCCAGGAGGTTGAAGGTGGCAGAGCACTGGCTGGTGCCAGGCAGCCTTGAGCCAAGGTTCCCTTTTGCTCCTGTCACACATCCTGCAGTTCAGGGTCCCGAGCTCAGAGCAGCACTGCAGCAGCCAGCTACCAGGGTTCAGAGCCCAGCCCCAGACACAGTTGGCCCTGTCTCAGGCCCTCGCTCAGCTGGCTGTGGACTTGACCCTGACCCTCTACAGCTGTCATTGTCATCAGAACTGCACAGCTGTCTCCACACACAGAGACACCCCAGGACTGCCTCGCTTCCTCCCAGAACTGCTCCTTCTCCTCACAGGACCCCCAGCACCTAGTCTTGCAGGTAACAGCCAGAGATTGGAGGTCCACATCCTTCCCAGGTGGCCCTAGTGGTAAAGAACCTGCCTGCCAAAGCAAGAGACATGAGAGATGCAGGGTCCATCCCTGGGTTGGGAAGATCCCCCGGAGGAGGAAATGGCACCCCACTCCAGTATTCTTACCTGGAGAATCCCATGGCGGGCTATGGTCCATGGGGTTGCAAAGAGTCAGACACGACTGAAGTGACTTAGCACTTAGCACGCATCCTTATAGAAAACTCACCCGGGGGGGGTGGTTCTGCCTGTATGTGCTTTCTCCCCTTTTTCCTGAAGTAACTGGTTCAACCTCCCCCAGTCCCAACTTCCCTGCCAGCCTTTGCTCTGATTCTTGATGATGATGCTACAAGTGTCATGCGGAGCCCCTCGCTCGGGACTGCCTTTGCAGGTATAACCTGTCTTCTCTTCTTCTGACCCTTATTGTTTTATGCACATTTCCTAGGAGATGCTCTTTACACCGGAGTTTTTATGTGATCAGATCCTCAGGAGTGTTGAACATCAGCCCAGATGGACAGCATGTCTGTCTCCCAGAGATGAGCACAGTCTGACTGGTGGGCATGGGTCTCTTCAAGGTGGGGAGCACGAGAGTACCTCTGTTTGCGTGAAGGACAGCTGGATCTCGTTAGGTGGGACCGACTGTGTTTGCGCTGTACAGAAGTGCCCAAGTGACAAGTCCATGTGGACTCACGGCAGCTAAATGGCTGCACTGTGCCGGCAATCACATGGCTATCTCCCTGCTACAAACCCACTCTCCTGTCCTCTGCTCTGTGATGCTGCAGCCACACTCTTCCAACCTCATTTCTGATCCTCCAGGTGGCTCAATATTAGGTTTTGCCAAGAGGAGAGACCGTCAGGCTGGAACAGGAGGAAGGGGATCACGCTCCAATTTGCTTCCTGTTTTGTTACTATTGCTAGTCTCGGGTGGTTACTATGAATGTCATCCTAGCAAGAAGTCTTCCCAATGAACTTCCCAGAAGTTTCCATATGAAAACAGCTCGCAGCCTTTCCCAAGCCAGCAGGATCAGCCTGGTAGACCCCACACCACCTCACAGCCCTGGGTCTTAGCCCCCCAATAACTCTTCTCCAGCCAGCCAGCACCCAGCTCTGAGGGAAGTGCCCTCTTGGCTCAAGTTTTAATCGCCTCAGCCTCTCCCTTGTCCTCTCTGGCAGCAGCTTCAGCGGTTACCACCTCTATGACACTTCAGCATTGTCTATTTACCAGTCACCCAGTTAACAACTTTATATTAAATAATTCCTGTTCAGTAGCCGGTACAGTTTTTGCTTCCTGATCTGTCACCAACTAGTATCCAGTTTCATAAAAATTCCTCCTGCTAAGAGGGGTGGAGTCCAGCAGAGAAGAACATGGGCTCCACAGCCAGGACCCTCAGGCTTAGCCCCTGGCTCTGGCCGTGCCCCTGGCAAGTTGACACAAACTTTCTGTTCTCTGATGTTCTAGTCCATGAAGTTGGGATCTACTTCATAGGCTTGTTCTGGGGATTAAGCCAGTTACAAGATACAGAGGACCAAGGAACACAAAGACCACTAATAATCATTTAAACTTTTAAATAAGCAATGTTTAGGTGCTCAGTCATGTCTTATTACCATTATTATTATTATTACTGCTATGGGAGAGTAATAAAAAATAGTAACAATGCAAGAGGGTACTCTTCCAAGAGTCTCTCAAGGGACTCTTGAGAGTCCCTTGGACTGCAAGGAGATCCAACCAGTCCATCTTAAAGGAAATCAGTCCTGAATATTCATTGGAAGGACTGATGCTGAAGCTGAAACTCCAATACTTTGGCCACCTGATGCGAAGAGCTGACTCATTGGAAAAGACCCTGATGCTGGGAAAGATTGAAGGCAAGAGGAGAAAGGGACGACAGAGGATGAGATGGTTGGGTGGCATCACCGACTTGATGGACATGAATTTGAGTAAGCACCAGGAGTTGGTGATGGACAGGGAGGCCTGGCGTGCTGCAGTCCATGGGGTCACAAAGAGTCGGACACGACTGAGCGGCTGAACTGAACTGAACTGAACTCTTCCAAATATAACTCCCAAATCTTACCTCCTAATAATAAACATTATTAATATTATATTGACATCAATGCAGACTTTTTGACTTATATACAGAAAGAATAGAAAGTATGCATATGGGAGAATAACATTTTACTTTAGCAGAATCATATCTACAATCCTGTTTTATTTTATATTCAGTTTGATTTTACTAGGATTAAACCAAAAAGAACAGAGGCGAAGTCGAGGAAATTTCTGGCTTTTAGATAAATATCTCTATATTTTACTTCCTACAAGATCCCCCTGCGATTTTGAAAATAAAAACATTATGAAAAATATCGAGGCTCTAGTCATTTCTTTAGATAGAGTTTCCGTTTTACTCAGTAACAGCTGACTCACTTTGCTGGGAGATTTAAAAGGCCCAGGGTTTGACCCGCTCTCCCCTCTGCCCTGCTCGTCAGCGCGGGTGTGATTGTCTCGGTCGCTGTTGTCGGGGTTTACAGCACGTCCCGTCCCATCACCGCAAGCGCGGGTGTGATTGTCTCGGTCACTGTTGTCGGGGTTTAGAGCACGTCCCGTCCCATCACCGCAAGCGCGGGTGTGACTGTCTCGGTCGCTGTTGTCGGGGTTTAGAGCACGTCCCGTCCCATCACCGCAAGCGTGGGTGTGACTGTCTCGGTCGCTGTTGTCGGGGTTTAGAGCACGTCCCGTCCCATCACCGCAAGCGCGGGTGTGACTGTCTCGGTCGCTGTTGTCGGGGTTTAGAGCACGTCCCGTCCCGTAACCGCAGTTCTCACAGGTGTTTATCATCACCGCTCCCCCAGAGGCCTTGCGCCACAGGCTTTCCGTCCCCGAGAGCCCCGTTTTTATTCATCTCTGTTCTCAAATCCATGTCAAGCAGACGTTTCCGGAGGATGAACGGTTACAGTATTCCCGAGCCAGGAGATGGAGCGGCTGGGCCCTGGCACTGGGGTCATCACGGTGGACCACGTCTGTGCTGGACTCGGGAGCGCCTCCTTCACTCATCAGCGTTTCCTTAAAGTGACCACTAAAATGTCCCATGGCGAGTTCAGCATGGATCCCCTTGCAGAGCCCTCTGTCCAGCAGCCTCGTGCTGTTACAATGAAACCTTCCTTTCCTGCTGGCTCAGATGGTAAAGTGTCTGCTTACAATGCAGGAGACCCGGGTTCAATCCCTGGGTTGGGAAAATCCTCTGGAGAAGGCAGTGCCACCCTACTCCAATGTTCTTGCCTGGAAAATCCCTTGGACGGAGGAGCGTGGTAGGCTACAGTCCATGGGGTCGCAGAGTCGGACACAACTGAGCGACTTCACATTCACTTTCCTTGGGCTGGGCCATAAAAACAGACGGTGCAGGCGCCCAGCTCCATGTCTGTGGCTCCAGGAGGAGATGCCCTCCACAGGGTCCCTTCCCAGGACCTGCCCCGATGGAGGATGTGCGTTCCGAAAGCCCCCCTCGGGGTGGACACAGGGGACCAAGGCCAGGAATGAGGCTCTTCACCCCTGCTCGCACCTCCAGGCTCCCCTCTGCGACCAACTCCCTGAATCTCAAGGACCCCCTTTCCTTGCAGGGTGTCTTGGGGGGCAGTTCTCATAGAAATATATTCTCCTAACTTTTGTTTTCCTGACAGCATCTCTTCCTTTAAAAAAAATTCAACTTCAAGGTATAATATGCATGTAATGAAAGGCACTTGAATTCAGTGAACAGTTGAGAGAGTTGACTCTCCGGGTAGCCACTCCCACTCTCAGGATAAGTGACCCCCCAGAGTCTCTCACGCGCCTGCGTTTGGCTTCTGGACCACAGCACACCCAGCCCCAGGAAAGCCCCGATCTGCCTCCCCAGTTGGATATGACTAAAGCAACTTAGCATGCACACACAGAGAAATATAGCCATTGCTTTGTAATAACGTTAAATGGAATATAATATATAAAAACATTGAATCACCATGTTGCACACCTGAAACTATTATAATGTTATACATCAACTATACTTCAATTAAAAAATTTAAGGAAATGGTATGTAAGTCTCTTGGACACTAGAGACTCACAGAAGTTAATCAGTGAAATAAGGTCTCACCTTCCTTTTGTGTGTGCCAAGTGCTTCAGTCGTATCTGACTCTTTTCAGTCCTATGGACTGTAGCCCGCCAGGCTCCTCTGTCCGTGGGATTCTCCAGGCAAGAGTACTGGAGTGGGTTGCCATGCCCTCCTCCAGGGGATCTTCCCGACCCAGGGACTGAACCTGCGTCTCTTACATCTCCTGCATTGGCAGGCGGGTTCTTTACCACCAGCCCCACCTCACTCTCCTCAGAATGGAGGGATGAGCGGTGGCTTTCATTACTAGTGTTTCTCATTGTTGGTAAACTGCATGAATTTTTGACTTGGAGATTTCCTTTAAAAAATTAAAACAGAAAAATGTTTTGAGGGAAGTTTGGTATGTATCCCAAATAGTCAACTAAAGCAAGTCTGAGCCCAGCAGACTTGAAGTTCTATCCCATGAGTCTAAGTATCTCTGAAAATGATAATCTGTGTTACAGCATCATCTACTTCGAAATCTATAAACTGCAAGGGATGGTGAGGAGAGCCATCCACGAGCGGCTCTCCCAGAGGACATTTCTGGGCACGAGTCTGACTCCCAGCTCTGGATGATAATGAAAGGGGGTCTGGCAATTCCAAGGAGGCCTGTAAGCCCTAGTCAGTTTCAGCATCTTCTGAAAGATGCTTTGATCTAATTTATGAAAAGAAGTGCTGCCGGCTTGAGGAATGAAAACAGACAAACACCAAGGCAACGGAGCGCCAGTAAACCACCAGGCGGACCGGAGCACCCCGAGGTCCGCGTCAGACTCTGGGTGAGGCTGCTAATTCTGGCCATGCGGCCCTTCACTCTGGAGGATGCACAGCTGAACCTGGCGGGTCCCCAACACTTCGGCCATGGTTGGCCTGTCAGTGTCCCGTATTGAACTCATTTCTGTAAAAAGATTGGCATTTTAAAGAATGAGCAAGTGATTGTTGGTTAGTGAAGAAGAACCTACTAATTGTCTTATAAAAAGTATGACATCAGTATAAGAATGCAGTATTTGAGCTATTTTGGAGGTGCAACATACAAATTTATTTGGAACTCATGCAATGTATAAAAGGATGTTTTAGATGTTTTTCAATTTAAATGTCAGAAATTGAGACTATTATAACAATCTAGCTAGCGTCAAAGACAGTTCTGAAGTTGTTTCCTCATCTGAGAAGAATCCAGGGCCTCTGATCTATATGCTGCACTGGCAATGCTCTATTAAAAGCAGCTCTATGATTTCCGGATCGGGGTTTGCTGGTCATTCTGCAGTCTTGCTGTGCAAACCCCGACCTGCCTGACATCTAGCCTGGCACATGGCCACACACTGGGAGCCAGCCTGGGCTCGGAGCCTCCTTGTCTGCTCTGGGAATTTTAATCCTGGTTCTGTCATTTGTGACAACTCCAGTATCATGCAGGGATGTCAGGGGTGGGGGCACAAGGTGAAGTCTGGAAATGATTGGATGCCAGGTCTCACCTCTCCAGGGAATATCTCCATGACGTGGGCTCCATGGGCACTGATGCCACCTCTTGGAGATGGAGAGAGAGGGGTGGGGGGTGGGAGCCCCGGAGCGCACGTCGCCATGTGGCGGGCACACCCTGGAGTGAGGAACAGAGTCATCTGTCCAGAGTCATCTGCGTCATCTGTCCCCTCTGCCGCCCGGCTGTGCCCAAGCCTCAGCCTGTGGCCACGTCCAGGAGCAGACTGTGGATCTCTGCAGACACACACTTGCCGCAGGCTTCCTCTCCTAGAGCACGTGCGCTCTTGTTCACTCACAACCCAGCGGAGGATGAAGGGCAGGGGCGTGGGCTGAACCTCAATGCAGACAGCACATGCAAAGCCACCTTCCCCTCCGATTCCATTAAACATCATCCGGAAACCAAGTCTGGACCTGATGGCACCTCTGCTATAGAAGCTCTGCTGATCCACTTCAGAGGCCACTCAGTAAGGACCTGTTTCTCACTGCTCACTAGTGGCAAGCTGCAATTGTTCTACCTTATTTGCAAGGGCAGGGGCGAGAAATGAACACGTCCTAAATGAGAACTCTTACTAGAGAGCAAACACGACTTATTAAAGACAAGATGCGGGTGGTCGGACACAGTCACCCAGCTGCAGAGAAGTTGCCAAGGACACGACCGAGGGATTCCTCACTGGTGCATGGAGACTCGGAGATGCCAGGGACCAGCCGTGCCTGCAGGAGGCTGTAATCTCTCAGGAGGTTCTTGTCGGGTGACTATGGCAATAACATGTCTTCAAAGTTGAATTAAGCTGTCTTTATTGCCAGTAACTTCCCAGCATTCCTGGTTTACTCATGCAAATGAACTCATCGGTTCAGGACAAGATAGCCACCATCTAGAATCAAATAGTTGTTTCTAAGGGTTAAAAGCATTTCTAAAATCTCAAGACTATGACAAAGCCCCCAAAACAAGTACTTTCTATTTTTTAATTAATGAACTTTCTTTTCAGAACAATTTTAGATTCACGGTGAAATTGAGTGGAAGGTGAGCCCCCTGCCTGCTGACTGACACGGGCACAGACACCCCCAAGTAACACCCCACCGTAATGGTGTGCTCACTGAGAAACCTGCGCTGACAGACACACCTTGGTGCCCCAAGGCCTGCAGTCTACGCAAGGCTTCACTCTTGGTGCTGTACATTCTGTGAGTTTGCACAAATGTGTGATGGCATGCATCCACCATCACGTTTGGTTTTCAGAAGCCACACTTGCTTTATTGACAGAAAAAGCTTTCTAGGAATTCCTGGGGCTAAGTCACCCAGAACTAGGCTGGTCTGACATATAAGGAGTCAGGCATGGAAAGGGGCATCCTGGAGATTTTACCACAGAGTGGGAAGGACACGGGTGTAAGGGCACCAGTCCCGGCCCCCAGGAGAGGGAAGCCTTCCAAGGCGTGAGGGTGGGGAGAAGGAGGATGGTGCAGCAGGCAGAGTAGCAGCTCCCCAAAATGTCCGCGTCCTACACCCCCAAACCTGTGACTGCACCACATACAGCAAAAGGGCTTTGCAAGTGGGATTAAGAATCTTCAAAAAGGTAGGTTATCTCGGATTATCCAGATGAGCCCCCAAGTAATCACAAGGATTCTTACAAACGATGAATTTTCCCAGGTTCCGCACGTTAAGTGGTCACTGCTCGATCATAGGCAGCCTCTCTCTCTCCTCCTGCCAGGCCAGCCCGGACCTGCTCTTACAGTCTGGAATCACCTGGGCCACGTTCCCTGTTTTTGCCCTCCCTCTAACCTGTTTGTGGGTCCTCGGAAACAGTGTTATCAAAGAAAACGGAGCAGTTCTAAAGAGGACAGGGCCACCTGATGCAAAGAGCTGACTCATTGGAAAAGACCCTGATGCTGGGAAAGATTGAAGGCAGGAGGAGAAGGGGACGACAGAGGATGAGATGGTTGGATGGCATCACCGACTCGATGGACATGAGTTTGAGTAAACTCGGGGAATTGGTGATGGACAGGGAGGCCTGGCATGCTGCGGTCCATGGGGTTGTAAAGAATCAGACACGACTGAGTGACTGAAATGAACTGAACTGTGGGGAGTAGACAGTAAGCCATGTACCTCCAGGGAGGTGATGCAAAGGCCCTCAGGTAGGGATGTTCCAGGAATGTCAGGTGTGGTCTTTCACACAGTTACAACCCTGGAGCCTTAAACAGTGCCTGACACATCATAGGTGATGATAAACATTTGTTGAAGGGATAAACAAAGTCATAGACACTCAGGAAAACTGTTGAATGAAATGAACGTGTGCTGCCTTCTAGATACAGGAATTGGAATATATATGCCAGTTCTGGCCCAGAGGCCTCAGAACCTTGAGGAAGCCACAGCCCAGATATGGACAAGACTCCAGTGCAATGGAAGGCAGGCACCACAGAAGTGAATCCACTCCCCAGAGTCACAAGAGAAATACCCAGCCTGTGTCGGAATGCGGAGTGTTCCTGGAGTCTTGAAATATCCGAAAAGTAAGTAAGTGTTAGTCGCCTAGTCGTGCCCGACTCTTTGCGACCCCATGGACTGCAGCCCACCAGGCTCTTCTGTCCATTAGATTTTCCAGGCGAGGATACTGGAGTGGGTTGCCTTTGCAAATGACAATTATTGTGAGTAAGTGAAGATACGATCTTGTTTGTCTTTCTGCTAAAGAATCCAAAGACAGAGTGTGCTCCCTGAGTGGACCTAGGAAGCGAAGGTCATTAGCAGTTGGGGCTCCAGAAAGAATCTGCGCGAAGGGAATGGTCACCTGTGCCCAGCATCCTTGTCTGCTCATCCCTGACTTGCCAAGAAATGGAGTTCCGCCTGCCTGTTGGAAATACGGGATTCGGGAAAGTAATTTCAGCAGTATTTATAGGCGGCAGCGATCTGATCTACTGCCATCCATCATCTTAGAAATAGCTTCGTGAAGCTTATGGACGGGCTGGAAATTGACATGAAAGCTTCATTTTTTTCCTCCAAAATATTTGGTCCAGTGGACTCTCTTCCCTTATAGTTCTGTCACCACATCTCGGGATCAGAAGGTCATTTCAAGTTCATAACTAGAGTCTTTCTAGTGAAATATTTTCCTCCAAACTCTTGCCCAGGTAGTCTTAAATATGTTATTTAAAGAAAAGCTTAAAGTAACAAAGATT
Source organism: Giraffa tippelskirchi (assembly GCF_054371585.1). Classification (NCBI taxonomy): domain Eukaryota; kingdom Metazoa; phylum Chordata; class Mammalia; order Artiodactyla; family Giraffidae; genus Giraffa; species Giraffa tippelskirchi. The sequence goes on from NC_137276.1 coordinate 2,214,314, forward strand.
TGCAAATTTATTTGCATAGGTCTTAGCTGAAACACTCAGAGAAAAAGGAAGTGAGAGGAAAGTATTGAAACACACCCATCTCCAGGCTGAGGCCACGCGTCTCCCTCCCCGGGATTCCGCCTGCCTGCCGGGCTGGTTCACGGATGGGTGGCTGCTGCCTTCAGTGCGGGTTTGGGGATGGAGTCACACCCCAGGGCCCGTCTGCCAGGCCAGGGCGCCCGGGGCCTCGGTCTCGGCTCCTGGTGGAGAAGCGATCCTGTCACCAGGCCGGGAGGGCGTGAGAAGAGCAGCAGACAAGACCGCAGATACTGCTGCCACCAGACACCCGTCCCCACGTCTGGGTGGCCGTCCTGACAGATCAGCCTCTTCTGTCCCAGGCTGGAGGCCCGGCCTCTGACCTCGCAGTGGTGGGGGGGCTGCGCTCTCCCCGGGGGTCTCCAGAGGGGGTCCTTCCTCCCTTTCTGGCTCCAGGGGGCCCAGGTGTGTCCTGGCTGTGACCCTCTCACCTGGTCTCCGCCTCCACCTTCACAGGACCACCTCCTCCGCCTCTGGGTCTCTCATGTAGATGCCATCACTGGCCTTCGTTGCTGTTTAGTCGTTATATTGTATCTGACTGTTGGCGACCCCACGGACTGCAGCACACCAGGCTTCCCTGTCCTTTACCATCTCCTGGAGTTTGCTCAGATTCGTATCCATCGAGTCGGTGATGCCATCCAACCATCTCACCCTCTGTCGTCCCCGTCTCCTCCTGCCCCCAATCCTTCCCAGCATCAGGGTCTTTTCCAATGAGTCAGCTCTTCACATCAGGTGGCCAAAGGATTGGAGCTTCAGCTTCAGCATCAGTCCTTCCAATGAATATTCAAGACTGGTTTCTTTTAGGATGGACTGCTTTGATTTCCTTGCAGTCCAAGGGACTCTCAAGAATCTTCTCCATCACCACAGCCCAAAAGCATCAATTCTTCGGGGCTCAGCTTTCTTTATGGTCCAACTCGCACATCCATACCTGACTGCTGGAAAAACCATGACGTTGATCACTGGCCTTAGGGCCACCTTAAAGGAGTATGATCACCTCTGGAGACCCATAGCTACTTTTGTCTTCAAAGACCCTTTCTCTGAATAAGGTCACTTTCGCAGTTTCCAGGTATCAGAATGTGGGCTCGTCTTTGGGGGACCACCGTTCATGGGACTGCCCCAGGATCTCACACTTAAAGACTGTGGTGACTGCGCTCCTGGGGGTGCCCACCAACTCGAAAGAGTAGCATTGGTCCTTCAGGCCGGGGATGCTGGAGGGAGGCTTCCCAGCTCCAGGTCACAGTCACAGATGGATGATGGGGAGGATTTGGGGGCGGACCTCACATGACATTGTGGAAGTCAGTGTTGGAGGCAAGGGGGGGGTCATGGATGAGCCTCCCAGCCCCTTGTCTCTCAGAGAGAAGGCAAGCATATTCTCTAGCAGGAGCGGCTCACTGCGGCCCTCAGAGCTCATCTTGCTTGCTTGCTTGCTAAGTCGCTTCAGTCGTGTCCGACTCTGTGTGACCCCATAGACGGCAGCCCACCAGGCTCCGCTGTCCCTGGGATTCTCCAGGCAAGAACACTGGAGTGGGTTGCCATTTCCTTCTCCAGTGCATGAAAGGGAAAAGTGAAAGTGAAGTCGCTCAGTCGAGTCCGCCTCTTAGCGACCCCATGGACTGTAGCCTACCCGGCTCCTCCATCCATGGGATTTTCCAGGCAAGAGTACTGGAGTGGGGTGCCATTGCCTTCTCCACTGGCCTGTTTTAAATACAGTTTCACCGGAAAAAACAGTCACATCCTTCCTTCAGGCACGCTGCTTGCACACTAGAAGGGAGCTGAGTGGTTGCCACCAAGACCCAGCAGCCTGCCAACCGAAAGCGGCACGGTCTGGCCGCTTACAGGAAATGCTTTCCAACCCCTGACCTCTGACCTATGAACTATGATCCACTACCTCTGCGACTCAGAAGGCCTGACCCCCCCTGCCTCAGCAGTACCTGCCCCCACAGTACCTGTCTCTGCAGTACCTGTCCCCGCAGTACCTGCCCCCACAGTACCTGTCTCTGCAGTACCTGTCCCCGCAGTACCTGCCCCCACAGTACCTGTCCCCGCAGTACCTTCCCAGCAGTACCTGCCCCCATGGTACCTGCCCCAGCAGTACCTGCCCCATAGTGCCTGTCCCTGTAGTATCTGTCTCCGCAGTGCCTGCCCCACAGTACCTGCCCCTGCAGTACCTGCCCCCATGGTACCTGCCCCCATAGTACCTGCCACCGCAGTACCTGCCCCCACAGTACCTGTCCCCGCAGTACCTTCCCAGCAGTACCTGCCCCCATGGTACCTGCCCCAGCAGTACCTGCCCCATAGTGCCTGTCCCTGTAGTATCTGTCTCCGCAGTGCCTGCCCCACAGTACCTGCCCCCGCAGTACCTGCCCCCATGGTACCTGCCCCCATAGTACCTGCCACCGCAGTACCTGCCCCCACAGTACCTGTCACCACAGTACCTTCCCAGCAGTACCTGCCCCCATGGTACCTGCCCCTGCAGTACCTGCCACCGCAGTACCTGCCCCAGCAGTACCTGCCCCCATGGTACCTGCCCCATAGTGCCTGTCCCTGTAGTATCTGTCTCCGCAGTGCCTGCCCCGCAGTACCTGCCCCCACAGTACCTGCCCAGCAGTACCTGCCCTCATGGTACCTGCCCCAGCAGTACCTGCCCCATAGTGCCTGTCCCTGTAGTATCTGTCTCTGCAGTGCCTGCCCCCATATTACCTGCCCCGCAGTACCTGCCCCCATAGTACCTGCCCTGCAGTACCTGCCCCAGTAGTACCTGCCCCCACAGTCCTGACCCTGCAGTACCTGCCTGTCAGCACCTGCTCTTTTCTCCCCTCTTCCACCCTAGGGTCCCCTCTCCACCTACCTGCCCCCCAGGGGCCCTCCCTGTGTACCTACAGGCGTGCACACCTGCCATGGGGCCACTTCCTGGGAAGCTGAGGGTCGACCCTGAAGAGTGAAGGTGTCACAGGTCCTCCAGGGGGAACGCTGGTGCTGGGAGCTCTGAGGAGCGGCCTCCGGGCGGGGGCAGTGTGCGCTTGAGGGGGTGGGCGGTCTGAGAGGCCGGCTGGAGTGGGGAGTGAAGGGGAGGCCTGGGGCCGGACCAGAGCCCAGGGCGCCTTGAGTCCCAGGGGAGGTCTGGGGACCCGGCTCAGGCGGGAGGCGGTGAGGCACCGCGTCCGGGGTGCAGTCAAGTGCGGGGCCCCCGTGGGCCCGTCTGTGCCCACAGTCCCTGCTGGCCGCGCCCCCGTCTCTGTCCCTGCTCCTCTCAGGGGGATTGCTGGGGGTGACCACTCACCACACGCACGATCTGTTATCTCTGAGCTCAGTGTGCAGTTCACCCTCCTTCACCGGGTGAGCCTTTAGAGGGTCCAGAGGACACAGAACCTTTACTGTCGTCCGTGCGTCCAGGGCCCGGGTCCCTGGGAACGGCCCCGGGGCGGTGCTCAGCGGGTGTGAGCACACGCCGGCCGCTTCATAACCTGCATCTGGGTGAGAGCATGAGTCGCTGCAGCTCAGACTCCGTCCCGAGACCCGGGAGCCCTGAAGGGCCAACCCCAGCGAGGAGGGAGCTCAGCTGTGTGCCTGGCGCAGAGAAAACTGACCATCATCCTCGAGACAGGGAGCCCAGGATTTCAAGGATTACCAACTTTCTTGCTGTGCAGATTCAATCCTTTTGTAGGGCCATTTGCAAAGCCAATGTTAAGGCAGCCTTTCCATGGGTGAAATTTGAATTTTCTGTCTGTTCAGCTGTGGCAGGAGCCAGAATGCTGGTGTCCAGGGGGCTGTCCCCATAGGGACCCCCCCAGGGCCAGCAGGCTGAGGCCAGCACAGCTCAAAAGCCAAAGTCAGGGCACAACGAGAATTTACTTTTGGTTATAAAAGCAACATTTCGATGGGGAAAAAAAATCTTAGAATGCCAGGCCGAGAGTTCCTACATTCTTCGGGACTGGAGCTGCTGCCGTCCACACATGCGGTGCCTCTGAGAGGTCATCTGTGTGGACAGCTGTTCCCGGCGGTTCCCCAGCCCCAGTGGGACGCCAGCCTGGGGCTGAGATACAGGCAGGCAGGGCCTTGCCTGTGGGCTCGTGGCTGCTGGTCAGCTCAAGGGAGGGGACAGGAGGGAAGGGTCCTTTTTATGTTCATTTCAAAGGAATGTTGGCTTCTCTTTCAAATCATCTGAAGATTGTGCTTCTAGACTTGGAGGAACCCATGTCGAAGGATCAGCGAGGCTTGCTTTTTTTTTCAGCTAATCATTATTCCACGTTTCACACATAATTGGGGACCCTCTGCTCCTAAACTTTGCTCTTGGCTTGTTCTGCACAGACGTGGGTTTCTCTGAAGCTTCAGATCAGCGCATGGAGTGAAGACCCTGGGGAGATAAGCAGAGCCCTTCAGAAGACTCCACAGCTGTCACGGAACAGCTGTCTGGAAGCAGTGTGCAATCGGCGCCAAGGTCAAGAGCTTAAACCAGGGGTTCCGTCTCCAACATTCGGGCCCCTTTGATGCTCCTACATTCATCCTTAGAAGAGCTGCCTGTTAGTCAAGTCCTGCTTCCTTGTCTCCCATTAGGAGATAAATGCTGAAAGATTAGCTTCCAAATACAGTCAAAGGGATCCGTATCCTTGTCATGTTCATGAAGAACACTCTGCTTCATTTGAAAAAGAAGCCATATTCTTTGTCCTGCGCCCAGACTACTCTGTCACCCCTGGCAGGTGGGTGAAAAGGATGCGTGTGTGTGTGTGTGTGTGTGCGCGCACGCACACACACATGGACTTGCACCCGTGTAGGAGTGGCCCCTGGTCTGCAGGGTTGTATTACACAGTCCTCTACTAGGAATGGTTAGAACCTGACGGAATAAGGTTTTTTTTTTTTTTAGTGTTAAGATGCCTAAATTAGGAACCACGTTACCTTTAAAAGGTGACAAGTCTGCCCTACCCGGGGCTCCCTGGTGGCTCAGGGAAAAGAAGCGGCCTGCAGTGCAGCAGATGCAGAAGACAAGTGTTCAGTGCCTGGGTTGGGAAGATCCCCCGGAGGAAGACATGGCAACCCACTCCGGTATTCTTGCCTGGACAGAGGAACCTGGTGGTCTACAGTCCATGGGGTCGTAAAGAGTCGGACACGACTGAAGCGACTGAGCACACACAGAGTGAGGCCCCGTGGTTTCTGTCCGTGGCATGTTGACCTTTAGGGCTTCCCCTGACCCCTGGATTCACTCACTTCCCCAAGTCTCAGGGTGGAAGTTGACCTGCAACCACAGTTCCCCAAAGGCGCCAAAAACATCATCAATAGTCCCTTCGTTCCTCTTCCTCTTGTTTCCAGGGCAGAATGCGGACCACACTCCTAACAAGACCAAGCTTAACCAGAAGTGCTGCTCAAACTCACCCCTCGATAACGGCCCCGTCGCTGGGGGTGGTGGGGGCCTCAGCGTCCTCGCACCTCCGGGCCAGGCTTCTGCCTGCTTGGAGTCACTGGAGACGTGTCTGCCAGGCCTGGCATCTTTCACTGGGCTTGAGGCTTCGTTCCTGGTGGGGGACGGCAGTCAGAATCGAATGCTGACGGCGCTTCAGGAGGTTCTTTGGAAACTTCTATTGGCTAAGCCGTGTTCTTTAGCAACTGGAAGATAATTGAACAATTACTGAAAAGGAAACCCCGAGTTCCCAGGGACCAAGCTCACGGTGATGCCCAAAGACTCAGTGAACACCTGTGCGGCAGGAGCACGTTATCTTATTGTTATATTTTTTTATGGCTGTGCACGCCTGTGGGGTCTTAGCTCCCTGACTAGGGAATGAACCCATGCTCCCTGCAGTAGAATCGCAGAGTCCTAGCCACTGGACCACCAGAGAAGTCCCAAGAATCAAACTGCTCCGGTGGACCAGCGTGGACCACGTGGCTTGGCCTGTTTCTCGGGAAAGAGGCATCATAACCAGAACCACATCGGTCGGGGAAGCCACTCCTTCGAGCTGCCAGCACGTTCTCTGTCCTGGGATCCTTCCTCCCCATGGAGAAGCCTGGCTTCCTTCTGAGAGGCCTGGAGTGCGGACGTCACAGTGGCCAGTCAAATGCTCTGGTCAGTTTACTCACCTGGGCGCTGATGGTCACAGCACACCTGGTCCCCTTGGGCCACCACGCCCTGGGCACAGTACTGCCGCACCCCAGCTTCTCCTCTGAGCTCCAGGGGCGGCTGGGAACATCCAGTGGCTGAGCACTTGGCGGGCTTCCACGCCCAGGTCACCCCGGCCTCAGAGCAGCACGAAGCTCGCAGGGGTGGGGAGGCCGCCCCTCACTCTCTGGCTTTCTCTCTGGGGCTTTCTCAAGGGGCACAAAGTCCCACAAGCCATCTGGGCCGACGGGGGCTCAGGGCTGGTTTGTCGTGGTTGCAGGAGGAGAGGGCGGCCATGGAAGCGCAGCTCCACTGGAGACCGATGGGGCTCTCTGCAGTGGGGGACCGACACTTCAGAGCAGGAGGTGGCCTTGGCGATCCCAGGGCAGCTAGTCCTCCCTCTTGGGCTCCAGAAGTGGGTCAGAACCAGGCAGGTCGGCCTGGCACAGCCATGCCAGGGGCCCCGTGCAGACTGAGGCCCTGCTCTAGAGCCATGACCACATTTGACTCCAGGCAGCAGAGCATTAATCACATGCAAGTTTTCCTGGGTTGGGGGCCTGGACGATGGTAGGGGTCACATGCCTAGAAGTGGCCCTGCAGATGAATCCCAGCTGGGCGACTGTCCCCCCACTCATTGGGGGCTTGCAGGGGGCCTACCCGTCCTTCTCCCGCCTCCTCGGCCCCCCAGGACTCCGTGATGGGGACCTGATGCCAGCAGGCCCTCCCATCGTCTGACTGCACAACCAGCCGTCACCCACGCATCTGCGAGCATCTCGTTTGTGACGACTTCAGAAGTGTGGTTGCTCCTAAAACAGACCTAGGCCTGAGTGTGGGGTGCAGTCAGAAAGACAGAGGTTAAGTAATTCATCCCTTGAAAATGAATTACAAGGTGATGGTGCCGCCAATAACACGGGCGTCACGCAGGGGTCACAGGGAACCTCGGTCACGAGCGTGTGTGAGTGTGCGGTGTGGCGTGCCCGTGCAGGTGTGAGGCGATGCTTCTGTGTGTGCAAGTGGAGGTGTGCGTGCGTGATTTGTATGGGTGTCGAGTATGCGCAGGTGTGTGGGGAAGGTATGTGAGTGTGCACACAGGTGTGTGGTGGCGCATGCTTGTGCGAAGTGTGAGCAGGGAGGGAAAGAGCCCCGGAAGCCAGACTCCCCTTTGGAAGCAACACGGGCCTGCGGGCGCAGCTGGGCTGGGGCAGCCGCCGCGAGCACTGGTGACGTGAAGGCGGGGCCTGAAGGGGGGCGGCTGGGGGCGTGGAGTGGCTGCAGGCCAGGCACGCAGGGCAGGGGCTGTCAGGGCTGCGGACCGCACCAGCAGGGTCACCCCCGCCCCACCCCAGGGCCCAGCTCTGCTCCCTGCAGTCCTGCCGGGGAGACCCTTCCCTTCTGTGGGGCTGCCTCTGGGACCAGAGTGAATCCTCGTGAAGGGAAACAGGCCGCATCCCTGAACCCCAGCTTTATGCATGTGGCTCGAGTTTCCTGTCCCCGGGAGGTTTCAATGATTGTCATTTCTGTATTTTTCTGTCTTTTTTCTTTCACGTTTCCTACTTTTCTTTCGTGTGTCTACTGTAATGGGTCATGATGAATGACCTTGCAGTCTCCATTTTGTGCAACTGCCCTATTATTCTTAGGAGAGATCAGTAGAATTGGAATAGTTAGGTTAAAGGCTACAGATATTTAAATATGTAATTTCCATTTGTCAAATAGTCACAAGACATTTGCCACAATTTACATCCCTGCTAGCAAGGTGTAAGAATTTCCCCTTAAACCTTCCAAATACAAACAATATCATGTTTGTAATTATTGCCAGTTTGATAAGAAAGAACCATTTCCTCGTGGTTTGAATTTATATTTCTTTGACTTCTGATGAGGCTGAGACTTGATGTACATTTTCCATTTTATTAGATTGTTTTTATTTGCCTGTATAATGACTTAGAGCAATTTTAGCAACTTAGAGCAATGACTCATTTTAAAAACCGTATGTGTGTGCGTGCTAAGTCACTTCAGTCGTGCCCGACTCTTTGGGACCCCATGGACTCTAGCCTGCTAGGCTCCTCTGTCCATGAGATTCTCTAGGCAAGAATACTGGGATAGGTTGCCATCTCCTGCCCCAGGGAGTCTTCCCAACCTAGGGATCAAACCTGCATCTCTTGCATCTTCTGCATTGGCAGGCAGGTCCTTTACCACTTGGGAAGCCTCAAGACAGTGTAAGTCATACTTAAGGGTCAGGGCTCATGATCAATAGAACTGGCCAGGATCTCAGTGGCACTAAGAGCTGAGAAAGCTTGGGCAAGACCCTTCTGTCTCGGTCTGTGATAGAATCACATAAGATGAAATGTGGTAACGTGGAGAAGCCCCAACACAAAGTCAAGTGCACACCAAGTACTAAATAAGTAGCACTGTTTATTGCTGGGATGTTTATAAAAGTATCCCATAGATTAGAGGAATGCAGAAAGCTTAGGCATGAAGCATGAAGCCTTTTCAAAAGCAGGTTACGCTTATAGCATCCAGATCACAAAATTAAACCCTGCCCATGTCCAGAAGACCTGGTCACACCCGTTCTGGTCACTACAGTCGTCCCCTCATCCCTGGTGACCACCATCCAGGTCATCATAATTCATTTTACATGATGTCAGGTTTTATGCAAAAGGGACCACAGGTCATCCCACTCTCTAATGCTGCTATAGCAAGGCAGACCGCCTGAGACAGCTGTGCTGGCAGGTCATGCCTAGGTTGTCTCATGCCAGGCCCCACTGAGCCCAGCTTCCCAACATCTCAGCCCAGGCACGTGGGCAGAGAAGCTATGTCATAACTGGTCGCCTGTCCCAGCTGCTCCGGCCTTGGCCATTCAACCCATAGCAGCCTTTGCTACCTTTCCGGGGAGACAAGCCATCGCCACTGCTTATCCTGAGTCCCGACCCCTGATTCGTGAGCGTCTGCGATGGCTATTTTAACTGCTAGGTTCGCTGGGTTTTGTTAGGCAGCAGCAGGTAACTGAAGGCAGGGCTCCAAAGAGGGAGGCAGAAGCTGCCAGTCCTGTGGGCTGGCCCCAGAAGTCACCTCTGTTGATTCTGCTTTTGGAGGAAGCAGTCAGCAGTTCATGGGGACTCGGCGGGAGGGGCGTGGACCCCCCACCTGCTGGTGGATGAGTGTCAGGGACTACGTGGCCACCACTCACAGCCTGTCTGTTTTAAATCTGGCTTCCTTCATTGGACACTTTGTGTGCGGGTCTGTGCGTCCAAGTGGGGGTGAGAGTGAAAGAGTTAGTCGCTCATTCCAGCTCTACTCTTTACAACCCCATGGACGGCAGCCCTCCAGGCCCCTCTGTTCGTGGGATTCTCCAGGCAAGAATACTGGAGTGGGTGGCCATGCCTCCTCCAGGGCATCTTCCCGACCCAGGGATGGAGCCCGGGTCTCCTGCATTGCAGGCAGATCCAAGTGTGGGAGGGCACTTGTCACCTTCTCCAGAGGTCAGGTCTCCTGTTACCTGTCTGTGGTGCGGTTTTCCAGCCCTTCTGCAGCCAGTGGACATTTGGGGTGTTCCCAGTCTGGGGGTGTGTGGGGAGGGCTGTGTGACCATGTATGTCTTGAGGGAACAAATGCACACATCTCTGTCCCCTGAATACCTAAGGGGAGAATCGCGGGGTGTCCCTACGACGCTCGGCAAAGCTGTGACACCAGCCCGGACGTGATGAGGCCCCCAGAGCCTCAGATGCCCCCGACCCTTTCCCCGCAGCCTCCCCCAGGGGGAGTCTGCTGTCCCAGTGTGATTCTAATTTGCATCTCCTGATGAGTATTAGCTTTGAACACGTTTTTACGCTTAATGCCAGTTTTGTTTCATCAGTGTCAATTTGGATAATCAGATTTTGTAACGTACCTGGCCTGTTTTTAATTGTTTGACCTGTATTTTTCTTCCTGACTGTAGGAGCCGTTGCTTTATTGTAACCATGAGGCACTTTTCATATCATATGAATGTAACTATCTCCCACTACACTACAGCCTGATTTTCCACTTTCTTTTTTTTAACTAACTAATTTATTTTAATTGGAGGCTAATTACTTTACAAGATTTTCCATTTCCTTAGCGGAGTTTTTTGACAGTGAAAAGTTTTATTTCAGTGTAGTCTAAATTTACCAAGTTTCTCCTTGATAGGAAATGTCTATTGTTTCATTTTAAGAAATCTTTGCCTACTCGATACCCTTGAAGATTTTCCCAATGTTATCTTCCCAAAGCTTTACTGTCTTATCTTTCACAGTTAAATTTCAGGTCTACTTGGGGCCTATTATTGTTTTTCTGTGGATAGTATGCAGTAGGGGTCAATATTGGAGATATCCCTGGATCCATCGTTACTATTGAAAACGACCAGCCCTTTTTCGGTCTTCTCTGCAGTTTCACCTTTGTTATAAATCACCTGAAAAAGCAAGCTGACATCTGTATCTGGGCCCTATCAGCGTTTCTGTCTACACCACACAGTCTTCATAACTCTTGCTTTGTGATAGGTCTTAATATCCAGGTAACTCCATCGGTAAAGAACCTGCCTGCCAATGCAGGAAGTGCAGGAGACGTGGGCTTGGTCCCTGGGTCAGGAAGAGCCCCTGGAGAAGGAAATATCACCACACTCACCACACTCCAGTGTTCTTGCCTGGAAAAGTCCATGGACAGAGGAGCCTGGCCGGCTGCAGCCTGTGGGGTCTCAAAGAGTCAGACACGACTAAGCACGCACAGCATCCGGCGGTGTAAATACCTCAGATTTTAAACCGTTCTTTCTTTTCCTCACAGCCCATCCATAACTCTTTGCATGTCCATGTCAACTTTAGAATCAAATAGTTAACTCACACAAAACAATCTTGCCGCTGTTTGCAGTGAGCTGCATTTTCAGTTTGATTGTGCTGTGTTTGTCCAGTTATGGGAAGTCTGGGGGCTCAGATGGCCAAGAGGCAGCCTGTAGAGCTTTTCTGGGGGCTCAGATGGTAAAGAATCCACCTGCAATTCCAGAGACCTGGGCTCAATTCCTGGGTCAGGAAGAGCCACTGGAGAAGGAAATAGCAACCCACTCCAGTATTCTTGCCTGGAGAATTCCATGGACAGAGGAGCCTGGAGGGCTACAGTCCATGGGGTCCCAAAGAGTCAGACACGACTGAGCGACTAACACTTTTCACTCGTGGAGTGATTCGGGGCCAGAGCCCTCACGCCTATTCTGTGCCCTTTTCTTTAATACTTCCTGGCTTACAGGATATTTTAATACAGTTTGAGAAAAGACAAGAGATTTCATTTGTAACTTGAACATGAATGCAACCCTGTCTGTGGTATATGAGTGTGTGTGTGTATGTGTGTGTGTGTGCATGTGTATGTGTACACATTACGTGTGTGTGTTTCCCCCAGCTTGGGGAAGGGGGTAATTTTCCACCCAAACAAAGAAGATGATCATCTTTGGCTATTAACTTTTATTGATGATTTTCAAAACGTAGTTTCCTTGGCAACCAACAATTTTCATATTTTCGAAACATAAATCCAGACATTGTGAAAGTAATCGAGACTCTTTCTGCAGAAGGCGTTATATTTTAAATAATGGATGCCTTCTATCTGCAGAGTTGTGCTGAGCAAGACTGGCGATGCCCTAGCGGAAGTCCTGTTGTCCACCCTAGAAATTCCCTTCTGGTGGGGACACACACACACAACCCACACACACATACCCGGCACACATGTGTGCTTTCATGTTTACACACTCTCAGGTCACCTACAACACGCATGCACATGCCAGACACACACACTCGGGCAGGCACAGCTCCAGTATAAAAAGGCTCGGGGTGTGGGTGGCCGTGGGGTGCCACCCAAGGGTGGCAGGAAGGCGAGCTTGCCAGCCTTGGAGCCAGCAGACTATTGGGGTGAGGAGCTGAGGTCTCTGCTGAGTGAGGGGTCGGTACTTAGGGTCAGTCCCACTCGGGATCTGAGGGGCCCGTTCACCCTGTTGGGGGCAGGCGGCCTGAGCTGGAGACCCCACAGCTGGCCCCTCCTCTCTGCAGATTCCTCACGGGGGCCAGGAGTGTGCAGACTCCTTGGCCCCAGCTGTCCTATCTTGTGAGGAATAACTCCCCAGGGGCCACGCAGAGCCCAGCTCAGATGGAGACTGCTCCCCAAAACATTTGCTCATCTGGGAAGCAGGTTGGGTGCCACAGCACATGAATTATGAATATAATAAAATGGGGTTTTTACATAAACGATGCAATTTCGCCACCAGGTGAAACTTCTGAAACCACCCCCCCGCCCCGCCTCTGAGCATCCTCTGCACTCCCCCACCTCCCGCTCAGCCAGGGTGGGGCTCTGACCCACAGGTTCTACCAGCCAGTCCCCCTCATGGACAGACCCGTGTGATCCTGAAGGCAGCTGACCAGATGGAGGCTGTGCGTTACCCAGAGCAGGTCTGACACCCACGCCAGCCCCGTGTGCGGGGACAAGCCCGGAATCGCGCTCTCCCCTTGGCGGGGGCACCCCCACCGCCAGCCCTGTCCCCCAGGCTCCATCATTCCCCCCGCCCCGCCTCAGTGCGAGCAGACGCGTCTGAGCTACGGCAGCCGCTCTCCGTGCTGCATGCCTGCTGCCAGCACCCCGTGTGTCTCTCCCACTCCTGCACAGGAGCCAGCATGGTCCTTGCTCGGAAATGCTGATGCCCCCCAGGATGATCACCCTCTGGGCTCCCAGCACTGGGTCTCGGCGCTGCCTGTGGAGCCGCTGCCGTGGAAAGTGCCCGGGTGAGTGGGTCTGGCTCTGGTCAAGTGTGACCGCAGCAGGAGGGCTGTTTCAGGGCCTGGCTGTGCCCTGGGCCTGGCCGGGGGCCTGGTTCACCGCAGGTGGCTCCGTGGGGGGCTCAGGAGAGGCAGGGTCTTCTGCACCGGCACAGTCAGGGGTCAGCCGTGGGCTCTGCAGGCTCCAGGGTGGAAAGTCCCAACGGCGATGACAGCCGATTTCCATCCTGATGCTTGTGTGAGCATCACTCATGAGAAACGTGGGGTCACGCCCGCCCCCATGAGCGCTAAGCCTCAGGGACCCCGGCTGTGGCCCCCCCAGTGGCTCACCTGCAAGGCAGGCTTCTGTTCACCAGGCTGCTTCTGGGAGCTGCAGGCTTGGGCCACAGCTTGCCCCAGGCGTGCAGGCCCTGTGCACTCACACCCCCCTTCCTCCCAGGAGAGGATCCCATCCCCTCCCCCAGCTGCCCTGAGGGGGATGATGGCTAGATGCTGAGCGATGATGCCAAGGGAGCGCTCAGTAACCTCAGCCATCGTTACCGGGTCAGCCACTTTCTGACGCCTGCGCATCCTCAGACTTGAGCAGGGAGGGCAGGTCAGCCTCCAGCGGGGCTCGCGGCCCCTCCATCCCTGGACTGCCAGCTCCACCGGCTCCAACATGAACTTCCTGGGCTCCGGGATGCAGTTTGTGGTCCCAGAGGTGACACGCTGCAACAGCACTCCACCTGCCTCCTTGAGCCGGAAACTGCCCAGGTGTCTAGGGATCCACAGTCTCCAAAACAAAGGACAGAGGAAAGGCCTGGAGGGGCCTCGGGAGACAGGCGGGCCTGAGAGAGCAGGCGCTCTAATCAAGCTCCAGGGAGGGGTTTTGATTATAAATGCTGGAAGACTTTAGATGAGTAGCTTACTGGCTTTGATTTAAACATCCCCTTGCTTTTATAAGCTTCCCCTTCCCTAAACAATAAGCAATAAACTGATAGTATCATTTACATGCAAATTAATGTGAAAAACAATGTCTATGACTTTTCATTTTTGCTGTTTAAAGTTTTTTCAAGTAAATTGAGACTGATGACTGAAGTTAACTTCATTTGATTTCTTGGAAAATATGGGCTTAAAAAGAAAAGTAAAAGGAAGTTATTTTCTACCTAGTAGCAGTTGAGATGAGGCATTTCAAATGTAAAGATAAATATTAAAATATAACTAATTATAATTTATGAGAAGTAATTAAGACAAATGTAGCTATTGAAGACTTAAACATAAACAGAGTTTATGCAAAAGTTGGGAAACACTGAATAATATTGCATATTTTATCAGAGACCAGTTGAATGAAATTGATTAAATATGCCCTTGAAATTAACTATCGATCATGTTTAAATTGCTGGATGCAACCCAATTTATTTCCCTAAGGACTCGGACTAAATTTCATAACTTCAGCAATTTCTAAAACCCCTTTATTTATTATTTTACTGATAATGCAGTGTACTAATGTCAGCATAAAACTACATAGCATGGAAACTATCCACAGGCTTATTTAACTGAACGTCAGCTTTGGTGCACGGATCAGAATATTTGTGGTCCAAGAAAAGGCTGAGGACGGAATGCATGCACCTGTCCTTCCGCCTGGTCTGTAGACCCACTGAGTCCCCAGTGTGTTCCTCACGCTTCATTTTGAGAAGGGGTCACACGTTGCTATGATGTGGAGCTCAGTCTCTGGAAGTCGAATCATCGAGTGTGCTCAGGCCCTTGCATTTACTGCGTTTAGGTTCCTCTTCATGTTCCAGTTCGTCTTCATGGTCCACTGTCCTCTTCGGGAAACTTTCTTTCCTTGGACAAATCGCTGGAGTCCCAGGACCCTCTCTTCAGGCATTTAGTGGGAGGCACTCAGATACAAGTTCATGTCAGGATGTCAGACCCACCGTGATGAGGGTCTGGGTCCTAGAGTCTGGAAGGGACCACGCGATGGGCTTCCCCTGGTCCCCCAAGAGAGAACAGCTGAGTGGCTTTGGTTTGGGGACCATGGGCAGGCATTGGAGAATAAAGTCGCTGTTGTCAGCTCCGGCCTCAGATGAAGGTCCCTGCTCCACTGGGAGGCCCCTGTCTCAGCATTACTGACGCACAGAGGGGGTTCCTGAGGACTCATCAGTAAAACCCCTATGTCTGCCCAGCATTTTCCTGCATACAGCGGTTAACCACTCACGTTCCTTGACTCATGGGCCCTCTGCTAGACGTGTCTCCTTTAAAGGGACACGGATGCAGTCCACTCTTAGCCAGGAGCTCTTGCATAGCATCACATGAGTTCAAATTAGCCAAGCAGCCACAGTTCTGGATCCACGGTCACGGCCATCTCTGAATGCTGCTTTACCCTTGTGTCGGACAGTTTCCACAAGGCAAGACGCGGTGAGGCCCGTGACACTGGCTGGGAGCAGCTGGCATGTGAGAGCCTGGCCTCGAGTTCCCAGGAGTGGTCACAGTGGTCACAGGGAAGAGCCACGTGACCTGCAGGAAGGTCGCGGGATTGTGGCCAGGACTCCACGCGGTGGGTTATGCTGTCCCATTGGAGTTTTCACACTACGGTGAGTCTTGTTTTCCATCTAAACTATAAAGAGCTTAACCAGGAAGTGTGGGCACCGAGGTTAGTGGTTTTCAAAGTTTTACCTAGGACCGCTTAAACACAAAGCCTTTCATGGACCGTAGTGGATGAGAGGGATGGAGGTGGGAGCCAGCTCCACGGAAGTCAGGGTCGGTGTGGAGGGTAGCGGGGAGAGGTCACCCCCACACTTCTGGTCGACTTGGGAGCCCCACAAGACCCAACTTGATAACTGTCGGATGACCTCTGATGGTTTCTCAGCTCCGGGAAGTGACGGTTCTGACAGGCAGCATTTTGTATCCTTTATCGTGTCTTTATTTCCCGCTAAGGAACTGAACACTTGCCTCTGAAGTGTTTCTTTCTGAAATAGTTATTACTTAGAATTTGAAGAATATTCCCCTGGATAAATGGGTAAAGCAGGGGAAATGCTGATAATTATTTTCGAATGTCAAATGTCTGTGGCCATTGTGAGTATATGTATTTTAATTATTTATTGTTTCAAGAGAAGCCATCTTAAGACTTAGAAATTTAAAACAACCATTGCATTTTTGAGCAGTTTTGTGAGTCAAGAATGTGGGGTAGACTTGGCTGTGTGTGTTTTCTCTGCTGGAAAGGGTGTTGGCTGGGGTCTGAGCAGCGCCCCGTCAGTGACTCTGTCTCTCTCTGACTCTGTCTGGCTGGCTGGCTCTTTCTCTCTGTGTCTCCCGACGTGGGCTCCCATCATTAGAGCAGGAACTCACGTGGGGTTTGCACTTTTCACAGTCCAGTTGCCTGAGATGGTAGCAGGTGCCCTGTTGGTGCAACGTGAGCAGATGAACAGGTAAACACACCCAGATTCCAGGGGAGACTCAGGGGCACTAGCCTCTGCTCCTGACAGGTGGCCTGGCAAGGCTTCCAACAGAAGAACGGACGTGATGGGAGACAAGGCTGCAGTCAAATTTCAAAACTAAAATCTGCCACCTCAGGCACTCATTCCACTAATAAGCAGAGCACTCAGGTGACCCCGACGCGGACGTGGAGCCCAGAGCATGGAGACCAGGGAGGGCGAGCTGGTCAGGAGCCAGCTGTGTGGAGAGAACGTTCCACACGCCGAGGGAGGCGGCCTCAGGGCCAAGGAGCCACAGCTGCTCCTGAGACGCAGGGACAGTGGCTGAGTCCCCCACGGGCGTGCCAAGGGCCCCAGGGAGAGGTGGGGATGCTGGGGGTCAGCGCACGCGAGGACGGACTCACATGCTTGCTCAGGGGCAACTTCAGCCTGCGGTCCCCCGAGTCTGAAAGCAGGTCCCCAGTAAGAGCAAGACCAAGATGGTGGGTGGCAGAGCGAGCTGAGGAGCAAAGGCCAGAGGGGAGCATAAAGGAACAACAACAGGTACGATTCCTGCCGAGAGACTGCACTCCGGAGGCGGAGAGGGAGCGGGGCCACGCAGCGCGCACGCAGAGTGCCCCTCCCCGGAACGTGTGCTCACACAAAGGAGAAGGGCCCCAATGAGTCCAGTGAACCTCGGCCTTGGTTTGGACGAGGGCCGGGGAAGGATGTCACGCAGCGGGCCGGCACGGGACGGGGTGAGCGCCCCCTCTGCAGGGCATTCTCACCAGGTCACCTTGAGCTGGGGTCTGACTCCCCTCGGCCAGAAGCAGCCAGCGTTGCTCAGATGGCCTCCTCTTCCGCTGCTACTGAGGGTGGGGGGAGGGGTTGCTGGCCCAGGTTATGGGGACACCCCCCCGCTTATTCGTTTATCTGTCACCAGGACTCGCAGCCCAGGCAGGAGGCACCACCTGCCAGAGCCAGGACGCCCGGGGCAGCATCGGTCCTAACACGAGGGTGGGTGCCCCTTGGCTCTCAGGGAAGATGTGATGGTCTTGTTTCAATGATTCCACAGGTGGGCAGAGAAACCCACAGTTCTGGGATCAACATCAGAGCTGTGGCCAGAAAGGGGTAACTCAGAAAAGGCCTCCTGATTAGAGCAGGTGCCTAGCATGCCTCTGTGAGAAGGGACAGCCTGTGGGCTCACAGGGCCCCAGCTTCTCTGCTGCTGGGTCAGGACCCAGACTGTACACCGTGGGGTGTGAGAGGTGAATTACCACGCGCAGAGCCGATTTGCCGCCCTCCACTCCCACGGGAGAAGTCTATGTTGTTAGTCACTCAGTCACGTCCGACTCTGAGCGACCCCGTGGACTGTAGCCCACCAGGCTCCTCTGTCCATGGAATTCTCCAGGCAAGAATAATGGAGTGGGTAGCCATTCCTTTCTCCAGGGGATCTTCCTGATCCAGGGATTGAACCTGGGTCTCTTGCATTGCAGGCAGATTCTTTACCATCTGAGCCACCAGAGAAGCCCCAGGAGAGAAGTATTTCCATCTATAAAGACATTCTTACCAGGCTCAGGAGAATCATGAAAGCACAGTTTTTGGTTTACGGACTGAAGCATAGTACGTTAATTAGCCTAAATAGCAGAGAAATTGCAGCTTCAGCACAAGGCAAAAACCCTAGTGAGACTGTTATTAATATTTAACATAAACAGTTTTGAAAATATCCTAGACACCAAGAAGAAGAAGGAGATCTCCATGCTGCATTTGTGATGCAAATAACAAGTACTCTGATGCAACGTGGAATTCCTGGGTGAGGTGGACAGAACCTCAGGCCCACATCCCTCCAAGCTGAGTACAGGGTTGTCAGGAAGGGCCCAGGTCTCTGGGGGATCTGCACATCCTAGCTGCTCCAGTTTGCTGGGGGCAGGTCTCCCACTCTTAAAGCGATCAAAAAGGAAGGACAGACTGTTAAGGGCACATTTTACTTTCTTTCTAAGTAATGAGTGAAGCTGTGAGTGTCTGGGAGAAGAGTGCCCCTGCAGTTGGTTCTCTCTGAGGAAGGGGAGTGAGCTGGAGGTGGGGTGGAAGGGCAACCAACCCCATCAGAGGGACCCCACGCCCCACCGTCTAGAAATAAAAGGTTCAGACCCGAGTGAATGCGACACCCTCCATCTTCAAGGAGATTGCAAGTCCTTTCTGATGGACGCTTTCCTTGTTTGCAGGCCCTCTTGTTCTCCAAAGGTGACTTTGAATCTCTTTTCAAGTGTGCATTTACCATGATGACTGTGTATAAGATGCTGCTATTCTCAAAATGTCTGTGTGAACTGCTTTCCAGCTAAACTCCAAGGATGTTTGCTTGTGAATACCAGAGTCCCTCTTCCTTCTGGACTCCAAAACAATTCTTGGAAGGTTCTGGTGGTGGGTGGGTGAGTGTGCAGGGTTGGTGGCCCTCGCTTGTCCGCATGAAAAATAATCTGTTAAGAGACAAGTTTGAGCAGTTTTCTGCTCAATAAGGGAAGTGAATTCCCTTTTTCTCTCTAAAGGTGGAATTTCAGTAAACGGCTGTGTTAGTGTCCCAGGATTGTCGTAACAAATGATCTCAGCTTGGGAGTCTTAATAAAAATGTATTCCGTCACAGTCAGGAGGTCACGAGGCTGGAATCCAGGTGTGGGCAGGGCTGGCTTCTCCTGAAGCCACTGCCGGAGAGTCACCCCAGGCCCCTCCTCACTCCGGGGCGGCCGGCAGTCCTTGGCTTTCGGGGGCATCGCTCCCATCTCTGCCCGCTGCCACCGGGCCTTCTCCTTCCTGAGCATGTCTCTGCGTCGCTTCTTCTAGGGACACCAGTCACAGTGAGTTAAAGGGCCCCTGCTCCCGTGGGCCCTCACCCTAACTAATTACATCTACTTCCAGATAAGGTCACATTCTGAGGTTCTGGGTGGAGGTGAATTTACAGAGACGCTATTCATCCTGGTGTAACAGCAAATGTCATATTTGCGTAAGTTCTAAGCCTGTGGCCTTCTTTCCACAGCAGGGAGCACGCAGGGTGGAGGGGTGGGGACTCTCCTGCTCACGGGGTCTCCTCCAGCTGGTCCCCTGGGGCCTGAGTTGTGTGCACCCAACTGATCTACTGTGTGGGTGGCGCCCAGAAGTCCTTCTACTGGACAGGTTGCTCAGAAAATTCTTATCCTCAGAGGAGTTTGAGGAGCACTCAGAGATGCTATTGACTGGAAGAAATCCTGTCGATGTCTGAGTAAATGAAGACTTCCGGAGAGAAAAGATGAAACTTTTCCACACGTGAGACTCAGTAGGTGCTGGAGGCGTCTGCTCCGGGCAGTCCCCAGCTGGTTTCGACATTCTACACCGGCTGATAGTCAGCCATGAACTGTGACCAAAGAAAGGGACCTACATGACCACGAATCAGGGACCCCCATGAATAAGCAGACCCCTGTCCTTCCAGGCTCGGGGGTTCAGGGTAGAATCTAGAGTGAAGGCCTGGGGAAGGGGTCACTGGACAACTGTCAGGCATGGGGGCCTCCAGGCACTGGGAGTGGAAGAGGCTCCGTGGACACTGGGGGAGTGGATTTGGGGGTCCCACCAGCAGACCAGCTTTGCCATGACCCAGAGTTGCAGAGCAGAGGGGGCCACAGAGGAGGATCCGGGAGAGAGCGATGTCCCCAAGAGGGTGCGCTGCCCATCTGGAGGTGTGGACGTGGAGCCACTAGGTCATCACCTGTCGGTGCCCCCTGTAGCCCAGCCAGCAAGGCCAGGGCCTCTGTCACCGTGGCTGAGCACGTTCTAGGTCTCCGGGTCCTCTGTCTCATCCATGGCAGAGCACACTCTAGGTCTCCGGGTCCTCTGTCTCCATCCGTGGCTGAGCACACTCTAGGTCTCCCGGGTCCTCTGTCTCCATCCGTGGCTGAGCACACTCTAGGTCTCCCGGGTCCTCTGTCACCGTCCGAGGCTGAGCACGTTCTAGTCTCAGACACTACAGAGATGCTTTCGCTCCAGCACAGGGGGCTCCCAGCACAGACGGCACAAACCAGGGGACAGAGACGTTTACTCACCTGCCTGAGGACGCAGATGTCTGCGCCCTGGGGACTCGGTCTCACTCTCAGTGCATTTGATTCCTGTTTTGCTCTGTTTGACACATGGCGCCCCTGGGGTCCGCCAGGCTCTGCAGCCTCACTGGAGAAGAAGGACCACTTTCAGCCCTGCTTCCTGGGAGGGGGCGGTGTTAATACGTGAAAAGTTCCAGGGGCTGAGTGTTAGCTGATCCTCCTCGCTGCCAGGAACGTTTCTAAAGGCCTCCTCCTGTTCCTGGATTCTTATCAGCTGTCTGGCGGAGGTCTTCTCATTCACCTTCCAGGTCCTTTCAGGGGCAGGAGAACAGGACACCTGGGCATTTACCAGGGCACGTCTCTCACCAGCCCCTGAGAAGCCACCCAGGAAGGGCCGCGAGGGCAGGCTCTGGGGCAAGGCCACCTGCGTCCGACCCACAGCTCTGCACCTTGCCACCAGGCACGGTGGCCTCGGGCACACCATCTGCACACACCTCTGTTTGCTCACCTGGAAAATGCTGATAATGGCTCATTTCTTGTGTCATTTTTGAGAGAGTTGAAGGAACTAAGAGTGTCCCTTGTGGCTCAGACAGTGAAGAATCTGCCTGCAATGTGCAAGACCTCGGTTCAATTCCTGGGTTGGGAAAATCCCCTAGAGAATTCCATGGACGGAGGAGCTGGGCGGGCTACAATCCATGGGGTCACAAAGAGTCAGACACGACTGAGAGACTGACCCTTTCACACTTACACTTTCAAAGCAATTAAAACACAGTTCTTGGACCAGGGGCCATCATATTGCCCTTTTCAATAACTGTTGGATAATTCTGTCACTCCACACCCCTGATGTGTGTGGACCTCTGGTTGGAATTTATGATTTAACCTGTTCACTCCCAGTGCTAAGTGGGTTACATGTGACTCATTACAGAATGGAGAGGAGGAAGCAGCACCCGGCGGCTCCAACACAGGCCTGTCGCTCATCCAGAGACCAGGGCGAGCACCGCTTTCCTAACGGGGAGAAGAAACCCTTCAGCATCATGTTTCCAAAGACAGTTTTCTCTCCTTTTCATTCAGCATGGCGCATCAGGAGGGAAAACGGTAGCTCTAGGCCCACCCCCCCACCCCTGCACATGAGCCCACCCCCCACCCCTGCACACAAGCCCACCCACACCCACACCCCACCCCTGCACACGAGCCCGCCCCCACCCCCCCACCCCTACACACAAGCCCACCCCCCCACCCCTGCACACGAGCCCACCCCTTCACCCCTGCACACAAGTCCACCCTTCCACCCCTGCACACGAGCCCACCCACACCCATACCCCCACCCCTGCACACGAGCCTGCCCCCACCCACACCCCCACCCCTGCACACAAGCCCACCCCACACCCCGCACACCCCCACCCCTGCACACAAGTACCACAGATGGACTTTCCACCTTCATAATCCTTCCCAACACATGACTCCAGGCTTCACTTTCATGAAGCTGACATGTGAGTCAAAATCAATTAGCTCCTCTAGTCTGGAGCTTCTTTTTCTTAGTCTATTTCCACATTTTCTACCTCTGAACCCATGGATATTGGAAAGAAACCCTAGGGAAGGTATTAAAACATCAAGCCTGCTGGAGCACGTGTGCCTGACTCTTGGATTCACAGTCTCCAGTGCGGAGAGCATCCTGTCTCGAACTTAACACCCAAGGGGCAAAATAGATTCAGTCTGAATGTCTTGGCTTCCAACACCCACGATGTCCACAGATCTGGACACTGATGAAGCCAAGATAA
Organism: Giraffa tippelskirchi; assembly: GCF_054371585.1. Taxonomy (NCBI): domain Eukaryota; kingdom Metazoa; phylum Chordata; class Mammalia; order Artiodactyla; family Giraffidae; genus Giraffa; species Giraffa tippelskirchi. Next base: position 2,236,454 of record NC_137276.1, read on the forward strand.
AGTTATTGGAAAGTTTCCTGAAGCAGTGTGCTAAAGTAATCTTACAACCAAAAAGATCTTCCTTGTTGTAAAATAACTCTACCTTTGACGGTGGTGGTGGTGGTGTGTGTGTGTGTGTGCGCATATGCATGTGTGTGTGTGAGTGTAGGACCGGCAGGTGGAAGCAGGGGTCTCTAGGCAAACGCCTGCAAGAAGTTTAGATGATTCCAGAATTAGTAATGAGAGCACCAATGTGCTTCTGGAAAAATAAAAATTGTATACTTTCCCTCATGGAGACAAAATTTTTCTCTGTGCTATTTTCCTATGATTTCTGACTCTGTCTTGTGAGCAAATATACAGGACGTACTTACGGGTTATTTATTATAAATGAAGTAAGTGAAAATACTCTGGAGAAGAAAGAAATATGACCCCCAGGAAGAACCAGAAAATTGAGCTTTCCACAAACGCACCCACGGCCGGTGCCTCATCAGCTTCCACATCTCTCTCTTCTTCAGCCGCTGTTGAAACTGACAAGAAGGTAATTAGATTCTGCTCTTTCAAGAGCCGAAGACTCATTCACTTCAGTACTAAGGTTCCACGGTACCTAGGCCTTTCCTGAGACTCTGCCTGCCCTGTGTCCTCACAGCCTTCCTCCACCCTGACCCTGTCTGGCCACCTGTCACCTGGCAGCGGTGGGGAGAGAGGGGGCCCAGGAGAACTCTAGGGGTCTGCGCCGTGGAGGAGCATCCCAAGTGGGGGCTGGACCCCCGGCTGCCTGTGGCTCTGGGCCTGGACCCTCGCTCTCTAGCCCCCAACACCCCCAAATACATGCCCCGGGCAGGCCTGGCCTGGCTCCACTTGGGAGGGAGCCCCGGGGCCGGCTCTGCAGATACAGCGCTGGGAGGCTCCCTGCACTCATCCCCCTTCCCTCTCTCCATCAGCGCTTGCGTAATTACTCCCTCTGCATGTTTGTCCTGAGTAGTTAATACACAGTTCAGTTGGAAGAAGATGCTGCATTTTAGCTTAGTTTTTACTGATCTTTTCCAAGTGTTTGTCTTTTAAACCAGCATGTTGGAGAACATTTTCCCTGATAAGATGCCTCTCTCCTTCAAGTGCTCAAGTGGAAGCAGCAGCCCACAGATCAGGTACCAACCTGCCCAGTAGAAATGGGTTTGCGGGGGTCCACACTGCCCCTACCAGTCGCAGGGCAGACAGTCTCATTACAGACCAGGATTCCCCTTATGGCGGGCAGGACCCCGCCCGCCGTTCCTCCACCAGCAGCCCAGGGTCTCCCATTCATGGTGGGCAGGATGCCTATTCCCAGAGAACTCAGATCCACCAGCCCAGGGTGCCCAGAGCCTGCCCACCCCCAGGCTGGCCCAGACCCCCAGACACACCATCCCCGCCCGGAGGGGTCCCTTTAAAGCCAGAGCCTCAGCTGTTTGCAAGGCTCCTGGTGATTCACTACAGTCTGGAGTCTGCAGTCTGTAGGCCAACTATGAAATCTTATTCAGAGTACAACCACGGGGTGCTTTTCCTTTTTACCTCCATTGAGAATCAGCTGAAAATTCAATTACCATGTGAAGAATGAAAGGAATCCACTCTTCCTGGTCTTTGCCACCACGTCTGGGAAAACCGCCCATCTCTCCGTCCCTGGGCAGCAGCTTATTCCACGGCCGGAGACAGAGACCAGGTCACAGGGCTGCTATCTCCAAACGGCAGCAAAGCCCCCCATCAGCCCAAGAAGAGAGCAACTGGGAGAAGTCAGTGCCCATCTGCCCACACCCTACACTGGCTCTTGAGGGTAAACGGGCCTGTTGGCAAGCAGAGCACAGACCAGCAAATGGGACTGCAGGACAAGGCAGGCTGGACGGTGGAACTCTTGTCTTGACAGTTGACAAGCAGGTGTTTTGCCAATTATCTTTCAAAGGACACTCTGTCTGTGCCTTTGGGGCTGAAATTACTCAGCTTCCCATCACGGTCTCACCCCAAATCCTGTTTCCTAAAGAGCCCATCATTATTACCCGGCTTCCTTGCCTCTAGCCCTATGACGATTTCAGATGGCCTTTTTCTATCACCATGAATATACTCACTTATTTACAGTTACCTTCCCACCAGCACACAAACCCCACGTGGGCAAACCCAACACCACCTCTTCATCTTGTTCCCAGAACGGAGTAGACAAGAGCACTACCCTCATACGTGCAGCTAAACGGAGTATAGAGAACGGTTATAGGTCTTAGTGATCTTAAAATTTTTGTTGCTGTTGTTCAGTTGCTAAGTCATGTCCAACTCTTTGTGACCCCATGGACTGCAGCACACAAGGCTCCTCTGTCCTCCACTATCTTCTGGAGTTTACTCAAACTCATGCCCATTGAGTTGATGATGCCGTCCAACCATCTGATCCTCTGCTGCTCCCTTCTCTTGCCCTCGATCTTCCCCAGCATTAAGGTCTTTTTCATTGAGTCGACTCTTCGCATCAGGTGGCCAAAGTATTGGAGCTTTAGCTTCAGCATCAGTCCTTCCAATGAATATTCAGGGTTGATTTCCTTTAGGATTGACTGGTTTGATCTCCTTGCAGTCCAAGGGTCTCTCAAGAGTCTCCAACACCACAATTTGAAAGCATTAGTTCTTCGGTGGTCAGCCTTATCTTAACATATTCACATGTTTTAATGTGTAACATACAAGCAATATGTAATATTAAAGTTACATATGCATACATTTACTCATGTCTTTCAGCATATATGGATATATGGGTTTCCCTGGTAGCTCAGCTGGTAAAGAATCTTCCTGCAATGCAGGAGACCTGGGTTGGATCCCTGGGTTGGGAAGATCACCTGGAGGAGGGCATGGCAACCCACTTCAGTATTCTTGCCTGGGAAATCCCATGGACAGAGGAGCCAGTGGGCTACGGTCCACGGGGTCACAAAGAGTCAGACATGACTGAGTGACTAACATACACATATCCATTCAAGAATACATATACAATTCATTCATCTATTCCTATGGATATTATTGAATAACTGAATTTTATATAGTCTTATATTTGCCAAGAGAGAACGGCTTTCTATATAAGAAAATTTTTATAAAGTATTCACTTATATGAGTGCCAGGTCTTAGTTGCAGCACATGGGACCTTCACTTGTTTGCATGTGGGCTGTTAGCTACGGCGTGTGGCATTAATTCCATGGCCCGGGATCGAACCCGGCCCCATTGCACTGGGAGCATGGAGTCGTAGCCCCTGGACCACCAGGGATCTCTCTGTATGTCAGGCATTGATATACATATTTGTTATTGTTTAAATAGTACACTTACTTTCAGAGAGAGCTGAGTTACAGGGACACCGAGTAGACAGTGCTCTGGGAGATGCTGGATGCGGAGGGCCGTGGGGGTGGCCCTCACGTGACGGGTGTTCTGGGCCACAGGTCTGCAGCTCCCTCTGGAGAGCCATCACCTGGATTCTAGCTGAGCCCTCCACAAACCCTCCGAGGCCAACACTCCTCAGATTCAATATTTAAAAGGTGGAGGAGGAGAAGGAACAAAAGCCTGGGCTGTGAATCCTTTCAACAAGCAGTGGGCAGCCACGTTTGGACGAGCTTGTAAATTAATGCCCCGATTGCTCCCTGTAAAAAAAAATTGAATTACAGCTCTTGGAACATGTCTCTGTTCCAGCCAGCCTCATCTGAGACATGAGGCCCGTGGGTGAGCACGCCCCCGGGACTGAGCCTCCACACTCACCGCCCTCGGGCTGGGCAGGAGCTGCCAAAGGCACCAGGTTCCTGGAGGGCCAGGCTGCGCTGACAGGGACGGGGCCAGCACCTGGGCCGCGCCCAACGCCAGCACCACAGGCGGCAACTCCCCTGACACTCACAGGAGCCCCAGTGGTCATCGTCACCCTCTTCTCTTTACAGGTGGACAGACTGAGGCAGAGCGTGGTCGCCTGGCTGGAGATGTAGGAGCCAGACGATAGTAGATCCAGGATTCGAACTCAGGACACCTGTGCGTCACCACTGCAAGCCAGAGGCCTGGGGCACACAGTGGATCCACCAAGAGGCTCAGGGACCCACGCTCAGCTCTTGGGTTCACAGAGCTCCTCCTTAAATCACTTCCAGGGCTGAGAGAAGCCTGGGGCAACGGCGATGATTTAGGCTGCCCATCACCTCGTCCTGACACTCAACACTTGCCGGGTAAGGAAAGCCAGGCTCCTCCTCTCCTCCCCGATTCCTCCAGGAGCAAAGGCCTGACCGCTCCAAGGGTCAGAACAGGGGTCTCACTGGCTCCCCTTTGCTGTTAGAGCCACCGCGTGTGGCAGGAAACATCCCAGGTGTGCCCTCTCCACTTGTCGCCTCCCTTGGGCCCTGAGTCAAGCCCTCAATCGCAGCCGTCATGGTCCCCCACCCCTGACTTCTCCTCAGCGCCCAGCAGCACACACACCAGCTCAGGCTTGAGCCAGCGAGCAGGGCAGACTCACACCCCCTCCTCACCTTCCTCAAGTTCCAGCCTGAGCCCTGGCCCTTGACCACGAGCGATCTGGGCCTGCCTGTCCACCCTCACTGTCCCCAGGCTTCCGGACTCCTCAGGAGCTCCACGGAGATGAGAGGGAACCGTGGGCAGGGTGGGCTCCAGGGAGGGCTCAGCTGGCTGGGCTCCCCACCCTGCACACCAGCTGGTGGGCCTGGGCCGCCTTCTCCTCTCAGCAGAGACGTGACTCCGGGGGTGGGGCAGAAGAGGAGGCAGGAGCTCACAGCTGCACGCGTTCACGTCTGCAAATGCCCCACAAGGAGGCAAGGAGCGGGGGTCCCAGCAGAGAGGAGCAGGGCGTCTGCCTCCAAGAGCTTAGACCTGAACTACTCCGGAGGGAGCACACAGCCTCGGGGTGGGATCAGACCCAGGAAGGGGACAGGTCAGGCTCACAGGCTGCACCCCAAGCTCTTGGGAGATGGAGGCTGAGGACTAGAGGTGGGGACTCCCCATTCTGGGGCCAGGGAGCCCACAGATTTGAAGACAAAGCAACCCCAGTCAGAGCAGAAAGAAATCGCCCCCCTGCTGTGACCACCAGCAGCCTTTTCTACACGTGCGGCTGTGTCCCTGCTCCGTCCGCCAGGGGTGCCGGCCCGGGGCTCAGCTCAGGCAGCCCGCCCCCCGGAGGATGCAGCCGCCACGAGTGGAGGGCGCAGTCTAGGTCTGTGGGCCTTCCTGCTCCCCTCCTGGGGGGAGAAGAGGCCTCCGGTGGCGATCACAGAGCAGAGGCAGAACAAGCAGAGGCCGGCGGGGCTGTGAGGGCGTCAGACCCCTGGTCTCCATTAGGAGAGGGTGGTCAGCCACGCCGGGAGGGGCTGGGTGGGCTGGGCGACTGCCCAGCATTGTGCCGGCCACTGTCTCCCAGCAGCTGGAGTGGGTGCTGGGGAAGCAGACTTTCAGGGTTTGCCAACGGCTGTGGTGTAAACACTCCGGGCGAGGCTGACTTCATGTCACGACAGGCTGGCCTGAGTGTGGAGCAGGATGCGTGAGCAGGTCCAGCACACCTCGGGCAAGCCCCGCCCGTCTGTCCTCTGCCCCAGGACCAGGCAGCCTGTGGCCGCGGATGTCACAGCACCCCGCGCCCCGGCCGCCGGGGTCCCCACCCCCAGGGGCTGCAGCTCTCAGCAGGGCCCCCTTCCTTCGACCCCTCCCTGCACCCCAGGGCTGCCCTCTGCCCATGAAAGCTCACTGAGGGGTCGCGGGTGCCGCTGCAGGCCTCCAGTGGGTCTGTCTGAAACACCTCCATCTACATGAGCTTTAATTTTCCTGAACTCGGCGAGTGCTGAAGTGAAGCCTGGACCCCAGATTTCTGGCCTCGCCCCGCCTGATCCCACCAATCCCGTCCTGGCCAGTCGGAGCGGCTGTGGACATGCCCGGCCACCTCCCGGGGCCAGAACCTGCTGCTCCAGAGGCTGAACAGACACCAGCGGGCCCTGGGCCTCGTGCTTCACAATCTCAACTCCTGTGTTGTTACAGCGCTCCAAGAGGAAGCGCTTTTATCTCTGTGTTTAAGGGACAGTTTTTATCTCTGTGTTTAAGGAAATGGCAACCCACTCCAGTACTCTTGCCTGGAAAATTCCATGGATGGAGGAGCCTGGTAGGCTGCAGTCCGCAGAGTCGGACACGACTGAGCGACTTCACTTTAAGGGAGAGAGAGATTCACCAGGCCAGGGAATCTGGCCCTTTCTCATGGCAGAGGGCAAAATCTCAGCCTGAAGGTGGGTCTCCCGACCTTGGTGCTGCCCCCACACTCTCTGCTAAGGGCCCGGAGGGGCTGCAGGCTCCCGGGACAGGGAGGGGGTGCCTGGGGACTGAAAACTCGGAAGCTTGTCCTGAGCAGGGAGTGTCTGCAGACGGCTCCTCTGTGGTCCAGTGGTTCTGTGTGTCGTGCAGGGGTGGCTGGGAGTGTGGAGCTGATCCACAAAGAAATAAAGAGCACGAGGTGGGAGGTCACAGGGCAGAAGACCCTGGGATGAGCAGACGTCTCCAAGAGAGGAGGCCCAGAGCCCGAGGCCAGTCTTCCACTCCTGGCTGAGGGCCAGACACTCCCAGGGGCCAGCAGAGAAGAGGGGCAGCAGGAGAGGGGATGAGTCAGGGTGGGTGACCAGATGACTCAAACCACCGGCATGCCAGGCTTTCTCAGACAGGTGGGAGTGGATGTGTGGGTGAGAGGCAGGTCCCAGCCCCCCTCAGAGCCCCCCAGGCTTCCTCCAGAGCCTGAGAGTGCAGGGCAGAGGAGCGGGGCCCCAGGGCCCTGTGGGCTTTGAGGGATCATGACATGCTGGCCCAGTTCGACCAGAGAAGATGAGCCCTGACTGTGAGCGATGGGCTGTCTGGATGGCGAGCCCTCTGCACACAGAAGCCTTGCTCACCCTGGAGAAGAGCAGACAGGGACACAGAGGGCTCGGGCCTGGAGCCGAGCAGACCCTTTAAGAAACAAAATACAAAACAGGGCAGTCAAGGAAATATGAAGAAAAAGAAATCACAGCACCTTTTAAATTTCCAAGTGCTGGGAAGGCCACCAATATGACAAAATCCAGGGAAAAGCACAACTTTTTTTTATTAATTAACAGCCCCCTGTAACCTGCTTCTCCTGGCAGCACGCTCTCTGATCGCCTTTTGAGTGGCAATTCTGTAGGCTCATTTCCTAGGGAGATGATGGTCTTTACTCTAGCACAGCTCAGTGAAATGTTCACATTATCATCACTGATGCTTAGAAAGATTTCTTTCTTTGTAGCTCAATGCCGGTAATGTCATGCCGTTTTTTTTAAGATGGTTGTCAAACCGGAAAAATACCTCTTGAGTGTCTTTCGGGTCATAGCGGTGCGGTTGGTGTTGGTGCGGTGAGTCCTGGGGCAGCCACGGAAGATGCTGGGCCGCCAGCCCACGTGCAGCCAGGATGCCAGGCTGAGAGGGGGGACGGCAGTGCCCAGGCCACAGCGTGTCCGCGGCCACCCACACCCCCTGTTGCCCTCGGCCTTGCAGAGGGAATCTGACACCGGACGCTCCGGCCCGCTTGGGTCCACACGGCCAAATAGGGACAGACTCTGTGCTCACGGGGTGCCCGCGACATTGCCCAACAATCCGTTTATTCAGAAACATTGATAGATTAAACCATAATTCTAACCGATTTTGTCGGGCTTCCTGATGCTTCTGCCGTGACTAGGGATCTTTCATTGTTAGTCACTGCTCTGCTGGGACCGAGGTTCTCCAGCAGCATTGTCTGCCCCACTGTCTCCTTGGGCAGCCGTGCAGAGACCCGAGCTGCCCTGGGCACCGAGGACACACGTCCTGCCAGCAGGGAGCCACGGGGAGATGCGGGTGCCCTGCCCGCCAGAGGCAGGAGAGGCCCCCGACCGACCGCAGGGTCAGGGGAGGCGGGCGGGAGCTGACCGAGGTACGAGAGGGTTCTGCGTGGACCCCAACCAGGCCACTGGTTCAAGGACGCCCAAGACAAAGAAGCCAGGAGAGGAGAGTGACCTAGAGCCCACTCTAAAGTGCATGGGTCATTGCTTAGAGGAAAGCAAGACGGAAGCAAGCTCCAGGAGGTGGGAACAGCACGCGGGAAGGGCTGAGCAGGAAGCAGACAGGTGCCCTGGACAGGAAGTGACTGATGGATGTCAAAGGGGCCGCTGCATGGTGAGTGGGGTGGGCAGGGGCCTCTGTGGGGCCTTCTCTCCGCCTTCAGGGTGGCGGGAAGCCGTTGCAGGGCTCCAAGCTGGAGGCGGGTGGTTCCCTGAGCAAGTCCAAGGGAGACCCGGGTCAGCGTGGAGGATGGGTGAGAGGGCAGGCCATGGGGCCGGGTGGGACGAGGCAGGTGTCCAGAGCAGAGAGGGTGGTTTGGGCCATGTGCAAGACCAGGTGGGAAGTGGCTGAGGCCTGGGAGGAGCCAGGGGTCTCTGGGGAAGGGTCTCACCTAGGCGGGCCGCCCAGGGTGCCCTCTCCGCTCACCTGGTCACTGACCACAGTCTTTGGTCACGGGGGTCTTGTTTCTCCCTCTCACCACGTGAAAAATAGCACAAACTGCACCCTGGCCTCCCGCCACCCCACGCCGTGAGACGCACACGTGGGCTCAGGGCTCCAATCTCTTCCTTACAGGCAGACAGGCCCCCGAGAGCCCCTCCCGGGGAGCCTCGGGCAGGCAGGCAGTGGCAGGCTCCATCCTTCCTGCCCCGAGGATGAGCCGGACTAGCCTGTTAGTTAGCCCCTGTCTCCTTTGCAATGTTCCTTAGGGCAAGAACCCAGCCGTATTCATCTTCATACACAAGAGCCTCTTCAGGGGTTGCTGAGATATCCCCATTTTACAGATGAGAAAATCTTTCTTGGAGAGAGTGCCCTGGGCCAAGTCCCAAGGAAGGCCTGGCAAAAGAAGATGCAAGGACTTGGCTGGTCCTTCTGGGCAATGTGCTCGTCTCCAGCCAGAAGCTGCTCTGCCCTCTTCCTAGGACTGTGCCGCTGTGATGCTGGGAAGATCCCTGGAGAGGCCTACAGGCTCCAGTGGGGGCCCAGGCTCCCACTGGCCCTCGCCCAGGTGCCCCGGCTATGCCCAAAGACAGTTCCAAAGGGCCGTCCTCACCAAGGGGGCCGTGCATGCAGCTGTGCTTTGGGGTCTGGGAGCAGGCTTGGAGCCTGGACATAGAGTCTCTGGGTCTGCAGCCCCAGACACTGTCTCACAGCTTCCTCTCCTGCCCTGCCTGCCCGCACCATGCCTGCCAACCTGGTTAACCCAGGTCCACCCTTGTGATGGTCGGCTTTATGTGAGTATAGCTATGGTACCCGGTCAGGTCACCAAACATGAACCTAAGTGCTGTTCAGAGGATTTTGCAGAAGGTTAACATGACAGTGATTCGACTTTAAGGAAAGGTGATGAGCCTTGACAACAGGGCTGGGTTTCACCCCGCCTAGGAAAGCCTTAACAATAAAAGCTGAGGTTTCCTGAGGGAGAACACATCTTCAGAAGTGCAACATCAAATCCGGCCTAAATTTCCAGGCTTTGTGCCAATTTCAGACGGGCCCACTTCCGCCGTCCCGGGAGCCGTCCCTTTAGAAAGACCTTCTGCTCCCTGTACATCATGGTTCTGTCTCTCTGAGAGCACCCACACACCCAGGCTTCTCTGACAAACACACCTCTCCCTGTCTGCCTTCTAGGCTCAAGGAGGAAACAGACTAAAGGAAATGTGGTGTGGACACTTGCCAAGAGGGCCCATCAACGTCACATCTTCCTCCAGTTAATAACTGGACATGTAACAGGCCACGAGCCTGGCCCATATCTCAGAGTCCAGGATCTGAGTCTAAACTGCTACACTGGGTTGAATAATGCCCCCCCCCACAACTATGTTCAAGGCCTAATCCCTTGAGCCTGCGAACAGGAACCTCATTTGGTAAGAGGGTCTCTGCGGATGTGATGAGTTAGGTAACCTGGCTTTGGGCGACCCCAGTAGCATGACTGGCCTCCTGCAGGAAGAGGAGGACCCGGACACAGACAAGAGGCTACATGTCGATGGAGGCGCAGACTGGAGTGACGTGTCTACAAGCTAAGGGTCCTGAAGAATCGCCAGAAACCAGCAGAGCCTGGGAGAGGGACACGGAACAGACTCTGCCTCTGAGCCCCCGGGAGGAGCTGGACTGCTGACACCTTGACTGCAGGCTCCCGGCCTCCAGGCCCCTGAGAGGACTAACCCGGTGTGTGGTGCTGTTACTGCAGCACCAGGAGACTGATGCCCTGTCCCTGAGACACCCTCCCTGACTGCAGGGGTGGAGAAGGGCTATCTACACGCCCCCAGGCATGCGCGCTCAGTCGTGTCTGACTCTGCGACCCCACGGACTGTAGCCTTGCAGGCTCCTCTGTCCATGGGATTTCCCAGGCAAGAATACTGGAGTGAGTTGCCATTTTCTTCTCTGGGGGTTCCTCCTGAGCCAGGGATCGAACCTGCATCTCCTGCATTGCCAGGTGGATTCTGTACCACTGAGCCACCTGGGAAGCCCCCACCCCAATCAAAGATAATAATATTTTACAGGCACCCACCATCCTGCTGTTGAACTCTGAACAGAGACCTCATTCGAGGTCAGAAACACCTTCTTCCATAAGAAGAACTGCCATCATGCAGAGACTCTGACTTACAAGCAACAACCACCTCCATCCGTGCTGGGACCCACAGGGACCCCAGAAGTCCTCATCCTGGCTCATCTCTAACGTCAATTCTGGGGCATGTGCAGTGAGTACAGGAAGACCCATCATCCCCTCGCCAACGTGCTGCCGCAAAGACGTCCCCATGCCTGGTCCAGCTGCCTGTCCATCGCCGGATCCACATTCTGGGCTAAAGGAAGGGGGTTCCTGGAAGCCCTAATTTCCAAGCCAGCTAAGCCCAAGCCTCCTGAGGAGGACTCCTGCAACAGGAATTTGTGTCATATATTTCTGCTGGAAAAATCCACTCTGAATGCTCTCAGCCTAGAGTCACCGGCACAGAGATGTTTAATTTGTGCGAGGACCTGGAGCCGCGTTCGGCAGCTCCTGGGGGAAGAACTTCACGGCTGTCTCCCCATCGCTCCCTTTCTTGCCGTCTCTCTATCTCCAGGCAAGAGAAGGCTGACAGGCGAGTCTTTTTCTACCCACAGCTGCAATTCGACATTAATAGCATGAGCGATCTGCAATCAGCCTACAATTGTGTAGCGCCATGATAGAAAATGGGATGAAGCCGAGGCCAGAGCGCCGCTGCGTTGAGACTGAGCTGGGCTGTACTTGAAGACTTCTCATCATAGAAGTTTATTGTGCAACTTATTGTTTGGGGGACAGAAACCTCTGCAGGCCCACTAATCAATTGTCTGAGGTCCCCAAACCCTGCTTCTGTGGCTTTGAAAGGAATCGATGCCCCCGGGATGGAGACGCTGAATCTAAAAGGAACGCATTTGAGTAGGAACAACAGACATTTTCGAGTCTGTTCCAGAAAGATCATCTGGATGGGATTGGTACACACTCGGAAAATGATAGGAAAGTCTCGGTCTTCTGAAGGCGTGGAACCAAACGAGACGCATGAAATGAAATACTCGTGAGGTTTGTTTTCTGTTTACCCACTCCAGCCACCCTGCCCTGTGCCCGTAGATGCTCTCTGATCCCAGTCGGGGTTCTGCCAAAGGGGTGGGGGCAGCAGGGGGTGTGAAGCGGGGGGTCATGGTGCTGCTCCCCAGTGCCTTCCTCCAGCCTGAGCTCGAGCGGGCCAGCCTCGCTGTCCGAGCCCCAGAGCCCCCCTTTCTCTGCAGCTCCCCTTTTCTCAGCATCTCTTCTCTGCCCTTCCTTGGGCCCTTCAGCTAACTGGGGGCTGTCTGCGTCCCACACGCCTGCCCCACGTGCCTCTCAAGCATCCCTGGTGATCTTATTTTAATGTCAGCGGCAGTGTGACCCTGTGGATCTTTGCAGAAGCCTAACTGTTGGGAAAGCACCTGCCAGTCACCCTGGTCCATGACATGCCGGTCTTCACGTCCGCCCTCTGGGGAGCGGGTTTGTTTCTGCTCTAGAAACCACACTCCCACTGAGTTATGGAGACTCAGAGGGAGAAGGGGGTGGTCCAAGTCCCCGGGAGCCATGGGCAGGAGACTAAAGACGCCAAGTGGGGCTCGCAGCCAGGGAAGGGCGGCCTCGTGCCAGAGCTAATGGGACTAATTGTTATTTCTCAAAGATTTCAAAGCAGAAGCAACTCTCCCCCAAATTAAGGATATAAACGCTGCACGTTCCTAAAGACTCATGTCTCAAGCGCTCAGCACATATTCTCTGAATCCTACTTGTGTGTCTGGCGCTGTTCTGGGGTCTGGATCACAGTGGGCAAAGCCTTCTCAGCCAACAGGGAGCCCACCATTCACTGCGGCATCTATGTAAGAGCTGGGCACAGAAGAGGGCCTGCAGCTGGACCCTAGGAGGATGCCCCCTGAGCGCAAAGGCAGGGGTCACCATCAGCCCAGCTCTGAGCCCCTGTCTCCTGGGGCTGCTCCCAAGTGCAGGCTCAGAGGCCCTCTGAGAGGTTTGGGTCCAGCCCAGCAGGCCTGGGAATCTACATCTCACCATCAGGTGAGTCACTGCTGTGGTATAGCAGCTCGCTCAGACAGAAGCTGCATTTCTGTGTCTGGCTGTGCCCTGACCCTGGGAATGCAGGCCCCTGGAGGAGGCTGGGCTGGTCTCACTCTAGCCTTCTGCCCTGCAGAGCTTTGGCCAAGGGTCCCAGGATGTCAGGGCCTCTGTGATCATCCTACTGGACGGGTGGACTGAGGACCACTCCAGGCACAGACCCTGCCATCTTGGGGTGACGCCAGCCTCACACCGGCTACTAGGCCCCCAGCTCTGAGGATCAGCCGTCACTCTCAGAGTCCCCCTCCTCCAGCCGGTCTGATGCCTTAACAAGGCCAGCTGCCTCCCTGACAGCTCCACCCTGCCCAGTCCCGTGGCCCGGATACTGTCCCAGGGCCACCCCGATGCCTTCTCGTCACCTCCACCCCGGAGAGGTCTCTCCCAAAAGGGAGGCAAGTCCCCGCCTGGCGCTGGGCCTGAGCCCTGGGGGTGTGGGCTTCCCGCTCCCGTGTGCTGTGTCCGAGACATGCCCCATGGAGGCGGCACGGGAGGCCTGCTGGCCGTCAAGGCTGCTGAAGACCCAGCTCCTCCCGTCTCCCTGCACCCGCCAGTCCCTGATTCCTCCCCTAGTGCACTCTTTGTCAGCCCTGAGCATCACTCCACGTTTCCCCCATGCTCTGACCTGACATGTCCAGGCTCACCTGAGTCTGGGTCCAGCTTTGCTTCTGTTCTGTCCAAACAGCGAGCATGGTGCCCAGAAAGCGCAGCCTTGAGCCCCGCAGGCCTGGCCCCCAGGCAGCGGGCACAGAGCAGGGCAGTGCTCGGAAACGCGGCCTCTGTCTCCCGTTCCGCTGCCACACAGGCTGGGGAGCCCGTGGCCCCTCCTGTTGGCCCTCAGGGATGACATCTTAGAGGGAAACCCCCCCCTCAACCACCGCGCTTAACTGCATGGCAAGAGGACCTCACAGAACGTGGTTTAGAGCCAACCAGTCTCCACGGCTCTGGACCCACGATCCGCTCGCTCCAGGTTGTAGAGGATGGTGAGGTCACCACCGAGGGACAATGTTGAGACAAAGAAGACGCAAGTCAGTGCAGAGTCGGTCCTGCCCCAGCGGCCGCAGCCCCGGTTCCCTCTAGATTCCGGGTAGACTCTGCCCCCCGATGTGGCCGTGGTACTGAAACATAACCCTGGTGGGACAGGCGGGCACAATGCTGTCCAGCAGACACGCTCTGGGTGAGTCTGGGGCCCCCCTTAAAGTGGGCGGCAAGCGGGACCGAGACATACCAGAGCCCCCCATTCCTAGAGAGTCATACGCAGGACAGCTCGTGCCGGGACGCAGCTCCAGGCGAGCGAGACCTCCCGTCACAGCTGCCCTATTCCTCAAGCAGAGTGTCCCCTCTCTGCTTCCAGCCGCCACACGACACTAACCAGAGGCGGCCGAGAGCTTGGGAGGCGGTCAGCGGTGTGGAAATGCCGCTCAAAGCCCCATGCGCCCCCTCCTGCAGAGACAGATTTCTCAGCCAGCTGCAGGCAAATCCCTGGCCCTGCTCCCATCACCCAGGTGCTGAGAGGACTGTGTCCCCCACGCCACGTCTGCCTGAGCCCCCAGGGTGTGACTCTTGGAAAGAGAGCCCTGCAGATGCAATCAGTTAAGGCGGGGGCGCACTGGGCTAGCCTGGGGCTCTAAGCCGAAGGCTGATGTCCTTGAAGGGGAGACACACCCAGAGGGAAGGCTGGGTGGCAGGGAGGCAGGAGCCGGAGGGGCGCGGCTGCGAGCGAAGACCATCTGGGACCCCAGCTATCGCAGGAGCCTGGCGAGCAGCAGGGCTCCCCGCAGAGCTCAGCGGGGGGCGGAGGGGCAGCCGGCAGACACGTGGCTTTCGGGCTTCTGGCCTCAGAGCTACGAGAGGAGAACCTGCTGCTGCCCCCAGCCCCTCGGCTTGAGGTGTTCTGTTAGGGCAGCCACGGGAAGCTGCTGTCCAGACGCTGCCCAAGGGTTGGGGCGCTGCCCACGTTATTTACAGGGACATCTGGGGAGGCAGGAGCCCTCCCCAGGTCACAGTCAGGAAGGAAAATCCCACGATGAGCCTTCCGGGTCCACAGTTTCCAGGTAGAGCCTGTGTGTCCACTCACACCCATGGAATGGTGGATACTGGAGCATCCAAGAACCAGGCAGATGCTGGTCAGACATTGTATGCAGAGTGCATCACGCAAGAGGTCCGTCTAATCAAAGCCATGGTTTTCCCAGTAGTCATGTGAGATGTTGTACCCTAAAGAAGATGTGAGAGTTGGACCATACAGAAGGCTGAGCACCAAAGAACTGATGCATTCGAACTGTGATGTTGGAGAAGACTCTTCAGAGTCCCTGGGATAGCAAGGAGATCAAACCAGTCCATCCTAAAGGAAATCAACCCTGAATATTCATTGGAAGGATTGATGCTGAAGCTGAAACTCCTTTGGCCACCTGATGGAAAGAGCCAACTCATTAGAAAAGACGTTGATGCTGGGAAAGATTAAAGGCAGGAGGAGAAGAGGACAACAGAGGATGAGCTGATTGGATGGCATCACTGATTCAATGGACATGGGTTTGAGCAACTGCAGGAAATAGTGAAGGACAGGGAAGCCTGGTGTGCTGCAGTCCATGGGGTTGCAAAGAGTTGGACATGACTGAGTGACTGAACAACAAATTGGGGAGTGAGAGCCTCCCAAGGTCACAGCATGGAAGGAAACTCCCACGATAAGCCTGTGCTTCTGGGCGGAGCCTGTGTGTCCACTCATGCCCGTGGGACGGTGGCTACCGGGGCATCCAAGGACCAGGCACCAGACCCCGCCCTGACCCTGACCTCTCAGCAGAGCTGCCCGCCTCCTGGCCGGAGACCTGCCTGGGCTCTGATGCTTCAAGCACAGGTCAGGAGCAGGTGTTTGTGTCCTGCACTCACTGATGACCCACGGTGGCCCGATGGCCTAAGTGGCCACGGGGTCAGGTGTTTCTTTTAGGCAGCAAAGCGAATCCGAAATGTGCAAACCCACACAGGGTTAAGTGCAGGGTCAGATGATGACCTTGAGGAGCCCTCAGCCCTGAGAGCATTCACAGCACTCAGCTTCCACCCCAAATGCAATTTGGAAAAAACACTGAACTCTAAGATGGGGGCTCTGATCTTGCCCCCAGAGGATGTTAAGAATTTTTTTTTCCTGAAAACTCAAGCAGTTGATTATGCCACAGTGTATTTCTGGTCTTTGTGGACACCCTGCAATGAGGAGTCCTGGGTCATGGTGACTCTGACCTTTGAGGGACCCGGCACTGGACATGGAAACAGGAGCCCCCAGACAGACAGAAAGGAGGACGATGTAGGCACCACTGCCCAGGGCAAGGCCTATTCTGGAAGGCCTGGAGGCAGGCGGCACGGCCGGAAGGACCCTGAATTCTCAGCGTGTCCCAGGTAGAAGCAAGCCTTGCCCTGATCTTCAGAGTCAGGGGCCAGCAGACTGGGGAGACAGGGCCCCCAGAGAGCTGTGGAGAGGGGAAGCAGGCTGCGCCCCTGGCCCCTCTGTGCCAGGTCTGCCGGGCGGTCCTCAGCCAGAGCTGCTGGGTTTGCCTCTGACTGGTGGCCCCAGGATGGGGGGGTCACCAGCGAGAGTTTGTGCCAGGCTGAACAGGGTTGGAGCAGTGTGGATGTCAGGCCATGTCCTGGGCAGGGGTCTGACCAGCAGAGACACATCCATCTGAGCACAGCACAGCCCAGGCCAGCCCCCCTCATGGGGGTGTCGACCTCTGGGTGAGACCATCTCGGTGAGCGTCTGGACCATGCTCTGACAACCTAAGGAGGTTTTGCCTTTAAATAAGGCTCACGCTCATTCCCACCAAATCACACTGAGCCTCACACAGAGAGCAAGCTGAGAAGATGCTCTGATGAAGGGATGTCCAGCTGCTGTCGGTCGGAGACGGCCCCTCCCCTCTCCTCCCCCAGTAGCCCCACAAAGCCCCAGGGAGCCGGCTCCCCACTGAGGTCTACAATGGCTTCGATGGATTCTGAGCTGGAAAGTGTTTGCTCTCGCCTTTTCAGGACCGTGGACTCTGTAATATGAGCCAAAATAGGAGAAAAAGAAGGATGGCATTGCCTGTGCTCCCCCTCCTGCAATTTCTACCCTCCTCAGGGAAGGAGCCATTGCAGGAATTACTAACATGCTCCAGAAAATGAGCTGTTAAGAAAATGCATTTAGGTATAATAAAATGAAAGGGGCTTGTTTCCCTCGCCAGAGGAATTATACAGAGGGACATAAAAGTGATGTTATGACATAACCTTCCCGCTAAACATGTCTTGCCCGACAATGGCATCAGGATGATCTAAATGGAGCAGGAAAGCAAGCTGAGGAAAGAGACCAGACTGCAGCCTGGAATATTTCAAAAGACCAGGAGTGTGTGCTTGTCGACACCAGTATCTTCTCAGAGGATGCTGGGCATCGCAGGGGAAAAGCTGATGTCACGACCAAACCTCTGCTGCCTGGGGAAAACCGCTAGACGTCAGGGCTACATGCAGGCTGACACACTCAGCTTAGCAGGCCCAGAGGCCTGGAGGCTTTGGGGGAAACGGAGGAAGCAAGGAGCCTGCACCGGATCGCTCTGCCCGAGCTCTCTTCTCATCATCCTTTGCTGGCTTGTGGCCCCGGGTCGGAGGAGGTGACTGAGTAAGGGGACGGGCGTGCCAGGCTGGAACGCAGCCTCCCCACTTCTCAGCACCCGGTCATTTTGGCCAGAGTCCCCATTTCTTTGATAGGACGTGGCTGCAGCAGGCGCTGGGCGGGAGCAGGTCTGCGTGGAGCACGGACCTGAGAGGTCAGAGTGCCAACTACATGTAAAGCAGATCCCACCCTGCACACCTCACCCGTCGGTTCTGTGAAATCCGTAAGAACAGTTTGTAAGTGTCTGAATTGACCTCTTGAGCTGTAAACAAACGTGAGAACATTCCATTCCTTACTCAGTTACCACCGGCGTGACACTGTGATTGCTCAATGATGTCTTCCCCAGATTCACCTGCTTTGTTTTTCCTTTTTGTCCAAGGTATGTCTCTAGAGGTAAATGGATCTGAATTCATTCTGCATTTTCAGCAGGGATTCTTTTCATTTCTCCTTAAAAAAAAAAAAAAACAAACCAATGAACTGTGCACTGTAAGTAAGGAGGAATGAAATCCTTTTTTTTTTTTTATGATGATAATGTTTAAACCTTTTTCCCTTGATGAAGCTCTTATGGTAATACACAAGCTCCCTTACAAACACATTTCTCATATTTTATGCAACTGGTTCTAAAGTTACAATATTTACAATGCGCACACACACAGATTCCCTCATTACATTCACGGGTAAACTCAGTTACCCAAGAAACGGTGCAAACAAACGGAAGGACGGAAGCGGAGACGGTGGCAGGGAGCCAGATCTGGGCATCGGGGCCCCTTTGCGGGGAGAGCAGGGGCCGGAGCCCTGACTGGTGCCTCGGGGGAGGGGGAGAAGGGTGGAGGGGCGGCACCCTTCTGCCCGGCCTGCCCCCCATCCCCAGGACCCTGCCCCCCATCCCCCGGGACCTTGCCCCCCATCCCCGGGACCCTGCCCCCCATCCCCAGGACCCTGCCCCCTCCCCCGGGACCCTGCCGCTGTATTAGAGGTAATCCCAGAGGTCATCCCAGACGGCATCGCCCCTTGCTTGTCCTACCGCCATCCCCCAGGGAGAAGGGCAGAGAGCAAAGGGCGCTGAGGCCCAGCAGCCAGACCCCTGGGCACAGAGCAGGAGAGAAGTTGGGGGAGCCCACCTTACAAGAGAAGAGGAAGCCTCCAATAAGCTTCCCAGCCCCCAGGATTCTCAGGCTAAGCTGTTTGTCTGTAGCTGGCAGAGGCCTCTCTATCAGGCACACATGGTCCCGCAGAGCCTGGAGCATCCTGGCCTGGCCGTCTGCCTCCACGGCGGGGGCTGAGCGTGGTGGGTGTGGCAGCACTCTCTCCAGGCCCAGCGGGGACCACGGGGCCTCTCTGGCGCTCTGGATTCAGAGACCCTCCTGCCGGCGCGGATGCTGGCCCCAGCCCTGGAGGCTGCAGATGCCTCCAGAGAACCGGGGTCCCCAGAACCTCCCCGCGACCCTAGCTCCGGTGTCATGCACTGCTGAGGCGGCTCCTGCCCCCCTCCGGCTCCCCGTGGAAGGCTGTGTTCTCGGCCCCCCGGCAGCCACTGGGGAAGGAGGGGGAGTGAGGCTGGAGGGAAAGCCTTGGAGCAGCAGAGACGACTGCTGTTACCCAGTCAGCAAGGTCACCGCCCGCCCCTGCCGTCAGCCTGGCTCCACACCCCACCGGGGGCTGGGACCGTCTCGGATGGCGTTTCTGTTTTGGACCCAGGGCACTGAGTCGTTAAAGACAGGCCTGACGTCCTGAAGTTCTGTCCTGAACCCTGGGAACGCCCGTCTCTCCATCTCAGCTTCTCCTTCTGGTGGCTGGCCTGTCACCGCCCAGCCCGGCTTCGCGATGGGCACAGGACCATTTCTGTGCTGGCTCCGTCGCTGGAGGAGGAACATATCTGCCTGAAAATCCAGGGCTCAGGGCGCAGGCCTCTAGTTAGACCTAACACTCTGTCAGCTCCAGAGCTGAGTGAATTCCTGGGACGTGTCGGGACATCTGCACGCACATGGCCCATGCACACGTGTATGTGCGTGCACACACACACACAGATGTGTCTGGCTGCCGTGACCATTGCCGGTGCTTCTCAGGGAGGAGCAAGCAAAGCAGAGGAGGATCCCAGACGCCCCTGCCTTGTCCCGCGTGTGTGGGGGAGGAGTGGCCCTGCTCTGTGCTGGGCATTCTGACAGACCATGTGGTTAGGATCCAAGTTCATGGTTGCCTTCCTGCAAGCCTCCCTGATTACTGGGAGAGGTAAAGGGCCAGGACAATAATCAGCCCAAGGACGGCCACAGGGCAGGTCTGCTGGGACAGACAGAGGCCACAAATCATATTCTAAGCATTTGGAAGTTAGACATCAACCTAACAAATTACACTATCCTATGTGTAGTTATGTATGGATGTGAGAGTTGGACTATAAAGAAAGCTGAACACTGAAGAATTGATGCTTTTGAACTGTAGTGTTGGAGAAGACTCTTGAGAGTCCCTTGGACAGCAAAGAGATCCAACCAGTTCATCCTAAAGGAAATCAGTCCTGAGTGTTCATTGGAAGGACTGATGCCGAAGCTGAAACTCCAATACTTTGGCCACCTGATGCAAAGAAATGACTCATTGGAAAAGACCCTGATGCTGGGAAAGATTGAAGGCAGGAGGAGAAGGAGACAACAGAGGATGAGATGGTTCAGTGGCATCACCGAGTCAATGGACATTTGGGTAAACTCTGGGAGTTGGTGATGGACAAGGAAGCCTGGTGTGTTGCAGTCCAGGGGGTCACAAAGAGTCGGACACGACTGAGTGACTGAACTGAACTGATGTCCCTCTTCCTGCCTTGACAAGTATACTTCACGTGGCAGCACGAACAAGTCCATGTGAACCTGTGGTTTATATATTACTGAAAGGTGGCAACATAGCAAAGAGACTGAACTGGTCAGCATGCGTGCTGGAGGTGTGGTCCACGACCAGAACCAGTGTGGAGGGGGAATTCTATACGGGCGCCCAGAAGGCAGTGCCCACGTCTCCATGCAGGCTCTGGGGAAATGAGGCCGGAGCCAAGCTCAGCCATGAGTCCTCCTCTGTCTGCACCATTGTCATGAGCAGAGGGAAGACGCCTCCAGCCCTGGACAGATGAGGCCGAGGTCAGGACCACATCCCCACAAAGATGGTGCTGATGGCCCAGGAGACAGAGCGGGCCTTACATCAGCCCCGAGGGGGCTGGCCATCTCCCGCTGGGTCAGAGCATCGCCCTTGAGGACACAGTGGGGACTCAGCACTCACCTCTGGGCGTGTCCTCCTGGGGCCGACCGTCCGCCTCCATCAGCATCCTCACTGTGGGGTACTCTGAGCTTCTGTGGCAGAGTCCCCTGAATCAGCAGCAGGGTCAACTGGATCAGCAGCAGGGCCCCCGAATCAGTGGCAGGGTCCCCCTGAATCAGGAAGAAGGGCCCGCCCTATGGGCATCGGGGAGATGCTGCGGGCTCCTCGGACCCAGCCGGCCGGGGCGGGAAGACTCTGCAGCCAAGAGTGAGCATGTCCGGCTCCACTCCACAGGGTGCGGTGCCCCTGGAGCTCCCTCGCCAGCAGGAAAGGGGTGACGGCCCCTTGGTGCCCTAGCTCCTTCCAGGGAGGCCACGCTATCTCAGCAGCGGGCCTGGGTGGGTCCCACAGGGCGGCCTGCAGCATCTACCTGGACATTGCTTCTCCCAAGTGTCCTGGCCCCACAGCCTGGGGCCGGGGGGAGGGTGGGGAGACCAGCTGCAGGAGGGCGGCTCAGAGCAGACCAGCTGGTGGGAGTACCCTGCTCCCTGCGGGGACCCTGGGGCCTTGGATGGACCCTGCCTCTTCTGCACCCCCCCACATGCGTGGAGGACCCGCCCGACTGGGGTGGGCACTGGTGTGAGACAGAGCGGAGCCGCCCCCCAGGGTAAGCCCGGGGAGCAGATCTCAGATACTCACATTGCTGCCCCCCAGAGAGGAGCCTCCCCTCCCGGCCCGGCCCCGGCCACTCCTCCTGTTGGCGCCCTACTGGCCCTCAAGGCCCCACCTCAGCGCTGTCCCTGGGCCCCCGAGCCCCTTTCCCAGCACCCTTTCCAGCCCCTCCAGGTGTTCCCCAACCCCCTCAACCACCCCACCTTGTCTTCAGCCCAGCAAAGCAGCCCTACTGCTTATACCCCTTGCAAATCCAGGTGAAGACACGCGATTCCTCTTTGTTCTCAGCACCCAAAGCCAGAGATTTCCACCACTGTGTCTATCGAATCCCAACCCCTAAGCAAGGCCCTGGTTGAGCTGTGGGCACAGCAAGACAAGGGCCCCTGAGACCACGCCCTGCTCCCTGAGCACCTGTCTCAGGAGCTGGACATCCGCTCACTGTCCTCGGTCACCATGACTCAGAGTGCGGCCTCTGCTCCCTCCAAATCCACTCTACCCTACCGCTGACCCCAACAACTGATCCCAACTCTAGACCAACCAGGTGGGCAGGGGGCCAGAGGCATCTGTGGAGGTCAAGTGATCATGGGCAGCCCCCCCCCACCACGCACAGCCTTCTGCAGGTGATACAATTCTCCAGCCCCCTGGGACATGGGACATGGGGCCCACGTCCCGGTGACAGGGAGCCAGGCAAGTGAGCCGCCCTGCTGGCCTGGCCAGCGCCATCTAGCACCCCGTGCGCCTCTTGGCTGGGCAGGCTGACTCCGCCCATCAGATTTCCGCTATTGATTAGAATCTGAGCCTGACGCATCTTAGGGCCTGCTCCTCACAGGGCAGAAACACGCTCATGGCTCCATCTGCGTCTCCAGCAAGTTTGCAGGTGAGGAGGAGGAGCCCCGGGCATGGGCCCGGCCCACCCTGAGTCCCAGCTCAGCCACGTGAATAAGCCTCTCTGGGCCTCACCGTCCTCATCTGTAAAATGGGGATGACGTTTGCAGCCTTCACAGGGGCGTTCAAGGAAGGCATGTGAGGCCTTACTGGGCGTGTGCTGAGTGCTCCGCGTGTGATTTAGAGAAATGAACAGAAACCCGATTCCACCAGCCCACAGCAGCCATGCCCTGACAGAGCAGGAGCTGCAGGCGGTGGGCCTGGAACCGCTGGGGCTGGATGTGCAGGGCGGCCGTAATCAGCGAGGCCAGTGTGGTCAGCGGAGCAACGTCCCCAAGGATGTTCTCGCCCGGATTCCTGGAGCCTGTGAATATCCCACCTTGCCTGGCGAAGGGAAAGGATGGATGCTCGTGGATGTAGGTGGCTGATTAGAGGGTCTCGAGTCGGGAGATTGTCCCGGATCACCCAGGTGGGTCCTTCAATGGAGAGGAGGCAGAAGAAGGAGAACCAGGGACAGGGCAGCGTGAGGATGCGACCCACTGCTGCAGGGAGGGCCTGCGAGCCACGGAGCACGGGTAGCTTCTCTGAGCTAAAAATCAAGAAGCTGGGCTCTCCTTCAGCGCCTCCAGAAGGAAGCCCGCTGATGCCAGTGTCAGGGAGTCCACTGTGGACTCCGACCCCAGAACAGTGAGGTGATGGCGGTGCACAGCTCGAAGCCACAAGCCTGTGTCCTGGGGCCCTGTTAAGCTGCGCTGGGGAGCCCTCACCATGAGAGCCGGTTCGGGTCCTCCCCCCCTCACCCTTCCCTTCCCTGCTGGGGAGCCTGCACTCAGCATCCCGGGCTCGTGTCTGAATTTCAAACACACACGTCCTAGGGTGTGGTCTCAGCCCAGACATTAATTACATGTTTCCCAAGCCTGAAAGAACATAGAAGTCTGCTAGGATTGCTGGCTTCCTCCTAAATTATAGCTGCTTTATATAAACACACCTTTTATGCCCAGAAATCCTTCCAGGAGGCTGCATTTCTAGGCAGAATAATGTTCATTTGTCTAGAATTTGAGAAGACTAAGGGATGTGTTTCTTTCTTGCCCTTCAGTTTTTCTGTACAAAGGACCACAGTCTCCCTGGTCTCTGCTTCCAGACGCACAGATGTGGGCTGTTTCTTTGTGCTAAGTAACACTTACCTGAACAGCGACAGGCCCGAGAAGCTGAGGATGAGACCTTGAACTGCAGATGGACTTCAAGCGCCCTTGAGAGGCAGCAGGACTGTGCAGCCCACGAATCAAGTTGCCACGTGCCTCCCTTGTTTGAGACTTCTCCAGTGGCTCAGATGGTAAAGAATCTGCCTGCAATGCAGCAGGCACAAGAGACCCAGGTTCAATCCCTGGGTTGGGAAGATCCCCTGGAGAAGGGAATGGTACCCACTCCAGTGTTCTTGCCTGGAGAATTCCATGCATGGAGGAGACTGGAGGGCTACAGTCCATGGGGTCACAAAGAGCTGGACACGACTGAGTGACTCACACATTCCCTTGATTGAGGTGACTGCGGTTTGTCTGATGGTGGAATGTAGTCTCCACCCATTTCCTCCAGCAAGTCTTTTAGTTTGAAGGAGGAAGTTGCAGAGATAGTACTAAGCGGCCCCATGAACTATTCACCCAGTTTCCACAGTGGTTCCATCTTCCACAAATGCAGGACAATATCAAACCCAGGAGTCTGGCCTGGGCCCCGAGGGTGAGGCTCTAAGGCATCACATCCTGTGTGTGGACGCATGTTGTCTCCACCACCATCGAGATCGCGAACACCGCACCAACACGCGGACGCCCCCACGCTCCCGGCCTATCGCCCGCTTCCTTCCCTGTCTTCTCCTCCCTGACGTTCTGTCACCTGGGGAATGTTACATACATGGACTCATGCAGCACATGACCTTTCAGGGCTGCTTCCATGGGATGTACTTGCCTTTGAGACCCGTCCAAGTCGGTGTGTCCATCTGTGATTCATTCACATTATGGCCAAGCAGTATATGGTATAATTATTTTCTTATTCAGGGGCATTTGACTTCCAGTTTTCTGTTTATCATAAAGCAAACAACTCTAAACTATTGAGTACAGGATTTTGTGTGGTCATAATTTTTATTTTCCTGGGAGAAAAGGCTCAGTCATACGTAAAGGTGTCATATAGTCAGCTTTTAAAGAAGCTGCCGAAGTAATTTCCAGGACTTGAGTGACCTGGTCCCTACATCCTCACCAGCATTTGGCCTCATAATTTTGTCTTCAAACCCACCCCATCCCTGGTCTTTTAGCTCAATAGCAGGTTCTAGTCGGGTTTTTTTGGATCTGTGCTTCTTGGCATTTTGGGGTTTCTGGTTTCTGCTCTGTTCAGCCTGGGGCACACGAGGCTGAAGGAAAACCCAGGAAACTTATCATCGAGTTATTCCTTGGGTCTTGGGGGTCTCTGACTGGCCTGTCTTCTTCTCCCTGTCTTCAGGGTCTTCCTATGTGCGTTCAGTGTGTGATGAACAGGGATTTTCATGCACATGCTGAACGGAATCCTGAGAAGTATCACCCCCAGTCTTTCCAGAATCGCGAGTTCCCATTTCCATGCAGAACAGAGAAAACGCCTTCCTAGACCAGTCGCGCGCGGAGGGCAGCCAGCTGCTGCTTCCTCTGGCTGGGTTAGAAGAGACCGTTTAAGGTCAGTCTGTTCATCTGAACACTGGTTAAAGATGCAGCCTGATCTGCCATCTGTATCACCCAGCACACAGATGTTTTCTAGGGTCAGTCAGCAAGATTATCGTCGCTATTATAGTTAGAGAGAGTTTCTTGATGACCAGTAGATACTGGAGATGGTAACCAGGCATGGTTAGTGAGCATGAACAAGTTACGCTTCGCAAATTCCACATTTAGGCTCCACACCGCCCACCTCCTCTCCCGTAGTACGGCCTCTTTCCTTAAAAGCTTTTTCCAGTTGAAATATAGTTGATTTACAGTGTTGTGTCCCTGGAGAAGGAAATGGCAACCCACTCCAGTATACTTGCCTGGAAAAATCCCATGGACAGAGGAGCCTGGTGAAATACAGTCCACGGGGCTGCAAGGACTCGGACACGACTGAACGACTGAGCCCAGTGCTGTGTTAGTTTCAGGTGCGTAACGAAGTGATTCAGAGATATATATACATATATATATACACGCGTACATGTTGAATCTCAAACTCCTAATTTATCCCTTGCCCTCTCCCCTTTGGTAACCATAAATTTGTTTTCTGTGTCTGTAAGTCTATTTCTGTTTTGTAAATAAGCTCATTGTATCATTTATTTTAGGTTCCAAGGCCTCTTAATGTATGAATTCTCATCAAATTCACTGGTGGAAGCATTCACTCATTTAATCATGTTTTGCAAAATGAAAGTCTTTCTCGTGGAATAATTTTATATTTTCCAAGACAGTTCAGGAAGCGCTTGTCACTCCCCACTGTTCCCTTTGTGACAACATTCTACACTTAGAGGTTCACTCTTTAACTAAGAAATCCACACGGATTCAACACAGCCAACAAAACTGAAGGCTCTCTGGATTCACCAGCTTTTCCGCTAACACCCTTTGTCCGTCCCCGGACCCCACCAGCACCGCCCCCCACCTCTAAGCGCTTGGTCGCCGCGCGACCTCAGGCTCCTCCCATCTGCGACCTGCTCTCAGTCACTCCTTGTCTTTCCCTCCAGCACTTGGCAGAGACCCTCCTGACGGTTGCGCCCCACCTGGGGCTTGACTGATGTTCTATCTGACGCTGACGCTGGCCCACTGGTTTGGGGGAAGGGTCCCGGGAGGCGAGGAACTCTCTTGACACGGCATAGCAGGGGGTGCTGGACTCACACAGCTGCCTTATCCAGGAGACACAAACCCTGCTGGCAAGGGTGAGGGGGGGTCTGCTGGGGTCTCCCCCGGAAGTTACCATTTCCCTACTCACGTTCCATCCTTTGGAAACGAAGTCAGTGGGTCCCTCCCACACTCCCGGGGGAGGGAATTCAGCCCCACCTCCAGGGGGAGAAAGCGGCTCCGTCTTGTGCTCGGAGGTCTTCTCTGCGGAAGCTTTGTCCCCGTCCCCTTGTCCCCTGTTTATTTATTCATTGCACTTATTTCTGTCCGAAGGACGTCAGTGAGGACAGGCTCGTGTGTGTCCATTTTATGCTGTGCATTATCATCGCCAGTTCCCCCAGCCCCGGGGTCCGCACAGCACTGCATGAGGTCAGCTCTATTAGCACCCGGCCGCGTGAAGGCCCGGCTCCCTGTCCGGCCTCCTCTGACACCGTCCTCCCTGCCTCGCTTTCAGGGACAACAGCTGGCTCTCCTTTGGGGGACCTCTCAAAGTTTCTGCCGCTGAGACACAGGCCTGGGCAGTGGTGGCTCCCTCGCTGGGTTCCCAGACGGACTCAGACCTGCTTCTGGCCACCACCCCCCGCCCCGGTCTGGCCCTGCCCCCCGGCCTGGCCCTGCCTTCCTCCCCGCCCGCAGTGTGTCCAGGGGAGCTGCTGCTGGGGACACCCATCTGCCCTGGCCTCCTCTCCAAGTCTGGAATGGGGAGTGTCTGCCCAACGTTGTCTCGGTTTGGAGACAGAACAATGTGCTTTGTAAACAATAAACTTCGAACTCTGCGGGCAGAAGGCAGCCTTTTCATGGAAAGTGAAAGTGTTAGTCGCTCAGTTGTGTCCGACTCTTTGCCATACCATGGACTGTAGCCCACCAGGCTCCTCTGTCCCTGGGATTCTCCAGGCAAGAATGCTGGAGTGGGTTGCAGTCCCTTTTCCAGAGGGTCTTTCAGACCCACGGATTGAACCTGGTTCTCCTGCACTGCAAGCAGAGTCTTTGCGTCTGAGCCACCAGGGAAGACCTTTAATAGGACGGATATTAAGATTTCCTCTAACTGTAGATCAAAGGCCTATGGGGCTGTTCACACAAGGCTTGGCTAGAAGGGACTTGACCTTGGAGCCGGCTAGTGAGAAAGCCCTCTTAGCCCCTGGGCTAACAGCTTTGCTCCTTAAAAGGGGTCCACTCACTGCCTAGGATCAGAGTAGATGAACACAGACCTGATTCCCTCTTAAATCAAAGAATTCTGTGTTGGCGTGCGTGTTCCATGAGTGTACAAACACTGCTTTTCAAATATGAGGGAGACAGGTCCCATATGTTGAAACATCTTAAAGTTCAAATACATCAGATGCTATTTATCTGCTATTTAATGTTTAATGAGGAGGAAATAGTTCTCCCCCCGAAGCAAATCAAGGCCAGAACAACAGTCTTGCAAAGGTCAGATTGCACCACTTTGGTTGATTTGATCTGTCTTTAAAGTCACATTGTCAATGCTTCAAGGGCAGCGGAGGACGTGGGAGACAGGTGAAAACTGATGGGGCATGGGGCTGGCTCACAGGAACGGGGGCTGCAAGCCTCCTGGGGTCCCAACCAACGCCACCGCCACCCTTCTTTAGGCAGGTGATGGCGTGGCAGCCTCCACGCAGTGTCCTCGGCGAGGATGGCTGCCTGAGAGCTTCCAGACTCTCCTGCTCACAGCTCCTGTTTCCATCTGCCCCACAGAAAACCCGAAATGTCCCATCAGTGCCCGGTGGTGTGTGGGAAGGTGGATACACCTGAGGAGGTATGTGGTCCAGACTCCGGGGGGTTGGGGGACTCCTGGGGCTTGATCTGCAAAAACAGAGCTCACCCTCCATGGCCACTGAGTTCCGTCTCTTCCTTGATTCCATGGGAGGCTGGGACCTCAAGGCCTCTTCAACTTGAATATGTAAACTGGGGAAATGCGTTCACAAAACCCTGCTCTTTTCCTGTTCAAATAGTCTTCTGTTCAAACCCTGAGAGAGTTTTCTAACATAAAGTAAGAAGTACAAGAGAATGAGAAGTAACAGAGGATCAAAGCTGCTCTTCCCGGGAGAAACTGAAAACAGGCTGACAGGGAGTGTGTGTCGGCAGAAACTAGAGGGGTGCAGGGGGCCTTTCGCACATGTCCAGCACACGACGTTCAGAGATGGCAGCCTCCACGGGCCTCACTGAGTCTCCCTGCCTCCTCACACTTGAGGTGGTCGAGGCTGTCACATTAGTGAAGCATCGTGGGGGAAGTTTTGTAGATCAGAGTCAAAATGGGCCGGTTTCTGCAAGATGATACGACAGGACACAATTGAGTATTATGCTTACCTTGTTTCATGAGATTCAGGCTCGCCTGTTTCAAGGCTTTCTCTTTCTATTAAGCACAATTCAATTAAGCTACTGCCATTTAGTTGTTTTCAGAGGTCACAGTAACACCTAAGCAAACTTGAATAGACGAGATGGCCACTCAGCCGCCTCGGAGGGATCACTGATGTGGTGTCAGGACAGGCTACAGCACCGCCATGCCTTTGGTCACTGGCAACAGGAACGAACCCTAGAGAAGGAGAGATTTTCTTCAGAAGGATTATTACATGCAGTGGGGATTACTCCAGAGGAAGAATCTTGGACCATGAGATCCGCAGGAGTTTCTGAGGACAGGAAGAAAGCGATTTTCTTTTATGGGGGGGAGTGATCAACGCTAGAAAGAACTGGATATAGAGGCATGGTTTGATGGGACAGTTAATCAGGGGATGTTCTTGGGAATAAGCTGTTCATGTTCCCATATTCAAGGACTGATAAAAGTTCAGGGGCTGGAGGAAAGAGAGAAGCCTGTGTTGGGGAGAAACAAAACTTTTGTCTACCTTCTTGGGTTCTGTACCTGGGACGTGTGAATTAAACCCAGGTATAGCTATCCTTTTTCCTCCTGTTAACAGGAGGAAAAATATTGTGTATACAATGTGGGAATATTCAGGAATGAGTAACTCAATAGGGAGGCTAGAACTTAGGGTTCATCAGTTCAGTTCAGTTCAGTCGCTCAGTCGTGTCCGACTCTTTGCAACCCCATGAATCGCAGCACGCCAGGCCTCCCTGTCCATCACCAACTCCCGGAGTCTACCCAAACCCATGTCCATCGAGTTGGTGATGCCATCCAGCCATCTCATCCTCTGTCGTCCCCTTCTCCTCCTGTCCCAAATCCTTCCCAGCATTAGGGTCTTTTCCAATGAGTCAACTCTTCACATGAGGTGGCCAAAGTATTGGAGTTTCAGCTTCAACATCAGTCCTTCCAATGAACACCCAGGACTGATCTCCTTTAGGATGAACTGGTTGGATCTCCTTGCAGTCCAAGGGACTCTCAAGAGTCTTCTCCAACACCACAGTTCAAAAGCATCAATTCTTCAGCACTCAGCTTTCTTCACCATCCATCTCTCACATCCATACATGACTACTGGAAAAACCATAACCTTGACTAGACAGACCTTTGTTGGCAAATTAATGTCTCTGCTTTTAAATATGCTATCTAGGTTGGTCCTTCCAACAAGTAAGCATCTTTTAATTTCATGGCTGCAATCACCATCTGCAGTGATTTTGGAGCCCCCAAAAATAAAGTCTGACACTGTTTCCACTGTTTCCCCATCTATTTCCCATGAGGTGATGGGACCAGATGCCATGATCTTAGTTTTCTGAATGGTGAGCTTTAAGCCAACTTTTTCACTCTCCTCTTTCACTTTCATCAAGAGGCTCTTTAGTTCCTCTTCACTTTCTGCCATAAGGGTGGTATCATCTGCATATCTGAGGTTACTGATATTTCTCCCGGTAATCTTGATTCCAACTTGTGTTTCTTCCAGCCCAGCATTTCTCATGATGTACTCTGCATATAAGTTAAATAAGCAGGGTGACACTATACAGCCTTGACATACTCCTTTTCCTATTTGGGACCAGTCTGTTGTTCCATGTCCAGTTCTAACTGTTGCTTCCTGACCTGCATACAGGTTTCTCAAGAGGCAGGTCAGGTGATCTGGTATTCCCATCTCTTTCAGAATTTCCCACAGTTTATTGTGATCCACACAGTCAAAGGCTTCAGCATAGTCAATAAAGCAGAAATAGATGTTCTTCTGGAACTCTCTTGCTTTTTCGATGATCCACCGGATGTTGGCAATTTGATCTCTGGTTCCTCTGCCTTTTCTAAAACCAGCTTGAACATCTGGAAGTTCACGGTTCACGTATTGCTGAAGCCTGGCTTGGAGAATTTTGAGCATTACTTTGCTAGCGTGTGATATGAGTGCAATTAGGGTTCATAGACCTCATTTAATAGGTTAGAAGGAATGGGGAGAAAAAGCTTTAGGGGAAAAACAAAAAGATTTCTTTAGGAAAGAAAACTGGGTTTTTAGGAAGACAAATGAGAAATAAGAAAGTTTGCAATAATGCTCGTTTGTGTAGGTCTAAGTGGTCCTTCTTCAAGGCCATGACTCTCCGCAGAGAGGGGTCATCTCATAGGTTTACTTTTGACCATTCTCCTAGAAGCAGGCTCACCCTAAGGAGGGAACTGACGGCAGCCTCATTTCCCAGAAGTTGCTGTTTTCCAGCAAAAAAGAGAAGCTCTAAGAGGCTTCTTTCTGCATCTATTATCCTCAAATGTTTTAGTTTTCAATAAGTTTCTTATCAATCCTGGGGTTCCCAGGGGGTTCCCACAACTGACTAACATTTGGCCAAGTAGGTGTTTTGTCCAGATTGGTCAATGGGGACAAACAGTTCCGAGAATCATTGATGAGGTAAAGGAGGGGAATTTGGGATCTGGTTCTGGGCTTGTAGCAGTAACCGGGGGCTTCTGTGAGTCTCATCGAAGTCAAACGATCAGGGTGGGTCTTGGCGTCAGCCTTGCCCCAGAACCAAAAAAGGCAGGGTGCTTTGATCAGCCAGCATGGTCACTGTCACCTTGGCCATTTTAGCAAACATTTCTGGTCCCATGTGCTCCCCTGACCCAACAGAGACCCTGTGGGTTCCAAGATGGGGCCAGGCTCTGTGGGTATTTCATCACTGGCTTGGCTTTTCACCCCCCTACAGGCAATGCCCCTTTTCCTGCCCAGGCATGGGGTGGGCACACCCACTCTGTTCCAGGGAGCCAGGTCCAAGGCCCAGCATTATGGCACTGGGGAAAAACCCCACACAGAAAACGTCCTTAAGCCTTTGTCAGTTTATCTGATGAGAATTCATTTTAAGAAAATGGGAGAGAAACAAGGCAGGACGTCTTCCTCCTGAGTGTATCCATAACCGACCTCAGGTCCCCTGCAGCCAGGCCAGTGTGGCGGCTTCCTCGTGTGGCTGAGGCTAGCGCTCGTCCAGCTGCGGGACCCCGTCTGGACCACGTCTGGAATAACATGACTCACCCACACGTGCCCAAGTTCAGGCCGCGGGGTCCCGGCCAGACACGGACGCTGCAGCCGTGGTCCTGGAGCAGGGGGCAGAGCAGCACGGGCAGCAGCTGCCCGCTGCCCCTAGACGTCCCCCCACCAGCGACGTCCTTACACACATACTCCCAGGAGCAACGTGGCCAGGTCACGTCAGACACGTGGCCCCACTCGTCAGAAAGCCTTCCAAAGGGTCCTCTGCAGAGAAGGCAACAGAGTGCCAAGGGGGAGGGTACCTTCTAGAACCTTCTGGGCAGTGACCACAGGCGTCTGAGGCTTCTTTCACTCCCACTGCGCCCCGGCGGTTGGCGGACAGGCACCCAGGCTCGAGCGTCAGCGCATCCTTGTCGACCCTACTGGTTTGAGCTGGGTCCGGACACAGGGTTTGTTGAAGTTTGATCGCATGATTTAGAGAGAACCTGGGACCTACAACCACTGCTTTAGGCGCTTGTTACTAACAAGCATGGCTTACTAAAATGCAGAATCCCAGGCTCCACCCCAGACCTAAAGTGTGAAGAGACGTCCTCGGGTGCTTGACACAGTGAAATCTGAGCAGCCCTGCCCTGAAGCAGGTGTCGGCTGCCTTTATCTGTAAAGGGTCAGATAGCGGGGACTCTAGGCCTTGAGGTCTGTGCAGGTGGCCTTGCAACCTCTCAGCTCTGCCCTTGAGGTGTGCCAGCCAACACAGATGGCGTGCAAGCGCAAATGATGAGTGTGCACCGAGCTCCAAAAGAACTTCGTTCACAAAGACAGGCGTGAGTTTGGCCCAAGGGCTGTGGTTTGCTGGCCCTGAATGTGAGGCACCGCCATCCTGATGACTTTTGCACACAGCAGAGATGTGACGAAGTACTTCTTGTCCGTACCAGCACATGTAGGTGGCAAATCTCAGCAGACACTGTGGTCCCCTCCCAGAAGGGCCCCGAAGGAGGCTGGCCACGGGGCAGGCAGAGGGGACACAACAGCACCCAATCCTACCCTCGCCCGGGATCAGGGGTACCCTCACCTGCTTCTCTCAGGTAAGCACCTCCCAGGCTGGTTTCCCAGGTTGTCGAGGAGGAGTCAGGCTTAGGGTGCGAACGTGGGAGACTGACGTTGCGTCTAAAGTCGGACACTGACTGGCGGTGTTGTCCAACTTAAGCCACTGGAGATCCCTCTGGGCTTCAGTGTCCTCAGCACGGCAACGGGGTGTTAAGGAGGGAAAAGGGCTATGGATGATGGACAGTGGTAAGCATTCCAGGGATAACATGCTCAGTGCTATTTGGGAATACACTGTGATGCCCTGTGATTAAGAGATAAGTAGGCTGTGATGTGCAGGGTTGTCACAGGAGATCAAAAGCCGTCGGAGGGCTGGTGGTGACGCAGAAGCAAGCGCTGGGGAGAATTAGCTGTGGCTGGATGGGAGTTGATACCCTGGCAAGGACCAGAGGACAGGTCCTCAGCCTCCTCTAGGATCTGATGTCCTAAACTCCCCCAGGGCTCATGGCAGTGACATCACTCAAAGGTACTGTCTAGTACTGGGCTGATTGTGTTCACAGAGGGATGTGCAGGCATGTGGTGAGGCTGGGAAAATTATGCAGGACTGTTGGGTGTAAAGAGCTGGGATGAGTGGGGAAAATGGACTGTTGAAGTAGCAACCCCAGGACCAGGCTGGGTGCCCGTTCCAATGCACATGTACCCGTTTCTGCCCTGCAGGGGCCCTGGGTTCTGTGATATTCCTGCCACTGTGGACTGATGTCATGTCTTTTTCTGGATTCTGAACCTCCCATGTCTGCCGGACCTCCTCT
Source organism: Giraffa tippelskirchi (assembly GCF_054371585.1). Lineage (NCBI taxonomy): Eukaryota > Metazoa > Chordata > Mammalia > Artiodactyla > Giraffidae > Giraffa > Giraffa tippelskirchi. The sequence continues at coordinate 2,269,522 of NC_137276.1, forward strand.
CCTGCGATCTTGTCCTCTGCACGGTCTGCCTTCATGCTCACTCTCACGGTCCCCTCCTACAGCTTGTCATTGCTGACCATTACCATCCCCCCTAGCCCCAGGTTCAAGCGTCTCTGCCCATGCCTTCAGCTGCCCGCGTTACCCAGGGTCCGAGGAGCCCACACGCTGCAGGGTCTTCAGCCCACTGACTTGGCCACAGCCTCACCCCCTCTCACTCCACTTTCCCCTTTACAGGGACTGCACTTCTTGGTAATCTTTACCATCACTCTGTGCATAGTGCCAGCTCTCTCATCTCTGCCTGTCTCTGCTGCACTAAATTACAACCCAGGTTAAATTCAGTTCTCCACCTATTTCATGTCAACTGCCTGCGTGACTGGAGAAAACTCAGGTCTGTGCTAACTGGACCTGCAAACTCCAGGGGGCTTCCCAGAAGGCCTCAATATTTATTCACACTGTATTATCCTTCCCTCCCACGTGCTGCCTCCAAAACCCGTCCTGCCTCTTAAAACATCCAACACCTCCTTTGTCATGTGTGCCCCCAGCTCACCTCACTTCCCGTCTCACCGAGTAGAAATAATCAGAACAGAATTGCATCGGCTCCCATCACAACCACCTATCCATCTGAGCGTGTGACCATGGACTTTTTCTTCCCTCCAGATACAAAGCTCAACCCCTTCTCCCCTGCACGAGGTCCTGCCCTCTCTTCTCCTCAAGGACGTCACTATAGCAACTCTCCCCGCTCCCGCCAGCACCATCAAATCCGCCCTCGCCCCGGACCACCGTCAGCACACCGGGAGGCTGGGACTCCCCCGCTGTAAACCAAGAGCACGGCACGTCTCTCACCCTCTTCCTCCCGCAGCTCCTGGTCCAGCCCCCCTCCCCTTCACAGCTCCAGAAACACCGTGTGTCCTCAGGGCCTCTCTTTTCTTTTGAGCTCAATTCAAGACAGCTTGGCCACCGTCTCTCTGCGGATGCTGCACACGTCCTGATGAAGCCGAAGGAAATGAGAAGCCCCGATAGTAGCAGAAGCTCCCCGACTTCAGAATGTCCGTAGACCCTGAACAAGGGGTCACGCTGGGTTCCCTCCTCAGCACCAACTCTGCACCAGCAGCTCACGTGGGTTCCGCCCACCCAGTAACACACCCCGAACCTCTCCCCCTCTCCTCTCCTCCACTGGACCCAACTCACAAACCCAACCAGCCTCCTCCCCGCTGGTCCAGTCCCTTCTCCCCGGGACAGCGATGACTGAATGGGCCTGAGCCGTAAAGTGACGGCACTAAAATGAGCAGGAGACGCGTCGGAGCCCCACGCCACCTCCCCATCACACCAGGACCCGGCTCCGCGCCCCGCGTGCCTGACCTCGGCCTGCTTCTGCGCCCGCACCCCCATGCCATGCACCCCCAGCCCTGACGCCCCAGCCACCGCCAGCCTTCTCTCCTTTCCTCGAGCAAGCCGAACCTGTCCCCACCGCTGCCCCTCTGGTTCTGTGCGTCCCTCTGTTTGGGACGCTCCTCACTCACACGTCCCTGCAGCCTCCCCTCTCCTCACTCAGGTCTTGGCTCGAACATCCCCACTTCATGAGGTTCCCTTCACACCCATCCGTGGGTACCCCTACCCATCACTATCCATTACATCCATCTCTTGCCTGTTCCTGAGAGCGCTGGTCACCATCTGAAATATCTTGTTTATTTTCCATGACTTTTTTTTTAATCCTTGCTTGGATGTTTGGTCCATGAGAGCAGCTACCGTGCTGTCTGGTTGAATACAACACCCCTCAAACCTAGATCAATGCCAGCCCAGCGGGCCTTCAGTAAGGACTTGCTGCCACAGTGGATAATAACAGCGATTACTTCCTGCCCTTCTTTGAAGGGTTGCTTCCTGTGTGTGTGTGTTTCTCATATATTAACCCTTAATTCTCACGACCATTCTACAAGGCAACACCTCATTACTCCAACATGATAAGAGAGAAAGGTGACCTGCGGGCAGGCGTGTGATTCACCCACAGCAGCAGAGCCAGGCCGTCACACAAGCAGAGAAGGAGCCCAGCTCTCGCCGCCACTAGAACACATGCTGTCTCCACAAACGTCACTTGAGACTAAGGAAGGGTATCACCAAGTGTTTGGGCATAACTTTGATTTTCTTTTTCTCCCTGAAGCATGGAAGACAGAGGATGGTAAAATGGTCTCAGCCTCAAAAATGTAATGGAACAAAGCATACCAGGGGAAAATAATTACAATTTTTCTCCAAACGGTTCTAAGCATAGTTACTAGGTCTTCCACTATACTGATCAAACAGAAGCAAATACATATTATGATATAAAAGTGGCATTTCCTCTTTAAAAATTCATGCTTGAAAATGCTTTTTAAACTTCTTTTTAATGCTGTTTGGCATTATGAAGGGAGAGAGCAGTAAATCGATGTCACACTCTTCCTCATGACCAAGAAAAAGTAGTTGTGTTGAGCAGTCAGCCGCGTCCCCAGGACCATGTAATTATTTCCCCAGGAACGCTCGCGTTGACAGCTGTAAGAGTTGTTCTGTGTTTTATCATGCTAATCAAATAATGCCTTGCAGATACCAGTGGTGGCTCAATATTTTAATCCAACTTGCAAAGCATTGTAGACTTTACTTCATTAAAAAAAAAACCCACTGTCAAAAAGCACAGCATTATGCAAGGGATTCACCACCCAGACCTTCTCGGTACTTTGCAGACGTTGGGACATCTTTGATGCGAAAGCAAATACGTCTATCACCCAGGTGGACAGAAGAGGTTAAGGCTGAGGGAAGCGTCCTCATTCTTCTCTGTGCTTCTCCTGGGTTTTCAGTGCTGTTTAACAAATGTTGGCTGTACGAGGCTCACCGTCACCTGCAAACAAGGGCCCGTCCGGTGACCGCCCCCTATTTGATGTGCCAAGGCGAGGATCTGCTGTAGCCTGAGAATGGCTTCCTCAACGGACCTCGTCAGGAGCCAGCAGACACATGAGTCCGGCATTTGGCTCCGAGACGGTGTCTGCAAGACCTCCCCAGACAAATGTATGTTCGCGGGTCCTAAGTGCAGGGAGCCAGGTGGGCTAATGGGGGAATGGACAGGCTCCCCATCCTGAACAGATGGCTCTCCGTTCACGGTCTCCACCCTCCCCGTCCCCTCTCTCTGACGAATTTCCTTCTTCCCCACCAGGACGCATTAGGGTCGGTAACGATGCCAGTCAGTAGCTTCAAAAAGACAAATCAACACAAATTCCTTTGTAACCAATCTTTCTTTTTCCTATCAGAGGAAGTCAGATAAACCCGTCAGGCAGAAGGAGCATTACGCTCTACACATGATTGCCAGAGTTTAAAGGTATCTTCTGGTTATAACTATAAAGGAAATTGCCCTCATATCTTTCCATTTTGGGGGGACACATTTCTGTAAGAACGCAAAATTGGCTCTTAAGGCACAGGCCTCCTTGATTGCTAGGAACGGGTGATTTCTGTTCCTAATTACTAAGTTAATTACCTCTGAACATAACGGCTTGTTTCCTCAACAGATAAACCCTCCTGCTTCAGACAAGGTGAGGGCTGCTTGCTCTCTGGCATGGACCATCCTCACCGTTCCTTTACTCAGAAATAACTTTGAGCCAGGCATACTATTTATTAAAAGTACCACTTTATTTCACTTATTCCACAGTGGGTTTTATTTTCTTTCCTTAGAGTCAAACTTTGATATTCTTTTTATTCAATTTTCCTGACATGAGGGGGGTCTCACCCATCTCATTGCAATGTTTGAAGACTCGAGTATTTTATTGCTCTTTCTCCTCAGCTCCAGCCGTGGGCTGTGGGGGAAGCTTCCAACTTTTTTAGCATCGTTTCTTGACCACTTGGAGCCCCAGCAGCGGGCTTCCCGTGAGGGTCCCCGGGGCGCCGTCTCCAGGAGGCTGTGTTGACAGATGGGGCTCCATCCCAGGAAGCTCAGAGCCCGGTTGTGTTTCTGACCCAGGCTGAATGACCTGGGGGAGGACATGGGTGACCTGCTTCTCCTGAGCCCACGTGGAAGGTGGGAGCTGCCCGAGGTGAGACTGCGGCCCCCGGAGGTGCTCAGACGCAGGGGCGAGCAGACTGCAGAGCCATGTTCCCCCCACGTGCAGGCCCTGTGCAAGGACACCCAGCAGGAAACGTCCCCCAGGGACACGTGGTGGGAGCTGGGCCAGCTGTAGGGTCAAGAGGCAAGTACACACTCCTGGCCACAAGATGAAGTTGGGCAGGCCCTCTGCTTTCTCTGGGGTGACCCGGAACGGCATTATTCCCAGCTCTGCATTTCCACCAGCCCACATATACAGAGCAGTGGGAGGACAGGGCAGCTCAGAGGCGGGGTCCCAGGACAGCGCCCCAGGACAATCCCTGGGGAAACCAGCAGACGGCAGACTCCTCCACTCGCCCTCCCCCGGCACGGACCGCCCGGGAGGACTTTCCTGGCGGGAGGAGCTCACACTGTGGCTGCTTCCATGGGAGCTGCCAGGTCTCGTTCCCTCGGCCTAGACAGACCACCAGTCTCAGGGGCACCCCCCAGAGCCCCCATCACCATCTGTGCTTCCGGGAAACCATCAGCTCCCGGCCACCTTCCCCATCTGCCCGGGGCCTGTCTGATGAGGCTCCAGGGACGCCTCCATATGCCAGGGACCAGCCCCAGCCTTGCAGGAGCGTTTCAGCAGCCGAGGGCCTGGAGGATGCCGGTGACGAGAGGCCGTTCTGCTTGGCCCCGCTGTGCTGCTGACACCAATCACTTCGCATCCAGGAAGGACTTGGGGCTGCATGCTTAAGGTTTTTTGTTTTTGTTTTTTTATAATTTCGTAAGTTCTCCCAGCGGAGCTGTGATGGGAGCAGCTCACAGTCTCACTCTATCTGCCTCTGTGTGTGAGAAACACTGACAGAGAGTTGAAGGGACCGTAAGCGACATGCAATGGAACAGGCACCCGCTCGGCCGCTCCCCCAAGTCAGTGATCCTCACGGGATCCCTTCTTCCCAATGAGGGGGCCCCCCGCCCAGGCCCCGTCCCCCTGGATCTGCGAGTGAATGGCTTGGGGGTGCAGACGCCCCCTCCTCCTCTTTTCCTCTGGGCTCTGACCTTGGAAGACCTTCCGGATCCTGAGAACGACCCTTAGCCCTTAGCGCTGTGGGCGTGTAGACCTCCGCACTCCGTGTGGGGTGACAGGCTGCAGTGGGAGCTGATGGCTGGTCCAGGCAGGACCTGGAACCAGGCGGGACACTCAGCCGCTCCAGCAGCCAGGCGGCAGAGGTGAAATCCCTGGACAGGAAGCATCTCTGTAGTTACAGCCCCCAGCATTTACCCTGTGCCTGCAGGGGCTTAATTACTGAGAGCTGAGCGAGCTAGGGCAGAGGGGCTGCTCCTGCCCCGGGATAACCCCCACCCCCCGCCCCAAGGATGCCTCACACTCCGTCTTCAGAGAGGCAAACCCCCGGGTCTTCCGACGCCTCACCGGCTGTCTCCCAAGGCGCTTTGATTGCTCCCTGCAGCCTCTGCTCTGCGGCTCCGCCTGGTCCTGATCAGCAGGCCATCAGCTCACGCCCATGGGGACGGCCCTGCACGGGTGGACGCGGGGGTACCTGAGGGCCTTTCCACCCACAGCACTCAGAGACCCGTGGGCAACTCTCACTAAGTGCCCACCGTGTTCCCGACATGGGCTACTGCCGGGAGGGGGGCCCTCTGAAGGTCACTTGGATCTCCCCAGGACATTCGCAGCCTCCTGCCTGTTGAAGTTTAGGGGCAGAGGGATGCTGGAGGCAGGGGACAGAAAAACGCCACCCCCACCACTGACCGGAGGCCATCAGAGCCCACGTGTTAACACACCAGCTCTGGGAGGCTGGGGGTGGTTACGGAAATCACAGGGTGTCTGAGTCTATTCTGGCCACTGTAACGAGACACCCCAGCCTGGGTGGCCTATGTCGTTCGGCTACTCAGTCGTGTCCGACTATGAGGCCCCGTGGACCGCAGCACGCCAGGCCTCCCTGTCCTCCAGCCTCTCCCAGAGTCTGCTGAAGGGCTCAGCCTGTTCCCTGGGCTGCTGTCCTCTCCAGGGCTCCACTCGCATGAACTCTCACCTCCTCACAGCATCACGCCGGGGTGTGTGGTGTGAATCTGGGGACCACACGCTGGGGCAGGGCCAGGCCCTCGCTCTCCCACCCTGCCCAGACCCCAGCCCGTCGGTGACACAGACCTTCCCCCGACACAAGCACCCCTGCACATCAGGGACCCCTGAGCTCTTGGGGTGATTGCACCTGCTTCAGTCCACACTGCTCAGCCTGCTGCTCTGCCTGCCCCGGGAACACAGCGGGCAGCAGGGCCCCGAGCTCGTATCCCCCTGAAGCTCAGACATAGGCAGGGAGGTCAAGGGAGGTGGAACCGGCCACTAACACAATCCACTTTGCGGATGGCTGTTATCATCCCGAATCCCTGAAGGGGGTGGTATCGCCTCCACCTCACAACAGAGGCACTTGGGTCTCAGATGATAAATCTCCTTTTCCACAGCCGTTCCATCGCTGAGGGGTGAGACCCTCATCACCAGCACCCCTGCCTCTCTGCCGAGACCACGAGCAAATTCACAGCACCTGCGCAGAGCGCGCCTTCAAGTTCGCAAAGCTGCACCTCCCCTGGTTCAAACCTGGGCAGCGCTGCAGGTGAAAGTTTTGGAAAAGGTAAGATCATTTCTACCCGAGCGCTCTCCTGTCCTCAGAGGGGGCAATCAAGCCCTCGCCCGATCGGGTCGGGGGTCACCCTTGCTTCGTGCGTTATTACTCAGGACAGCGTTTGCTCGGTTACTCTCTGCGGTTCCTCCTTTGCTCTCTCAGAAGAGTCTGGGCATCATCTCCCGAAAGAAAAACCTCCAAGGGAGCCCCAAGATGACGCCACCTTCCGGGTTAAACAGTCACTGAAAACAAGGGATCTGGACAGACAGGCTTCTCTTCAATCCCAGCGGACTTGCTGGTGAGTCCCTTAGAAAACAGCCTGATGAGTTGGAGCTTTAACTCCCCACCTGCCTGGGAGCCGGTATAAAAATGAGGAATGATCGTAATCCTGTGCCGCTCCACTCCATTTTAATTGAAAATTATGTCGAAGATCCCTGCCTATCTGGACCTCGCCTGTCTCCATCCTTTCAGAGTGCATGGATTTATGCGCCCGCTCTTATGAAAAGCTCTGCTATTTCCCATAAATATGCACAGGTTTCTGTTTGTACAATAAATATTACAAAGATCATAAGGAAATTAAAATGGAGCTTGAAGACGGCTGTCCTCTGATGATACACCGCACATGAATCATGTCCTCAGGAACATCTATCCCCAATCATCAGGTTTCCTATATAAATATTTCCACTCTTCAGTTCTAAATGGCAGAGGAGAGCGTGGCCCAATGGATTTACAGTTTATCAGTCAGTTTCAGGGAAGGTGGAGACGGATGGCTTCTCCCCAGTCTAGAATTTATTTAGAAACAATCAACCAATTTCAACTTTGCAGTCTGTTTTGGTAAACTAGCGTGCTGGCTGCAATTCACCTTGTTCTTAAAGAAGAGCGGATTACCTACACCAGCCGAGGACCTGCGTTCCCATGGATTAAGTCATCAGAAAGTATTTGCAGAGGCATTTTTAAGGCACAGATGTTGATCTTATTTCTTAAGCATTCAATTTCTCCCTTGGGCCCTGGGACATGGTTCTAAAGATGGAGGTGTGCGTGAAGTCAGGTTTAGAGCGTAAATTAAATGGCTCTAATACAGATGCATGAAGAGAGGATGGATGATAAACTTGAATGATAAAATGCCCAGGACCCTGGACGCCCTGTAGCCCTGGTCTGAGCAGCTCTGACACTGACCGTGCGACCAGTGTCAAGGTTGCCGGGAGCAGGTGCCCTTGGCTGAGTCCTGGGTCTCACAGATGGGGGGCCTGGACCGTCAGCCCCACAAGCAGAGATGTTGCCCCACTACTGGGCCATTTCAGTGTCTGCAGGCACAGGAGATGCTGTGTCTGGCGCACAGGAGATGCTCAGTAAATACCAGTCAAGTCACAACAATTAAACACACCCATGAAGCTCAGTGTTTGTCTAACCTGATGGAACCAAAAGCGGGAAGCATCGAGAGTCACCCCAAAGCTCTCAGGATCAGCAGCCACCTCAGGCTGAAAACCGGGTGCTTTGAGTCACTTGTCAGTAGACCCAAGACAGCACAGGTGTCCATCTCGGTGTCTCCGGGGGTCATTCCAGGCTCGGGCAGGGAGCCCCAAGGAGAGGCCCTCGAGGGTAGAATGTTCAGGAGGTGCAAGGTGAGAGTGGGATCACACACGCTGGATGACTGGACCCCGAATTCCCAGGTAATCCCCCAAGAATGTCCATTCTCCCTGCCTCCATCTACATGTTCTGACCACTGGGCGCTAGCGGCTGCTTCCCCGAACCCTGGAGGGACCCACCTGGGGCCCCTCCAGCCAAAGCTTTGGATGTCCCCCCTGGAGGCTGAGAAGGGCCTGGCTGACAGATGGGCATGGGGAAAGCCCAGTGCCCAGGATCAGGCTCCAGCCGCCCGCCGAGTGGCCACTCAGAGGACAAAACAGCCAGGATCACCACTACGTGTGAGTGGAAGGGGAGGGTCTCCAGGAGTGGAGGGAGTGTGGTGGGTGGGGTGGGAGGACTCCGGGCGGTATCACAGGCTGACTTCAGCTGGGATCCTGGGCCAGCGCCACTGCCCCCGGTAGCTTGCTGGGCTCAAAAGAACCTCCTCCCATAGGTGCCCACGACTGCCCACTGCACCTTCTCCCACCAGGGGACACAGTCCTTAGATGCCTGAGACCCACCCATGAAGGCAGACACTGTCCTCTTCCCCGAGACACCTCCGCCCTCCCCACCCCCGGGGCCAGGTGACTCTGCTATTTCCAGCAGCAATGAGCACAATGGCTTGCTGTGGAAGAGACTTCATTCCACACCTTGTCATTACTTTAAAAGAAGAATTGGTCAGGAAGCCGAGGACCCTTGGAGGATCAATGGAGAGATGACGTACAGCACTCACCCAGGTGCCCGCCAGTGCACCCCAGTTAGCATCAATGGCCGTTCTCACAGCCCAGCTCAGTGATGGTCTGAAGGGAGCTTGTCTTGTCATTTCACCCCAGGCCACACCCTCTCTGGGGGTGAAGGCACCCCAGCCAGTGGGGGACCGAGAGGCTGAGAGCTGGCATCCTGAAGCTGCTCACCAGCCCCCCAGCCCCATCCCCTGCTCCTGCCCCCAGCAGAAGGCAAGGCACCCTCGGCCACGCCGGGAGCAGCAGGACTGCATCCCTCGGGCCCTGCTCCCGGTGGGAGAGCAGTGGAGACCAAGACCGGGGCCACTCCCCTCGGGAGAAGCCTCCCTGCACCGCCTTTCTATAGGGACGGCGAGTGAGGAAGGATGGGTCGAGCCCCCAGGGAGCCTCCTGGGTCAGCTTGGGCCCCCCGGGACTGGGTGAGGCCCTCTGCACCCTTCCCCAAAGAGGACCTGCTGCTGAGTCTGGGCGGCACCCAAGCCCGTGTGTCCTGCAGGGAGGCGATGGGATCGAGTCCTTCCATGCACCCTGGGGGCAGCTGGGTCCTCATTCCCAGGACACCACTCTGTCTCCTCATCCACGTCTCTCCTGGACCTGACAACAGGACTTAACGTAACTCTGGAGTCACAGTTGCTGATGAATAGAGCTGGGCTTCAAGCCCTTACTCCAGAATCCATGTTTGATGAGCAGTGGGGACGTAATTGACATAGAACATTGTGCAAGGTTAAGGTATGCAAGGTATTGATCCGATACACTCTTATATTGCAAAATGATTGCCACCCTGCCCCCACCCCGCCCCCCACCCAGGCCCCCACCCCGCCCCCCACCCGACCCCCACCCCACCCTCCTCCCCGACCCCCACCCCGCCCCCACCCCACCCTCCACCCTGACCTCCACCCTGGCCTTCACTAACATCCAATCACATCACATAACTAACATTTCCTTTTGTGCTAAAAGCATTTGAGATCTACTCTCTCAGCCATTTTCAAGTATCTAATATAATATTCTTAACCACAGTCACCGGCTGTGCACTGGCTCCCAGAACCCATGACTCTGACACTGGCGGTCTGTGCCCTCTGACCGACACCTCCCCATCCCCACTCCACCCCTGGTCGCCACCACTCCGCTCTCTGCTTTCACGAATTTGGCCTTTTTAGATTCTACACATAAGTGAGGCCGCACAGTATTTGTCTGTCTTGTCTGTCTTATTTCTGTAAGTGATTCTTGGTGTAACCTTGTTCCTCACCTGCAGGTCAAGTCAGCCTGCAAGCCCTCATAGGGGAGGAGAAACTATATTTTCTTCTACCCTCCTAGATTCTCGGCCGAGGCCTTGCAGACTAGATTGACAAAAGGGAGGTCAACCCAAGAAAACAAACAGAAGCGCTTTAACAGGTGCCTCACGCAGACACACAGGAGCGCCCGGTGATGAGCAACTGAAAGCGTGGCTGGACCTCGGGCAGCTTCGTGGGAAGAGCACATTGCAGAGAAGCAACAAGACAGAGGAGAAGACCTGAAGCTTTTGGAAGCACCTGGCAATCCCGGGGGGCAGACGCGTGGGGAAATGGAGGGCAGAGGGGGGCTGGGTCTGTGTGGACCCCCTCGGGGCCGCTGGGCCTCCCGGTACTGGACCGCTCGGGCTGGGGCACCGTCACAAGGGTGACCAGGCTCTCCTCCAGGCCCTTGGGACGGGGTGCAGAGAGCTCCCCGCGTGTCTGCTGCTGTTCAGCTGCCTGCAGCCCAAATACACCAGCGCGCAACTGGGGCCGCCTGCTCTGCACCCCTCCCCCCGAAAGGAAGTGACTCGGGTCCCGGGAGGCCAACGGGGCAGGACAGCCAGGGGCTCACTTTCTTCCCCCTTTTAAGTGAGAAACCAGTGCAGGCAGAGGGGGTCACACGACGGGCATTTAAAATTCTCTATAAAAATACAGCTGCCTTTCACAAACCCCCTCCATCACACCTGGCTACCCAGAAGCGCGGTCTGGGTTGTGGCGATGTCTCTGTGGGGATGTTTGGCTTCTCCCAGCAGTGACGACGTAAATGCCGCTGGATTTATGTCTTTCAAGAGAATATCACTTAAAAGTAAGTCTCATTTTTTTTTAAAGAATATGATCAGTGGCGGGGGGGTGGGGGGGAGAAAAAACAGCTATGGTCAAGTTAGTTGCCCTGAGAACTAAGTTTGCAAGTGTCTATTTAAAGCCTCACGTGTAGCTTCAGAGGGTTATTTAGTTGGAAAAAAGGAATCCAAAGGCCTTTTCAGTGAAACACTTTTTTTGTTGCAGCTGCTGTGGGTGAGCCCCTCTTTTGAGTCAGCTCAGCAGGAGAAGATAGCAGTTAGGGATCAATTGCATTGATGTTCGCAGAGCAGCAGGTAGTAATACCTCTCCATTTGTACCTCCTGCTTAAATAATGGTTTGCACCTTAAAGAGGGATTTTCTTTCCACACATTAGGGAAATGCCAACAGCCCATGCAGTGCCCTGTCTGAGGTTCGGCTCCTCAACAGGCTTCCTGCAAAGTCACCGGGAACATTCCAGCTCCAGAGTGAAGCCGCAACTGTGTGGACAGAGCTGACGACACCAACAGTGAATCAGTCAGTTCAGTCGTGTCTGACTCTTTGCAACTCCATGGACTGCAGCACGCCAGGCCTCCCAACTCCTGGAACTTACTCGAAGTTATGTCCATCGAGTGGGTGATGCCCTCCAACCATCATATCTTTTTGCCTTTTCATACTGTTCATGGGGTTCTCACAGCAAGAATGCTGAAGAGGTTTGCCGTTCCCTTCTCCAGTGGACCACATTTTGTCAGAACTCTCCACCATGACCCGTCCGTCTTGGGTAGCCCCACACGGCATGGCTCATAGTTTCATTGAGTCAAGAAAGTGAAATCTGTTAATGTATTAAAAAGAAGAAGAAGAAGAGCTCTCTGCTGGGCTGGTCCTTAAGGCCACTTCCTGGTCTATGTTTATTCCGATTCCAGTGTCAACAAATAGAGAAAGCTGAGTGCACGTCCATGATCACGCTCGAAAGGAAAAGCAAAACCCCTCCCTTTGCTCTGATGGTCAGGAGGGTTGGCTGCCCTGAGCAGCGCTCCCAGATTTCAGAACCAGAGAAGGGGCAGCAGCAAGAGCGCACTGGGGGACCTGAGCCGCCACCACTCAGGGCTTCCCTGTCCACAGCAGAGGGGGACATGCCGTGTGCCCGGCTCTGCCCCTGCCTCCCCTAGTCTCACAGCAGCTCCACGTGGCACTCACAGGCAGGGTCCCCTTTCAGGAAGGAAGACAGAGCATCCGTAACTGACCAGAGGCCGCCTGCCACTGACCGTGGCCCCAGTACTGCCCCTGGGATTTCAGTCCACGCAGACCTGACTTGGACTTCCCCACGCTGTCCCCTGTCTGTCTCAGCATGTGGAGCGAGCTTTCATGTGTACCTGTGCGGGGTCATTTTAGATCAGTCGGAAATGCCTGCTTTCACAGGTTAAAATACTCACCCGTGTTATTGGAGCTGAACTTGCATCTTATAGGGAGAGAACGAGGAATACATCCTTTGACCTTAAATTCAAGCCGGTCCACCACTCAGTGCTGCGCTTGGGACTGGTCCTCCTGAGGGAGCCCGCTCACCCCGAGGAGAGAGCCTGCCGCGTACGTGGCCCTAGACGCCCAGAGACACTTCCTGAGGTCAGGGCAGAGAGGGGGCCCCATCCACACATCAGGTTTAAATCTGGGCACCGAGGGGCACTGTGCTAACGTACCTTCTTTTTTCTGGGGTGACAGGTGACTGGGCTTCTCCAAGAGTGTGTGCGTGGCTTGGCCAGTGTGGGCTCAGCCAGCCAGCCTCTTATCATGCCTTCAGCTCTCAAAAGGTGCCACTGACTCTGCGGTATTGCTTTCCATGGTTTCAGTCACACATGGTCAGATGAGGGGTCCAAAAATATGAGATGGAAAGTTCCAGAAATGAACAATTCATATGTTTTACATTGAATGCTGCTCAAAGAGGATGGAATCTCGGGCTGTCTAGCTGTGTCCTGTCCAGGTTATCAGACTGACCGTCCGGGAAGGCAGTGCTGGTGGTCAAGCAAGCCCTGTGCTGTTGTGCCGTCACTAAGTCGCATCCGACTCTTTGTGACCCCATGGCCTGCAGCACGCCAGGCCTCCCTGTCCTCCCCTGTCTCCCAGAGTTTGCTCAAACTCATGTCCCTTGAGTTGGTGATGTTGACCCTTACTTTACGTAATAATGACCCTCTTCTACAGGTTTGAAAATTTTCACACACACACACACACACACACACACGCTGAGGCAGGGGAAACTAAGCAGTGGTTGGCAGAGCAGCAGCGGAATCGATTTTCTGCCCCACGTGACAGCTATGTAGCCGCGTGGCTGTGAGCGCATAAACTGGGGCTCTGTGCATGTAATTTAGATGTCAGAAACTTAGTACACAGAAGAATGGAAACTATCTCATTATTAATTTTTATCCGTTTTTTGCATGTTGAAATGATCATTTTGATATATTGGGGAAATAAAATATATTATTGAAATTTTTTTTAAAGTGCTGCTGACACGGGATTTTCAGGGCAGCAATACTACCCTGTGTCACACTGAATGGAGGGTACATGGTATCGTGCGCTTGTCAAAGCTCGCGAGCCTGCACAGCACAGGGAGGGAACCCTGATGCGAACCGAAAGTGTTATCGCTCAGTTGTGTCCCACTCTTTGCGACCCCAAGGACTGTGCCGGCAAGAACACTAGAGTGGCTGCCATTCCCTTCTCCAGAGCATCTTCCCGACCCAGGGATCAAACCCAGGTCTCCCACACACAGGCAGATTCTTTCTCTGAGCCACCAGAGAAGCCCCTGATGCAAGCCGTGTGCTGCAGCGACTCTAGCCTGTCAGAATCCGTTACCAGTGTCACAACCGGACCACAGCAACGCAAGGTGCTGGTAAGAGGTGGCACTGTTGGGGAAGGGCGCAGAGCTCTTTGCATTGGTACTACCTGCTCATCTACCTGTGAATGTAAACCTGTACTTAAAACAGAGGCTTACTTATACAAATATAAGTTAAAACAGATAGGTTTTAAACGCCAGCCTGCAGCCCGGGGCGGGGAAGGACCCGCAGGGCAGGGGAGCTGCCCGCTCAGCCGGGTGCCCCTCCTGGACTTGCAGGCACTTTGGAACTAGTGTTCTTTTCTGTTCCCCTGGGGCCCCCAGATCAGCTGGAAAGCGAAACAGAAATGCCCTGCAGAGCCAGGCGCTGCGGCTGCCCGAGTGGGGACATGCTGAGTCTGAGATGAACTTGAGTGCAGATGCCCCGCTTGCTAACAGGTCTGACCCTGAGGGCAAGTCGCGGGCTGTCAGAGCGGAAATCTCTCTTAGCGGCAGGTCATCGTCTCCAGATGTGTGAGGCACAAGCTCGTTGCCTTTCAGCGTTGCTCTGCCGGCTGCAAACAGCCCCCATTATCTCCTTAGAACGCGTCTACGCTGTTCCAATTGCTCTTGTCTTGTAGATGGAGCCCGGGATTAAGCTCAGGAAAAGCGACAGAGGATGCTGAGGTTGCAGTGAGGAGCAGAGGCTCAGGGCGGCTGATACGTGGCGGGTGAAGCAAGCGGGACCCTATGGTCCTCCCCCGCCCCCCAGGTCCTCCACTGGCCTGTTGACTGTGGAAAACTTTAGCCAAAGAATAAGCTTAATCAGAAGAACGGGAAAATGCAGAAGCAAAGGAAAGCAGTGAAACGGGACAAAACAATCTTAGCTTAGTCATTAAGCAAAGTCACGGACTTTAGTTCCTCCTCACGGGCGGTAGATAATATTCTGAGCCATAGCCCGTGAGCTGCCTCATAGAGACTGAAAGCCCCACCAGGTGGAAGAAGTTAACAACTTGAGGACCAGACTGCAGCTGCCACAACTCTGAGAACAGGCCTCAAGAAATGAGACGAACTGACCCTGGAACCGAAGATTCACTGGACTTAAAGCAATCAAGATGACCCTGGGCAGACCCCTGATGACCAATTGCAAGATGACCGTCAGAGCCGACTGTGCTGTCTCTTCAAGTAGCCCCTCTCTCTGCCTATATACGCTCTTCCCCCCGACTGTCAGGCCAGGATGGGGAGAGGGGGGCGGGGAGTTGGCCTTTGGACATGAGTCTGCCCTCCCCTCTGGAGTAAAGCAAACTTTCCCTTCCACCAGTCTTGCCTCTCGAGTATTGGCTTTCGAGCGGCCAGACCCCACTTTTGGAAACGTCAGCTCCGCCTTCCAGGAGCTCTGCCACATCAGTGAGTTGCCAGGTTCTCTGCATCTCAGTGCGAACGAGGTAACAATGACACAACGGGGCGATGGGTCCCAATGACCCCAAGTATCTGCAGAGCAGTAATTACACAATAAACCATCCACATCAGGAGCTGCAACACTGACAAGAACAAAAGTAACGGAGCCTTTTGTTTTGACATTGTTTTTCAGTGTTCACAGTTACCAAGATGGAAACCACAACCAACCACGACCTAAACAGCAAGCAACTGGAGGCAGATAAGAAAGCTGTGAAAGTGTCAAAATTAATAACGCAGTTCACACGGGGGGGGGGGGTGGACAGGGCGGGGAAATGACCACCAGGGTGCAGGGCAGACCAGGGCGCTCCGGCACCCGTGGTGGCTTCTGCTTGCATTTTCTCTATCTTAAGGAAAAGCATGATGCTTTTTACACTGCTATAAATGAAGGGAAACAAGCGCCTACTCCTCTGCAGCCTGTGTAGCAGATCACAATGCTTCCTGGGAGAGAAAGTTAAGAGAGAAGGGAATTCTGACCCCGCGGGGCAGGCGGGTCCACAAACGATGGGCCAACTTGACCTCTCCCTTCATTTCGCTTCAAGGCCAAGTGGAAACCCGAGCCCCTGGGGCTCAGGGCCCTGTGACCTTGACTCTGCCTCAAGGCGATGGCCACCAGGGCCAGGAGGTCGCTCTGGCCCACACAGCCTCTCCAGGGAGACATCCCGGCTTCCTCCTCTTTCAAGGGCCCGACAGCCCTCTTCCTCCGGTCCCAGGGTCATCTGGGGAGGGTCCTGGCTCATTTGAACCAGGACTCTCCCTGCCCGTGTGAGTGCCCGTGCTGGTGGGGTCTGATCAGAAGAGAACCACGTCACCCCAGGTGTCCGAGGCCAGAGAGGGTCGCACGGCTGCAGGACAGTCCCTGGTGAAGGAGACACGCGGGATCTCACCCAAAGCCTCGGTGCCTCCCTGGTCCCCGCCTCGAGAGTCCCCAAACGTGGCCCCTGCCAGATCAGAGTGGGTGGCCCACAGACCCCTGTGGACCCTCCCAGGGACCCCTGCCTGCCTCTGCCCCGGCCAGCAGCAAAGACCCCTGCTTGCAGCTGTGAGGCAGCAACAGCTTCTCCTTCTGTCCACCCTCGGTTATCACCAGGACGCTGGAAGCTGGAGGTCCCGGGAAGTGAGACTCCGGACCCCTCCCCTGAGGAGGCGCCGAGGAGACTGCATGGTCAGGCAGGGGCAGGGCAGTGACCCTACCGCCTGGATGGCGGGTAGAGAAACGCATCTTGAGAGCAAGGGTGAGGGGGAACGCCAGTTGCCATGGAGGTTTCAAGGCTTGACCTTGACCCTGGAGGCTGATTAACCTTGACCAGGAGGGAAGAGGGAAGCACAGAGAGCCCCAAAACCTCCAAAACCCTCCAGTGAACAGATCTCTGAGGTCCACGTTTCCCCAGTGGGTGAATTTTGTTTACACTTTTCAAAACCGGATTAATACGGGAAGGTTGGAACAGGGAAGCCCGCAGGGAGAGGAAACACAAGCCAAAGACCTGGGAGCGCTTAAAAATGGCCCGTGCCCAAGAATGGCGAGGCGCAACCGCAGAGCAGATGACGGCAGGCTGCCGCTTTGTAAGAGAGGCCATCGCTGGACAGCCGATAGACGTTTCATGGACGCTTTCTCCTGTTGCAGAGAGGTCGACGGATTCTGCAGAGTCAGCGGCACACATGCCCGTCCACACCTGCACTTCAGAGGCTGGAGGGGTCTCCGCCAATCCGTCCCCGGGACTCCGGCCAGCGGCCTCCACCGCAAGCGGTTGTGCCTACAGAGGGGTCTGCTGAGAAGGATAAGTCAGAGCAGAGCTGGCCAGGCCAGCTCCATGTCCCTGAAGCCCTGATTTTATACAAATGTTCTGTCTTGGACCTCACAGGCTCCTCCCTTTGCGGGTAAACACAACCTGCCAGAAGGCCCACGTTCTGCATCTGAAAACAGATTTTCCAGAATCTGTCCATCAACGAGGTCAGGACAGCACCCGTGCGCTGAGCTTAGATCGTGATCCTGACAGGCCAGCCTGGGAACCCACCCGCGGGGAGGGCCTCCTGAGGGTCCCGGGGGGCGGGCCCCCAGCGGGCACCCTGCGCCACCAGAGGTCCTGTGTCAGGCAGGAGCCCTGCTCTGCCCGCAGAGAACGTGCAACACAGGTGAGCCGCTGGCCCGCAGGGCTACGGCTGGCAGGAAGGCAGGGCAGGGGCTGCTCAGACAGACAGCAGAGAGCAGGCGGGGGCAGCCGTCCCGTGTCTGAGCAGGCTGACACCCCTGACACTCCCCTGGGGCCGACCTGGTGGCATCCCCAGGTCCCTCTGCGGGAGGGCCTGCTGCCCCGGCTGGGCAGGGGTCAGGAGACGACCGGCAGGCCTCCGAGCCCCCAGGGCCTGCCTCGCTGCCGGGAGCTCCCTCGACTGGGCCACGTCCTTAGCGGTGGCCACACCCATGACAAATTGAGGAAATAATGGCCCGGCCACTGGTGTCCGCCCAGGTACAGCTCTGAGGGGCCCCGGGCCCACTGGAGGCCCTCCCGGTCAGCGTCTTGTGCCCACCCCGCTCCCTCCCTTCTCCTCATATTTGCTGGCAGCCTGCCCCCTCCCCCATTTCTCTGCCTTGTTGTAAAGTTTGTTTCACTCTAGCTTCTCTCGTAGCTCAGGCGGTAAAGAATCTGCCTGCAGTGCAGGAGACCAGGGTTCAATTCCTGGGTCAGGAAGATCCCCTGGAAAAGGAAATGGCAGCCCTCTCCAGTATTCTTGCCTAGAGAACCCTATGGGCATAGGAGCCTGGCAGGTTATAGTCCAGGGGACCGCACGTGTCGGACACGACTTAGTGACTAAACCAGCACCAGCTACCCCCACGGGTCTGACCCCCCCACTTCCACCCCGTCCCCAGGAGCCCTGTCTGCCCCATGCCTGTGCCCCTCCTACTCCTCCTCGTTCTCCCTGGACCGCCGTGACCCCCTCATTTACACAAGGTGCCCCCGTTCTGCCACGGCCTCCACGCAGGGGCTCTGGGTCCCTGCCGTCTGGCTGACCTCTGCCCCAGGCAGTCTCTGCTCCTTGGTGGGCCATGGCCTCTGGGTCAGCCCTGTTCTGCAGGACACCCTTCTGGGCTTCACACGTCCTGTCTCAGCAAGATGCTCCCCAGGGTCTTCCAGCCCCCACCTCTCTCCTGAGTCATCAGATGCTTTCACCTGGTCACTCCCGTGGCCTCGGTCCCTTCAGGTAGCAGAGACCCTGCTGGGATAAGTCCCTTTGCTCCCTCGACGAGGGCACCCACCCTGTGCCGAGCACGGCCTCTGCATGGCGGAGGTCCGCACTGAAACAAGCAGGTCTCAGGAATTCTAAGCTTAGAAACAGGACGCAAACCCGAGAATTCATAATCTATTTAGAAAACAGCTAATTTCTGCTGATGACATTTCAGACGCCACCATGCTTCAGAGATAGAGAGACTCGGACGGGACCACCTGCCCGCATCCGCTTGGCTGCGTGGGACATAGCCCGACCCGGATGTGTGTTTGTTCTGAAAACAGCCCCAGATGTGGTGACCCTAAAGGCCACGTGTTCACAGTCTTGAAGCTTCCCTGAAACTGGCACAGGCCCTACTTGGCACTCTGCCACTTGATCTGGGGTGAGCAGAAGGGACTGTTATTCTTGTTTATTCACTCAGTCATGTCTGACTCTTTGCAACCCCACGGACTGTAGCCCACCAGGCTCCTCTGTCCATGGGATTCTCCAGGCAAGAATACATGAGTGGGTCACCATGCCCTTCTCCAGAGAATCTTCCCGACCCAGGGATCAAACTCGCATCTATTGCGTCTCCTGCATTGTCAGGCGGGTTCTTTACCAGCTGGGCCAACAGGGAAGCCCCATCTGAGGAATGTCAAGTGCTGATCTAGCACTAATGTGATCTAATGGTGTGAATTGTTTTCATACATCTTATGAAACATCTTGACAGAGACACACTGTATCCTACGTCTCTGCACATGATGAATCATGCAAATGATCTGGTCCAGCTCCTGAATAATTCATCACCATCGTTTATTTACAAAGGAAAGTGATACTCGATTCATTCGGCTGATTTTCAGGTGCAGTTTATGTCGGTGAACGGAGCCCCCCAGGGTGCGGGCGAAAGGCGCAGGGAAGTGGGAGTTGCCCTGAGTGGGAGACGCACACAGCCTTTCTCTCCCCGAATTCCTTGATTCTGGAGAAAACAAGTGCTGGTTTGATCTGGTCCGTTTTGAAAAGCCTTCGTGCTGCAATGACGCTTGCATATCTGCTTCCAAAAGAAACATCCCCCTTCCCGCGGTTCCTTGATCCCACCTCCGAGTGCCCTCTGCTCGCTCTCTCTTTAGAAAAGCTTTTCACTTTCCTTGTTGTCGCCCTGAGAAACCAGAGAAGAGAACGGGCAGTTGAGAGGCTCTGGGGATGGACCTGGGAGGGCAGTGACGGGCACCCGGAGATTTAGGGGGATGTGGGGGTGAGTGGTGCCCTTTGGGGCCTTGGGGCTTGAGGATGTCCAGCAGGAAGCCCCTGCTCACGGTCATCACTGGTTTGTCCTCCTTGTGAGCTCTTCAGCCAGGTGGGGACTGTCCCCTCTGGGGCTTTGTGGCTCTTCTGCTTCATCAAAGCTGCCCAGCTGCTGGGGCCTGGCCCCCAGCCCTCGCCCCCCAAGCCCCTAGAGTGCAGCCCCACAAGGAAGGCCCAGAGGCGTCTGTGTGCCAGGCGAGCCCCGGTGATGGGGACTCTGCAGCCACCTGCCCAGAGGCCACCCCACCTGTGCACCCAGTGGCCACGGCCAGCGCCTCGCCGTCTGCTGCCTTCACTGCCCAGTCATGACCCGGCCCTCCCCGGGCAGAGGGGACAGTCTGCTGCGCAGCCGCACGGTTGCCTGTGGGGCCCAGCTTGCCGAGGTCTTTCTGGGGCTCTGTCTCATTCTCCCCCTTTTCATTCCTTCTTCCCCAGAACTCAGGTCTCCCCTCATTCTTGCTTCTGTCTCTAACTGCTCTGGGCCCTTCTCCCCCACCCTCCTCCTCCCAAGCTGGGGGGGATGAGGCCACAAGCTGCACCAGACCCTCCTCTCGCTGGGTCTCACTCACGGATGGGGGGTGAGCAGCGTGGCCAACAGGCTTGTCCTTGGGACCCCCAGCTCCCCGGTCCATCCTGTCCATGGCTCCATCTCCAGATGATGCCCTCAGGGGCCCTTTGTCCCCCAGCCCCGTTCCCAGCAGTGTTCAGCACCAACAAATGCTTTATTCACGAAAGGGGAGTTCGAGCTTTAGAAGGAGCAAAACACACGCATGGCATAAACTCAAATGGCACAAAGCCTGCCTGAGGACATCTGCAGTGTCCACGTGTCCCTGGACATCACCCCCACTTCCCAGGGTCCAGTTGCCTCCTCCCCAGCGGCCACAGGGCATCATCGTTCTGAGCCCCGCCCTCGAGCAGCAGGGTCTGAGTTCTAGGATGGGGGCTTCACCTCAGCACCCAGCAGCACTGGTCACCCCTTCTGTCCTTGCCCCTGGGGTTGGCTGGACACTAGGCCCCTGATTGACCCCTGCTCCCCACCCCCCGCCCCCTCACCTGGGGCAAGTCCCACTTTCACATGAATCCGTATCCCAGGGTCTCCTTCCAGGGAACCCAAAGCAAGACAAATATACACAGAGAAATGCCCCCTCTGTCCTCAGTCCCAGCCCCACAGGCCCCTGCCCAGAAGCCGCCCCTCTGTTGGTCCCAGGGACTCCATCACAGCAGGCAGAGCAGGGACCAGGAGCCCTGCCCTTCCCACTTGCAAAATGGGATAACAGCTCTGAACAGACATGACGGCTTTGTCAGGAGGATCAGAGGCGGTCCTGTTCACAAAGCGCTGAGTGCGGTGGTCACTGGGGCCACGCTCTCCCACTGTGCCGTTAAGTCATTAAATATTCACACACACACTCAAACCTCTTCTCTCCCCTGGCCTCCCGCTTTGACCCATCTGCAGATGAGAGAGCGGATTTCCCGGGATCCCGTTACTGCCTCAGCTGTCTGGGAGACTGGGCCCCCGGGAGATGCTCGTGGCTACCAGGCTCCGGTCCCGCAAATCCGGCAGAATCTTGGGAGCTGGTGGATTGGGTCGCCACTCCTTTCAGAGCTCAGCCAAGTCCTCAAGTCTTTTCTAAGCCCAAGGGAGGGTTCTCGTGGACACCAGGAGACTGAGAGGGGCCATATCTGAAAGCCTCACAGCCACGCCAGCCTGCATGCTCAGGGAGCGGACCCCACATCATCAGAAATGAAGAAGCAGCTGGGGAGACCCCCCAGCCATATCCCCACCGAGGTGTCCAGGCCACGTCACTCATCACTGAGGGCCCAGCGAGGCTGAGGCTTGGGAACGCCCATGCAGCTGACACCCAAGGACTGCAACTGATTCCTCTGCCATTGCAGGCACTCTGGACTGAAACACCTGCCTGGACTCTGGTGTCAGAGCTCATCACACTGAGAGCAGAAGCGTGAGGTGTGGGAGAGGGGCAGGCAGAGAGCATGCTTGCTTCCTGATGAAACAATCAGGGGAAACAGCCAGACAGCTGATCAGTTCAGGAATTAACCCATCCTGCATCTTCCAGACAAGACTGGATGCCACGTGAGATTGAATAAAATATATCGATCATTTTGGAGTTAGTTCATAGGACTGAGAATTCAGCCTGGGGCTTCAGCCTCGTTAAATCTACCTCATCCCCACTGTTTTCCTTCAGGCTGACCTGAGAAACATTTCTGTCTGCATTTGGCTCCCACCTGTTGGAATTTTACATCCTTCTAGATTCATAGAATATTAATAACGTGGACAAAGCTGTCAATTTCACCTCTTATCCCTTTAGCTGCCTTTTATCAAGATGACTGTGGAATCACTCACTGGATTGCATTTTTATTTGTAGCCCTTTAATGACACCAAAAAAATACTCACACTTCACAAGCCAGAAAAACCCTTTCCTAGGAGTCACCATTTTCTAATAGCTCTTAAAAAGTAAATCTGTGAGGCATCAACAAAGCATAATTTTACTTTCAACACATTGACCTGAATTCTTTCTCTGATCAGGAAAATCCTAGGTAAGATGTAGGGATTTCTAGAGGCTCATTAACTCTCTTTCCTGAGCAACCTCATACGCAGGAGCTGCAGTTCTAGAATAATACACCTCTTCTTATCGTGAAATTAGTGACAAGATTAAATTGGGTGAAGAGAAGAGCAATCCATTAGCATTGCTGGTCCCCAAGAATTGCCTCTATTTTTCTCTCTCTGTGACCTTAAGAGACCTTTAATCAACACTTCTTTGAACAGTGTAAGATAGAATTTCTAGAAGATCCTAATGTGAGCAGTAATTAACATCTTAATTTAGACTTCCTCAACCCAACACTTGGTTGGTGAAAATAACAAATGTGAACATTGCCAGTTAATGCAAGAGAGTGGAAAGCTGATCATGCACTTTCCAGCTCCATTCAAGGTCCACGTGGGAAACCAAGGCTTGCTCAGCATGGAGGGCTGTCCTTACGTGCCTACAGAGCTGCTCTAGAAGATGACTCACAGGTATGCCTGCCAACCCAGCCAGGTGTCAGGTAAGGCAAGTCCTGTAGGTCTGAGCATGTGGTGGGCACAGCTCTCTGCATCTGTGGTCTTCACCTGGATTGTCAGATACGGTACCCTCTCCCATCTGCAGAGAAAGCCTTCCTCCAAACAGCCCTGTACAGAAAAGGACCTCCATGTCTTGAGATAAAAGCTGTGTATCTACATTCACATATCAAATACACAAAAAAGTATGCCAATGAATATGCAAAGAAATGAAAGGTTGCCGCTGTGAGCCATGTGCTGCACTGGGATTCATGACCTCCGAAGAGAATTTAGATCTGGGGCCAGAGACACGGCTTGACCACTCGGAGCTTTTTGTGTAACAGAATTTTATTAAAGTCTAAAAGATATAGGGAAAGCTTCTGACATAGACATCAGAAGGCAACAGAAAGAATGCCCCCTTGCTAGTTTTTAGCAGGGCGTTTTGTGTCTGTTAGGAAGCTTCTAATCCGATAAGAGAAATGTCTCATGGCTGAGGGAGTTGCACCAGGCCCCTCTTCCACAACATGCATTTTTGGAGACAGGATGGCACAAGGCGTGCAATCCCCCAACCATAAAACAAGTGACAGGGATACTGGTTTGTTGAGCCATTATCAGCCTGTTAGGAGCAGCATGCTGACCGAAACTGCCCACCCTGGCCAGGCACCATAGTAACCATTTGCATGAGTTGTTTTACGACAGGAGGTCCTGGTAAGGAACACAGAACTTATAAGCCACCACAAAGAGGGAGAGTTCAGGAAAAGTCAAAAAGTGACATCACGTGTCCAACCTCCTCCCAGAATCCTTTTCACTGGCATCCATCTTGGCTGAACAAGGCGTGTGCCACCTGGAAGGACTCTGAGTCGGAATGATTGGCTGAAGACAACCCGGAAACTAATCCCATCCGCATAAAACCCGAGACTGCGAGCCACGTGGCAGAGCTGTTCTTCTGGGTTCCCTCACCCTCCTGCTCGCCACCCGGGCATCCTTTCCCAAAAAAGTCTCTTGCTTTGTCAGCACGTGTGTCTCCTCAGACAATTCACTTCTGAGTGTTAGACAAGCGCCCAGTTTCGGGCCCTGGAAGGGGGCCCAAGAGATTTGAGAACAGTTAAGTCCAGGCGAAACCAGGTGTCCTCAAACACCTGCCGAAAAAACATCCGCCACAAGCAGTCTATTTCCTCCTGCTGCTTGGGACCTCTGGCCTTCCTACTTGTTAACCCTCTCAGAAGCATGCTCAAAATTCTCCAAGCTAGGCTTCAACAGTACGTGAGCTGAGAACTTCCAAATGTGCAAGCTGGATTTAGAAAAGGCAGAGGAACCAGAGATCAAATTGCCAACATCTGTAGGATCATAGAAAAAGCAAGAGAATTCCAGAGGAACATCTACTTCTGTTTCATTGACTAAGCTAAAGCCTTTGACTGTGTGGATCACAACAAACCATGGAAAATTCTGAAAGAGATGGGAATACCAGACCACCTGAGAAGTATTGTGTTGTGCAAATATCCCCAACATGATTTGTTTCAGTCTAGCAACCCAACATCAGTGGCTGTAGAGCTGGGTACACACGTGTGGAATCAGCTCCCATGAGCTGGTCAGAGGCTGCTCCAGCATGGCCCGAAAGTACCTGCTCTGTGGGTGTGATGGAAGATGATGAAGCGATGGAGGAGGAGGATGTGATGGAAGAAGGTCGTGTGATGGGAGAGGATGGCGCTACAGAGATCCATGCAGCCATGTTTCTGCCCTTGAGGAGCTCCTGAAACAGGAGCACAGTGCCTGTGTGGAAAGCTTCCTTCTACAGGATGACGTTAGCGAGAGGAATTCTCTGAGAATGATCTGTGGGTGGCCATGCCTCTGACATCAACGCATGACACAAATAAATGAAATACAAAATTGAAGAGAAAAGAACACAGAACAGACAAGGCTAGTCTGTATGCCAGTAGATTATGCCTGAGGTTTTTGCAGATATTTTTAAAGATTTCATCTAATAGATTTATAATTAGTGTGAAAAACAAATATTCCAATACAACTGAGGCACGTCTATGAAGGAAAAGAAAGGTGGCCCACTCGGACCAAAATCAAGATAGAGATCCCCACCCAGTCATGGTAGACACGGCCTTTGATGCCAACTCTTCCACTGAGAAGAGCTGTAAAGGCTGGATATCGAGGGGGGCGCCTGGGGCCTTCTGGGGCATGTCACAGAGGCAGTCCCAGATAAGGACTGACCCTCGGAATAGGCTTGCGCTATTATATTTTTCCTGAGAAGGTCCAAACAGAACTTCCTACTAGGTTTTCTGATCATGATGGGTGACAGAGGCACCAGAGCTCTCTGCTCTTGCCACCCTGAGGGTCACCTTCTCTGACCGCTCACACGCTCCGGCCACCCTGAGGGCCACCTTCTCTGACCACTCGCATGCTCTTGCCACCCTGAGGGTCACCTTCTCTGACTGCTCGCACGCAGAACGGAAGCCCATCTGGAGGGGGGAGGGGAGGGTAGATATTTTTCTGATGAAGAATGTGCTTCATGAAATAACCGAGACAGGAAAATAGGAAAGGAGGAAGGTGTTGAAAAGTCTCAAAACACCACTTGACTCTTAATGAAAACTGGTGTAAAGGCTCCAGGTGATGGGGAAATATTCATCTCACTTCTTCTGAGACACAAAGGCTTCCCAATCCCTGCATCTATAAAGCCTTAAATGACTGTGCCCTCCTGGAGCTCGAGATATTGCTTCTGTCCAACACAAGGGAAACCTGTCCAACAGCATCTCTTATCTGTCAAGCAGACGAGGCCGGGGCTGTCCCTGGCCGCTCTGATAACAGGCATTGGATGGAAGGGGTGGCTTCCTGCACCCAGAACGGTGTGTGCAGATTGCCAGACTTTAATGAGGAAAAGTAAGCCTGGCTCCTCTCAGCCTCCTCTGTGCTAAATCACTGACTTTCATGACCTCCCTGGAAAAGCCATTTGTTCCGTAATTATGTAAGTCCCATATACATGTTACAGGAAGGCAGCGGGCTTACTGTTTTAAACCAAATTTTATTAGTGCCAGGAACTTCCACAAACAGTCTCCACCACCAAGTCTCCACTCTGAGTGGGTATTTCACAGCGAAGAGGCCCTCCTCCGAAGGAGAAGTTTGGTTTTGCTTGGCTTCGCTTTTCTCATGGAAAATGAAGAGCCTATTTCACCTGAAATGGAGATGGGCAGCCCCGATCCAGCTCAACATTAGGAAGTGGACGCTCCTGCCTTTTCAAGCCCCTGTACAGCTGTAAGCCGGAGCCTGTCCCCGACCCAGCAAGGTGGTCTGGGAAGTCACTTTGGTTCCCAGGTTACCCTGGGAGACAGGGAGCAGCACAGCCCAGGGCAGCCCTGAGCTCAAGGCCACAAGGGGCTTGGGGTGGTGACAGGTCCTGATGTTTGTTATAACGTAAGTGTTGTTAGTTTTTGTTGTTGGTCAGTCACTCAGTCATGTCCGAATTTTTGCAACTTCAAGGATTGCAGCATACCAGGCTTCCCTGCCTTTCACTATCTCCTGGAATGTGTTCAAACTCATGTCCATTGAATCAATGATGCCATCCAACCATCTCATTCTCTGTCACCCCCTTCTCCTCCTGCCTTCAATCTTTCCCAGCATCAGGGTCTTTTTCAATGAGTCGGCTCTTCACATCAGGTGGCCAAAGTATCAGACCTTCAGCATCAGTCTTTCCAATGAATAGTCAGGGTTGATTTCCTTTAGGATTGACTGGTTGGATCTCCTTGCAGTCCAAGGGACTCTCAAGAGTCTTCTCCAACACCACGGTTCAAAAGCATCAATTCTTTGGTTCTCAGCCTTCTTTACGGTCCAACTCTCACATCCATACATGACCACTGGAAAAACCATAGCTTGGACTGTATGGACCTTAGTCAGCATTAGTCTAAAGTTATCATCTAAAGAGTTAGTTACATCCTACAGGTCTATTTGCTGTTTTCAAGAAACCAATGCTAGGAGTTCCTTGGGGGCCTGTGGTTAAGATTCTGGGTTTTCACACTCTCACTGCTGTGACCAGGGTTCAATCTCTAGTCGGGGAACTGAGATCCCTCAAGCTACTCAGCATAGCTAAAAAAAAAACCAGAAAGCCCACGCTCCTGGGGAAGGAAGGAACAGTGTGAGCATATTTTAATCAAGTGCTCCATGCAACAAGTATCCTCTCCCTCCCCCTCAGCCTGCACAATCCTACCCCGCTGCAGGAAGGATCCTGATACACAGCGATCAGGGGTGGGGTGGAGTGTTTGTGGAGCATCTAGTGGTTGGGATCCAGCTGGGATGACTCCAGGCTTCTGAACAGAGAGACCTGGAGCCTGCATGATGGCATGCCTAAGACGCTGAGGCACAGCAGGGACAGGCCTGCAGGAGCCACTCACCTCCCAGGGTCTGAGCAGCCCTGGCAGAGTCCAGCGTCCAGGACCTTCGGGAGGGAACCAGCCCCTGGGGGAGTGGTCCCAGTGGGAGCTGGGAACGCAGCAAGCAGGATGCCCAGTGGGGGCTGGCCAGGATGGGGGGATGTTCCACGTTCTCCCCTTTGCTGTCCCCCAGTTTTCCAAAAGTGATTCCCTGACCTAAGCCACCAGGAAGCAGTAGCAAGGGACCCAGAGCAGTCACTTTTGCCATTTTCTGTGCTTTATAACTGGGCCACCAGGTACAGCCCAAACCCTAGGGGAGGGGATTCCACAAGGAAGTGAAGCCCAGGAGCCCGGCCTCACCTGGGCCCATCCCGGTGGCTGTCCACCACACCCGGAACAGCAGAGGGTGCTGTGATGAGATGCTCGCCCTTGGGAGGCACCAGGAACAGAGACCCACTGCAGGGTGACCAGGCGGCAGGCTGGCCCGTCACGCACTCTGAGCCTCACCCTCCTTGCCTGGATGCTCCCATGGTTCTGTCTCCTGGATGAATACATGTATCTTTTTGCTGAGATGTACAGCTGAATATATTCAAATTAAATATGTATATGACATGGGACTAATTTATTTACATGTGTATTTGTTGCTATTAGGAAATAGTTCAAGAAAACTAGACGTGGGGTGGGGGAGGGGGTGGAGACAGGATGAGGTAAAGAAACTAGTCCTGAGAAAATGGTCCAGGTGAGGGACAAGAGACATCTCTGGACAGAAGAAGTGGATGGAGGCAAGTCTGTAAAAGGTGTTTCAGATTTCAGAAGGTCAGAACTGATAATGGACCAGTTGGATCCCAAATGAAGAATACTAGGGATTCCAGTCTCTCCGATTTCATCATATATTAAATCTAGATGATGAAGACTCTTGGGAGTCCCTTGGACTGCAGAGATCAAACCAGTCAATCCTAAAGGAAATCAACCCTGAATATTCCTTGGAAGGACTGATACTAAAGTGAAAGCTGCAGTACTTTGGCCACCTGATGTGAAGAGCCAACTCATTGGAAAAGATCCTGATGCTAGGAGATATTAAAGGCAAAAGGAGAAGGGGTCAGTAGAGGATGAGATGGTTAGAAAGCATCACTGACTCAATGGACATGAATTTGAGCAAACTCTGGGAGATAGTGGAGGACAGGGAAGCCTGGTGTGCTGCAGCCCACGGGGTCGCAGAGAGTCAGACACGACACAACTTAGCGACTGAACAACAGCAGCAGTAAACCAAAGCTTGTCTGAAGTGAGGAGGATGCAACTCAGAAGAGAAGGATGGGGTGCAGGTCCCCTCCAGACACGACCCCTGCAGCCCCTTCCTCAGCAGGGGGCAGGGGGGCGCTCTGCTCTAGGATATGAGTAAAGCCCCAGCGCTGGGCAAGCAGGGTGAGGCAGAGGGAAGCCAAAGGTCCAGCTGCCCCTGGCCTGGGGTGCTGGAGACTGTTCACCTGGCAACATGAAGGGCCAAATTACTTCTTTTTAATATAAGACGCCTTCTCTGCGAAGGGGGTTTTTAATATACCTGTGTTTCTTATTCTGTTATGCTTTGAGATAGTCCAAGGGCATGGAGCAAGAATTGGGGAACAGAAAATGAGACACGATGTCTAGGGGTCCCCTCCTGCTTCCCACAGGCATGCCCATCACCCCCCGGCCTGCCTGGCCTCTGCCTCCTAGGCCGCTCTGCAGGGCCTGCCCCCACTTCCCTGAGGCCCCTCCCCAGCCCGCAGCCTGGGGGGCCCCGAAGACGCCCACCTGCCTCAGGAGCAGCACCTCTGATGATCACACTCCTTCATCTGATGCGCACGTGGCCGGCCCGCCGCTTTGTAGGAAGAATCATTTCTCCCCGGAGAGGAATTCTCTGATCTGATTAAGCATGGGATGGTGACAGTATCCATAATTAAGAGTAGTTAGATGCAAATTTGAGGAAATGTGTTTGAAAAACCTCTGGATTATGATCTCCACTTAATCACTGACGGAGATTGAACGTGACGGTTTGCAGGCGCGTTTCAGCTGCCGCTGCGACAGCCGTGCAATTCTGTTTGTAGGTTAGACAGGTGGTCATGACGGGTTCTCAACAGGTTCACGGGAGCCGCTCCCCATGGGGCCTGTCTTGAAAACGGCCCCATTTCACACCTGCTTGCAGTCTTCATCGCTGTCACCCCTGATGTGCTCTGCGTGCCTCCCAGAGGAGCTCAGAGAGAAATCCCCCTCATTCAGTCACAAGGCATCACAGGGGACGGTTTCTTACCACCAATCTCAGCCCAAAACAGCACCCGCTGGAATCCATAAGCAGCCCTTGTCTGAGAGCCTTTTCCTCCACGAAGAAATTTTTAAACTTGAACTATTAGCAGGGCTTCCCTGCTGGCTCAGCGGTAAAGAACCCACCTGCCAATACAGGAGACGCAGGAGATGAGGGTTCGATTTGGTCGGGAAGATCCCCTGGAGAAGGAAAAGGCAACCCATTCCAGTATTGTTGCCTGGAGAATCCCATGGATGGAGGAGCCTGGGGGGCTATAATCCACAGGATCTCAAAGAGTCGGACACGACTGAGCGACTGAACATCAGCTTGTTTATGTATACCACACACATGTAGGTAGCTTCCAAAAGCAGCACTGGAAACATGGATGCTATAAAATGAAAATGCATTTAAGCAAAGAGACCAGCCCTTGGGTGGGGCGGCCAGAGGCCTGGTGGTGCGCCAGGATCATGTCCCAAGGCGGCAGCCAAGCCAGCACTGACCCGTGAGCTTCTGGACAGCTCAGGGCAGGGACATGGGCCAGACTGCATGGCTCTCAGCCCGAGGAAGTCAAGCAGAAGTCACAGAGGGCGCCGAGAGGGCACCTTTCCCACAGGGAACCCAGACGGGACACTTCTGCAAGCTTTCACAGCGTAGACTGGTCTACAAGACCATATTTAATCCTTGAACTAAGAAAAAAGGAAATGGTGAAAATGTGGTTGGTGTGTGGGGGTATAAGTCTGAGAAGCTACCGCATGACATCCTGACGTCAGCAAGGTGCCCTTCCTTCTGACCCCTCTGCAGTTTTTCCTGGAGATTCTGCCAGATTTCTTAAGGCCCCGCAGAATCAGGAACCCAGAGAAACAGACCAGCCCAGACCAGCCCTGCAAGCCCACTGGGGAGATGCTGGCTGTGGTCTCTCTGAATTCCAGGCCCCAGAATTGTAAGCCTGATAAAAGGCTGTCACTGCACACCATTCATTTGTGTTGGTTTGGTTTTCTGCACCAAGAGCAACCTGCCAGGTCATGGCAACGTCTCCCTCTTTCCTTCCTGTTCAGTTTTTCCCCAAGACAATTCCCCCAAACTCTGTGCAGCCCAGGGGGTCACGTGGTCCCCAGCAAGAGTGCCATAGCAAATGAAGAAGGTGTGTTTTCTTTGATGCTCAGTCCATCACCAGCGAGTCTTTGCTCCCCACCCCCTTTGCTGTGGATGTCCCATTGCTGTGACCAGCAGAATACAATGGAAGGGACAAGCTGGGGCTTAAGAAACCTGAGGTTTCTACTTGCTGTGTCTTGGGATGTCCCTTCAGCGGAAAAACAGCTGTCCCTTTAAATGCCTGCCTACCCTTGGGAGGAGTCCCTGTTAGCCTAGGAGAGGCCATGTGCAGAGAGAGCCATGTCAGCCAGCCTCCAGCCCAGGGCCATGGGGGACATTCCGACCCCAGCCACTCCATGTGAAGAGAATAAGCAAAGCCACAATATTAGGAGCCCCGAGGAGCTGGCCCTGCCAGCCCCAGACCTGAAATCCCCTCAGCAAGATGCCAGACAGTCTCTCTGAATTCTAGAACCGCAAAATTGCAAGCCTAACAAAAGGTCTGTCACTTTGCACCATTAAATTTTGTTGGCTTTCTTTTTTGCACCGATAGCTAACCAGAAAAGTTGTACATCAAAACTTACATACCTCCCCCTTCCCTCAAAAAAAAAAAAGCTCCGTCCCACCCATAGATCGTCCATCAGCTATCTCCCTTAGAGCTACCTGGAGCCACCCTCACCCCCTGCCTTTGCTTTGTTCAGCAAGTCTAAGAAACAAAGCATGTACGGAGAGAGGTGGAGAGAAGGAGAGAGAAAGAGAGGGAGACAGAGACCAAAGAGTCAGAGAGAGATGAGATAGCTGGACATTGGGTGAATCAAGCGATACGTCTGAGCATCAGTGCCTTAGTGAGGTAGAAAGTGGTACCCTATCTCAGGAGGGCCCACTCGTTCACTATGACGTCTCATCACCCAGGGGAGACTTGACCTAACACAATATACACGACACAGTGTTGGCCTATAGCTACAAAAAAGGCTGGTGGGTTCAAAGAAGCATTGGTTTTTTCCCAAAATTCGTTTTCTGCCACTTCTATGGACTGGCAGCATCCCCTGCATTCAGAAGAGGGTTTCTACACCCCCGGCAGAGCATCTTACAGTCGAAACACCCTCATCTGACAGTGGAGAAAAAGTAGAGAGTGGGGGGAGGGGGCTGGAAGCAGTGGGGACCCCCCCCGGCCACCAGCTGTGTGCATCAGCCTGTCCTGGGGACGCCGGTGCTGTAGGAGCCCCAAAGTCGAGGACCCTGTCTCCATGTGCTGAGTGACAGCTGGTGCCACGGCTGAGAGCTTTCAGGATGGAGATAAAGATTTTATTTTTACGGGTGCATCAATTGCAAATAGTTTTATATTCACTCTTGTCACATCGAGTAAACTTGCAGAAAGTGTTCAAGAGCTGGCACCGCCTGTTATGCAGGGGGACAAGCCGTGTGATGGGTTACTAAGTGTGGAGTCTTGGAGCTCTGAAGGGATGAGATCATGACGGCCTTCATAAACCGTGCGCGTTCCCGGGGTGGTCCCTGAGCCGCAGAGCCAAGGACTGAGGCGTGTTGCGCTTCAGAGCACAGCGTGTTCATCGTGGAACTGCTTAGGCTCTGTGTGAGCTGGCCATGGAGAAAGTCCATGGCAAGTTGCAGTGAATCACGCATAGTAGGAGAGGCGATGAGGCTGAGCTGCACTTGTGAGCGGAACTGTGTCCCTGTGTCCCCTGGCGCGGAACGTCACAGCCCGGGGCTGACTTCGTGGGGCACCTGCTCCGACCCGGGAGAGCAGCACCCCGCCTCGCCCTCCCATCTGGAGTTCAGAGAGAGCAGAAAGGAAGAGACCAGGGTCCTAGGTCCCTTCGCTTTTAGATTTCCTTCTGAAGAGATCTTTTTTAAAAAGTCAGAACTTATCCTACCACCTCCCTGACTAAAATCCTCCCCATTTTGTGAGCCCTTCCAGTGCCCTCCCGTTGTTCTTAGACCGCAATCCCTCGCTTCACTGTGAGACGCTGTGCGCTCCTGGCTCCTGAGCAGACATCACCCCCTGGACCGCACAGCGTCTCGGCCGGAGGAGCACAGCCCTCAGCACAGCTGTTGGGGCGATGATCTGATTGCTGACCGCCTTCACCCGCTCCATTCCTCACAATGTCTGATGCTCATGGTTTATCTCAGTGTCTGGCATGCTGCTGCTGCTGCTAAGTCGCTTCAATCGTGTCCGACTCTGTGCGACCCCATAGACGGCAGCCCACCAGGCTCCCCTGTCCCTGGGATTCTCCAGGCAAGAATACTGGAGTGGGTTGCCATTTCCTCCTCCAGTGCATGAAAGTGAAAAGTGAAAGTGAAGTCGCTCAGTCATGTCCAACTCTTTGCGACCCCATGGGCTGCAGCCCACCAGGCTCCTCTGTCCATGGGGTTTCCCAGGCAAGAGTACTGGAGTGGGGTGCCATTGCCTTCTCCGGTCTGGCATGATACCTGGTCCCAAAATCCTTGCAGACAAATGAACCGTTAGTCATTGTCAACGTTTCACCCCAAACCGCAGCTTGCTGGAGCAGGTCTCCACCAGACACCCCAAGAAGGCACTGGAAAGGCAGCGGGGTGACGTCCCTGCATGAAGTTGCTGCCCTCTGCTCCTCCTGTGCCCTGTGACGGAGCATCGTCCCCACAGGATGGCAGCGGGCCGCCTCCGTCGGGGCCTCTCCCAGGGAGCCAGTCTCCATCTCCTCCTCCCCCTCAGACCCAGGGCTCCAGTGAGACCACGAATACGCCTGTCTTCACGGAACACACACTGCACTCTCCGCTCTGGACCCAGAACGGGTTTAGATGTCTTGATGTTGCCCGCTGCGTGATCATGCTTTGCTTCTCTTTATTTCTGTTTACGTGCAGCTGGATGGTCTGCTTCCCCTCGAGTCGGAAATTGTGCTTTTCTATTGGAATGTGTTTATGAGGGGAGAAAACAGTTTGGCTGTAAATCCGCAGCTGAGTCTAAACCTTGGTTAAATCAAGTCCACGATTGTTTTCATAGGAGCTGCCGACTCGAAAAGCAAGCCACTGCCGTTTTCTTGAAAGTGATTCAGAGTCTAGGGATGGGAGGGGGGAAGGGAATGATGGAGGGGAGGGTGGGCTTCATTGGGTGCAAGAGGGGCAGGGAGTATCTCTGGGGGAAACCAGGAATTCAGTTATCACAGGCGAGGGAAGGTGTCCAGACCCAACAAGCCGGCTTTGATGCTTTGAGCCCAGGGACGCGGGGCTTTTATCACGAAGGCCCCAGAGGGTTGAGGCGTCTCCTGTTCATCTTCACAAATGTCCGAAGTCATCCTCACACAGTCGAGGCTCCTTCCGGGGGCAGGTGCCACAGTGAGAACCAAGCCAGGCTGCCGGTCCTGTGGGCATCTCTCCTGCCACGCCTGCTGCACAGCAGGGAGCGTGCTGGGAAGAAAGGGTGGGAGGACTCGGGTGGAGATGGAGCATGGGGTCGGGGGGAGGAGGAAGAGGAGGAAGGAGGTGGTGGGACCCCGGCTCCGGACCACCCTGTATCCATCCCCCACCAGGGCACCATGCATAGAGCAAAGCCAGTTCAGAGGTGGGAATAGCGTCTCCAAATTACCGCTGACCTGTATTTCCTTCGAGCTTCCTGACCAATGAAAACCTGAGACAAACATCAGATGCAGGAGGAAACGCCGCACTCTCCATCTCAGCCAGGCCCCTAATGAACATGTTGGTGCAGCCCTCTATTAGAGACCCGGCGCTTTTTATGAGTGGTAATATGGCATTTTGCCTCTCACGTGGAGTCTTTATCTGCCCTGAAAATTGCACGCGGGCTTGTCCCACCTCCTCTGCAATGGCCTCTCGGCTGTATGAGGGTGGCTGGAACCCAGCCCCCGGGCAAGCTGAACCAGTTAAGAGGGTTTACCAACTGGTGACACATAAACGGCCCCGAGATCAAGAAGACATCCTTGGAGAGGCTCACCAGCTCACTTTCTAAGGAAAAAAAAAAAGGATGTGAAGTCATTGAGGCTGAGGATATTAGAATCTTCAAGTGCCAGCCTGATCTGATATTTTGACAGATTTTTGTTTCCGTGAAAAGTAATGAATTTCACAAGGGAAACAGATTGGAAAATGATTAAATGGACACAGCACTTCAGAGTGTGGCTCCTGAGATGGTGTCTGCTGAATAATGAAGTTCTCTGCTGTGATGTTTGGTCCAGGCAGGAACCCCTTCAGACCCTTCAAGCCGATCATGGTGGGGGACATCTCCCCCTGCCAGCAGCCCCTGGGGAGCGGTAATGAAAGACTTCTGCAATATCTAAGCTACAACCAAGAAAAGAGTGTGCTTGGGATTTCTCCAAGCAGGAGAAGTTTCCAATCTCTTCTTTATTGAATTGCGACTTCCGTATTGATCCGTGATGGTATCGCAGTCATCAGTAAT
Organism: Giraffa tippelskirchi; assembly: GCF_054371585.1. Taxonomy (NCBI): domain Eukaryota; kingdom Metazoa; phylum Chordata; class Mammalia; order Artiodactyla; family Giraffidae; genus Giraffa; species Giraffa tippelskirchi. The sequence goes on from NC_137276.1 coordinate 2,304,566, forward strand.
CCACTACCCTCTATCTAGCACTTTCTCAGGTTTTCAGAGTTCCTGTCTTTTATGCTTCTGTAAGTGATAAAAGCAGAAACAGAATTTGCTCTGGACTGGAAGCTTTTCTTGGCTCAAATAAGACATTTTTATAGGGTCTGTTCACCTGGGCCTCTATTGATAGGGCGTTACATCCCTTTAGTTTGTAGAATGTTGATCTAAAGGTTAGATCTCCTTCTTTAAAAACTAAAACCTCAGCCGACCATTTCCAGATCCGCCCAGTTTCCCAGCTTCGGGCATCTTCTAGGGGCAACAGCACACCTTCTCTTGAACTTCAGCACTTAGCCGCTCCCGCGTCGGCCAGGCTCCGGACTGTGAGGTTCAGTGCACCCTTCCTTCATGAAGCACCAGCAAGAGCCGCGTCCACACCCACCAGGGCCAGCGCTCTAGGACCGACTGACATGTCAGCACTTCTGGTGGGTCTGAGCTGGGCCCCACAGCAGGTCCTGTTAGCGTTTTGTGTGTGCGTTTTTTGTTTTTGTGTTTTTGTGGAATCTTCGTTACCACTGGACCATGACGGAATTCCCCCTTTTATAGTCTGGTTAACAACTCGACAGTAAATGCTGCCTGATGAGCTGAACAGGCCACACGGTGTATGATAGACCATCCCAGGGGCACAGACAGAAGGGCTGGGGGCCGTGGTTTATGGACAAGGGTGCAGCCATGCCAGGCCACCACTCACTGACGCTGCCAGAGTCCAACTGGGGTGTGGGGGTTCCGGCATTCGGCTGTGCTTGGAGAATCAAGCATAAACAAGGTTTTGGTAATAAAGTGACTATAATATATTTATTCCTTGGTTTAAAGGCAGAAGTCCCATTCACATGCTTAAAGTAACAAATACAGATTAAACTTTTCACATTTGTAGACTGTCCCTAAAAGTCTGCCCCGGATTTTAGGAATTAAGCAGCACTGTCATTAGAACAATATTTGAGAAAGAATGCCCCAACTCTGCTGATCAGGACTTTCCACCCTGGGGTCTAAAGGCCAGGCCGCCTCCCACCCAACCTGCCAGGTGGGGGCCTCCCAGGTTTCAGCGCTTGTCAGTAACCACTCCTCACGGTCTCCAGGGTGCATGCACGCGTGCTCAGTCGCTTCAGTCATGCCCGACTCTCTGTGACCCCACGGACTGTAGTCTGCTAGGCTCCTCTGTCCATGGCATTCTCCAGGCAAGAATACTGGAGTGGGTTGCCATGCCCTCCTCCAGGGGATCTTCCTGACCCAGGGATCTTACCTGGATCCCATTGTAGGGAGATTCTGTACCACTAAGCCACCAGGGAAGCCCCAAGACTTCCCCCAAATGAAGACATTAATGGGTTATCAAGAAAAACAGGCATTTGTCTTTTAAAAGATCCAACTTTTTAAAATGCATTAAAACTAAGATGCATATGGTTTATACACACATAAATGTGTCTGCAATTTATGCCAAAGAAGCCAGGGAAAATGTCAACTATAAATTGGAAATATTTGGTCTTCAGTAAACAGAATATACAGCAGTGGATACGATCATAAAATTAGACCCAGGTCTTTACTGGCCATCATAAAGCATGGATGTAACACTAACAGCAGTGACTGACTTTACAAAACAGCAAAAACACTCTGGGTGCCAACTGGGTTTTTCTCCCCAAGGTCACGTAGGTCATAAACGCCTTGCCGCATGGGTTGAGGGGTGCCGCCTCGGAGGCAGTGACGGTCCGGAGCCTCGGGCTCTTCTCTAGCATCTAAGAGAAAGTCCAACGTGTGCTTTGCACATCCGCGCCTGCCCGGTAATTACAGGTGCTCCAAGTTTTAAAACGTTTTATGAATCACTACTCTCTGATTTCATACTTTTCCTTAGATTGTGATATGAAGATGAGATAGGCATGGGAGATGAGACATGGATGTTTACAGGGAAAGTGGGCCTGAGAGGCTGTTCATTTCCACCCGTCCCTCCTTTGAGCATCTCAGAGCACCTTGCTGGGGTCCCCGGGGGTCCTGTTTCATGGTCTTCCCGCTCCGCTTGGCTGTGTCTCATAAAGAACACGGTGTTTTGATACATCCTGCTATATGAAGGGCTGGCCCAGGCAAAAGCTGGTTCCCACATCTCCTCCCCCTCCCTTCATAGCACAGAGCAGAAAATGGGCAACAATCAAGCCTCAGTCTCAGTTGTGCCTTTTATTCTTTTATTAAAAAATATTTCTCATGCACCAGGCATGCACCTGATGTTTGCTGGAATGTCCTTCAGCCCCACAGAGCACAGGTCAGCAATGGGAGAACCGATTCATGCATTCTGCTGTCCTCTTACCAAAGATGAGCGGGTGAGGACACCCAGGATTTGGGGTCCGTGAGGACATCGGAAGCTGCTTTATAGACTGTCATGCAGAGGGACGTGAGTCAGAAAGAGAAAAACAAATATCGTATATTAAAGAATGTATGTGGAATCTAGAAAAATGGTATAGACGATCTTACCTGCCAAACAGAAATAGAGACCCAATATAGAGAACAAATTCATGGGTGATAGGGGGTGGGCTGAACTGGGAGACTGGGGCTGACATGCTCCCACTTATATGTATGAAACAGATAATCAGTGGGGACCTGCCATGCAGAACAGGGACCTCTCCTCAGTGCTCCGTGGAGACTTAGACAGGAAGGAAACCCCATCATGTACACACAGCTGAGTCACTGTGCTGTGCAGCAGAAATGAGCATGGTCGTGTAGGGCAACCGTACCCCAATCTTTAAAGAAAGACATGGGCAAACCTGACAGGAAGAGAAAAACATGAGCAAAATATTGCTGATGAGCAAATTGAAAATATTTTAAACAGCTTGTGCTTTGGTCTAGCAATTTTACATCTAAGAATTCATAACAAGTAAATAATTAGAAATACATTTGGTAACTTGAATTCAAGGGTTTTCAACATAATATATTTTGCATCAATGAAAAACATGAAAAGATCTGAATATCAAGCCATAAGAGGTATCTTAAGTAAATGTTGGTATGTCTCCATAATAGAATTCTATAAGCCATCAAAATCCTATTATATGAGAACACCGCTTGACACAAGAAAAATTCACAATGCATGAGTCTGTAAATTACTATTTTGGGGAATTCATATTGTTATGACATTGAGTCTTCTTAGCCACACTTGTAGTATATTTCTCTATTTGGGTCTTCTTTAACAACTTTTAAAATAAGTTTTTATTACTTTCCCTTATACATCTTTTTTAGATTTATTGCTTGATATTTTTCAGGTAAACTCTGTAAGTGTTGGTGGCTGGTGTTAGAAATGCAATTCAATTCAGTAAATAAGAAAATAGTCACAGTGGTTTTTTTTTTTTGGTGACTATTTTCCTTTCCCATGAGCTTGTGCTCACATCTCTGCACCTTCCACAAAACAGCCTCTATGCCTGGGAGTGTCGGGGAGTCATATATGCACAGACACTGAGTCTGGACCCCAGAGAAGACAGCTGTCGTCTGTGGACAACCACGGGGAAATGTCCACCCTGTAAAGCGAAGTGAGGAATCAGACCCGAGACGACAATTGCCCTTGAGTGGGTGTGCATCACACTTGTGAGAGAAGGCGCAGTTGATCCCGGCGTGGGTTTCTACCAGGACGGCAGGGATTGGAAGAAAGAGGTTCTCAGGTCAGGACCTTCAGAGACGTCACATGGCCAATGTGTGAGATGACAAGGGAGACAGAGATGACGTCACGTGTGGACCAAGGGACCTCAGATTCTCTGAGCTACTTGTCAGAAAACCAGGTCTCCTTCTAGGGGAGAAGCAGGCAGAGAGGAAGAGAGAAACATGGCCCTAATGCTCCCTCTGAGGACAGATACACAAGTTCACCCCTAAAGCTGGGCTGCACCAGGGGCTGACCGCAGAGGTTAGGCTTTCCTTCTCCCAACCCATTGGCTTTACTTCCTCGTGGACGGTCAGCTGGGCAGTGGCTGTTCCTGGGGAGAAGGTGTATCAGTCAGCTCAGGCATCACAACAAAATATCATAGACCTGGGGACTTAAGTGACAGACTCATATTTTTTTTACAGCTCTGGAGGCCTGGAAGTTCAAGATCAAGGTCCCTGCAGATTCTGTCCTTGGTGGGGGCTCCCATGCTGGCTTGCACACAGCCACCTTCTCACGGGGTCTCCACATGACAAAGAATACAAATTCAGTAGTCTCTTCCTCTTCTTACGGGGGAACTAATCCTATCCAGGGGGCTCCACCCTCATGACTCATCGATACCTATTTTACCTCCCAGAGGCCCTGCCTCCTAATTTGATCACCTTGTGGGTTGGGACTTCAACATGTAAATTAGGGGAGGTGAAAAAGTGAAAGTGTTAGTCACTCAGTCATGTTCAACTCTTTATGACCCCATGGACTATAGCCCACCAGACTCCTCTGTCCATGGAATTTTTCCAGGCAAGAATACTAGAGAGGGTTGCCACTCTCTTCTCCAGGGGATCTACCCGACCCAGGGATCGAACCCGGGTCTCCTGCGTTGCAGGCCAGGTGGGGGACACACAAACATTTAGTTCATAGCAGAAGGTGACCAGCAGTGCATGCCGAGACCACCCGCCTCACAGCCACATGTCCAAAGGACTGCCTGGTGGAGGACGAGTCCACCCCTGCCTCCAGGAAACTCTGGCTATGGGAACAGGGTGCTCTGTGATGGAGCTGCAAGCTCACACCTCGCCGTGAGAACAAGCACACACGTCCTGTCTCATTTCTCACCTCAAATTATGCCCAGCACTGGCAACTCCTAGCTATCTAGCAGGTAGATAATGAGGCCTGGGGACAACACAAAATGCCCCCAAAACATGCATTAATAATACAAAGAAATGGTATCAATCAGCATATTATTAATTTGCAAGTTCTCTTTCATTATGAAATTTAGACAGTTAAATCTCTTTCCCTGTGTAGATTACAGTTGGTGGAAATTTAACCCCAAAGTTGTCCCTTTCCTCCTTGCTCTGCTCAGCGCACCCCGTCTTCTGCTGAGGGGTGGGCCACACTGGCTTTGCGGGACACCGTATGCTCCCATGATTCCTCCCAAGTTGAAGCCTTCTTTCCCGTGAATTTGAGAGAAGATGATGGAATTCCCAGCTCCTTTGACAGCTGTCTTCCACAAATTTGAATCCAGACTCGACATAAAGATTAAATGCCCCTCTTCCTGGGAGGCCAGTGCTGGCCCTCCTTCCATAATGAGACTCCTTTCCCAGCTGCGAGGCCGTGCCGACTCCCTGTGTACATGCTGGTCTAGGTTGTTGGGGGGTTTTATTCTTGAAAACTTGAAGAAATGTATCCCTGACTTGCTCAATGTTCTTCATTCCAACAAGACATAAAACTGTGCTAAAAGCCCTGCTTCTCCAGAGTTATCCGGGAAGCAAGTTAGCCCTCAGTTTGGCTCCAATAAAACTCTTTTCTACTCTCACTGGGGGGCTGCCCAGGTGGCTCAGTGGTAAAGAACCCACTTACCAATGCAGGAGACATAGGAGATGAAGGTTTCATCCCTGGGTTGGGAAGATCCCCTGGAGGAGGAAATAGCAACCACTCCATATTCTTGCCTACAGAATCTCATGGACAGAGGAGCCTGGCGGTCTACAGTCCCCATAGCATCGCAAAGAGTCAGACATGATTGAGCACGCACACTGTTCTAATTATTGATTGTTTATTGATTACTTTCATTGATATTGCCCTGCATTTTATTGGCAACTGTACACCAATACCACCCACTCAAGCGCCCCAGATCCCCAGCTTGCCCCCCAGTCTCCATCCTGCCAGGTGAGGTGGTGCCCCCCTGAGTTCCTTCACGGCTGACAGGAGCCCCCCCTTCCCTTTATGCCAGTGAGTGACTCCCTTCCTACCTGCCCCGGCCACGGGACAGGTGGACGGTGTGCGGGCGGGATGGATGATGCAGGAAGACGCAGGGGCTTGGTGCTGGCGGAGCCACTTCAGTTGCTTCACTGGTCTTGGGCGTCGTTTATTTTCTGTCCAGGAAAGCGTTTCCCAGATGGAAACATGCGTTTGTCTCATTGTCCGAAGAGCCATTCACTCTCCCAGGAAACCACCTTCTCCAAGCCGAGGGCCCTGGACGTGCTCCTCTGTGTCAGCTCCTGGTGTCACAGGAGGAAACTGATCACACTGACACTCTCATCACGGCTTCGGAACGACCCTGTGAAGCCGCCTTCCTTTTCGCGACGATGATTGAACCTCCCGGACTCTATTTCTTGCTTACACTGAAGTTTTCTTCTTCCCGTCAGCTCTTCTCTCATCCCAGATGGTCTCATCAATATTACAGGATTATAAAAGAGACCACGATCCCTGGGCCCCGGGGAAACCACAGCACTACTTAGCCAACCTTGTAAAATGATTTTTTTTCCTCAATGTTGAGCAAAAAGACACAGCTTTATTTTCAATAATAATAATGCTATTTCAGAATTTTTTAAAGCTTCCTTCTTCGTGTGTGGGGGTCTCTGACATGAGAGGACATCAGAGTTGCAAATTAACTCAACATGTTCTTAAATTAAAGATTGTGAATAACTACATCTGAACCCCAATCGAATTTTTCACGTCAACCAAGCCACTCACATCAAAGTGGAAAAGGGCTTACTGCTCATCGCAATTAATTGTTGCTTTTTGCCTCCAAGCACAACCACTCGGAGGCTGCAGACATTTTAGTTAGTTACCATGGTGCCATCTGCTTTACCTTGCTTTTCTGGGAAAAGCAGTGAATGAGAGAAAACCTGGGTCTTTAAGAGGGACTCGGGCCCAATAGACCTGGGTAAGGAAGCCCTCTGCTTTTCACTTTTCCATTCCTCTCAATACTTTGAATATTTGAGGGCCTCCTTGGTGCCAGGTGGGGACCAAGGGTGAATAGGAAAGGTGTGGCTTCTACTATCTCAACATTTACATGATGTCCTCCATGTAGCCTCAAGGAGGTCCTCCTGACCACGAGGGAGTGGTCACCCAGAAGGTGTGCTCCCCATGCACACCAACTCAGCGCAGGTTGTTTGGGGTTGTTTATTTGTTGGCTTTTTTTCCAGATTATTTTTTAAGTTCCTCTAGTAATGGATACAGTCCTATTTCAGCAAAGCCAATTTTAACCGAAAAGGCTCTGGTCTCATCATTAGCTTTCTCACTGGGAGGCACGCTAACCGCTCTGACCCAGAGTCTCTCTGATGCAACAATACACGGCGGGAAGGTGACCATGGTGTCTAGAGTGCTTTCTGCTCTCCGGTCATTGGGCAGGGCAGAGGAGGACACAGTCCCACCAGCCAGCAGCCAGCAGCCTCCACACGGGGCAGGACCTGGCAACTCATGGGACTGGGGACCAGCCATGCCAGCCAGACTGCCCACAGCAGTCAGCTCACCACAACAGAAATATCCACAGGCCCAGGCAGAGAGCACCCCACGACATGTATCTCTGCTGACCAAGAGGGGGTGCACTGCTAGGCCCCATAGGATGTTTCCTACACGAGACCACTTCTCCAAGATGGGGAAATAGAACCAACACATCAAATGCATAGAAATAAAAATAGCAGATGAGGCAAAATGAGGTGACAGAGAAATAGGTTCCAAACGAAGGAACAAGATAAAACCCCAGAAGAAGAATTAAATGAAGAAGTAGAGATAAGCCATTTATCAGATAAAGAGTTCAAGGCAATGATCATAAAGATGCTCAAAGAACTCAGAGGAATGGATGAACAGAGTGAGAAGTTAGAAGATTTTTAAGTTTATAATTAGAATATATAAAGAATAACCAAACACAGGTGAAGAACACAGTAACTGAAATAAAAAGTACACTAGAAGGAATCAACAGGAGATTCAGTGATGGAGCAGCATGGACCAGTGAACTGGAGCACAGATGGGGGAGATTAGCCAAACAGAATGGGAAAGCATTTTAAAAGTGAAGACAAAAAGATAAACAAAAGTGAGGACAGTTTAACATTTAAAAAAAAAAAAAAAGATACAATGAAAACTGAACTGAAAACCTCCCTGACCTGGGAAAGGGAGCAAGATCCACAGAGAGTCCCAAATAAGGTCAAGCCAAGGAGGACCACATCAAGACACATTGTAATCAAAACAGAAGAAAATTAGAGATAAAGAGAGAATATTAAAAGCAATATTAAAAGAGAAAAGCAACTAGTCACATATGAGTGAATTTCTACAAGGCTCTCAGCTGACTTTGCAGCAGAAACTCTGCAGACCAGAAGGAAGTGGCCCCATATATTTAAAGTGATGAAATGGAAAACCTACAAACAAGAAAAATCTACCCAATAACATTATCATTCAGATTTGATGGAGAAATTAAAAATTTTAAGGACAAGCAGGCGCTAAAACTGATTGTGAAGCTCCAATACTTTGGCTATCTGATGCGAAGAGCCAACTCATTGAAAAGACCCTGATGCTGGGAAAGACTGAAAGCAGACGGAGAAGGGGGCAGCAAAAGATGAGATGATTGGACGGCATCACCAATTCAACGGACATCAACTTGGGCAAACTCAGAGAGATGGTGAGGGACAGGGAGGCCTGGCGTGCTGCAGTCCACGGGATCACAGAGTCAGACACAGCTCGGTGACCCAACAACAAGGAGCTAAGAGAGGTTAGCACCACCAACCCAGTTCTACAAGAAATGCTAAAGGGACTTCATTAAGCAGAATAGAAAAGACCACAGCTAGAAACGTGAAAAGACGAAAGGAAAAATCTCAATAGTAAAAGCAAATACACTGTAAATGTAGTAGGTCAACCATTTATAAAGCTGGTAGGAAGTAGATAAGGGATTTATATCCAAAATATACGAAGGGCTCACATACCCCAACATGGAAAAAACCCAAACAACCCAATTAAACAATTGGCAGAGGATCTGAATAAACATTTCTCCAAAGGAGACAGGCAGGTGGTCAATAAGCACAAGAAAAGACCCCCATTATCACTAATCATCAAGGAAATGCAAATCAAAACCACAGTGAGATACCACCTCACACCTGGAAGAATGGCTATTATCAAAAAGACAACAAATAACAAGTGTTGCTGGGAAAACTCCTACACTGTTGGTGGAAATGTAAATTGGTGTAACGACTATAGAGAACAGTATAAAGATTCCTCAGTAAAAAAATAGAGCTACCATACAATCCAGCAATCCCACTCCTGGTTGTTTATCCAAAGAAAACCAAAACTCTAATTCTAAAAGATACATGCTCCCCTATGATCACTGCAGCATCATTTACAACTGACGAGATACAAAAGGCTGCATACGCTCACCCTGCTTATTTAACTCACATGCAGAGTACATCAGGCGAAATGCCAGCTGGATGAAGCAGAAGCTGGAATCGAGATTGCTAGGAGAAATATCAATAACCTCAGAAATGCAGGTGACACCACCCTTATGGCAGAAATCGAAGAGGAACTACAGAGCCTCTTGATGAAAGTGAAAGAGGAGAGTGAAAAAGTTGGCTTAAAGCTCAACATTCAGAAAACTAAGATCATGGCATTTGGTCCCATCACTTCATGGCAAATAGATGGAGAAACAGTGGAAACAGTGTCAGATTTTATTTTGGGGGGCTCCAAAATCACTGCAGATGGTGACTGCAGCCATGAAATTAAAAGATGCTTGCTCCTTAGAAGAAAAGTTATGACCAACCTAGACAGCATATTAAAAAGCAGAGACATTAATTTGCCAGCAAAGTCCGTCTAGTCAAGGCTATGGTTTTTCCAGTAGTCATGTATGGATGTGAGCGTTGCTTTTGAACTGTGGTGTTAGAGTAGACTCTTGAGAGTCCTTTGGACTGCAAGGAGATCCAACCAGTCCATCCCAAAGGAAATCAGTCTTAAATATTCATTCGAAGGACTGATGCTGAAACTGAAACTCCAACACTTTGGCCTCCTGATGCGAAGAACTGACTCATTAGAAAAGACCCTGATGCTGGGAAGGATTGGGGGCAGGAGGAAAAGGGGACGACAGAGGATGAGATGGCTGGATGGCATCACCGACTTGATAGACATGGGTTTGGGTGGACTCAGGGAGTTGGTGATGGACAGGGAGGCCTGGCATGCTGCAGTCCATGGGGGTCGCAAAGCGTCGGACCTGGCTAAGCGACTGAACTGAACTGAAGATATAAGAGCAACCCAAGTGTCCACCAACAGAGGAATGGATAAAGAAGATTTGGTACATATACAAATGGAATATCACTCAGCCACACAGAGAATGAAATGTTGTCATTTGCAGCAAGACGTCCCTCACGCTCCTTCACCCTCATTTTGCAACTTCCTAGTGACGACAACACCATCGCACTGAGATGCTGAGAACGACCTCAAGCTCATTCCTCTTCAGTGAAGGGACATCTCCTCCCCCTGGACAGACTCGCTGTTTAGAGGAGCCTGACCTAGCCCTGAGGGGACCCAGACACACTCTGTCCAGCTCCACACTCTCTGACTCTTCCTCACCCAGACGCACAATTCTCCCTGCCCCCCAACGCGCACACACACACACTGACTCCAGTCCTCACCCGCACACTCTCTCAACCCTCATGGTTCAGGCCTGGGCTCTGTCTCTGGAGGCCCGTCTGCTCCCTGGCAGTCTGCACCCTACAGTCCACAGGAGGAGATTCTGCGGGGATCGTGCCTGCCGGCCATGAACCCCAAACCCTAAACCTCCCCCAGGAGGCCTGTGTGTGGTGCTCGGGGAGACAGAGCACCTGAGAAGAGCTAGAGGAGAAGGGGGGCTTCCTCGGGGAGAAGAAGACAGACCTCGACGGGCTCCTCCCGGAGAAAGCCTGCCCACCTGTGCTACCCACGTCCCCTTGGAGGGGACCCCTAACCCATCTAGTGGGGAGAAACGCTGATATGGGTACACCCTGTGGTTCTTCTGTATCAGCCTCTTTAGTCCAAGTCACTGCCTGCCCAGAGGCCACCACTGAGCCTTCTCAGCCAGTCCCACAGCCACCAAACTGATGTACAGTTGTCTGGATACACGGCTCTGCCTGGGAAAAGGTCAGCTTCCCACTAAGCAGTTTGTCCACATAGTTACTTAGAAGCAGTATATGTGGGCATGCACGTGTGCCTACACACACACACACACAGCCCTACTGTCCCTGACACACAGGAGGAACTCAGGAAATATTAATGCCTGACAGTCCATGAGACAGCCGAGGCTGCTCCAGAGAAGAACACGGGTGTCTCTGCCGAGAAACGCTCTCAGCTCCCCGCTTCCTCGCGTTCAAGGATGAGCCATCTGCTGACGGCTGACACCACATCCTCCGGGGTCCCTGCCCTGTCCCCCTGGATGACACAAAATCCATGGCTCCCCACTGGGCTCAGCTGTTCAATCAAACCCACATCTTGTATGCGTGGAAGGGCTGGCAACTCTGGCTCACGCAAAGCTGAGAGTCAACAGCCTAGTTTTTGATTAGAAAAAAAATGGGCCTGGGAGCTCAAGCCCCAGGGTCAAGGTGTCCACAGCACAGGCCCTAAACCAGCTGACAGAGGAAGAGGGTGGAATTCTCTTCGGGAAGTGAAACCCTGTCACCGTCTGTCCCCCCACGTACTAGGAAGTGAGGCCTTCATGCAGGAAGCACCGATGTCTCTCAGTCACGGCTCAGATAGGCTGCCGGGGTATCTCTCAATCAGCAGACTTGGGGGCTCTGGGGGGTGCGGGAATCAGAGCCGGCAGCTTGAGATACAATGCTTACGATGGTTATAACACCTCACAGCCACAGGAGAAATGCCTGTAAAATATAATTGTACTTCTCTCCACCCGAGTGCTCTCCAGCCCCGGGGCTTCAGCTCCTAGGCGATGACTGAATCTCGCCAAAGCAAAACTTTCCCGTCTTCATTTAACCTTCCCTGTCTTCTGGCTTCCTGCAGAACTCAGTCAGGACCAGCCTTCTCCCTGGACAAGACCTGCCTGCCATCTGGGCCTTGGGGCACAGTTCCCAGTCTGGGTCACGGGCACTTACCCCTCTGGTCGGGGCGACGGGGACCCTCCGTGGCTCCTGGCCGCAGGCCCATCACCGCGGGTCCTCTTCCTTCAGACCCTGAGGGCTCTGCGGGCACCCCAGCCCCCTCTCAGCCCTCCTGCTCGCCTTGCATCCTGAAATATTCTCTGTAGGCGTGTTGTTCCTCCAGGGGCCCCAGGCTGACTGCGCACGGATGACGGGGGAAGGGACGATTAAGAGGGTCTCCCTGACATGGAGACGGGGCCTTGCAGACGGATGCAGGAGCCCTCTCTCCGGACTCTGGATGGTGACGTCCTAACATCACCCACGGATGCCAGACAGGTTCTGATGGGAAGGCCTGTGATTGAGATCTCCCGATTCACTGCTGTTTCATGCCTTTAAATCATCATCGCCTGTGATATAGCAACTGTGAGATCTTCCAGCCTCCCAGACTGCTCCCTTGGGGAGACATCTCCAAGTCTCAAGGCTCCTGGAGAGCCCCCTGGTATCCAGACGACCTGGTCACCTGCATGAAAGGGTGCCCTTCAGACACAAATTGCATAGAATAAGGGTTCTGGCCAACTTGCCCTCTGGAAGGTAAACCTCCCACCTGGATCAAATGTCCTTTGTCAGATGCGTGTGGACCCTGGGACTCAAATGCAGAGTTTCCTTGGCACAGCTGGAGCGAGCTCTAAAGCGCTGGGTGACTTCTGCCCCAGACTAAGGGCATAACGAGGCCTGCCAGTGGCGGAGTCTCCTCACCTTGGCATCTCCCCACTCGAGGGTCTGCATCCTTGGAGGCTGTCACGGGCCCTCAAGGCAGCTGCACTCATGTCCTCACGAGCCCAGGGCACAGGGCCCCCGCAGGAACCAGAAACACAGCTGTGTGTGTCTTTGAATCCCTGAGCACGGGCCACCCTGCCCATCCTAGGTGGGGCCCCCCGGTCTGCTCCAACCAAAAGGGGGCTTTGTCCCCATTGGAAGACCCCAGAAACCTCCATCGAAGTCTCCTCGGAAGGAACCCCAGACGGAGCTCCTCGCCCTGAAGTCACAGCCACCCCACCAGGAGGGCCGCCCAGCGGGGACCAGCGTCTTAGAGAAGCAGCGGGTCGGCACAACAGAAACGCCGCAATTCGGTGTACAAACAAGTCTCCCCAAGCCTCACACCCACCGAATGGGCACCTGAGGACCAGGGAGATTACACCCGAGGACTGCCGTTCTGCGTGCCTTCTAAAAAAAAAACAAAAATGAGGGCAAAACGACTTGACTTTGCTGCACTGGGAACGTGAGAATCTGCTCCTGAGGGTGCAGAGCAGAGCCCCGGCCTCATGAAACCCGGCCTCCAGGGAAGAAAAGAGGCAGGAAGCCAGGACAGAGGCAGGCGGGCGTCAGACCTCAGTCGGATGCAGAGTGTCAGAAGCTCCAGCCGGGCAGCAGGCGGGCCGCAGGTGGAGGGGCCTGAGGACGGGACTCCTGTGCAGAGGACGGAGGGGAGAGGTGGGGCCGGGGGGATGTCAGGGGTGGGGGGTGAGGGGAGGGCAGCAGAGCGCGTCTGGGTCACGGGGGACGGAGGGGTGCAGGCCCCAGAAGACCCCCAGCAGGGAGGCAGGGTCCGCGTGCTATAGCTGGGGTGGAAGCCGGCAGGGGGCCCAGCAGCCTGGACTCCATCCCCCACGAGGTCCTTCCTGCCCCGGGTCGCATGGCATGGGGTCCTGGTGGTCCGCAGGAAAGGGCGGGGCGGAGTTAGAACAGGCCGGAGTGGGGCCTGCAGGACGACCTCTGCGCTCTGTCCGGGGAATCGGCGAGGACAGTGATGTCGCAGGGCCGGGAGCCCTGGGGAGAATCCTGCCATGCCCGGGGAGCCAGGGCTGGACCCCAGACCTGGGGTCTGACCTCGGGGACAGGCACGAGGACCAGCTCCTGTGACACCAGGTCCTCATCTCTCTGGGGAAGTTTTAGTGCCTTAGCCGAACCTGATTCAAGTCGTCTCTTCCCAAATGACGCAGACGCTCAGGATCCTGCGAATTGAATTCTTTTGTTCTGAGAGGTCACAGCCTCCCCTGAGATGTGCAGGGAGCCCCCCCCAGGGGTGTGGAGCCAGAATGGGGTCACTGCAGCTGGCAGAGCGGGAGCTCACGCCCGAGTCACCCAGGTGGGAGCCGGGAGCTGCCCTGCATCGTTCGCCCACCGAGTCCCTGGCCATCTGGGGCCTGGCAGACAGACGGCGCCTCAAAGCCATCTGAGGGGGGTCTGTTGTCAGGGACCTGGTGGGGGACAGTGGGGAGCCGGCAGCTGGAGGGCCAGGACCCCTGCCCAGCCCAGCTCACCTCGCTATCCTCCAGGGTCCGCGCCAGCTCCCACCCCCATCCGCAGTCCCCAGTGAGGCAGTCTCAGGCACAGGCCGTGGTGGGGTTGGGGCTCATTGATGCAAAGAACTGACAGGAGAAGGCAGAGCTGTGGTCCCTGGGGAGACTCCTGGGCCACCAGGTGGAGCGGCCAGGGTCCCCAGGACAGCCAAATCCGGGAAGCAGAGGTGGACCCCAAGCAGCTGATGCGTCGTCACTTTCTTAAGCTCTGGCCCGAGTGTGACGCCTGTGCCCTGGACCACAAGCAACCACGGGCAAGGGCTCGTGGCCACCGCCAGCTCTCCTACCCCCTGGGAGGCTAGGGTGCCCTGCTCCCCGGGCTTTTGTTTGCAGGGGGTTTTTTGCTTATTATTTTTAATCCCTTTGATTGAGGCATGATTTATATACCATGAAATTCACCAGTTTAAAGTGCACAGCCCATCGAGCTTTGACAGCGCGCACGGTGGTTTGACCACCACAATCACGGAGCAGGGTAACCCCCGCCCCACACAAAGCTCCCTCCTGCCCTCCCCGCCCCTGCAGTCAGCCTGCTCCCCTAAGCCCACGCCTCGGGAACCACTGATCTGCTTCCTGTCACTGCAGTTTTGCCTTTTCCAGAACTCTGAACAATTGGAACAATTCGGTCGGGAGCGTTTGAGTCTATTTCCTTTCTGACTCAGACATCATCGCTGAGGTTCATCTGTGTGGTTAGCTGCTCCTTTTATTCTGAAGCATATTCTGAAGCTATTCCGTGGTTGGTCCATTCTCTAACAGCGAACACTTGGATTCTTCCCAGGTTGGGGCTGTTATAGAAAATGCTTCTATGGACATTTGTGTACACGTCTTTGTGTGGATTTTCATTTATCTTGTATCAGTACTGAGAACTGGGGTTTCTGGGTAATATGCTAAGTATGTATTTACCTTTATACAAAAAAAATCTGCCAAACTCCTTTCCAAAGCACTATCCCTACTACGTCGGCACAGCAAGGCACAAAATTTGTTATTTCATACTGTGTCAGCATGTGATACTATCAGTCTTTATAACTGCAAGCATTCTAAAGAATAAAGCATCTCGTTGTGGTTTTAATTTTCCCTTCCTCAATAAATATTGATGTCAGCATTTTATCCATTTACATATTTTCTTTGATAAAGTGTACTTCAAATTTCTGTCCATTATTTATTGTGGGTTTTATCTTTGGTTTTTTTTTTTTTTTTGACCTGTAAGATTTCCTTAAATATTTTTAAAAATATTTTAAGTATAATTGAATATTTAAGTAATGAATATTTTTATTATTACTAAATCTAATATTCAGCTCTGTCTAAATTCAGTCTGTCATTGTCACTTTATTTTTTCTTTTCTTTGAAGGGCAGTTGATTTAGAATGTTGTATTAGTTTCAGGTGTACAGCAAAATGATTCAGTTTTATACACATATATATTCAGTTTCTCTTCCAATATAGTTTATTACAAAATATTGAATATAGTTCCCTGTGCTATACAGCAGATCCTTGTTGTTTATCTATTTTATATATAGTGGGGTGTATTCATTAATCTCAAACTCCTAATTTGTCCCTTCCCCCTCTCCCTTTGGTAACCATACATTTATTTTCTATATCTGTGAGCCTATTTCTGTTTTGTAAATAAGTGCATTTGAATCATTGTATTAGAGTCCACGTATAAGTGATAATACTGGAGTGGGTTGCCATTTCCTTTTCCAGAGGATCTTCCCAACCCAGGGATCGAACCTGGGTCTCTTGCATTGCAGGCAGATTGTTTACCAACTTAGCTATGAGGGCAGCCCACATAAAAGTGATAGCAAGTGGTATCTGTCTTTGTCGAGCTTACTTCACTTGGTATAATCATCTCTAGGTCCATCCATCTTTGTACATTGATGATGCACCTCCTTTATCAGGTAAGTTTTGCAAATATTTTCTTCTGTCTGTGTCTTGCCATTTTATTTTCTTCACATGTCTTTTGAAACTCAATTTTTAAAAATTTGTATTAAGTCGAATTTATCTATTTTTTTCTTTTCTGATTTATCCTTTCTGTATCCTAAGAAAGGTTGTGACTCCCAAGGTCACAAAAAATTATCTCCAATGCTTTTTAAAGAAGTTTCATACTTTCAGTAATTATTTGGGAGTCTATTTTATATAAAGAAATAGCATATATATTATATATCATATATTCATTTCCTTTACATCACACCCAAATATTAGCGGATACATAAACACATAGACATTTCAGCACCATTTGCTGAAAAGTCCATCCCTCTCCTTTTAAATACCTAGGAAAATTTGTTGAAGATCAGTTAAGCTTATATGTGCATTTATGAGTAACCAAGAGCTTCCCTGATAGCTCAGTTGGTAAAGAATCTGC
Source organism: Giraffa tippelskirchi (assembly GCF_054371585.1). Taxonomy (NCBI): domain Eukaryota; kingdom Metazoa; phylum Chordata; class Mammalia; order Artiodactyla; family Giraffidae; genus Giraffa; species Giraffa tippelskirchi. The sequence continues at coordinate 2,321,232 of NC_137276.1, forward strand.
CTGCAATGCTGGAGACCCTGGTTCTATTCCTGGGTCAAGAAGATCTCCTGGAGAAGGGATAGGCTACCCACTCCAGTATCCTTGTGGAGAATACTGGTAAAGAATCCGCCTGCAATGCAGGAGACCTGGGTTCGATCTCTGGGTTGGGAAGGGCCCCTGGAGAAGGGAAAGGCTACCCACTCCAGTATTCTGGCCTGGAGAATTCCATGGACTGTGTAGTCCGTGGCGTCACAGAGTCGGACACGCCTGATTGCCTTTCTCTTTCACACACACATTCTGTCCCTCTAGCATTTGTGCCTGTCTGAACGTCAGCACTATAATCCCAACCTCTGTCACTGTATGTAGTAAACTTGAAGTCAGGTAGGATGATTACTCTAACTTTGTTTCACTTTTCCTTAAATTTTTGTAAGTCCTCTGCATGTTCATATAAATCTCAGGAAACAGAGGTTGTGGGGATTTTAGCTGGCTTGTGTCACCCTCTAGATCAGCTTGGGAAGGATAGACATGTTAATATCTGAACAATATTGAGCTTTCTGTGCCATGAACACGGAACTACTCTACACCCACTTGGGTCTTCCTTGATTTCTCTCTGAGTATTTTGTAGTTTCAGCCAGAAATCATGCATGTATGTTGTTCAATCCATTCTTAACTATTTCATGTTTGAGGGGGTGTGTGGGTGGATGTATAGGGGGCTTAATGTAAACATATTTTTATTCACTTCATTTCATTTTTTGGATTCTCTAGCCACGATGTCTCTAGAGTTAAATGTACACACATACACACACACACACACACCAAAATATAGGGTTATTTTTTGTATATGGGACTGGTATACTGTGACCTTGTTAAATTTTCTATCCTTTTTGGTAGAAGCATTAGGATTTTTAAAAACCATATACTCTGTTAATAAAGAGAGTTTATTCATTGGTGTCTCAGTATACTGCATGGGTTTCCAATTACTTTTATATTTTATTTCTTTATATTCTCTTGTACTAGCCATGGGGAGCGCTTGCAGAATCAGGCTTTTACTGTTAAGTATGAGATTGGTCCAGGTTTCTCTAGATGCTCCAAGATGCTCACAATTGGGACAAAGAAGGTCTCTTCCATTCCTATGTTTTTAAGAGTTTTCATCATGAATGGATGCTAAATTTTGTCAAACATGATTTCTGCATCTATTAAGATGATTGTATGGTTTTCACTTTTACTCTGGTATTAGAGTGAATTATCTTGATTAATCTTCAGTGTTAAACCATCCTTAAATTAATGGGATAAATTTTGCTTGATGAGACTGAAATATCCTTTGATATAGTTATGGATTCAACTGGCTATTGTTTTGTTTAGGATTTTAGCATAGATGTTCATGAGAAATATTGGCTTACAGTTTTACTTTCTTAGAAGTCCTACTTCCTTAGAAGAAAGTTAAATTACAAATCAACATTCCTTAGAACATGTATTATTCTGATTTTTGTATCAGGGTAACACCAAAAATTGAGCTTCAAAAATTGAGTTGGGATGTATTCTTACCGTTCTTTCTTAGCTTTCTTGTGGTTTCTTTTGGTAAGTACAGGCATGCATGTGTGCACACAAACAGAATGCTGTTTAATTTCTAATAATTCAGGATTTTTCCAGATATGTTTCAGTTATTGATTTTCTATACAATTTGTTTGTGTTCAGAAAACACTTTCTTTAGATTTTCAATCTTCTTAAATTGATTAGGATTTCTGTGGCCCAGAATATGGCTTATCTCCAGCTGTGTATTGATCCTACTGTGCACGCCTCTTCTTAGCACAGCACCAGGCAACATCATGTTGGAAGCTGGAAATCATGGGAATATTTACACCATGGAAATTACCCAATATAACCCATTGGCGCTTTGAGGAGCCGTATGTTAAGCCATTGTCAGCACACATTTTCTCCTTGAAGGGTCTACGGTCCTTGATTATTGTCGTTGTTGAGTTGCTAAGTCGCATCACGTCACTCTTTGTGACCCCATGAATTGCAGCATGCCAGTCTTCCCTGTCCTTCACTCTCTCCTGGAATTTGCTCAAACTCATGTCCATTGAATCAGTGATGCCATCCAACCATCTCATCCTCTGTCGTCCCCTTCTCCTCCTGCCCTCAGTCTTTCCCAGTATCAAGATCTTTTCCAATAAGTCAGCTCTTCACATCAGGTGGCCAAAGTACTGGAGCTTCAGCTTCAGCATCAGTCCTTCCAGTGAATATTCAGAGTTGATTTCCTTTAGGATGGGCTGGTTTGATCTCCTTGCAGTCCAAGGCACTCTCAAGAGTCTTCTCCAGCCTTGATTAGTTCTGTGTTTATCTGTACAAACATTAAAATGAGCCTGAGTTCCTGGGATGTCTCTGATTCTCATCGGCACCACCGGGGTTCACTCTAGTCTTTCCTCCTGCTTATTTGTAACTTCTTGTCTCACATAGAGAAACTTGGCCTCCATGATTAGAATTCATTTACTTGTTTACTCAACCCTAGTAGCATGGGAACTAGTATAGACTTGCTAAACTGTACCCATGTGGGAAACAAATCTACACTGGAGTACAGGCTAGCATCCGGTTCTTGCTATCTCAAGACTTACAGTATCCAGATAAAACACCAAAATTACTGGGATTAGCTCCTGTTCTTCCCCACCAACCTCACTGTGGATGCATCACTCAATAGTAATACAATTGGATATATTTGTCTCAGTCTGTGTTCTGCCCTGGGAGCCCCAACTTACAGATTAATTTTTCAAAGTTTGCACACAGCATAGTTTGGTCTGCTTGGGCACAGTTCTGTGTGCTGTGAAATAAACCTGGGATGTTTGCAGTTTCTAATGTTCTGCACTTTTTTGAGGATCCAATTTTCTATCTGGTGGCATTTTATTTCAGACTGAATAACTTATGTCAGCATTTCTTATAGCAAAATCTCATGGCAGCAAATTATTTCAGCTTTCCTTTATGTGAAAATGCCTGTATTTTTCCTTAATTTTGAAGAATGGTTTCACTGGATATAGAATTCTGAATAGGGTTTATATTTTGCATTCAGCACTTTACAGACATTGTTTTATTTTCTTGTATCTGCTATCGTTTCTGTTGAGGAGCCAGCCATTAATTGCTCATGGTCCCCTTGTAAGTAATAGGCAATTTTTCTCTTGTTCCTTTCAAGATTTGCTCTTTCAGTTTCAACACTTTGATGATTACAAGCTTCAGTTTCTAGGTATTTTTTTCCTTGGGGGTTCATTTAGCATCTTTCTGTTTTACATCAGATACAGAATATTTTAGAGGTTATGTCTTCAAATATTTTTGTCTCATTCTGTCTTTTGTCTCCTGACAGTCCAATTACATGTACGCTGAATTGTTTGATACAACTCAACAAATCACTCAGGCTTTATTCTTTGAAGAGGGAAAAAAAAACCTGTTTCTCTGCTCTTCTCTTGGATAATTCCCATTGATATCTTCAAGTTCACTTCCTCCTTCCTCTGTCAAATCTGTTTGGCTATTACACTCATCACGTAAATGCTCCCATTAACTCGAGACTTCATAGTTCTCTGCAGAGATCTTCGTTAATGATATATTGTTAAGAAGAGCCCACTGTTTGGAGGCTATGCTTTTATAAGTTTTACCTCCAAGACTCTACCAGGCCTCACTGTAAATATCAGAGAAAAAGCCCCTACTGCTTCTCAAGGGGATGGTGGAGAGAAAAGTATGCATTTTAAAATATACCCTGAGTGTCCTGGTCTCCTTAACAACGCCTGCCCTGGAGGGACACTACTTTGCCAGATTCTAACCTAATGGGATTCCGCCTGGGGAAAGGAAAACACCAACTCAGGCTCGATAAAAACGGGGCCTCTGAGCACAGGATGGCTGATCACCTCGTCCCTTGCACCTCACCACCAGCAAGGCTCCTGAGTAGCAGCTGGGCCAACAGCTCAAGGAGCTACAAGCCCCAGACGCTACTTAAGGAATCTCTGGGGAAGTTCAGACAGCAAGGGAGACAGGCCCAAGGCACCAGAGGAAAGTTAAGCTCTGACACCACAGCTGCATAAAGCAGTAAATACTGTCTGACTCCTTTCCAGACAAACACAAAACCTCACCCTAATGCATGTCTCCCTCCACTTCCTCCATCCAAGACATCAGGCCTGGCTTTCCAAAAACAATAAAAGGCACGCCGAAAGGTGAAAAACACAGACTAAAGAGACAAACCCAGCCTCAGAAACTGCCTCGGAGTGACAGAGATTCTGGAAGGATCAGACCAGAAATTTAACATAACTATTGTTTATATGGTAAGAGTTCTAATAGAAAAAGTGAACAGCATACCAGTTCAGAGAGGCGATGTAAGCGGGAGGGCATAAACTCTAAGAAATCACCAAGAGGAAATGCTACAAATAAAAACAATAGAATAGAAATGGAGACTATCTTTGATGGACTCATTAGGCTGGCACAGCCAAGAAAAAAAAAATCAGTGAGTTTGAAGATATGTGAATAGAAATTTCTAAAGCTGTAAAACGAATATAAATAAGAATAAAAATGTGAAACAGAATGTCTAGTAACGGTGAGATAATTACAAAAAGCATAACATTTTATAATGAGGGTACCTGAATAAGAAGGAAGAAAGAAAACAGATTTGAACTAATAATGGCTGAAAAATTTCCAAAATCAATGACAGACACTGAGGCACAGTTTCAAGAATCTCAGAGGACACCAACTGAAGGAGTCTTTGGGCCTAGAAAAGAAAACAACAGTCTCAAAGGCCCTTACTGAATCATCTAACTTCAGAGAAAACAAAACCGAACTTTAGGTCCTGCCCTGATGCTCCAGGCTGGTTGTATCTATCTGGGACTTATCACCCCCTGCCCAAAACCTCCCACCCCCTGTTCAACTACAAATGCCACCTCAACTAAAGAATACCCAAAACATCCCACCTGACTAATGTTTCCCTTATCGCTTCCACAAACCTCCCTTTAAATATGGAGCCTCCCTGATCTCTCTTGCGCTTAGCCTGGTCATTAGGCCGACTGTCACCCCTCTTTGCCTGAATAAAGGTAACCTACTTCCTACTCTTGGATCGCAAGGGTCGGACACAACTTAGTGACTAAACCACCCCCACCACCACCACTTCCGTTGAGGTCGTCTCTCCTTCTTTTCTGCCTCGGCCCAAACTATACCTTACACCCGCCATGATAAATATCCAAAGTGTTAAACTATATACACTGTGGAATATTATATTCAAACTTCAGAAGGTTAAAGACTAAAAGAAAATCCTGACAGGAGTCAGGGAGGGGTGGGGTGGGAAAGAACACCCCACCTGTAAAGGAACAAGGGTAAGGGTTACATCAGATTTTCCTGCAGAAGCCAAGAAGAGAGTGGAGGGAAATATTTTACAATGAAAAAAACAAAATCAACAAGATAGAACTCCATATCCAGTGAAATTTCCTTCATAAATGAAGGAGAAATAAAGTCTTCTAAGACAAAAAAAAAGAAAAATGAGGGTATTTACTGCCAGGACTCCTGCAACTCGATCCCTGCAAGGAAACTTCTGAGGTGACTCCTGTCCAGGGAATCATCAAAGCTGGGCTGTTTCTGAAAAAGGCCCGAGTCACAGCTGCAACAGATTCTCTGAATTTCTTGGCACATGGATTGATCTGCACCCTCCCATCCTGTCAGATCCTTTGTACACACACCTCTACTTGAACAGGTCTTTGGCCTTGGCCAGAAAACAAGTAAACAAAAACAAACACGTTTTTGTTTGTTTTTTGAACAGGGCAAATATGGTTTTTCCAATAGTCATGTATGGATGTGAGAGGTGTACTGCAAAGAAAGCTGATCACCAAAGAATTGATGCTTTTGAAGTGTGGTGTTGGAAAAGACTCTTGAGTCCCTTGGACTGCAAGGAGATCCAACCAGTCCATCCTAAAGGAGATCAGTCCTGAATGTTCATTGGAAGGACTGATGCTGAGGCTGAAACTCCAATACTTTGGCCACCTGATGCGAAGAGCTGACTCATTGGAAAAGACCCTGATGCTGGGAAAGATTGAAGGCAGGAGGAGAAGGGGACGACAGAGGGTGAGATGGTTGGATGGCATCACCGACTCAATGGACGTGAGTTTGAGCAAGTGCTGGAGTTGGTGATGGGCAGGGAGGCGTGGCGCGCTGCAGCCCAGGGGGTCACAGAGCTAGACATGACTGAGCGACTGAACTGAACTGAGAGCAGCTTTGCAGAAAATATCAAAACTTCTTCATAGAGAATAAAAATGATATAGGCTAGATAGTCAAGCCTTACATAAAGAAAGAACATTAGAGAAAGAATAAATAAAGGTAAAATAAGATTGTTTCATTTTACTTTATTTAGGACAATTATGATAACCTCTTAAAATAAAGTTTTGACATCATGTTCATGCCAGATTCTCATCAAATTACTTGTCCTTCCTTATCTCTTGAGCATGTATTCCATTTTCTTGGTTTTTCATACGTCATGTAACTTTGGATTGTATTTTGGAAACCGTGTTCAGATGTTGAGACTCCAGAATTTGTTATTTTATCTGAAAACCATCGTTTCCTTTTATTAGCAGGTTGATTTCCTTGACTAGGTTTGAACGGCAAACTCTCTCTCGGCGGTCAGTTCAGTTCATGAAGTTTTCCTTAGGCCGAGCTACACGGGGTGTGCTCCGCACAGGAGTATTTCAGGCTTCATCAGAGACGGGGATAGACGGAGGGGGGCTCCTCCTCCACTATGCCCTCCACCAGTTCCTCAGCCTGACTCTCTGGCTCCCGAGGCCAGAGAGACGACAGGTTCATCCACGTGGACTGTGCTACCCCTGAGCCTGTGCGCTTAGCACAGGGCAAGCCGCAGAGATGGACGAGAGCGTGGGTGATTCCCCGTCTCTCCTCCTTAGGCAGGCTCTCCTCTCCAGTCTGTGTACTTCTGCTCACTTTTCGGCACAGTCATGATGAACCTTTGGGTATCATGTGGATTATAGCTGCTTCCTGAAGGCGGATGCTCTCTTACTGAGAAGCAGAAGTCCACCTTCACTTCGGAAAGATGTTTTCACTGGGAATCAAACTTTCAGTGTTTTCAAGTGTCTCTCCAGTCTCCCCTTGCTTATGTTATTTCTGATGTAAAGTATCTTATTCTTAGCTTTGTGTATCTGATATAATTACATAATATGTATCTATGCTTTTCTTGTATAAACTGCTTTTAAGGTTTTCTTTCTTTTCAGCCTGTTCAGTGTGTGAGCTGAGCTGGTATGCTTTCTTTGCTTCTTCTTCTAGACGTTTGTTGAGCTTCTTGAATCTCTGAGTTTATCATTTTCAGCAAATTGCATTTTTTTCAGCTGTTATTTCTCCAAATAATTTTCTGTACCTCTTTGTTCTCTGTGTATAGGACTCAAATTACACATATTTTATCCCACTTGAAATTCTCTCAAAAGTTCTAATGCTCTGTGCCTTTTTTCTGTCTGCTTTTGTGCTTTATTTTGTTGGCTTCTATTATTATATCTTCAAGTTCACGTGTCTGTGTGTGTGTGTGTGTGTCTGTGTGTCTGTGTGTCTCTGTGTGTGTGTGTGTCTGTGTGTGTGTGTCTCTGTGTGTGTGTGTGTGTGTGGTGTGCTGTTTTAATGTCTTTATCCCCTAATTTCATAATGTCATTTCTGGGTATATTTCTATGAATAGAGTTTTCTCCTGGTTATGAGTTTTATTTTCATGTTTTTTTGCATAACTGGTACTTTGGTTAAATGTCAGGTGTTGTGATTTTAATGTCATCGGTTGATATATTGCTACAGGAATGCTGAACTTTGGTCCAACACACAGTACTGAAGTCAGCCTGATTATTTTGCGGTAGACTTCTCAGCTTTTTTGCAGAAAGTCCAGGGTAACCTTTCATCTGGAGCTAACTTGTCCTAACCTCCCTTCTGAAGGGGCAGCCCTGACCCACACATCACCAGAACAGGTGCAGTCCTGGGCAGCTAGGATTCCACGTCTCAGAAGGGAGATGTGACTGAGGGTTCACATAGTAAGCATCTTCAGTGCGGAATTAAAATGTGCAAGCCACGTAAGATCAGTCCATCTGAGCCATTCCCCAGGACTTCTGAAACTGTGATAAGGGATGGAGCGTGTTTCTGGAGGTTTCATAATCAAATCTATGTTTTGTTTGCAATGCGTCTACCACACTTCCCCTCAATCCAGATCGTGTTTAAACGTAGGACCATCTTCATCAGTTGCCAAAGGACTTCTTCAAATCCAGCTCTTTGATAGTCCAGCTCCAGCTGCACTTGGAAAATGTGAAGGAAGCCACGGCCAGCAGAAGTGATGGCATCTGCCTTGCCTGTGTGTCCCCTGCGAAAACCCAGAGAGGATTTCGTTTACAGGAGAGTCAGGTGAGTCGGGATGCACATGTTCGCACCTGCGAGAAGCGAGTGCCTTGGGTCCCATCTGCCTGTGGCCAGGAATACGATCGGGCTTTGGGGCGGAGGAGAGGGAAGGGAAATCAGGACAGGTGACCTCCTTTGAAAGGCCAGCCCTGGGAGGCGCATATAATGAGGCCGGGTTGTCTGGAGAAACCCGCTTCTTCTGCAGACTCCACTGACTGCAAGCACAGGACCAAATGGTGCCCGGCTATGGGGCTGACCCCCTAGAGCACCCCGGAACTGGAGGGGCATGGAGAAGCAGCCAGCGCAGAGTTAGCCTGAGTCAGAAGGGACCTCGCGGGGTGGAGGGGGCTCCTTAGGATGGCCAGCTGCTCTGCCTATGGGGCCGTCCTGGTGCCTCATAAGAGAGTGACCGTCCTCGGCCTCTAGGATCTAAATGCTGGCAGAGGCCCCAGTCATGACGGCCAAACACCCCACTCAGGTCCAGCGCCCAGGGCAGAGCTGCCGCCCCAGTTAGGGAGAGGTGCTTTGAGCCAGTTTGGAAGAGCAGTGACATGGCTGAGCCACCGAGAAGGCAGGCTTTTCCCTCCTCTAGACACGAACCGCACACCTGGCCAGCCCGGAGTTCACCTCGCTGCCTGCCCGCCTGTCTGCAGGCGCGGAGGTAAGGCTGCTCTGGGACCGTGTGCCTGGGTTCCGATGGAGGAGCCCTGAGAGGTGGACACGGAGCTGTCCAGACGCTGCCCAGGCTGAGGGCACAGGCAGGTGGGCGTGAGGGTGGGGTCCCTTCCTAGAGCACAAAACCCACCCAGCCAAACCCACGTCGTGGCCCGTGAACGCTGAGAGCTAAGCCTCAGCTGACCGCAGGATCCAGGCCTGCAGTGGCCGATCTTGAACTTCAGAGGACCCAGCAGAGAAGAGCAAGGGATGCAATGAGAACCAGGAGCACAGAGTGGGTGGACAGGCCAAACCAAGATACAGAAAGTCAGGAGCATTTAGGAAAGAGGTCCGAAGCTGTAGTCTCAGAAAATGGTTCCACCTCCAGAATCCAAAGCCCCCAGATGGCCGCAGGGCACGCCGGCGCTGTGTTACAATCAGCTGAGCCATGAAGGGCTTTTTGAGCCTCCTCCTAAGGACACCTTTGGACCTAGAAGTTTCCTCGTGTGCCTCTTCTTGTGGGGACATTTCTGAAATGCTAGATGCCGACACAGAGCAGTTGAATTTCTTACGAGGAGGTCGGTGGGGCGTTGAGAGCTGCAGCGTGCTCTTCTGAAAACGGGAGCCTGTACGTGCTGTGTCCGCTGCCCGGCAGGGACATAGCCGCTTCTTGGCAGGAGTGACCGTCAGACCGGGGCGGTGCCCCTCTGCTCCCTGCCCTGAGACGGGGGGCAGAACAGTCCGCAGACTGACACTGACATCCAGGAAATCAACGTAAAGTAAAACCCAGCTGTGCTGGGCCGAGCTCTAAGTCGGTGCAGCAGGTTACTGGGCTGCTCTGGGAGAGGCCAGCGTGCATCCCCGCTCAGCCAGCCCCAGACTGAGCAGCTTTGCGGTTACCAACCTGACCCTGAATTTGAGACTTCTGCCGTGGCTGGCAGGAAGAACACGGTCTTGCTTTAGGAAAAGGAAGCCTCGTGGAGACCTCCGAAAATCTTGGCTGGAACTGTTGACCTCGGCATGAAAGCTAGTGACCACCAAAAATGTCAGGGAGACTGGACTTTCTCATCAAACTCAGAACACCATGGAGAAAAGCCCGGGTCCTGGGTAGGCCAGTATGGGGCTTGGATCTCACAGTTCCCGTGAGAATCGGGGTGCCAGCAGCAAGGGCCATATGAGCACCACCGCCCAGAGCGGGGAAGGGGGCGGCCGGCTGGCACATCCCTCCATCTTTCACACCATTTCCATCACAGGTGTGTGCGATGGGGCAGGTGCACGTTTATACACACAGCAATATCTCCGAGCACAAATACACACACATATATGAGTGTATATATGTAATATATATGTATAAATATATGTGTGTATAATAAATATATACATATATAAATATTAAAATATGTATAAATAATACAAGCTTATGTGAAAGTCGCTCAGTCTTGTCTGACTGTTTGTGACCCCATGGACTATACAATCCATGGAATTCTCCAGGCCAGAACACTGGACTGGGTAGCCTTTCCCTTCTCCAGGGGATCTTCCCAACCCAGGGATAGAGCCCAGGTCTCCCGCATTGCAGGCAGATTCTTTACCAGCTGAGCCACAAAGGGAGCTCTAGCTTATATGTGCATATAATATACATATATAAATGTTTATAATACATACTTATATGAATACAGATAAAATATATAAAGATATATATGTGTGTATGGGCTTCCCAGGTGGAACTAGTGGTAAAGAAATCGCCTCCCAATGCAGGTGACATAAGAGATGTCGGTTCGATTCCTGAGTTGGGGAGATCCCCTGGAAGAGGGCATGGGAACCCACTCGAGTATTCTTGCCTGGAGAATCCCATGGACAGAGGAGCCTGGCAGGCTACAGTCCATAGGGTCACAAAGGATCAGACACGACTGAAGCAACTTAGCATGTATGCATACACATGTGTGTATATTTATGTGTTTATACACACATGATGCCTTTGTGCACATTCTAAATCAGTGGGTGGTTCGCCTCCCCCAGTTCACCAGGAGGCAGAGATGCAATCTCACTGCCAGCCTGCCTCCTAGGTTCCCAGCCCGTGGGAAGAGGCAGAGATGACCTCCTTGTGGGACCCTCACTGTGCAGAGTTGAGAGGTCTTCTCTCCACCAGCTTTGTGGAGTTCTTCTGAGCAAACCAGTAGCAGAGAACCCAGCCACCCTCAGCTCTCACAGCCCAAGGGACGACGGCCCACATCTTCAGTTCACCCAAACTAACTGAAGCAATGTGCACGATTGTTCAAAGCCGAGCTTTCTAAATTCTCCTGTGCAGCCTCAGCTGGTCAGGAGAAATCCCTATTTGGCTTTGTTTTCCCTAGACAATAAATGAACTCGTCCTGCTCCCAGCCCTGCCAACAGCCAGCAGAGAAATACAGGAGCAGCTTGTGGGATGGGAAGGGGGCCATGATTCAGCACCAGCCCCACAGCGAGGAGCCCAGTCTGCTGCAGTAACTATGCCATAAAGATTTAATATTTTAGCTCTGTTTTCTTAAACCAAAAGTTGACACTCATTTACAGTAATCATATAAGGGATCAGTATTTGCACTGCCTGAGGAAACAGGAAATTTGCATCTGGTGTATCTGAGCCAAAATTAAACATTTATGCATTTTGTTCACACTGCTTGTCATTAGCCCCAACTTACCACCACCCCTGCATTCTGTTCTGCACTAGAAAAACATTTCCTCCTTGAAACGAAATCACCCACGAAAATTACACTTCCTCCAGGAATGGTAAGTGCCCCTCTCAGATTTGCTAAATTGCCTTTTCCAGGCAGAAAAAGTTTGTGGGGAGATTCTCTTAGCTCATGTGGAGCCCTCTACATCTGAGAAGGTTCCATCTCTCACATTCCAGCACTGTTTGTTTGTTTAACATAATTCAATCCTTGCATAACAATTTTATATCCTTCCTTTTTATTAATAACCCAGGTTGGGGAGAACTTGCCAGAGGGACAGAAAGAGATGACAAATAATAGAGAGGCTGGCAGCCAGATTCTCTAGGACAGAGAGAGGTGTCATTTCTCTAGCGCCGTGGGGTGGAGTTCGTCGTCTTTGAGAACTACAGGTGGGGTTACTTAGGTCTTTCTCAGCCTCTGACTTTGGAGAAGGCAATAGCAACCCACTTCAGTACTCTTGCCTGGAAAATCCCATGGACGGAGGAGCCTGGTGGGCTGCAGTCCATGGGGTTGCAAAGAGTCAGATGCAACTGAGTGACTTCACTTTCACTTTTCTCTTTCATGCATTGGAGAAGGAAATGGCAACCCACTCCAGTGTTCTTGGAGAATCCCAGGGACGGCGGAGCCTGGTGGGCTGCCATCTATGGGGTTGCACAGAGTCGGACACGACTGAAGCGACTTAGCAGCAACAGCAGCAGCCTCTGACTTAAGTAACATCTTAACAAAGTGGCAAGAGGGCCATCCGGGAGCTTAGAATGGTTTGTTCTTTGCACCTTCCTTTTTATGCTCAAAAGGGGTTTCCATTTCCAGGACAATACTTTGACTTGTTCTATTCTGTGAGCCCCAGCGTCTCTCAATGATTCCTGATGTCCCGATTGTGGGGTGTCAACAAGAAGTCCTTGTGAAATTCCCTGACTGGTCATTCATGATGCCTAAAAACTGTTATTTTAAACCACTTTATTGCTTTTTTTAAATGGGCTTCCCAGGTGGTGCAGTGGTAAAGAATCCACCTGCCCATGCAGGAGATGCAAGAGACTCAGGTTCTATCCCTCGGTTGGGAAGATCCCCTGGAGAAGGAAATGGCAAACCACTCCAGTATTCTTGCCTGGGAAATCCCATGGACAGAGGAGCCTGGTGGGCTACAGTCCATGGGGTCACAAAGAGTCAGACATGACTGAGCGACTGAACACACACAAATAGATATCAATATTGACTTAATGAATTATTACAAAGCAAAGTGTGCGTAAGCACCAAGTCATCACAGCACACAGTCGGGGCCCCAGGGGTTTCCTGGATTCCCTTCCCTCCCTCCTTCCCCTTCATCAGCAGTCTCTACCGTGGTTTCACGGCGATGAGTGCCTTGCTTTTTCTCGATCAATATCACATAGGTTTTCATCTCTAAGCACTGCAGTTTCATCTAGCGTTGACTTTTCACTTTGCACGAACTCAGCCTTATGTCTGGCTGCTCTCACACAACACATGATGTTTGTGAGCTCCATCCACGTTGGCATGGATCAGCTGCAGATCCTTCATTTACTCATGAAGCCTACGTCTGAGTTGTTTCCAGTTTTCAGCTTTTGCAAATGATTAAAGTGCTGAGCATGCTTAAACACAGTTTCTGGCACGGCCATGGAGTACTTGCCTAAAGGTGGGATCCCTGGGTCTTGGAGCAAACCTGTGCTGAACAGTTTTCCAAACTGTTGGACAAATTTACATTCATATCCATGACTATATTAGAGTGCTCATTGCTTCACAGCCTTTCAACACTAAGCATTTCCTATTTTTAAGTTTCAGCCAGGGGGTATCGGTGTCCCATGGTGGTTTTAATCGGTACGGTCACAGCAGCAAATTTTTTTGAAAACTGCACTCTTGCCTCATTTTGTAGTGAGTGCCAACTTTTCAGTGCATCTTTGGATTTCCCTGGTGACTCAGATGGAAGAAAATCTGCCTTCAGTTCAGGAGACCCGAGTTTGATCCTTGGATTGGGAAGATCCTCTGCAGAAGGGAATGGCGACGCACTTCAGTATTATTGCCTGGAGAATTTCAGGCACAGAGGAGCCTAGCAGACTACAGTCTATGGGACTGCAAAGAGTTGGACACAACTAAGTGACTAACATATATCAAGTGGTCACATAAATTCATCTTTAATCTACACTGTTTGAGGTTTGCACACCAACACCATTCTCTAGTCTGGGGAAATTCTCAGCTACTGTCTTTCCAAATTTTGCTTCTGCTCTATCCTAGCCCCTCTCTTTTTCTGGTCTGTAATTTAATATGTTAGATTGTCATTCCCTCAAAGTACTTACCTTTTATTCTATGTATTTGATCCCTGTGGCTTATTATGATTCATCATAAAGAGATTTTTTCTGATATCTTTCAATTTACTAATTGCCTCTGCACTGTGCCTGCTCGGTTGCTAAGCCATAGCATTTTAAATTTCAGTTATTATGCTTTTTTATTTCTAGTTTCTCTCAGCAGTTTTTTTCAAATATGCTGCTTCCTTTATCATTCCCGGCTGTCTACTACATTTTTTAAATTTTGTTTTTCACCTCCTTGAACAAACAATTATAGTGATTTAGAAATTTGTCTGACAATTCTAGTTAATTTTAAAGATTCCTTAGGACTTTTTGTGTCAATGGCAGATAAGAGTTCTATTTCCATCTTTCAAATCTTCATCACTTTTTATCTCTTCTTCTCACTGTGGTGCCCTGCGTGGGACTGACGGGCAGATATGGACAGTCTCCTTGGATGCAGCTCCCTGGAGGCTTGGCTGGAGGGAGCAGGGCCATGAAAACAGCTTCTGAAGCAGAAATTCCATGACTGGGGGTGCCTTGCACAAGGAGATAGACTTTAATTATTTTGAGGGGAAGCTTAATAGTGGAAAAGCCTGCTCAGTCCCAGGGGCACTGCAGCTCCCATCCACGTGGCAGAAGGACATCAAGTTGGATCACAGGGAGGGCGGGCAGGTAGGTGACGTTGGAGACCCCCGGTCTCCCTCTGGGTGTGGGAGGCGTGCACTGAGCCGTGCACTGTCCTGAGTGGTCCCAGGCTCTTCCAGGGCCTCTGCAACCCCCATCATACAAGCCAGGCAGAGGGGGGCCGACCTGTGGACGGCTGTAGATGCATAAAGCATAATTTTCTGAGTATTAGCACGAAACATTTAAGAAAAAAATTAACAAGGATTCCACCTCAGTAGCCAGGTGAGAGCTGTGGGCATGGAGACATGTGCCCTCAGCAGGTCTGAAGACCACGGCCACTCCAGCTGGTCCATTTATGAATGAAATTAAAGATGCTTGCTCCTTGGAAGGAAAGCTATGATGAACCTAGACAGTGTATCAGAAACCAAAGACATCACTTTGCCGACAAAGGTCCATATAGTCAAAGCTATGGTTTTTTCCAATAACCATGTATGGATATAAGAGTTGAACCATAAAGAAGGCTGAGTGCCGAAGAATTGATGTTTTCAAGTTATGGTTCTGGAGAAGACTCCTGAGAGTCTCTTGGCCTGCAAAGAGGTCAAACCTGCTAATCCTAGAGGAGATCAACCCTGAGTATTCACTGGAAGGACTGATGCTGAAGCTGAAGCTCCAATACTTTGGTCACCCAATGCAAAGAGACAACTCACTGACAAGGACCCTGATGCTAGAAAGACTGAGGACAGGAAGAGAAGGGCGCAGCAGAGGATTGAGATGGTTGGATGGCTTCACCAACTCAATGAACATGAATTTGAGCAAGCTCTAGGAGATAGTGAAGGACAGCAAAGCCTGGTGTGCTACAGTTCATGGGGTCACAAAGAGTCGGGCACCAGTTAGCAACTGAACAACAACAACATTCCTGGTATTCGAAGAGACTGACGGCTGAGACAACCAGACTCACAAGGAAAGGCAACAAAGCAGCGGAAGACTTTTACACACAGTGAGGTTCCTGCCCGCCCATCGCTTCCAGCTAAAGTGATGGCCCTGCGCTCCCCACGATAGACTGATCTGTCAAATCAAATGAGAGCCACGCCAGCCATTCCTTCCTTCTGAAAGATCTGAGTCCCACGAAATCTGCGCAAGAATCCATCTCAGATCCAATAACAGGGAACCATGGACAGCTACTCTCCTCCCAGCCGGACTGACAAGGAATGAATGAGCACAGAGAGATCCACACAAAGGTTCAGTCACTAAAAGCAACGCGATAATCTGTGTCATCAGAAATGTCCTCGTATGAAGAAGTTACTGTGGCATCCAAAGGAAATGTTTAAATTTCCTCGTTTACTTTTCTTAGTAAAATTTCAGACAACAGTCGCTCTTCAATCAGGAGTACTGCTTCCTGTTGAAAACTATGATTGCTTGATTTAAAAGTGCAGATGAAAGGAGAGAAATTCTCATCAGTGAATGAAATGACCAGCTGGATGATTTCTCCCTCAGCCGCTGATAAAAGGAACAAGAAGGGAATGGGAGTAAAAAATGTAAATGAGCTAAATGTCTGTGCTCCCAGGACTAAGCCGTGAAAGCACACCGCACTTGGAGCTGAGTCCAGGGGAGCTCACGTCCTCACCAGCCCATTTTCACAATTAAGTTATGAACAACTTGCTTGTCAAGGTGTCCTGAGAATCAGAGGAGGTCATGCAGACCTCATGCATTTCAGAAGTAAGTACATAATAAGTCAAGTCCTCGATCTCAAAAAAGTCAACAGTTTCCATGAAAACACGATGAGATGCACATCGGCACATACCATATAAAATTTCTGAAGTTTAAGACGAAAAGGTTAACCAGACGAAGCAGTTCAACCAGAAGAGAGTGAGAATTCGGGGGACTGGGGGTCAGTCTTCTCTGTGCAGGAAGAGGACACTTCACTGCCTCTTTCCCCCCAGCTCCCTCTCTGAAGGCGACGAGTTCCCGGGTCCACTCCCCACCACGTGCTGCGGCAGGCCACCTCCTGGGGCTGTGACATTGCTGCCTGATGGCAGCAAGAACCCTTACCGTGGTCTGCACAAATTCTTGGAAAGTCATGTTTCACAACATGCGTTCAGAATTATTCAGTGTAAGCATAACAGAGAGCGGTGAGCGCGCATCACACCAGGAAGTCAGGGGATGGATTTGCCACCGACAATCAATAGACCAACATAAGATACACGCCAAAGCCTTTCATGGGAACGTGCAAAGCATAAACACTAAAGAAACAGAGAAATGAGGCATCTGATTAGATGCTTTAGAAAAAAGAACAGTAAAAACCAGAGAGAAAAGAAAAATCAACATCATTAAAAGGAGAGATGAAATAAACACCTTTAAAATAGTAGAACCCACTAATTTTGTCTGTGAGTTTTTCATTACAGCAATGAAATGAAAATAGAGAAAGATAAATGAGTTAGAGAAATGTGTTCTAAGCAAACAGAGAAGAAGGCAACAAAAAGCAAAACACTGGAAGTGAAAACAAAGATGTCCAGAGTCAATTTCACAAAGATGGATAATCACAAGGAAATGCTGTAAATATAGGCTAATCTTTAAATATTCAGAATTTTAGTAAGTCCAAACTGGTAACTTTAAAATATGCTTGAATGTCAGCAGAATGAGGTCAAGGATTTTGGTCTGTGTCGTTCAGATATATCTGCTAAGCCTCTAGAAAAGTGCCTGACACATAGCAAGTGTTCAATAAATATTTTTGAGCAAATTAATGAATGAGTGAGGGGGGAAGGGCAAAAAAAGGAGATGAAATCTTGATGAGATTAAAAAATCTTTAGCAAAGCAAATGTTTCTGAGTGACTTCCAGAGGTTAAAGGAAATACTAGAAAATGTAAATACACCACCAATACTTTGGCTACCTGATGTGAAGAGCCGACTCATTGGAAAGACCCTGAGGCTGGGAAAGAGTGAAGGCAGGAGGAGAAGGGAATGACAGAGGACGAGATGGTTGATGGCATCACCCACTCGATGGACATGAGTTTGAGCAAGATCTGGGAGCTGGTGATGGACAGGGAGGCCCGGCGTGCTGCAGTCCATGGGGTGGCAAAGAGTCGGACACAACTGAACTGCAACAACATAAACACCCCAGTGATCATAAAAGAAATATCACCAAAGGCTTGTTAAACTAAGATGATTTCCATCACACATTATTCAACAGTAAAATGAAGAATTAGATAGAGCCACATAGATTCACATGGTAAGATTTCTAAGATGTTAATAGAAAAAGGTAAGTTTCACAGCATATATCCAGACTTATTAAATGTGTGTAAGAATAAAGCAGAGAGGAAATTTTTATATCCCGGTAGCTGCTTCTTCACGCCTTGAAACACACAGAGGAGAACACGGAGGAGTCTGTACCCAGTTTGTGTGTCTGCCTCTGCTGAGGCAACAGGGGTACAACCAAGAGGGACGTTCACTTTATCCACTTTAAAACTCGCATAGCAAAAGTTTATTTATATGTGGTTTGCACTTAGATATTAATTTAAACATGAAATGTTTAAAACTGCCCAAGAATGCACATCATAAAATATCCTAGGTCCAGGCATTTTTATGAGCAGGTTATTTCAAAACTCAAAGAGAGATCATTCTTATGCTATTTAAATTATTTCATCATAAAGAATTTTGGAAAACTTCCCAGTTCACTGCACATAACCCTGATACCAGAAAAATTTTAAAGGCACAAATAAAAAAACTATTTAATAATCTTAGCTGTGAATAACTGTTTGAAAATTCCAAATGTGCATCAGTCAACATAATCAATCAATGTATCTAAACTAAGAGAAAATGATCAAAATGTTTAATTCTTGAAAAATGTTAGTAAATTTATTAACATGACTTACTATTGTAGGTCCAAGAGAAACAATCTATATGATTATTGTATTAAATGTCTAAAAGTCATATGGCAAATCCAACATTTATTCCTGATTTTTATTTGTAAACAGTGATAGAAGAATATTTCTAAGATATATCAAAATAAGATTAAAAAAAAGGTTTATCTCAAACTATTAGCTCTGCCTGTTAGAGCAAAATTCTCAAGATAGCTCCTATTTTTTAAATCAAAGCACATTTTTAAAATATGATACAGTATAAAATAATAATTTATACTGTAGCTTTATAGATGATATGACTTTTATCTTAGAGAATCAAATAAAAATGCATCAGAACAATTTGCTTTAATGTTTGTAATTTTAGTGGACTCCAAACCTAGTAACTTTATTATAGTTCAATAACAATCAAGTATTAGATAAAAATACAAAATAATCTGTGAAAATGTATAAAGGGGAACCTCACTAAAATGGAGCTGGGGGGATAGAAGGGGAACTCTCATACACTGAACGTCAGTACAGACCCACCACTAAGAGTTGTCCCTTGCAGTTCCAGCAGGAAGTAACACTACTTTAGTACCACCAGCAGGAGAAAGAAAAAATTTTCCCCTCTGCTGGCAACAGCTCAGCCTATGAGAGACCTCACAGCTCAGCCAATGAAAAACCACTATACCTGTAACTCCCAGCTTCCACCAATGAACTTTTTGTTCCTTCTCTTTTCTCCTCTGTAAGAGCTTCCTCTCCCTGGTTTCACCAGACTTGCCATGTTGCTTGTCCCAAATAGTGATTATTTGTCATTCCCAAATAAACCCATTTTGCTGGTAAAAAAACAACTGACTGTTTTAGGTTATGGATCCCACTTATGAAAGCAACAAAACTACAATTTTCTCAGGAACAAAAATATCCTAAAATGTGCAAGGTCCACATAAAGAAAACCACACAAGTCATGAAAGTCGTAAAGGTTACTTGAACAAATGGAGTTGTGCCATGTCTCCAGAGGAGATATTTCAAAATTTGAAGGATGTCATATTTTCCCTTCCCACATGGTGCAGTGGTAAAGATCTGCCTGTCAATGCAGGAGAGGCAAAAGGCATAGGTTAGATCCCTGGGTCTTGAAGATCTCCTGGAGTAGGAAATGGCAACTCACTCCTGTATTCTTGCCTGGAAAATTCCATGGACAAGGGAGCCTGGTGGGATACAGTCCATGGGGGTCACAAAGAGTCAGACGTGACTGATATTTTTCCCAGTTAATTCTACAGATTTAATGCAATTTCAATAGAAATCACAAATAGACAGACTTGACAAAATATTTCTAAAATTATTTTGAAAGGAATGTGTGTAAGAATATTAGAGAAAAAATAAAAAGGAAGTAATAAAGGCACTTGCCCTAAAAAGTATTTTTTAAATGCACTCACACATACTCTCAAAGTCAGAGCACTGGAATTTTTAAGAGTTACGAAATACAAGAGCTTATAACTACTTCAGATATTACACTGTAATATCAAAGAAATGGGGAAAAGACGATTTAGTCAATAAATGATGTCGAGAAAAATGGGAAACCATATGGAAATATTGTTTAGATCCTTCTTTCCAAACATGTATCAAAATACATCTTTTGTGGACAAAAATTTTCATGTAAAGTAAGCCATAACTGTATTGGAAGAAAATGCAGATGCCTTTAGTATGTGAAGGAAAAGATATTCCAGGTATAATACCAGATAAAAGAAAAAATGCTATATTTAACTACATAAAAATACAGAACTCCATATCTACAAGCATTGCAAACACAATTAGAAAGTAAACAAACCCTGGGAAAATATTGATGGCACATATGACAATGGTTTAACAACCCTGATATACAACAAGTTATAACAAATCCATTTTAAAAGAATACTATGAAATAGAAATACATGCAAAGTCAGTTCATGAAAGAGGAGTAGCTCATAAACATATAAAAACATTCAGTCGCAAGAAAAGTCAAAGAAATGTAAACTACACAACAGGGCAAACATTAAGTTACAAAGCAGATTGGTTTCACATTTTTAAAATCTAATAATAAAAACAGTATCAGTCAAATACCCATATAAAAATAAAAATCAATGCTTATGATGCATTGGATACAATTGGACACCCATTTCTGAGTTATAATAAAGAAAAAATCAACTTTTGAAAACTAAGCATATTCAGATACGTCCCTCACATACAGAATCATAATTAATAATGAAAGACTAAAGGCATTCTAGTAAAAATAAGAAAAACCAATAATCCACTCTCACTGTAATTACTTGAATTCCTTCAGAAGTGTGGCCAAGGCACTCTATAATAAAAAGGAGGAGAAAGTGCATTTACTTTAAAGGGAGACATTTTAAAATCACAGAGCGGGGAGACAGTTGCAGGAATGCAAACTCTCCCACAGGTATAATCATAAAGCCTAGATAAAATGCCTAAAATAGCTACTTAAAGACATTTAGAAAGCAGGAAGCAATGGACAAAAGCAGAGCAAGCATGCATGCTCTTAAAAAATGTAAAAACAGCTGAAAGGAGTAAGGATTGGGAGTCTGCGGCATCAGGGCCCAGGGAGCTCTCCAAGGCCCACGACTGCGGCAGCGGCAGTAGCTGGCAGCACGACCATCAGGAGATGGAAAAGAAGCTGGAAACTCCAGGGGAGACTCTGCCGGGGAGAGTGAGGTTAAAAATGTCAACACAGACCCGCCGCAATCACCGCTGACAGCAGGCTATGTTCAGGTGGGTGCCCCACAGCAGACGCAGTGGAGAAACCGCAGGGCCCGGCCCGGGGAGGGGTGGCTTCTTGACAACGAGCCGCACAGTGAGGTCTGTGTGTCTGCCGCTTTGTCAACCAAGCCCACCCCCCAAACCTCAGCTCAGGGGGCAAGGAGCTGATACCTCCTGGGCTTGACATGTCAGCGGACAGAGCCGCAGACTAGCAGAGCTGCTGGGATCCAGGGGGGCCCTTAGGAGCAAGAAGCCCTCAGAGGGCTGAGCGGCCGAGCTCCCCACCCTGAGTCTAATCCCAGCCTGAATCCCTGATGGACTGCCGAGTTAGTCACGCACAGGTCGGCTGTCCAATTCCACAAAGAGCTGTGAAAAGCTGGCTTTAAAACATCACAGTGGCATACAAATAGTTCCAAGTTCAATTTACAGAAGCAGGCTACCTCAGAGAGGCTGGGATACGTGAAAACAAGGCAGAGATTTCAGCAGCAGCATGAATCAAAAAGGCAAAGCTTGTAGTTTGAGGCCAGGCCAGTTAACTGCATGATAGGACAAGAAAAATAAATTCTCAGAGCACAGTAGGCTCTGGAATCACTGTGTTATACCATCTACAATGTCTAGTTTTTAAACCCAAGTTACTAGACATGCAAATAAAAGGAAAAGTGTTCCATACCCAAGAATAGGAGGCAGCCTGTAGACACTGACTACTAATGACCTAGGTACCGCATTTAGTAAGTAGGGATTTCATAGCAGCTCTTATAAATGGAATTAAAGGATCAAAGGAAAAAGGGTCTTGATGACTGAAGAGATACGAAATCTCAACTGAGGAATTGAACTGTAAAAACGGAAATTCTAGAGCTGAAACATACACTTACTAAAATTTTAAAAATTCCCTATAAGGGCTCAATAACAGATTAGTGATAAAACAAAATGGAAAAGAAAAAAACAGGTCGTATACAGAAATAGACAGTAGCAAGTCTGAAAATAGTGAGAAAAAATAGCGAGCCTCAGAGACAATATCAAGCTTATCCATAACACACACTCTTGCAGTCCCATGTGGTAAACACTGATAAAACTGGACCGAAAAAAAAAAATCAGATTTCTAAGTATACAAAAGCACCCCAAAGTTGGTGGCAAACAGAATGGCCATGAACTCAGCTGCTGCTGCTAAGTCGCTTCAGTCGTGTCTGACTCTGTGCGACCCCATAGACGGCAGCCCACCAGGCTCTGACGTCCCTGGGATTCTCCAGGCAAGAATACTGGAGTGGGTTGCCATTTCCTTCTCCAGTGCATGAAAGGGAAAAGTGAAAGTGAAGTCGCTCAATCGTGTCCGACTCTCAGCAACCCCATGGACTGTAGCCTACCAGGCTCCTCCATCCATGGGATTTTCCAGGCAAGAGTACTGGAGTGGGGTGCCATTGCCTTCTCCGCAAGCTAAACAAAAGGAAATCATGGCTAGTTACAGACTAGTGTGTTTCCTTTTATCTATATCAAGCTAAATAGAGGAGATATTAAAAGAAGCCAGAAAAAAAAGTGACATTACATCCAGGGGAAAATGCTATACCAATAATGAAAAAATAAAAACAATGCTGTATCAATGCTTTCCCTGTGGCGCTAGCGGTAAAGAACCTGCCTGCCAGTGGAGGAGATGTAAGAGACCAGGGTTCAGTCCCTGCGTCAGGAAGATCCCCTGGAGGAGGGCATGGCAACCCACTCCGGTGTTCTTGCCTGGAGAATCCCACGGACAGAGGAGCCTGGTGGCCTACTGTCCCTGGGGTCGCAGAGAGCCAGACACGACCGAGCAACTGAGCACACACGCCGCTGTATCAACGCAAACAGCGCTACATCAGCCAAGATATCTGTTATCAAACCAGCCCAAGAACACGCAAAAGCGACCACAAGTGAAGAAGCCGAAACTCTGACCATCCCCAGTCCCAAGAACATGTAAAACCTTCCCGCAAAGAAAACTCCACACCAAGAATGCATCAGTGGTGGAGTCTAGAATGTTTAAAGACATTCTTTAAACATAGTGAGTCTTCTGTCAGTTAACACATGATATCTCTCCATCACCTTAGCGCTCCATTGCTTTAAGGGGCTTTTTGCAATCTTTGGTATATAGGTCTTATACATAATTTGTTTAAATTCATTTTAAACAAATTTGTTCACAAATTCCTTCAGAAAATAGGAGGGCAAAATGCTACTTAATCCATTTTGTGAGTTTAGTATTACTCTGATGCCAGAACTACAGACAACGCAAAAGAAAGAAAACGCCACCAACAAAACGATAATCCTCATAAACAGACACACAGGAGCCCTTAATAAAACATTAGCAAACCAAAAACAACATGTTATAAGAAAAGAACATGTGACCAATGAGAGGTTTTCCCGGGAATGTGACATTAATAGTTTTAAAAATTATATGATGTACTATTATTTTAAAATGAAACAGAAGATAATGCATGCTTATCTCAATTGGTGCAGAAAAACTACCCAACAAAATCCAATCTTTCACCAAAAAAAAAACCATAAATAAATAAAACTCTGAGCAAGCCAGGAAAAGAAACCTCTTTCATGAAGCTAAGGACGTCTCTACAAACTCCACAGCTAATGTCACACTTAATAGACTGAATGCTGTGAAACAAGGCAGAGGGCAGTTCTCACCCCTTTATCCAGGTCTTAGTGAAAGTCCAACTGATGCAATAAGACAAGAAAACAGAATAAAAGCAGCTCACATTGGAAAAGAAGAATTAAAGCTGTCCTTGTCACAGATGACTTGGCCATGTAAGTGGAAAATACTAAGGAATGTAACTAAAAGCTACTGGAACCAGTAAGTGAATCTAGGCAAAAATGCTCCTGAAGGCAAAGTTGATATTGGAAAACCAATGGCATCTCTGTAGACCAACAAAGAGTTGGAAATGAAGTTAAAAACTTAATTTACAATTTAGTTTACAATAGCATACACAATTATGAAATACTTGCTGCTGCTGCTAAGTTGCTTCAGTCCTATCAGACTCTGTGCAACCCCATAGACAGCAGCCCACCAGGTTCCTCTGTCCACAGGATTCTCCAGGCAAGAACACTGGAGTGGGTTGCCATTTCCTTCTCTAATGCATGCATGCTAAGTCACTTCAGTCATGTCTGACTCTGTGCGACCCTATGGACAGCAGCCCACCAGGCGCCTCTGTCCACAGGATTCTCTAGGCAAGAATACTGGAGTGGGTTGCCATTTCCTTCTCCAATGAAATACTTAGGGATCAGTTAAACAAATTATGTATAAGACCCATACACCGAAGATTACAAAACACCCCTTAAAGCAGTGGAAAGCTAAACTGATGGAGAGATATCGTGTGTTAACCAGCAGGAAGACTCCCTGTAGGACAGATGCTGAACAGAGAACTCCTCAATGAGCTCTCTGCTCAACACAGCACCTATCAAAATTCCAGCAAGTTTTTATTGTAGAAGCTTGCAAGATGATTCAAAAATGTATATGAAAATGTAAAGGACAAAATTAACTTTTATAAAGAGGAAAAGCAGTTTGACAATGTACTGTTTACCCAAGTCCTCTGAGAAGCAAATGCAAGAATCTTAGAGGTGAAACCCTGTGTACTCACAGAAGGGAGGGAAACAAGAGCTGGAGGAGATGGGGAGGGAGGTCAGACTGTGACCCACCAGCGACTCCAGCAAAGGGGAGCAGGAGGCAGCTGGGCGAACACCTCAGGCGGCCATGAGGACTAAGGAGGCTCTGCAAGGCGCAGGGGCCCTCGAGCCATACGGCTGTCAGACAAGTCCCAGGCCTCCCCAGAGAGGGTCTGCCCTGGTGAACTGCTACACACAACACTGGTGGATTTCAGAGCCCAGGGCTGGGCCCTCGATCACGGGGCACTTTTCTATGGGGCCACACGTACACTCTCCAATATCAAGTCTTACTGTGAAGCTACAACCAGGGACGCGCAGTCCTGGCAGAAGGGTAGGTGTACAGATCAATGGAAGAGAGAAGGAAGCCAGGAGGTGGCCCTGGGCACATATCTTCCACGGATTTCTGGCAAAGGTGCCAAGACAATTTAATCGGGAAAGGAGCATATTTTCAACAAGCGATGCTAGAACAATTGGATGTCAATATGGGAAAAGAAAAAAACTACAGTTACATCTTACACCAGAATTAGCATGAAGGGTCTCATGAAACTAAAAATAAAAGCTTACATCGTAAAACTTACAGATGGGAACATAGGCGAATGTCTTTGTCATCATGTGATGCTCAAAGATGTCTTAGAAAGGACACATCTATCATGATCATAACAAAACCTATGCAAGAGGTGCCTTTATTTTCTCTCATTTAAAAGTGAAGGGTCAGAGACAGAGAGGGCTGAAGCTGACATTCCGTAAATGGCAAACATGGGCAGATGCCACCACCGGCTACCCTGTCAAGTCCATCAACACTAACTTCAAACAAAATCTCAACATGTTTTTTTTTTCACCCTAAAGTTATTCTAATGATTGGAAGAAAAACACAGTAACAAAAAAGAAAATTTAAATAAGAAAAAATGCCCTATGTAATTCTAAAGTACACTGTGAAAAAACAAAAATAAAATTGTCATATCACACCCCACCCCAGGCAGACCATAATCCAACACATTGATGCCAAGTGGCCCTTCACATAATCAGGGTCGTATAGGGAGAAGGCAGCGTGAGCCACGGGCAGAGGGGCACTGCATAAAAGATGCAGGCGGAGGTCACCAGGTATTCAAACCACACAGAGAACATTCTAAATGGACCAGGAACCCCAGACGGGAAAGAAAGCACTGGACTCATTCTCATTCTGCTTTGCTGATAGCCTGAGCTCTTCTCACTCTGAACCAGGGAGGAAAAGACAAGAGAACTCACTTGATCTGAGTTCCGAGCAGGGCCGGTCTGGACGTGTCCTTGCACCAAGTGAGGACAGGCAGTACCCCGTAAGCCCACGGGCTGAGAGAGGCTGAAATGGACATGCGGACCTGCTTCCAGAAGACCCTGCTGGCCACGCTGCACTCAGCTGTAATCCAGGAACGAGAGGGTCCCTGGCAAAGCAAACCACACTCGCCGTGGCCCCAACCAGTGTCCTTTGCGTGACCTACAGTCAGAGGAGGGACCTCGCTAACAGCCGGGGTCGGGCAGCTTTGTCCTTGATTCCCACCAGCACAGGGGAGGGCGTGAAGGATAGAAGTGGAGGGAAAACAGAAAAAAAGCACTGAAGTGTGGAAACATATTCATTTGTCCACATATCAAGTCAGCAACGTTTTATTTTGAGACGACTTGGGGAAACCGATGAGAACAGAAACCCAAAGCCTTCAGAAGTGCTTCTGCTTGGGCTGGTCAGTCTGCTCCAGGCTTCAGTCCAGCTCATCACCGTATCGCTGAGGACACGGCAGGGCAGCTGCAGAGGTGGCCATGAGCCCAGCCTGCTGTGGGCCAGGCTCGCTGCTCATGCGCCTCAGTCCCCGGCAGGGCCTCCGCCACCTTACAAGGCATCCCACGGATGAAGACCGTGGAGCACAGAGAGGTTTAGCAGCCTCACCCAGTCACACAGCTCGCAAGTGAGGAGCTGGGGTTTAAACTCAAACCGGACCCTGGAGCACATACTGTGTCAGTGTCCCCCAAAGGGACCCCCAGGTACAGGCAAGTATACATGCAGAAAATGCTCATGCACAGCACATGTTCTCAGAAAAGCAAGGATACACAGTGTGCAATGCTAGGGGAAGGGGCAAGTGAAATATAACACGTCCTAGGAGGTGACACGGTGCTAAAGAATCCGCCTGACCACCGTGCAGGAGGCGCAAGAGACTCTGGTTCGATCCCTGGGTCGGGAAGATCCCCTGGAGTCAGAAACAGCAATTCACCCCAGTATTCTTGCCTAGAAAATCCCATGGACAGACGAGCCCAGGGAGCTGCAGTCTGTGGAGCTGCACAGACTCGGACACGACTGAGCAGCTAACGCACACAGAGGATACGGTCCGGTCCAGCCCTGAGCCGGTCTTACAGGTGTGAGAGTCACACAGGGACGCTTTTGGTACGTTGTGAAAACATCAGGATAAAACCATCTAAAAATGCCGAGAAAGAAGCGAGAACACTGAGATGGTGACAGTTTTTATCTCTGAATAGTGCCATTATTGTTAATTTTTACAATTGTTCTTTTATTTTCCTTATTTTTGACATTTACTTAACAATAAGCATTTATTACACTTTTACAGAAAAGTCCACATTCCTGCTGCAATTACGGATCTATTATATTTTGCTGTATTCATCTTGGCTTCAATGTGTATGTGATGATTTCAGAGCCCCTGCAGGTTTTCCCGCATGGACAGCAGGCCCATCCACAAGGGCATAAACAGCCCGGAGACCCCAGGGACCTTGGCTGTTTACCACCTTGACTGAGAGAGGAGAGGACCCAGCTCTTGTCTCTCAGAGGTGTTTCATCCTCCCAAAACTGTGCCCACAGGCTGCTGTTTCATACCCGGGGTGAGGAGCCCATGAAGGCCGCCAGGCTGCACTGCACTGCAACGTGCGAGCACGACAGGGAAAAACTGGGTTTACATCGTCCTCGTGATTCCAGAGCAAAAGAAATGAGAGGACATCACAACACTGCTACACAAGAAGCTTTTTGTAAAACAATAAAAACGGCATCCACGTTGAAGTGAGCTGAATCGAGAGATGATGTGAGTCTGAAGCCACAGGTAGGTCCTCAAATCTCCGTGCCTTCTCCTAGGAATTCTTCCGTGGTGAGTAAATGAGAAGGTTCAAAAGAGCTGCCTTTTATTTAGGTATCCCAAGGTTTTCACTGCCTTCAAAAAGTAAAGTACAGACCAAAGGAAAATCACAAAGGAGGGCTCAGGGCCACCGAGGTGAGAAGCAATCACAGCCGGCAAACCCGCGTGAAGTTCCCCGGCGCTGGCAGCTCAGCTCGGCGGACACGCAGGGGACGGGTAGAAATTGGGCCCCTGCGCCTGCACCCAGGGCTGAGCGTCAGAGTGAAAGTCCCCGGAGAGAGGACGAGGCATTGCCCGCAGCTCAGCTCAGGTCGCTGACAGCAGCCCGAGGCCCAGGCCAAGGAGCGCAAAGGAGACAGACGAGGGAACAGCGTTTGGAGGGGCTCATGGCTGGCACGTGTGGAACCAGCCGTGGGGTGGGGTGGCCCGCCTGCAGCGAGGACGCACGTCCTCTTGGGGGATGGGGCTGAGCCTCGCTTAACTGGGACTCCAGAGTTGAGCAAACAGAAGGATGGACGGACAGACATCCGGATGAGTGAATGAGGAGCCCACGGTGAGCGACCAAGCCAGAGAACAGGCTCTGCTCTCGGTGCCGCCGGGAAAGCCAGCAGCGGCCAGGAAGAATTTCCTGTGCGAGCCCCCAGCTCACCACCAGCCTGACTTCAGAGCACAGCCTGGCAAAGAGGCGCTTGTGCTGGGCCCCCACCCTCACAGAGCCACTCAAGGAGCAGCCAGGGCAGAAAGCCGCTCCAGCCCCCGCAGGAGCCGGACAGCCGCTGTGGCATCATAGGGGGTGGGCGCTGTGGCAGATGTCCCTCATCCCTGCCAGGCCTCACTGTCACCCTTGATGCTGAGGCCCCGGCAAAGCCATACCCCTGGAATGCCAGCCCAGAGAGCAGCTGTCTCCAATGGCTGCTTCTCTGGGGAGAGTTGGGGACAAGGCACTGGCCCAATACACCTGTAATGAGAGGCGACTCAGGCCTGTCTATGGGGCGAACACGGAGGAAGTACCCCTCCATACCCAACTCAGGGGCAGAGCCCTAGGTAATAAGGCGCCCTCTTCTTCCTGCGCTGGTCGGCAGTCTCAGGGCAAGTCAGACCGGACCACGACTAAGTCAGATGGGACCACCCGCCTTATTGGAAATCATCGGTTCTAACCGAGCCGTGTGCCAGCTCGTGTGCGTGGTCCCGGAGGACACCAGCTGCAGAAGAAAGACCCTAGCTACCTTTCCAGGGTCATGAGTTTAAGAGAGATAGCAGGAAGTGTGATCACAGAGGGCGACGGGGGCCGAGGGGGCCTCTAGTAACTTCCACCAGGATGGCCGCCTCCTGCTCAGCCCCTGCCATCAGAGCCTGGGAGGGATGGGAGGCCAGAGATGGCAGACAGGGCTCCAAGGGGGCCCCAGGGGGTCCCTTCAGGCCTCACTGGGGAGGGGCTGCCCGTGGAGTTCAGAGCCCCCGCCCGCCTGCTCTGCAGGGAGTGGGCTCGGGGTCCCAT
Organism: Giraffa tippelskirchi; assembly: GCF_054371585.1. NCBI lineage: Eukaryota > Metazoa > Chordata > Mammalia > Artiodactyla > Giraffidae > Giraffa > Giraffa tippelskirchi. The sequence continues at coordinate 2,350,692 of NC_137276.1, forward strand.
CTCACCCACGTGTCCTCAGTCCCGTGCGCAGAGTCTGCCCAGGCGCTGCCCTGAGTCCCTTCAGTCTCCACGACCGCCTCCTCGCCTGGGGCACCCGTGACTCACTACCTTCCTGAAACACCCGATTCCCTTTTGAGGAAGGCCCTCCTCCTCTGTGGAGACAATCCTCGCCCCCCCGGAAGTCGGGGTGGGGGCAGGAGGGGGGTGCCATGACCCCCAGCACAGCCCAGAGCCGCTCCTCCGGCCGTGGCCCCCGCGGCTGACCCGCCGCGCCAGGCTGGCTCTCGGTCTTCCTGAGCACATCTCAGCCTCAGCCCCCGTGGGGAGAATTCCCCAAATCCTCCCCAGCATCATTTCTTCCCAACTTGGCCCAAGTGTGTGTAAAAATGCAGGAGTCATGGAAGTCGATTTCATTTGAGAAGGATGCTAACCTCCTCCACCCTCTGTCTCCAGGGACAATTGCGCTTAACTGTTACAGAAAGAAGAACCTGCTGCCCTAGGAGGGGCTTGTGGCGCCCCTTGCCGTCCTGCCTGAAGTGGAAAGCCCCCACACTTACTCCGGGTCCTCTCTAGTTAAAACACAGCTTTCTCACTTCCCCTGGTGGCTCAGAGGTTAAAGCGTCTGCCTCCAATGCAAGAGACCTGGGCTCGATCCCTGGGTCGGGAAGATCCCCTGGAGAAGGAAATGGCAACCCACTCCAGTACTCTTGCCTGGAGAATCCCATGGACGGAGGAGCCTGGGGGGCTACAGTCCCCGGGGTCGCAAAGAGTCGGACACGACTGAGCGACTTCCCTTTCTCACAACAGCCCGAAGCCTTTCTTTTTGTTGTGTCAACAGTGGATGTGAAAAGAGTGAGTCACCCTCCTCTGGGATCATATTTCCATGAGAATTTAGATCCACAACCATGGGCTGTGTATTCTGGGAGATAAATAAGCCCTCCATTCTCCTTGGTCCAGTGAAACATGTTCATGGGGATTTTGTATCTTGTTTTAAAGGGCTAGTTGGGAGCTTTGGCTTCCCTTAAGGTGGTTCATACTTTGCACGTGACTGTTTTCTGGTCTCCACCTCAACACACACACACACACACACACTCATCCTATTTAGAAATCCTCATGTGAATAATCGTGTTCTGCATGATTCAAACGCATTTAAGAGAGTTACCATCTCTAGTATGTTTTCCTGGCACATTTCCAGCAATTAATGCTTTTCTTTCATCCACCATTCCATCTTCCAATCCATCTATTCATTACATTTAATGTATCCATCGTTATTTCTCAATATGCCCCTACATTTGGGTGCTGTGCTGAATCACACAATGAAATGTTGAACAAGATACACTTGGGTCCCCAGTTTCACAGTTTGCAGCCAGCAAAGGAGGCAGATAGTAAATAAATCACTACACGTGTGGTCATTTAATTACAGTTTCTAAAAATGCTAAAAAGAAGGATGTTTTACCTTATACTATCCAGTGAACAACCTCATTATTAGTGAACATGCCTTGTCAATTAGTTCTAATGAAGCTGTATTTTGCCTACATGATAGGATTTATACTCCATTGTTTTAAACTGGTGATTTATACCCTAGGTTTTCCTAGAAGAACCATAGATCTTATTGGCTTAATAACATCTCCCAAAAGTCAGAGAGCTCAACAATAATCTGGAAAATGAACTTTTCCATATATTTTTAAATGATGACAAAAGTGAAAGGCAAGTCTGAAATTCAATATAGTGGCTATGTCAGTAGGTTAACAGTCACACGGGTACCAACACATGACAACAAAGGGCAACAAACCTTAAAACTGTGCCAGTTTCTCCTGCAGCACCTCTACCTCTGGGGTCTCCACTGACGGGCCTCCCAAATTATACCACCCTTGGGCCATGAGATGAGTCTCTGATTTCACTGTCTCCTGCCTCTTTCCATCCAATCTCCCCTCATATTCCTTTTAAGTTCTCAATTCCAATATCACTTAACGTTACTCCCCAGCTCCTATTTTCCAAGGTGTCAAGGGCAAGCTTGTTCGTGGATCTGGGAGATCTTCAGAAAGTTTACAAAAGGAAACTGGCCAGGGGAGAGAGGTTGAGGAGACTTCACTGCCTAGTTCTTGGAATCCTTCGCATGTTGAATCTCTAGTTAAGGTTATTAAAAATAAATGAAGGTATATGAGAAAAGAAGAGGAGAAACATGTAGGTGTTTCTTAAAGATCTTCCAAAGGTGTTTTAAGGGGCCCCAGACAGATGCGGGGTGATACCAGGGCCCTGGAAGCAGAGTCTGGAGAGGAGTCCTCTGTCTCAGGGCAGCCCGCCCGCTTGGCCGTCCAGCCCTCCGAGGGAGCCGGCAGGCCGGGCCCTGCCAAACGTCTCCACTCAGCCGGATTTCTCAGCCTCCGTGGCATCTGGGGAGAAGCCTCTGAGCAGCCCACGTCTGGGTCCTACTAAGATAACCGTAAAGACAAAGGAGGTGATGCGTCCACCCCAGGGAGGCAGGGAGAAGCAGGCTGGGGAACCTTCAGGCACTCTCTTCTACCAAGAAGAACTCCCTGGGGCTTCCCTGGAGGCTCAGTGGTAAAGAATCTGCCCGCCTGTGCAGGAGACACACGTTCGATCCCTGGTCCGGGAGGATTCCACGTCACGCAGAGCAGTGAAGCCTGTGCCACACAAATACCAAACCTGAGCTCTAGAGCCCAGGAACCACGACTGCTGGGCCCGCCTGCGGCAACTCCCGAAGCCTGTGCACCCTAGAGGTCGCGTTCCCCAAGAAGAGAAGCCTCCACAAAGAGAAGCCCCGCGTGGGAACTAGAGAGTAGCCGCCGCCCATCACAACTAGAGAAAAGCCATGGAGTGACAAAGACCCAGCACAGCCAAAAATAAATAAATGAGTGTTTTAAAAAATTAAAACTTCCCTGACTTTTGTCAGTAGCACAAGCAGGGTCCAGCCCTGACCACCCGTGAAAAGGCTGGCCGGTTATCGCCCATGGTTTGGAAATCCAGACTCTCCATCAGAACACAGGCTGGACAGCAGACCTCGGGCAGGCACGGGCTGTTCACCCAGAGGGCCACAGATAGTTCTCTGAGGCCGTGGCATGGCCCGTTTGGGGGTAAATATTTGGAAATCTTTAAAAATGCTTGAAGGTTATGAAAAACAACATGACAAAAATATCCATGGCCTGCCCTCCAGAATTTTCAAATATTCACTTCTTACCTTCTTTGTTTTTTGTTTCAGTATAATGGAATAAGACAAAATCAACCTCACAATGACATATTCCTTCCAATTTTTGACGTGGAGATCACCATAAAACTGACCTCTGACGATCAAGGAAGGCTTATCCCAGGAGCCATCTCACAGAAACCAACAGCAGAGTGAGCCAAAGAAGTACGATGTCTAACCCTGCCGTTGCTGATAGATGCTCAGTTGTGTCCGGCTGTCTGTGATCCCGTGGACTGCAGCCTGCCAGGCTCCTCTGTCCATGGGATTCTCCAGGCAAGAATGCTGAAGTGGGCTGCCATTGCCTTCTCCAGGGGATCTTCCCGACCCGGGGATCTTCCCGACCCAGGGATCGAACCCACGTTTCCTGCTTGGCAGGCGGGTCTTTAATATAAACTGTTCCCCAAATTAGGGAGGAGAAACAGAAAAGTGAACATGAACAATGAGTAAGAGAAGGAACACAAATGGAAAATGAGTCAGAAACATGTCACTGCCGTGTAAACAAATTTCTGTGAGATTCAACAAGGTAACACTCTCGGCCCACCTGTCAAAGACTCAAAACATCTAATATCCTGTGTTGGTTAAGTTGACTGGTTTGATCTCCTTGCAGTCCAAGGGACTCTCAAGAGTCTTCTCCAATACCACAGTTCGAAAGCACCAATTCTTCGGTGCTCAGCCTTTTTTATGGTCCAACTCTCGCATCCATACACGACTACTGGAAAGACCATAGATTTGACTATACAGACCTTTGTTGGCAAAGTAATGCTCAGCTTTATAATACATTGTCTAGGTTTGTCATAGCTTTCCTGCCAAGAAGCAGTTGTCTTCTGATTTCATGGCTGCAGTCACCATCTGCAGTGATCTTAGAGCCCAAGGAGAGGAAATCTGTCACCACTTCCATCTTTTCCGCTTCATTTGCCATGAAGTGATGGGACTGGGTGCCATGATCTTAGTTTTGTTTAATGTTGAGTTTAAGCCGGCTTTGTAGGAAAGGAAAAATAGGGGCAGTTGACGTTCCGGAACTCCCTGGACACATCTGGGGTTGGGGGACCAGGAAAAGCATCAATGAGCCGAGACCTGAGAGAAATCACCCTGACGACGCAGGTGACCGTCGGGGAGAAGGGGGAAGGGAGGCCCTCGGAGCCTCTGTCCTCGGGGCACAGCGGGGGCTTGGGTGACCCCGGAGCTCCCTCGGCCAGAGGTGAGCACTTTTGTTTGTATTTTTTTTAAGCCACACCGTGCTTTTGATCCACTTTTTCTTTAAAGAGAAATATTGTTTCTAGGATCCAAAGTATTGGCAAGAGCTTGGTGTGTCTCTTCATTCTAAAAGGAACACCCCCAGAAATATCTTTGTATTGAGGGTATTGATTTTTCTGGGTTTCTCATATCTCTGCTGAAAGACTTTCCTCCAGGAGCTGATATTTCTGCCCTGATGTCCTGACACGCGATCAACAGGTGTCCAGTGGGGCGCCGGCTCTATCAGGAGCAATAAACAGGAGGCACATCCCCTGTTAATAGAAACCGCCTCCCAGCTCTGCTCCCAGACTGAGATTCCAGACAGCTTTCGGCCAAACCTCTGCAGAGCAGCAGCTCCCAGCTCCTCGCCTGTTGAAGACATATTTCCACAAGGTCCGTTGCCGGCCACGTCCTGCCCCCCGCCCCTTATCAGCATCCAAACTGACCAGACTGTGGCTGCCCGTGTACCTCAGGCAGCCGAGTTATCATCCCAGGCAACGGTTCCCTTCTTTCCTTCTTTACTGAGGAAATTGTTTGTGCTTCCACAGAACCATAAATGTTACGACAGTGAAAATAAAGCCCAAGCTGAGAATTTCCCGTGTGACCCCCGTAATGTTGACACACCTATTTAGATCTCAAAATTAAAACTGCACGCCTACGAAGTCCTCAAGCATAAAGCAGAGGACACGCAGCGCTGCGTTCCATGAGGAAAGAGCCTTCAATCATGCTTATATTGTGTCACTGGGAAGTAAGCGCCTTTGTTCATGGGAGTCACCCAAATTTATTAATCTCTCATTGTGTGCGAGGCATTGTTCTGGGGACTTAATAGCAGCTGGAATACAAAGAATAACGCACAGCCTTGTCTCCTTCAGCGATCACAAGCCAGCAGGAGAAGCATGTGAGCGATTTAACTTCATTAAACTCGAATTCAAGGCAAAACGTCTTAAGGATTAAGTGGGACATTGTGGAAGCTACAGAAATGCAGCAATTAACTATGAATAAAAAGAAAGATCTGGGCAGAGAGATAGCAAAGTGACCTTTCTCTCCAAGCTCTATAGAAAGCACCGTGCTGTCTCTTCGGGTCCACAGACAGCCCTGGCCAGGACTCAGGGGCAGGCTGCCTGCCCCGTCCCCTCCAGCCCCACGTAGGGCTAGTTGCTGGAGCCTCCTCCCACACGGCTCCTCTTCACCTGTCACTACCAAGCCACTTCTGGTCTCTGCCGTCTCCTATATGGACGGGTTCCTTCCCAAGTCTTGATCCCCTGACCACACCAAAGCTGGAGTGAATGTAAAGAATACACATGACGCTGGATGGAAATAAAATCTGCAGAAAGGAGGGCGGAGCCCTGGGAATGGTACTAACTTGGTAGATAATTAAGACTCTGCCCTATTATTTAAACCTCATTAAAAGATAATTATTTGAACAAAATAATGATGATGTATTGGAGGTTTATAACATACATATAAGAAAAATAAATGACCACGGAAGCTTAAAGGCCAGCAGGAGGGAAATGGCAGCATGCCATCATCAAGCTTTTCCGTCGTGTGAAATGACACAGCATCACGTCCAGATAGACTGTGGTGAGCTCAAGATGTGTGCTGTAGACCCTGAAGTCATTGCCATTTTTTTTAAAGCATTATAGTCAACAATTTCCAACAAAGGAAATAAAGTGGAATCCTAAAATGCATATCATTAAGTGAAAAGAAAGCAGAAAAAGAAAGAAAGGAGGCAAGGAAAAGATGGGAAAACTAGAAGAAAAACAGCAAGCTTATGGACTTGACCATAACCAAGTCAACAGTCACAGTAAACGTAATTTGACCAAACGTTCCAATTAAAATGAAGAGACTGTCAGACTGGATGAAAAACCAAGACCCAGCCCTCTGCTTCTTATAAGAAATGAACTTTAAATAGAGATGTAAAAGTGAGTGAAAGCAAAAACACAGGGTAAGGCAGGCGCGGAGAAAGAGAGAGTGAGCCGGGCTCTCAGGCAGAGAAAGACTTATTACCGGAAGAAAGAAAGAGACTGGCTTTAGGGAGAAATCAGTGCTCACCCTTTACAGCCAACCCTTCTCATACCCCATTGATGGGAACGTGTGCCCTGAAGGGAGGGGGCCTTGATTTATCTTTAGCCTGCAGCTGGGGTCTTGTAGTCAGAGGAGTCTCACGGTCAGGTGGTCACGTGGTCTCGAGAAACTGGCACCAGTTTCTCAAAAAACAGGGTGCCACCAGGGCAATGTGGCCACTGTGACTTCATCCCTTGTTTGCCAGGTCACCACAATCGGCCATTTTTAAATCATATGCTATAAGCCCCTTGTGGACCCTAACAACAGGGAGAATATATACAGCTAACCCTGGGGGAAAGAATGGAGGGCTGACAATCTTAGATCAGACAGAAGGGTTTCAGAGTCAAGATTAGTAGCAGAAATTTAGAAAAGACATTTCCCTAAGAACACGCAGCTCAACAATTCTAAACAATTAAGCAGCTCAAACAATTCTAAACCCCTGTGAACTTGATTACAGAGTTTCATAATTCATTAAGCAAAACAGACGTAACTGCAAAGTAAAAAAAAAAAAAAAAAAACGGCACTTTTCCTTCAGGACCTTGAAGAAGTATAAAGAAAATCAGCGAGGATACGGTCCCTCCATGACTGACACTCACAGAAAATCCCACCCACAGCAGCAGGATGAGCAGGCTTCTCAAGGGCATGCCCAAAATTAACCAAGAAGGCTAATACCTGGAAACAAATTAAGTATAAACAAATTTCAAAGGATTCAAGTCACGAACACACATGTTCTGACTAAAATGGAATTTAATTACCAATTAATAACATAAAGATATCTGGAATACACCCAGATATTAGAAAACAAAATGACATACTTCTAAATAACCCATGGGTCAGAGAAGAAACCAAAAGGGAAATTAGGAAGTATTTCAAACTGAATGAAAATTAAAAGATGTCATACCAGGATATGTGAGATACAGCTAATTAGGGATGCCTACATCAATACCGACATTAGAGAAGAGGAAAGGTCTCAAATCAAGAACCTCAACTTCCCATTTAAAAAAAACTAGAAAAAGGATAGCAAATTAAATGTAACATAGACAGGGTAAAGGAAATAGTCAAGATCAAAGTGAGATGAGATGGTTAGGTGGCATCACTGAGTGGAGACAGTGGAGGACAGGGAAGTCTGGCTGTGTCCACGGGGTCACAAAGAGTCAGTTAGCAACTGAACCACAACAAGGTCAAAATGGAAGCCAGTGAAAAACAGGAATGAATAAAATCGAAAGCTCCTTCTTTAAGATCAGCATAACCGGTAACACTGATCAAGAAACAAAGAAGATACAAATGACCAACGTTAGGAATAAGAGAAGTGGCATCACTATAGATCCAATAAGGGAATATCAGAACAACTTTAAGCCTAGACATTCAAAAACGCAGAGGAAATGAGAAATTTCTTGAAGATACAAGCTACCAAAAAATGGACGATGTTAACAGCTTTATATCTATTAAAGAAGTTGAATTTGCAGTTAAGAATTTTTGCCCTGCACCCATCCCAGCACACCCCACCCCCCCAAAAAAAAGTCTCTAGAAGTAGATGGCTTTACTGGTGAAATAGACCCAACACTTAAGGAAGAAACATTGACTCTGCACAAACACATCCATAAAACTGAAGAAGAAGAAACATCTTCCAATTCATTCTTTGAGGCCAGCATTACTGTGATTCCAAAACCAGGCAAAGACATTATCAGAAAGTTAGAGTAGGGACCAACGTTCCTCTTAAACATAGGTGGAAAAAATCTAACAAAATTTTCTTTCAGTAAATTGCCCACCAATATTTTAAAATAATAATAATATATCATGTACAAGTAGGCTTCATTCAGAAACGCAACGTGTCTAACATTTGAAAATCAATTCATGGAATTCACCATATTACCAAAGTTTAATGAAAAATAAAAACTCTATGATTATTCATCTCAATTGAACAGAAAGGGTATTTTACAAAATCTAACATCTGCTCCACTTAAAAACTCTCAGAAGACAAGAAATAAAAGTGAACTCCCTCACCCTGAAAGAAGCGACAATGGGAAAACTACAGCTAATGTCCAATTAAATGATGAACGTTTTCTCCTACTATCAGGAACAAGACAAGGATGTCTACCCTCATCACTTCTATCGATATGGTATTGAAGGTTCTGTCCAGTGCACTCAGGACAGAAAAAGAAATAAAAAGGATGCAGATTGGCAAGGAGGAAGGGAAACTATCTTCATTCTGAGATGACATGATTATTGATGACAAAAATCCAATGAAATCTACAAAAGCTACTAGGACAAATAAGGGAGTTTAACAAGGTTGCAGTGTAGAAATAACACCAGTACCTCAAAAATCAATTTCATGTCTCTATCAAGGGACAATCAAAATTTAAATTTTCAAATTGTACCATATACAATAGCATTAAACTTATGTAAAATAGATAAATCCATCGAAATACGTGTGTAAACTTAAATCCATACAGTATTGCTAAGATAAATGAAACACCAGTGAATGGAGACATGTGTTGTGTTCACACGTCTGAGGACCCAATAGTGTTTATGTCAATTTCCCTGGATTGAATCCGAGATCCGGTGTGCTACTCCCCATAGAATTCTATCAGAGTTTTTTTTTTTTTTTTTTTTTTTTTTTTATAAATTTATTTATTTTAGTTGGGGGCCAATCACTTCACAACATTGCAATAGTTTTTGCCATACATTGACAAGAATCAGCCATGGGTTTACATGTGTTCCCCCTCCTGGACCCCCCACCCACCTCCCTCCCCCTCTCATCCTTCTGGATCATCCCATTGCCCGGGCCCTGAGCCCTTGTCACATGCATCGAACATGGAATGGTGTTCTGTTTCACATATGATAATATACATGTTTCAATGCTATTCTCCCAGAACGTCCCACCCTCACCTTCTCCCTCAGAGTCCATAAAATTGTTCCATGCATCTGTGTCTCTTATTCTGTCTCGCATATAGGGTTATCGTTACCATCTTTCAAATTCCATATATATGCATTAGTATACTGTATTGTTGTTTTTCTTTCTGGCTTACTTCACTCTGTATAATGGGCTCCAGTTTCATCCATCTCAGTAGAACCGATTCAAATGTATTTTTTTAATGGCTGAGTAATATTCCATTGTGTATATGTACCACAGCTTCCTTATCCATTCGTCTGCTGATGGACATCTAGGTTGCTTCCATGTCCTGGCTATTCTAAACAGTGCTGCGATGAACATTGGGGTACACGCGTCTCTTTCAATTCTGGTTTCCTCGGTGTATATGCCCAGCAGTGGGATTGCTGGGTCATATGGCAGTTCTATTCCCAGTTTTTTAAGGAATCTCCACACTGTTCTCCATAGTGGCTGTACTAGTTTGCATTCCCACCAACAGTGTAAGAGGGTTCCCTTTTCTCCACACCCTCTCCAGCATTTATTGCTTGTAGACTTTTGGATAGCAGCCATTCTGACTGGTGTGAAATGATACCTCATTGTGGTTTTGATTTGCATTTCTCTAATAATGAGTGATGTTGAGCATCTTTTCATGTGTTTGTTAGCCATCTGTATGTCTTCTTTGGAGAAATGTCTGTTTAGTTCTTTGGCCCATTTTTTGATTGGGTCGTTTATTTTTCGGGAATTCAGCTGCAGAAGTTGCTTGTATATTTTTGATATTAATTGTTTGTCTGTTGCTTCATTTGCTATTATTTTCTCCCATTCTGAAGGCTGTCATCTCACAATTTGTATGGAAATATAAGAAACCTCGAATAGCCAAAGCAATCTTGAGGAAGAAGAATGGAACTGGAGGAATCAACCTGCCTGACTTCAGGCTCTACTACAAAGCCACAGTCATCAAGACAGTATGGTACTGGCACAAAGATAGAAATATAGATCAATGGAACAAAATAGAAAGCCCAGAGATAAACCCACGCACCTATGGACACCTTATCTTCGACAAAGGAGGCAAGAATATTCAATGGAGAAAAGATAATCTCTTTAACAAGTGGTGCTGGGAAAACTGGTCAACCACTTGTAAAAGAATGAAACTAGAACATTTCCTAACACCGTACACAAAAATAAACTCAAAATGGATTAAAGATCTAAATGTAAGACCAGAAACAATAAAACTCCTAGAGGAAAACATAGGCAAAACACTCTCTGACATAAATCACAGCAGGATCCTCCATGACCCACCTCCTAGAATATTGGAAATAAAAGCAAAAATAAACAAATGGGACCTAATTAAAATTAAAAGCTTTTGCACAACAAAGGAAACTATAAACAGAGTGTTTTTTTTTTAACATGACAAATTGAGTTTAAATTCACATAGAATTGCAAAAGGACTTTAAAAAAGAGTGTTGGAAAAGAACAACAACATTGGAAGGATAACAGTATTTGATTTATAGGCTATAGTAGTCAAAACTGTTCATTATAATTTTCAAAATGAACAAACGGTTAAAGGAACAAAGTAGAGATTCAAGCAATAGACACACAAATATGGACACTGACTTTTGACAAAGATGCAACATTTCAGAGGGGTAAAGATAGTCTTTCCAACAAATGTTGCTTAAATCTAAGTTACTATATGCGAAAAAAAAAAAAGCACCGTTTGAAAGTTACCTCATAAAATATACCATATACATGGTATATACTTGTATCATATACAAAGCTTAAGGCAAAGCATTTCCTAGATCTAAATGTGAAACATAAACTAACTACAAAGATTCTAGAAGAAAATACAGGTGAAACAGTTTATGATTTTAATTAGGCAAATGACTCTCAGATACCATACTCAAAGCACAATCCACGAAAGAACTGATAAATCGGAATGCATATAAACTATAAATTTCCACTTTTCAAAAGATACTTTAAAAGAATGAAAAAAGAGATATTGGAGAAACTATTTGCAAATCACTTATGATTAAGGACTTGCATACAGAATCTGCAGAGAACTCTCAAAATGCAAGAAAGATAATAATTCAAAGTAAGGAAAAGATTTGTAAGTAAATACTTTGCCAAAGAAGGTATAAGGACACCAAGTAATCTAATACATATGCAAACAATCAAATATTCAAATTTTTAAAATATATTATTCACTGCTGCTGCTGCTATGTCGCTTCAGTCCTGTCCGACTCTGTGCGACCCCATAGACAGCAGCCCACCAGGCTCCTCTCTCCCTGGGATTCTCCAGGCAAGAATACTGGAGTGGGTTGCCATTTCTTTCTCCAATATTATTCACAATAGTATCAAAAAAGATAAAATATTTACATACAATTTTAACACAAGCAGGTAAGACCAGTACACTGAAAATTACAACATAATGCTGAGAGAACGTAAACATCTAATCAGATGGAAAGACAATCCACAATCAATGCGTTAGAAGATTAATCTCAAGATGGCAAGGGATCAGAGACTTAGTATAAGTGCCAAAGCAGAAAACTTTTAGATGAAAATAGAAAAATTTCAAGTCTTTGGGTTACGTAAAGATTTCTTAGACATGATATCAAAAGCATGGTCCATAAAAGAAAAATACTAATAAATTGGGCCTCATTAAAATCCAAAACTTTTGCAATTCAGATGACATCAATAAAAAAATGAAAATACAAGCAACATACTGGGAGAAAATATTTTCAAAACACATTTCTAATAAAGGCCTTTGTCCAGAATACGCAAACAACACTTAGAACTCAATAATAATGAAATAAGCAACTCAATCAAAGCATTAGTATAAAATTTAAATAGATATTTCCTCAGAGAAGACCTGTAAATGGCTAATCAACACATGAAAAATGCTCAACATTGTTAGTCATTAAGAAAACATTAATAAAACACTTCCCTGGTGGCTCAACGGTTAAAGAATCCACCTGCAATGCAGGCGACCCAGTTTCTATTCCCAGGTTGGGAAGATCTCTTGGAGAAGGAAATGGCAACCCACCACGGTATTCTTGCCGGGGAAAACCCATGGACAGAGGAGCCGGGAGGGCTATAAAGCATAGGGTCACAAAGACTTGGACACGACTTAGTGGCTAAACAGCAACAACAATAAAAACCACAATGAGATACTATTTTCCAACCACTGGAACAGCTATAATGAAAAAGGCAAACAATAGCAAACGCTGGAGAGGATGTGGAGAAACGGAAACACTCATACACTGCTGGTAGGAGTATAAAATTGGGCAGCCACTTTAGAAAATACTTTATCAGTTTCTTAAAAATTTAAACATAAACTTGCCATATGACACAGAAATTCCTCTCCAGGTATCCATCCAAGAGAAGTGAAAATATACTTTCACACAAAAACTTTTTCATATTTCTTTGCTGCATTATTCATGGTACCTTAAAATGGGCAACAACCTGAATACTGTCAATTGGTAAAGAGACAAGGGAAGGCTATTCTGCAATGAAAAGGAAAAAGTTTTCCATTGCAGCTACATCATCTCGTGATGGACCTCAGAAACATTATACTGAGTGAAAGAACCCATTCATAAGACACCACATACTAATGACTTGATTTACAAGAAATATCCAGAAAAGGCAAAGCTAACATGGAAGAATTGATACTTTTGAATTGTGGTGCTGGAGAAGATTCTTGAGAGTCCCTTGGACTGCAAAGAGATCAAACCAGTCAATCCTAAAGGAAATCAGTCCTGGGTATTCACTGAAAGGACAGATGCTGAAGCTGAAGCTCCAATACTTTGGCCACCTGATGCGAAGAACTGACTCATTGGAAAAGACCCTGATGCTGGGAAAGATCGAAAGCGGGAGGAGAAGGGGACGACAGAGGATGAGATGGTTGGATGGCATCACCGGCTCAATGGACATGAACTTGGGTGAACTCTGGGAGATGGTGAGGGACAGGGAGGCCTGGCGTGCTGCCATCCATGGGGTCACAAAGAATAGGACATGACTTAGCAACTGAATAACAACATAAAAACAGAAAGCAGCTGAGTGGCTGCCTGGAGAAAATTGATGTGCCCAGGGAATCATACTGGGGTGATGAGACTGTTCTACAACTGATTTATGGTGATGGTTTGTGCAACTGAGTCAAATCACTAATTTTTTTTTAATTTACATTAGGAAAATCACAATTAAAAATGATGACATATATAATATACAAAATATGCCTTAATCAAGTTTTTTTGTCTTTTAAAAAGAAATGTGGCTCAAAGAGATCTTACATTTTTGAGGATCTGTGATGAAAACTGGAATGGACATGCATACAGTGCTATATTTAAAATGGATAATCAACAAGGTCCTACTGTATAGCACATGGAACTCTGTTCAATGTTATGTGGCAGCCTGGATGGGAGGGGAGTTTGAGAGAGAATGGATATGTATGGCTAAGTCCCTTCGCTGTTCGCCTGAAAGTATCACAACATTATTAATCAGCTACTGTTGTCGTTTAGTTGCTAAGCTGTGTCTAATTTGTGTCTGACTCTTTTGCAAGCCCATGGACTGTAGCCCGCCAGGCTCCTCTGTCCCTGGGATTTCCCAGACAAGAATACTGCAGTGAGTTGCCATTTCCTTCTCCAGGGGATCTTCCCAACACAGGGACTGAACCTGAGTCTCCTGCATTGGCAGGCAGATTCTTTACCACTGAACCACCCGGGAAGTCCATAAGTAGAATATACCCCAAAAGAAAATAGTTTTTTTATTAAAAAAAACCTGTACTTTTGGAAGATCCAAAATGTATTTTAAGAAGTGACTCCTATAGTTACATGAAGGATGGATCAGATACGAGAGAATGACAGTTTTGAAGTAATAGAACAGCTAACTATGACACTTTCAGTCAAACACACACTATAATTCAGAAATCTGAGGTTAATCAAGACCCATTTCAAAAGCTCATGTAATAGCTCTACACTCAAAGAAAATACCTCCCCTCAAAGAAAACAATGCCACTGACTCAGGCAGCATTACAAGACGTGGAGGTCGGCGGGTAAGCCCCCTTCTCACAGCCATGGACTGCTCTGACACTCGGCAAATGCTGATACAGCTTTCCGCATTATACTCCTCAGGCAGCAAAATTCCATTTCCTATCACAACACGTCCTCCGAATGTGACAAGTTGGAAATAGGACAGTGCTGAGGTTCTGTGCCAAACCCATTCAGCAGGTGACCGAATTCACGTCACTGTTCGAAAACCAGAGCCATCTGCCACCTGGAGGCGAGTGACACCTGAAAACTCCGGCACAGCGTTTAAGAGACGGTGATAGACGTGGCCGTCCTGCATCTGATTTTGACAAAGCGTCTTGTTCCAATGCAAATACATGGGATGCGTCAAAGATACAATTGTTGGCAATATCAAATCTGGTACCAGCTTGTGTGAAGGGAATTCCCCTTCCTTCCTGACAATTTCTCGCTTAGATCTCTAGCAGAGAGTGGCTGCTTCAACTTCTTTTAAACATTCTCCCTTAATCATGCCCAAATGCAGTCCTTCCTGAGGAACTTTCTTGAAATCATTAATATTTGGGTTTTGTTCTTCCCTGCCTTTGAACTACAAATGGGTTTAAAGCAACATGCAGAGGCCGGGAGGAAACCCGTCTCTTGGTTTCCATGCATGCTGTCAGCGGCTCTGAGTCACATTTGTAAGGAGCCTTCTCCTACCGTTGTCTGAAATGCAACCAACATCAAGGCCATCATGTGAGGCTCTGTTTGAGATTAAAATGAGTGAGAAATAATGGGAGCCTGAGTGTAGACCACACACTGCAGATGGTTGTGTTGCTGTTCAGTCGCTCAGTCATGTCCGACTCTCTGCGACCCCATGGACTGCGGCACGCCAGGCCTCCCTGTCGTTCACCATCTCCGGGCGTTTGCTCAAACTCATGAACACTGGCTCGGTGATGCCATCCGACCATCTTATCCTCTCTCGCTCCCTTCTCCTCCTGCCTTCGATCTTTCCCAGCCTCGGGGTCTTTCCCAGTGAGTCAGCTCTTCACACCAGGTGGCCAAAGGACTGGAGCTTCAGCATCACTCTTTCCAATGAAAATTCAGGGTTGATTTCCTTTAGGACCGACTAGCTTGATCTCCTTGCTGTCTAAGGAACTCTCAAGAGTCTTCTCCAGCACCACATTTTGAAAGCATCAGTTTTCGGCGTTCAGCCCCCTTGGGTTGTCCACAACATGAGAAGCAGTCATAGAGGGTCAAGCTGCCTGGTGACCGCACGAAAACCCTGCCCTTTGAATCTGAAACTAAAGGATGAGAATGTATATTGGAACTGGGATGGTAAATGCCCAGCAGTCTATCATCTGAAAAAGCAATTCTTTTTGTTTGTTTTTCGATTTGGGGTTTCTTTTAATTTTTTAATGTAATTTTTATTTTACATTGGGGTATAGTTGATTTACAATGTGTGTTAGTTTCAGGTGTACAGCAAAGTGATTTAGATATAGATATAGATAAAAATAAAGATATAGATATAGATATACACACACACATGTCAATTCATTTTTCAGATAATTTTCTCATATAGATTATTATAGAAAAATGAGGAGAGTTTCCTGTGCTATAGAATAGGTCCTTGCTAATTATTTTATGTATAGTAGTGTGTATATGTTAACCCCAAATTCCTAATTTATCTCTCCTCCCACGCACACACTTTCCCCCTTCAGTAACCACAACTTTTTTTGTTTTTTTGTTTTGAGGTCCATGAGTCTGCTTCTACTTTGTAAATAAATTCTTTTGATCATTTACTTCAACTCCACATTTAAGTGATGTCATATGATATTTGTCTCCGTCTGACATACTTCACTTAGTGTGAGCATCACTAGTCCCCCGTGTTGCTGCAAAAGCGATATTTCATTCTTCTATGGCTAAGTAGTACTCCATTGTTTATATACATCATGTCTTCTTTATCCATTCCTCTGTCGATGGACATTTAGGTGCTTTCCATGTCTTGGTTATTGTAAATAGTACTGCAATGAACATTGGGGTGCATGCATGTTTTCGAATAATTTTCTTTGGCTATATGCTGAAGGGCGGGATTGCTGGATCAGATGGTAGCTCTATTATTTGCTATTTTAAGGAACCTCCATACTGTTCTCCACAGTGGTTATACCAGTTTGCATTCCCACCAATTGTGTAGGGAGGTTACAAAGATCTAAACAGGCATTTCACCAGAGAAGACATACAGATGGCTAAAAACTGCATTAAAAGATGTTCAACATCACTAAGTATTAGAGAAATGCAAATCAAAATTATAATGAGGTATCACCTCACCCCGGTCAGAATGGCCATCATCAAAAAGTCTACAAACAATAAATGCTGGAGAGGGTGTGGAGAAAATGAAAGAGTAACTCTACCTGATAATATAAATGCTAAGTCTGACAGAGGAAAGTTAGAGGGAGAAGGTGGCTGGAGGGGATGAAGAGGTTTTTTCCAAATATCCAGCTTCCTTAGCAAACGTCAACAGATATCCAATCAGAAGTGAAGTCATCAAGTGAATTCAGTGGAATCCGAGACGGAAAAAGCCATCATTGAGATGACCTGTAATTGCTCTTCCAACACTTAGGTTATGATAAAGTATGATTAGTGTTTCCTTCTAATAATCCTTAAGTTCTATAATTTTAGGCTTATTATAAACCTGAAATAATAAGATCAGATCAAGTATGGTTTAAAGAAGGAATAAAAATATGCAATCCACACTAGAAAGAGTTCTAAAAATTATTAATTTCAAAGTTTATATATTTAAAGAGGTAATCTTCAATTAATAGATAAATTCATATATATAATATTTCATGCCAAATAATTGACTTGTTTCCTATGACTTTTTCATTATACAATAGTCAGAGAGGTATTTACCTCCAATAAATCACCAGAAATTCTTTATCTATGACCTGAAACTCACTAAAATTTAAGAAAAATATTGTTGGTATATACTTTTGCTTATTTTTCTGAAGTGAAGATATAAGTTTCATCAAAGTTGCAAAGAAGTCCATGAATCCCCCACATGTATAAATCTTAGGATTTCTGTCTTGGGCAAGACAGCACTCCGGACAGCTCAGAAATCTTCCTCTGTCAGTGCGACCTGGAAGCAGAAATCCGTGAGTGTCGGGCCCGTGGGGCCTCTCACGGGATCTGTGCTCCCTGGGTGGAGGCAGGCGGGGCAGGCTCCAGCCTCCTGCAGCCCTGAGCTTTGCAGGGAGGTGGGAGCTCAGGCCCATCCTGCTGCCCAGGCAGAACCACAGGGGAGCTGATGGCAAAGCACATGGAAGCCTGAGGCCCCCCCCGGTGAGGGGCCCGCAGGCCAGTAGGAAGGGACAGAGCTGAACAAGGAGCGTGGGGGGTTGAGGCCAAGCTTGCAGCTGTGGGACCCACCACATGACCCAACAAGCTGAGCATTCAGGTTAACGTGGTCCCAGAGAGTAAGTCAGAAACCCTTGGGCTTCCTGGTGGAAGCAAATCCAAATACTCTCTTCCAAAAATCCCAAATATAAAGGAAGAAACTGAACAAAGAAAAATTTTAAAACAACAAAAAAGAAAACAAGGAAATCAAGGAACATGAACAATGATTAGAACCCAATTTAAAAAGCCTTCAGGTAATAGACTCTTAGATTCAAAACAGAAAGTATATATACTGTGAACAAACAAAAGAGAGACACAAAATATTAACAAAGAACAAGAGATGAAGGATTATGCAGACTGAAAAATAAACAGAAAATACTTTAAGAGATGTAGGAAAATGAAAATGCATGGGACTAAGCAGCAGATTAAACCAGATTCCGGGAGAACTGGTGAGCGGGAAAACAAGTATGAAAAAAGTATCAAGAGTACAGCACAGAGGGACAAAGGAACGGAAAACAAAAGAAATGATGAGAGAGATGGAGGAATCTGGCATATGTAATAGAAGTTCCAGAAAGGAATAAAAAGACTGGGGGAGAGGCAATGTTGGAAGGTATAATGGGCTTCCCTGGTGGCTCAGCTGCTAAAGAATCCACCTGCCATGCAGGAGACCTGGGTTCAGTCCCTGGGTTGGGAAGATCCCCTGGAGAAGGGAAAGGCTACCCACTCCAGGATTCTGGCCTGGAGAATTCCATGGACTGTATAGTCCATGGGGTCGCAAAGAGTCGGACACGACTTAGCGACTTTCACTTTCGTGTCTGAGATGCTTCCATAGATAAGAAAGATCAATCCTCAGAATCACAAAAACAATGAACACCAGCGAGTGCACACTACAGCCTATCAGAGAGAAACCTGAGCACATTAACGTCAAAGACCTCAAAAGCCGGCAGAGGTAACAGGAGGAAACGCTACCGCAGAGGACGATCCACCGGGCAGCTGTCTGCTCACCAGCAACAAGGGGGCCAGAAGATAGTGCCCAGAGGACACTGCCTCAGTCAGAGAGGCGAAGCCAGCAAAGCGCCAGGAAGCAGGGCAGAACGAAGATACCCCAGACAAGGTATCTGGTACTGACCCCAGGGCCTCACAAGGGGAACTTCTAGTGGATATATTATGGGAAGAAAAGAAAATGATTCCAGAAGGAATTTCTGAGATTGGAAAAGAAAATGGTAAATGTTGTGTAAATTTAAGCAAGCATTCACTGTATTCTTCAAAAATGATTTAAATACTAATTTGAGACTTTAAAATAGCATTATCTGGGATTCTACTTCTGGAAACAGCAGTCTGGGAATATATTTAAAAATTCATTAAAGACACCGTGTATTCAACAAGAAGGGAAAAAATTGACTCAGGGAGGTGACTCCTGGGTTCAGGCCTCTCTTTCCCATGGGGGCTCATATCCATTCCAGAGAAAGGGGCCAAGAAGATGAGCAATTCATCTGACAGCATGCTGGACTCTGCAAAAAATAAATCTCAGCTAATTGGAAAGAGTAGAAACTACCTTAACTTGATACAATTTTTCTATTTTTATAAAATATTTTTGGCAAAAAATTGAAGACCAAGAAATTAAACAGCAGTTTTCCACAGATGATAGAGTTGTGTTTCCATAAAACCCAGGGGAGGGACAGATGAATCATTAAAGTTGGTGGGAGAGTTCTGAGAAGCAGCCGTGTGCAAATTCAATGTGTGAAAATCAGTTATCCTTCTGGCTACCACCAAAGTTAGCAATTACAGCTTATAAAGACACCACCTACAAGAGTGTCAAATATACCAAGCATTGAGGAATTAATCTAACAAATAATCTGTAAGATCTCGATGCAAGGGGAAAAACAATATTAAGAGAAATTAAGGAAACTCTCAACAAAGGGAGGAAAAAACCATGTTCACTGGATTCAAAACAATACCCGTCAAAATCCCAAATTCTGCTCAGGTTCCCAGGCTTAGTCTAAGTTTAACATGGAAATCAAAGGACTCATGTGAAATCTAGAAAAATGGTATTGATGAAACTATTTGCAGGGTGGGAATAGAGACGCAAGCATGGAGAATGGACTTGTGGACACAGAGAAGGAAAGAGAGGCTGGGACAAGCTGAGAAAGCAGCGTTGACATAAATACACTGACACGGGTGAGACAGGGCTCACGGGAAGCTGCTGTGAAACAGGAGGCTCAGCTCCGTGCTCTGTGATGACCCAGCGAGGTGGGATGGGGGAGGAGAAGGGGGGTTCAAGAGTGAGAGGATATATGTACACATATAGCTGCTTCACTTCACTGTACAGAAGAAACGAACACAGCGTTGTAAAGCAGTTATCCTCCAATTTAAAAAGTTGCCCTGGTGGCTCAGTCGGTAAAGAGTTTGCCTGTGATGTGGGAGACCCAGTTTAGATCCCTGGGTGAGGAAGATCCCCTGGAGAAGGAAATGGCAGCCCACTCCATATTCTTGCCTGGACAATCCCGTGAACAGAGGAGCCTCGTTGGGCTACAGTCCACGGAGTCACAATGAGTCGGATACAGCTGAGTAACTAACACTTTCACACTTTCAATTTAAAAAACAAATATCATTTAAAAATCCATAGAATTAACCCATTAAAAGAATACAAACAAGTTGGGATGACTTGCTCTAATTGATCTCAAGACTGACTCTAAAGCAAAAGCACATAACACAGAGAAATACACACAGACCAGTGGGACAGAGGAGAGAGTTAAGAAATAGTCCCAGACATACCCAGTCCCACGCACACCACAGATACTATCAAGTGACACAGAGAGAAGTGAGAAAAGGCGTATTTTCAATCAGTGATGCAGGGTTGATTGGAATGTAAACCTAAGTGTGAAAACAGTAAAACTTCTAGAAGACCAAATAAGAGACTATCTTTATGATTTGAACTGGGGAAAATTCTCTTAAACAACAAATAAAAACCATTAACAGAAAGAATAGGATTGAAAGCTTGTCTACATTAAAATTATGAACATGTGTTCATTAAAAGTCATCATGAAGCCAGGGAAAAGGCAAACTGACTGGGTGGGAGAAGGCAGTTACAATACACATAACTGTGATAGATGAGATGCGTCCCCCTCGAAATTCAAACGCTGCAATCCTAGGTCCCAGGGTAGTAGTATTTGGAGGTGATTACATCATGGGGGTGGAGCCTCAGGATGAGACTATCATCTTCATAAATGGTGCACCAGAAGCTCTTGCCACGTGAAGTCACTGAGAAAGACAGGCGTGTGGGAGCCAGGAGGCAGGTCCTCCCCAGACACCGAGTCTGCTGCCAGCTTGAGCGTGGACTCCCAGTTTCCAGAACTGTGGGAAATAAACGCTTGCTGTTAAAAGCCATCCAGCCTATGAAAATTTTGTTCTCGCACCCCAAACTAAGACAAAATCCAACAAATGTTTCATGAAGAATCCCTACAAAACAATATGAAAATGATAGATTGTCCAGCAGAAAAAAATGGGAGAGAAGAGGTGATGCACAAAAGGAGAAATTCAAGCAGTAGTTAAACATGTGAAGAGGTGCTCAGCACCATTCATAGTTCAGGAAATGCAGACTGCAACTACTCAGTGTCTATTCACCACAGGGTTGAAATTAAACTGACAATAATACCGAATGTTTGTGAGCACTTGGAAAAATGGGAATTCTCACACACTGTTGGAAGGGATTTAAATTGTTATAAGCACCTGAGAAAACCACTTGGTATCATCTGCTAAAGTTATACATACAGTGCTCTATGATCCAAGAATTTCACTCCTGGGTATGTTCCCTATAAACATATAAGTACATGAACCACAAAAACAGGTATAAGAATGTGACTGCGACATTATTCAACATAGTCCTGATAAGCAACAAGGACCTAATGCACAGCACAAGGAACTATACTCAATATTTCATAATCATCTGTAAGAGAAATGAATCTGAAAATGAATATATATGTTTGTATAACTGATATATATATATTCATTCATACTTATAAATGAATATATAGGTTTGTATAACTAATGCTTGTGCTGTATACCTGAAACTAACAAAACACTATAAATCAACTGTAATTCAATTTAAAAATAATAAAATAAGCCCTAAAAAAAAACCAGTCCTAAACTAGAAATAAACTTATGTCTGCCAGTAGAAAAACTGTGGCTTATTTGTATTATGAAATAATATACAATATGTAATGAATATATTATATAGTTATATGCTGCAAACTGAACCACACCAACCTTTGTTAAGGGCTATTTCCTTAAGATTATAAATTTATATGAGAAAAATGAAACTACAACACCTTAAGAAGAAATTTAGGAAAACATCTTTATGAATTTGTTGTAGGACATGATTTTTAAACATGAGAAAGAGGCACAAACATAAAGGGAAAATGGATCAATTTGATTGTGTTAAAATAAAAAATATCTGTTCATAAGACCATAAATTACACAGTGATCTAGATTAGAAACATTTAAAAACAACAAAAGGTTAGTATACAGAATATGTAAAATAATTTCAAATCAATTTTTAAAACACAAACATAATTAATTCAATAGAAAAATCGAATGCAAGTTTCACAAACATATAAAAACAGTCTTAGCTTCACTAATAATCTGGAAATGGTGGCTAGAATCACAATGAGACACACTTCATACTTATCAGTTGAGAAGAAACGAAGAAATCTTACAGTAGCAACTCCTAACAGGAAGTGGGAGAAATTGAGTTTTTGGTGGGAGTGTAATTGCTTTGAAAGCAGAGTAAGTTCTGGGGATCTAATGCACAACATGGTGATCACAGTTAATAAAACTGTGTTACACACTTGAAAGTTGCTAAGAAAGTGCATCTGAAATGTTCTCACCACCAAAAAGAAATGGTAATTATGTGACATGGCGGAGGTGTTAACTATAACCATGGCATCATTTTGCAAAACATAAATGTATCAAATCAACATTTTGTACACCTTAAACTTACCCAAAGTTATATGTCAATTATATCTCAATAGAGATGAAGGTAAAAATGGATATCAGTCGGTATTATTTCATTAACTGGAAAGAAGTACATAACTTATGCCCTGAAAAAAAACATGTATATGAATATACATAAAAGCATGTATATATGAAATGTCTGCTTTTACGTACCAAGAGACAAATTCAAAAATATTTACAGCAGTATTTTGTAACAGAAAAAGTCTGAACATAAGCCACTGACAGCAGATTGGATAAATAATCCCATCACCATTTAACAGAATGCTGTAAAGCAGTAAAAATGAACGCATTAAGATTCTTTCCATTCGTTGCCATGGATGGATCTCACAAACATAACATTAAGTAAGGAGGGAAACTACAGAAAAATGCACACAGCATGATTACAATTAAAGTCCACAATTCTGGAAAAAAGTAAGTAAAGTATTACTTAGGGATTGCTACACATGTAATAGTGAAGGACAGGAAGCCTGGTTTGCTGAGTCCGTGGGGTCACAAAAAGTCGGACGCGATTGAGAGACTGAACAACAACAAGACGTGTAATAAAAAATCAAGAGAAGCAAGGATGGTAACCACAAAACTGGACTTGGCGACGATCTTAGACAGGAGGGGAGGAAGACGCTGTGAGGGGCACGGTGGGCTTCAGAGAATCACTCATGTTCTCTCTCATAACTCGGGTGGTGAGGACATGAGACTTTGCTTCATTAGTGTTACTTTTACACACCATATATGCTATAGATCTAGTTCCATCATAAAGCGTACCCACCCTTACTCTCAATTGTCCCTTTGGTCGATCCTCGGCTACCCCGTTTCCCTGGGAGAATCCCCGATGCTGTGCGTGTCCAGCACTCAGCTCTCCCCAGCCTGTCTGCCCGGCTCCCATGAGGATGTCGCTCAGTTACCCTCGGTCAACAGAGCCCCATCAACCCCCGCCCCGCGCTGCATGGGTTCTCACGTGCTGCCGAAACCGATAATGGAGACGTCATGAATGTGAAATGACGCACTGAAGCGCGTTCAGGGAACCTTTGATTACGGGTCTCCTGGGTGTCATTCACCCTTTCGTCAAGCTACAAGCAATACCAGACGCCTCGAATGATCTCGCGGTCGACCTTGGACAACACATTTTGGATTCACGATGGCTCTGCCTTCCACAGTAGCCTCAGACGTGCACAGCAGCGAACGCTTCCATCCCCGCATGTCAGAAATGTCCACAATGGAAGGCAGAAGTCAGGCGCTGGCTCACTTCTCCACACAGGTACTCGGGGAGCCTCGATGATCCAGAATTTCTCTGAATCTCAGGGACTGCGGTGGGTGCAGTACTCTACTGAAAATCAAAATGGCCAAAGATTCAAAGATGGTGCATAGGACCCGGCCAGCAAGCAAAATAAACTCTTCCTTCTTATTACTGAAAACAGCTGGAATTCTGGAGGAATCTGGAAACACACTAGAAGAAAGGGACTGGCTAAGGACAATAACAGGGAGCTGTGGGCAGGGACGAGTGACAGCAGCTGGAGGCAGTGGGGGAGGCGCAGTGCAGGGCAAGGGGGCGGTGAAGACCCTGAGTTGTGCTTTCAGCTCACCTCAGCAAGGAGGCGGGACCCACAGCCTTCAGTGGGGGCGGGCCAGCTCTGAGGAGCAACCTGGCCCTGGAGGCATCAGCCCGGCCCACTAGAAGCCCTTGACTCTGCAGGCACCACGGTGGGGGCGAGCGTCCTGCTCGATGCAGCCACCGCCTGGGATGGCCTGGATGCCATGATGGCTCCATTCAGCAGGAAGTCTGTGAGGGCCAGTGTCTCACGTTAACCAGGCAGGAGATCGGGCCCTCCTACATCCACAGACCATCAGATGCACACACAAACCTAACTGATAGGAGGCGCTGCCTGAATTTGGCCTCCTCTTGCTGGCCAAGGGCAAACAGCTCTCTCTCGACATCTCTCCTGCAGCCTCCCTCTGCTCTACTGGCTGGAGTCTCTGAGGCCAAGCCAGGTGAAGGAGAAAATTAAAAGGATTAGAGATGTGCCCAGCAGGCTACATGGAGATCCCCTGAAAGTTTTGGGAGAGGTCTGGAGGCAGGCAGGCCTGTAGTAGAAATGGATAAGAGAAGAAGGGTCTGGGTCTCCTTGACCCATAACTTGCTTTATGAAAAATGCAAGTCAAAAACTGAAATATTTGGAAATATATTTTTTAAAGTAATTCTGAACACTGTTCTGAGATAGCTCATGAACTTGACATATTAGGTTACAGACACAATTCTAGAAAATTGAGCTTCTAATGTTATAAAAACTGTCCTAATAGCTATCTAACTAACCAACCTGAAAATCAAGTTAGAGGACTAGATCAAGTTAAGATCTGAACCAATAAAGCATAAAATACCCCTTTGCCTTCCATTTTGATTCTGATAAATCATTAAATCCTTCCTCAAGTGTCACCTTACCTTCCTCAACTAAGTCTGCAGTCTGGAAGATTCCAAGTCATTGATTAGCAGCAACGAATAACAGTTAAATAACTGGTTGGTTTCACCATCACCACCATCAGTCTATCATCACCACCATCACTGCCACCACCTCCACCACCACCACCATCATCATCATCATCATCGCTATCACCATCACCATCATCACCATCACTACCATCATCATCACCATCATCACCATTACCATCATTATCACCATCAACATCATCACCATCATCACCATCACCATCATCACCATGATCATCATCACTACCACCACCATCATCAACACCACCATCACCATCACTGTCACCATCATCACCACCACCATCATCAAAATCACCATCATCACCACCACCATCACCATCACGATCACCATCATCACCATCACGGTCACCATCATTACCACCATCACCATCGTCACTACCATTGTTGTCATTATCATCACTATCATCATCACAATGAATGTTTCCCTTTAAAAGGCTACCAATGACTCTTGTCTGTAGATGTGATTATTGTCCCTATTATTATTCCCATTTAAATTATGGGAAATTAAAATTCAGAAAGTTTAGGAAATGTCTTCAAATCATCCATCTTGTAAACGAAACTAGAATTTAAAGCTAGAATTGTCTGAGTCCAAAGCCCTCAGTCCCAACCACGGGACAAGTTGTGCGACGTCAGCTCCGCGGATGCCAGCCTCCCTTCCCCTACCTGACTGCCAGCCCCCTGGGGACACAACAGGACTCTACTGGTAACAAATCCCATGAGACTTAGCACAGAAATGGGCAAACAGATGACTCTAACTATTTTCTGATTAACGTAAGGCACTATTAGACACGTGGGGATTTTAAACCATATGGAACTGTGTTTGTTTCCTCATTACACTGACTTCATCACAAATTGATTGGTGGCACTCCTTTAGGAAGATAGATATACTTCATTAAATGCATATATTAGCTGCTGAAATTACACACACTTTATTACTCAACCTGAAAATTGCAATAATTTGTTTTTTATTTAAGCACTTTCTTGATGGAACTATTGCTCTTGAAAGGTTTGCAAATGCATCTGGTTGTAATCATTTAAATATATTCCCACTTTAAATATACTAATGTGGTAACTTTTCTCTTTTAGAAGAAACAAATCACTAAAAAGCCAATCTTTCTAAGAATTTAGACAATATGTGAAAGCTTTCTTTCTTCACAAAGGTCCACTTTTTAAATAGCCCTGGAAAATACAATATTTCAGTTTATTGAAGCCCAGTGATTGAACACAAAGCTGACCCTTTACTGTGTGAAAGGATAACAGGAAAACCAATACAGAAACACTTGTACACAGGCAGAAGGAAAGCTAACAGGCCAGCCTGGCTGAGTCCCACGTTTAGGGAGTCTAACAAAATATGATCAAAGCGCCATGAAAATTCTAGATGTAGGAGGGGACAAAACTGATGCAAAAGAAAATGAAAAATTATATAGTCTAATAACGATTGAATAAATCAGACAATGTTTTTGATTAATTAAAAATCCTCTAGTCCCAAAAAAGTTTAACTGAAGTCTTTCACATATCAGCTGTCAAGCTAAAAAATACACAGTCTAAAAGTTGAGAATCATGCCCTATTCATCAGACATATTGAGAACTGAAGCCTGGGAGGAAGCCTCTAAGATTGATCTGAGGGACTGCTCCGAAGAGAGGAGGGAGGAGCCAGGATATACAGGGCTTTTTTCTTCCAACAAAAATCAGGCAGTTGGAACATCAGAAGATTACTGTTAATTAAGGAAAAGCCAGACATCTTCAGTTAATGAACTTAGTGCTTTTCTGTGGATGGCAAGATGCAAGAGTCTGGGCTCACTGAAATCATGCCTCTGAAATGCACCTTAGCGAGACTGGGCCAGAGCCCTGCTTTCTCCACCATGACTCCCCCAAGGGTGCACCATCGGGTGGAGGCTGCAGTGGCCGCTGGCTTGATGGCCACCACACCCATGGTTTACTAACACAGCTGCCGGCATTCCTGGTCCACACAAGATGCATTAGATTCTCCGAGTTGAAAAACACTGATAATTTTCCAATTGTTCAGGCAGCACGAAACAACGGAAGTGTGATGAGTCACAGTGATGATGACGGGCAAGGAGGAGGAGGAAGGAGTAAATGGAACAAAGATCCAGAGGAGACGGCAGTGGCAGGGAGCAGGGAGGGAGGTCCCCCGGTCCCCCACTGGAGACGAGGTGTCTTCAGGGGCTGCGGGGCACAGAATTTGTAGGAGGATGAGTGCAACATCACCTGTTGTCTTAAATTCTGTCTCAGAACCAGAGCTGAGGACAGAGACACATCAAGGACTCGGGAAGCTTCACATCCCACAAGTGGTACAAACACCTGGGAGAAAGCAGGCCCTCAACCCCCCCCCCCCAGGAAGTGAGCCTGCGGCCCTGCTCAGCCCCCTCCCCTGCCCAGGCCACAGACACTGCAGCCCAGAGGTGGCCAGGGAGGGTTGAGACTTGTGCCCTCCGCCTAAGGGCGCGGGGGCTCCTTTTGGCCCCCAGGCAAAGGCTTAAAGAGATGCTGGCTCACGACATAAACAAAGGTTGAAGAAGTAAAGTCACTCAGTCATGTCCAACTCTTTGCGACCCCATGGACTGTAGCCCACCAGGCTCCTCTGTCCATAGGATTTTCCAGGCAGGATACTGGAGTGGCTTTTCTAAACGCTGGTTAACTGCCTCCTGCTCCTCCTTGAACAGGGACAGTGGCAGAGAGGAGAGTGGGGGTCAGTGGAGCCCTGGGCCGCCTCTCTGGGTGAGTGCACGCTGGGTGACGACGGGCTGGGCTCTGCTATCTTACGAGCCTCACCCAAGTGGACAGCCCCCTGTGCAAGGGGAGGCAAGGAGTGTGCAGCTCTGAGGCAGGGGGAGGGCGGAGGGAGGAGGTTCTCCAAGACATGGATGGGGGCTGGGGAGGCCCTAAGGGCACCCCCACACGTTTCACAGAGGCATCTACCTGCCAGAGGGCAGCAGTGGACACCCGCCTTTCAGAGGGCAGGTGTCAGAGAGGCAGCCAGAATCTGCAAACCACGCTGACAGCAGCAGGCGGCTGAGGACGCTGCCCCCCTCCAGCCTCGCACACCAGTGGACACAGAGCCTGGGGCCGGCGGCGGGCGGGCCAGCCTGGACCAGGCTTCTCCCCCTGAGGCTGCCCGGGGCCTCCTGCAGGCGAGGAGTAGTGAGACTGGAGCTCAAGCTGGGTTCGCTGCAGGAGGGAAAACAGAAAACAGGCGGCAACACATGCTGAAGACGGTGCTTAGAAAAGAGGAGCGCCGTTTCACGGCCGTCCTCCAGGGAGTTGGTCAGCCACATGTTAGCGCTCGGATCGCTGGTGGATGGGATCGGAAAAGAACACAGACAGACAAGTAACGTCCACCTGTGCTGGGAGCTGGGCGACCAGGGAAGCACCGAGCTGAAGACTTTGTCCAGCAAAGCTCGAAGCCCAGGTTGGACACAGAGAAGCAAATCACATGCAAGATTTCCCCGTGAATCAAAAACCACCATAGAAACAAGTTATAATCACGTCTGTTTTCTTCTAAGTGTAGTAACTCAGTTGTTTACATGCTCATGTCTAGTTTCAACTTTCCACAAGTCCGACCAGGGGTAGTTCTAACACCATCCTGTCCAAGGTATCACAAGTCCAGGTGAGTGAGGACCTCTGCAGGTGCCTGCCTGCAGCTCTGGTCTGTCCATGGGTTTGGAGACAGGACAGTTCAGCAGGCAAGTTGTTTCTGGAGCCAGATTGCTATGGTTCAAATCACACCCATCATTTACTCACTGAACGCTGAAGAAGTGATGTTTTTGAACTGTAGTGCTGGAGAAGACTCTTGGGAGTCCCTTAGACTGAAAGATCAAAGCAGTCAATCCTAAAGGAAATCAACCCTGAACATTCATTGGAACAAATGATGCTGAAGCTGAAGCTCCAATACTTTGGCCACGTGATGCAAAGAGCTGACTCATTGGAAAAGACCCTGATGCTGGGAAAGACTGAGGCAAAAAGAGAAGGGGGTGACAGGGGATGAGATGGTTGGATGGCATCACAGACTAAATGGATATGAGTTTGAGCAAGCTCTGGGCGATCCTGAAGGACAGGGAAGTGCTGCAGTCTATAGGGTCACAAAGAGCCGGACATGACTAAGCAACTGAACAGCAGCCACCCACGCACTGCAGGCCGGGACGGGCTATACACCAGCACCAGACCGCCTGTGCTCGCTCTCCCATCGTGAGTCATTACTGGCACTTTCTCAACTTCATATGAAGTTGATGCAAATGCAGCTTCGAGCCCTCACCCACTGGATCACCCCTCACACGGTGCTCAGGAGAATTCCTGGAGCTGCTAGGGACCCCAAAGTCAGGTTACACTGCAGGGGAGTGGCGGGTGGAGGGCTGAGTGCCGGAGGGGTCTTCAGCCACCTGCTTCCCCATGCAGGGCTCCCACATATCCATCTCAGTGTCTCTCCCACGTCTGCACAAGCAATTAAACTAAATGTCACTTCACCCCGCTGAGGCATCCCAATCTACGCCACATGCCAGCCTGATTAAGCTCAGAGGGCCCAGAACCCACTGGGATGACATACGTTGGGTGGGTGAGTACGCACCCACCCAAGTGAGAAGAACTACACCCTCAAAGCCGGCGACAGAGTCTGCAGACCGGCATCCATTCATCAGCTAAAGCCCGCAACGTGGAGGAAAGACAGAGAATGTTTTGCTCAATTTAGAGCCTACTTGAAATTAATGGAGAATAAATGTTCTAAATTCAAACCTTTCAAGGGACAGTTTCCATTAAGCCTGGGCTCTGCTTCATTTCTGATCCATTGTTGCAAAGAGTAACAGCTGTTTGGGGCACTATAACTGTAATCGAACCACTGAGGCCATAAACTTGAAAAAGAAAACTCTCTCTCTGATGGTCATCAGGAGAGAAGGGCAGTCAACAGCACACTGGATGAAACCCCATCCCCCGGGAGTGGCTGTCAAATCTGCTGCAGTTAAATGTCACTCTGTAGAGATGCAAATCCATCACAGGGCTTCCCATCAGTGCGGAAGGCAACACTGGCCACACAGAGGCCCAGCAAAGGAGCGCCAGCCTGGCAGGGAGGAGACACTGTCCCGACAGGTCTGGTGGGCTGGAGAAGGGCACAGAGACGGCCTCCTTCAGCTCGTCCACGTGCAGGGTCTGGCTCCTACATCCAGGACCCGGGGACACAGGTGCAAATGAGCTCATATGCTCCTTCCTGCAAGTTTACTTCACAGCAAGGGAAGCAGAGCGGAAATAAATACTTAAACACAGTAAGGTTTTCCTTTAACAGCATTCACATCTGCGAGGCATCGAATGCAGCCTTAGGGAGAGACTCTAAGGTGCAACTTACGGGAGCCAAGGAGGGCAGGGGTGGTCAACATGGAGACCTCCAGGGGGAGGGTCTCCCAAGCACAGCAGCTGGAGAGTGCAGGATTCTGGTGGGGAGTGCTGAGGGGAGGAGAGACCCTGGAGGGCGGGAAGGGCTGGAGAGTGTGGGCAGGCCGTCAGGGCGATGCCACACATCAGAGGGTTTGGGCAGGAGAGGGGCACCGTCTGGTTTGTGCTGTTAGAGACACCTCGCTGGGGTGTCCCAGGGCCCAAGAGGATGGGAGGAAAGCAGACAGGAGGTGACCAGGACGATCCAGGGGGAGCATGATTCGGGGCTCAGATAAAGGAGGATGAAGACTCCCAGGCCTAGAACTGGACTAGACGTGGGCGAGGGTTCTGGCCTCAGCTCTGCATCCTTGGTGCCCCCCGCCTCCCCCCAGAATGGGCACTCCAGGGGAGGGACAGGCTTCGCCCATGGGCTTGCTTGTTGCCAAGTTTGGGGTGATAATCATTAAGAGAGGGACGCAAGGGGAGGAGAGGGTGAGTGGAGTCTGGGAGACATGTTCAGGTTATGGTTCCTGGAGACTTTCCAGTGGCACTGTCAGGAGGCAGGTGGACGGGAGTCCGGCTTGGAGGAGGTCTGAATGGTGAGGGAAGCGTTGCTGTCACGGTGTCTGGAAGGCACAGGGAACCCTGAGGATGTCTTTTACCCACGGGAGACAAAACCAGCGAGATGAGAACAGGATTCTGCCCAGTGCCCAGTGAGGGAAGAGCAGAGGCAGGAGAGGACCAAGACAAGAGCCCTGGGAGCAGGAATCCCACTGAGAGGAGCACCATGAACTCCCCATCTAGTTCCCCCTGCGATTTCCTCCCAGCCCAGGACAGTCCACTGCCACCTGTCAGCCTCTGAGAAAGCATGGCCTTTCCTGCCTTTGATACAGCCCCTGCCCTGCACCAGGAGCACAGACACAGGGGGATGGCTGTGTCCAAGGTAGATGAGAAGTAAGATAAAGACTAAAATGTTCTTTTGGATGGAGCAACACAGAAAATACTGGTTTCCTTAAGAAGGAAGTCTGGGTGATGTGATTGCAGTAGAAGTCCACTGGAGGGGAGAAAGGATGGATACAAGGATGATTCTTTCAGAAAGTCTGGCACAATGAATCCCCCTGAGTCAGGGACTGTAACTTTTTCATTTCTATCTTCTATCAAATTACCAAGTGTATGATAGTGAAAGTTGCTCAGCCATGTCCATCTCTTTGCAACCCCATGGACCGTATCCTGCCAGGCTCCTCTGTCCATGGACTTCTCCAAGCAAGAATGCTGGAGTGAGTAGCCATTCCCTTCTCCAGGGGATCTTCCTACCCAGGATGAACTCGGGGCTCCTGCACTGCTGGCAGATTCTTTATCTCTGAGCCACCAGGGAAGCCCAGTGCATAGCAGGAGGTATGCAAATGCTTGATGGCTGAATGAATGAATGAATTTCCACATAGGCTCACAGCAGAGAGAGGTGAAAACAGGTGTCCAAGTCAGAAGGGGGTGAGAATGAGCAGCAATGTGGGCTCTGAGGGGAAAGCCCTGGGGACAATCACGGTTCCCAAAGTGGTGTGTAGAGAAGGGTAGTCCATGTGGGAGACGAGGCTGGACGCAGACTCGGTCCACACGGGTGAGACCCTGCGGCCACCCGGGGACTCGCGTACTGAACTCAGGAGGTCGTGCGGGAATGTCCAAGGCCCTGGGGCAGAAAACACCACGGTGGGGGAACACAGATAGCTCCGGTGAGAATATGAAATGGAAGACCTCAAAGCTAAAATCAGAATCTATTTCTCGTTGGTGTCCACAAATAGCACGTCACTTGTCTTCCAAGTGGAGGTAAACAAACAAGAAACGTACAGAAATCACCCTTCTAGGCCCCACAAGCAAACCACAGCAGTGGCCGAGGCTGCAACCTGAGAAACGTGGCCGCCCCGTGACTGAACCACAGGCTCCAGGGGACCCTTGGGCTCGACTCCAGGCCAGGGTCGTAATCTGGATGGAAGCCACGGAACTGGTGCTCAGACACTGAGGTGGTGGTTCAGTCACTCAGTCATGTCCGACTCTTTGCAACCCCATGGACTGTAGACCACCAGGCTCCTCTGTCACTGGGATTCTCCAGGCAAGGATACTGGAGCGGGTTGCCACCTCCTTCTCCAGGGGATCTTTGCAACCCAGGGATCAAACCCAGGTCTCCTGCATTGCAGGCAGATTGTTTACTGACTGAGCTATGCGAGAAGCCTGACGTCCCTTTGAAATAAAAATGCAAATGGCCTCATCCACAGTTTGGTCTCTAGTCAAGCCAGACATGCTGGTCTTTAAGCTGAGATGCCTTGAAGACCTGCCTGATGCCTGGACCGATGGAAATGCAGGTGGAGACTTGACCTACTTGACACCTACTGTGTCACATGGGTACCGCGCTGGGTGGGCACCCTCCACCCTTCCACTGGCTGATGGTTCTGGGAGCTTCACACAGTCCCCTAGCCTGCTCTGTCCGAGATCCCAGGAAAGAAGATGGAACCACTGTGCTCATCTCATCTGCACACTTTGCTATTAGAAACCGGTCTCAGGCTGGTAGAATCAGAAACCATCCGTGAGACTTCCTGCCACGGCGATCCTGGCATGTTAAAAAGCAGT
Source organism: Giraffa tippelskirchi (assembly GCF_054371585.1). Taxonomy (NCBI): domain Eukaryota; kingdom Metazoa; phylum Chordata; class Mammalia; order Artiodactyla; family Giraffidae; genus Giraffa; species Giraffa tippelskirchi. The sequence goes on from NC_137276.1 coordinate 2,383,949, forward strand.
TCACTCCAGTCAAGGGAAATCCAACTTCAGGAACGGAAATCTCAGGTCAGCTTCACTAGCTCCCCTCCAGTTTCATGTCTTCTCTTTGAAACCCAGCATCAGAAGAAAATGAAAGTGTGGCTTTTGGTTGGGCTTGAATTTGATAGAGGTAAAAATAGTTTGGTTAATTTCAAGAAATCCAGCACCAGCCAGTTCAGTCCTAGTGTCACCAACAGGAGTTTCTTTGGAGGTCCCTACAACGTAACAATGATAAGGCCAGTGGAAATACAACCAGAAGGCCTGGGAGCTGTCTCCCGGGAGCCACAGTGGGACACGGCAGGGACGATCGCGGACGTGGTCCGTCAGCCTGAGACTAGCGTCAGCACGGTCATGGCACATCGGGCGGGCTCCGTGCCCCATGTGAGGGCTGCCAAGCAGACAGGGCTTCCTGAGGCTGAGGAATTAGGAGGTGAGCCAGGGGCACAGATGGGGCCTGGGGAGGGGGTGTCCTTCATCAACCAAACGAGTCTTAACTTAAGGGAGTCAGTCTTCATGAAATTAGCCCCCAAAACTTACAACCCTGGTATGTCACACCCCCCCGTCTTGCTGAATGACTACAGGAAGAGCTAAACTTTTTAATTTTATTGGGAATGTTACTATAGCTGCCTTCCAAATTCAGCAGTAAGAGAGAAAGAAGGAGAGAGTGGTTAAAAATGCAGAAAAAGAACAGGAGTAACTGTTCAGGGAGGGGTTTCCCCCAGCCCAGTGAGACACAGCCCCCTGAGATCAGGAGGAACCAGCCAACCTACAGAGAACTACCACAAAGGAAGGGGCGAAAAGCCAGTCTCAGGCTCATGAGCTTAAAGTACTTGATTTTAGTCTTGAAAAGAGAAAGGGATCATGACTTCTGACTTCACGTGCAAATAAAGTTTTTAGGTAGAATTAGCCCATTAATACCGCAACCCACATCCTTGAGCCTTAATTCCATCACATTCTGTGTTCACAGGGCAAGAAGTGTGGGCGTAGAAGCATCCGATAAAAGTTGGGTGGACGGAGAGATGACCAGCCTCAGTGTCCACCACCCCATCCCATAGCTCAGAGCCTTTTACAAGAAGACCTGGCCATCAACTCGGCCAATTCCCGACTCTTGGGTCCAGCTGATGGAGCTCATCGGTCACCAACATCAAAGCCTCTCTCCTGGACAAGAACCATTTCTGTCCCCAGAGCAGCGTGCACTTTGACCCTCTGCTTTGGTGGGACTTGATTTGGTCACGGGTACAACACACTTAGAAGGTGTGACTGAGCTGGAACGGCCCAGGGAGCCGGCAGTTGTTTTTAAAACCCAGCTCGTGTTTGATGACATATTTAACTGAAAGGCGCGCAGAACTCGTAGATGGAACGTCTGACTCTGGAGGAAGTCGTAGTGGCGGTGGATCCCACGGGGGCACTTACAGCAGGACTCGCCGTCTGCTCCCACCAGGCCGTCGAACTCTGAGAGATGCCCCACCAGTGACGAGGCAGGAAGAGCCGCATTTTCAGAGCCCGTTTATAGTGGGTCCCCACAGGGCGTCCCCTCTCTGTCCACTGTGGAATATTTTCAAGTTTAAGTTAACCTCTACTGAGACTCCGAGTTCAATATCACGGATCAAATCTGATGATGGAAACTCAGGAGGAGTTACTGCCTTTTCAGAGCTATCCACATGAGAAATTCAGGGCAAGGTCCTGTTGCATAAACACGGTGTCTCACCCAATACAAAATCACTCAAATCAGGCAGAGGGTGGAGGCGTGCAGTGGGGAGAAGTGAGATCTTAAGAACAAGATTCCCCCTGCCCGGGACGCCCCTCACTGCCGCAGAGAGGAGTGGGTGACCCCAGGAGTCGCATCTGACCTGGGCCTGTGGCGCCACCTCCAGGAGATCCAGCCGCCGCTCAGCTCACCGGCTCCCAGCGCCCTCTGCAAGGCCCTGCGGGCCTGGAGCCCTCTCTGTGGGTCAGCCGTTGGGCCCCTGTGCCCACAGGGTTGGTGCAGAGCCGGGAGGAAAGTAGTGAAGCACCAGGGTCTGCTGAGGGCCCCCGGGGGCAGGGGTGGCGGTGAGACTTGTGTGGCCTGGGGACTGGGGTGGGCCTCCTAGGGACCCCCGATCTGTGCCTCAAATCACTGTGCTTATCCCTGCAGATCATTTGGATTAAACCTCGCTTTAAAAGTAGAAAGGAGATTTAGAAGGAAATGACAAAGAGACCTGAGCACAGCCAGAGGGGAGGAAAGTGACGGGCCCGAATCGCCACCTCTCGTCCACGCACCATCTTTGCCTCCTGACTTCTCGGCCGAGAAGTGTGAGAGTAGAGACTCACAGGGAATGGTCTCCACGTCCTTTCCAGCTTCTAAAATCTCCCCATGACCACGCTGCTCTCTGAAACGAAAACAGGATTCGTTCGTGGACTGGAAGTGGCGTTTGAAAGGCGCCATGCTTCTTTATAGCAAAAGCAGTTCTCAGTCGCTTTGGAGGAGGGTTGACAGCTCAAGGACCACCTTCTCTTCCCACAAAGCTTCGGCTTCTCCGCCAGGTGAGGGGGATCTGCAGCCCCCGGCCAGCATCCTGTCTCTGCTCAGCCTCCGTGGGGACAAATGACCGCATCCATGGCATCTGAGCTTCAGAGAACACCGTCCCAATACATTGTCAAAGGTAGTTTCACTTTTCAGAATGGGTGACAGGGTCAGGACGTTCTCAAATTCTTTTCCAAAAGAACTTATTATGGAAATAAATGCTCTTTCTACTACAACATTATCAACTTTGATTTTGAAGCAAACAGCAATCAGTTCCTGTTACCTGGGGGAGAGCAGCTTGAACTGGATGCTGCCTGCTCGCTCCCCGCGCCCTCCAAGGAGACACCTTCAACTTCAGAGTCTTGATGATGTGATTCATTTAGAAGAGCCACCTCCACTCATCAGTCTGATTGGAAATCCAGCCAAACCTCATGCGCTTTCACAGGGCAGATCCCCAAGCTGAGGTTTGCAAGCAGCCCCAACGTCCAGGGCAAACCTTGGCCTGCCCCCGAGTCAGCCCCTCCCAGCCCCTGCCTACCAGCCGCTGCACACGATGACCGGGTAGAGACAGTCCTCCTGGGATGCCCAGCTCCCTGACCGGGTAGAGGCGGTCCTGCTGGGATGCCCAGCTCCCTGACCGGGTAGAGGCGGTCCTGCTGGGATGCCCAGCTCCCTGACCGGGTAGAGGCGGTCCTGCTGGGATGCCCCGCTCCCTGAGTGAGTAGAGGCGGTCCTGCTGGGATGCCCAGCTCCCTGAGTGGGTAGAGGTGGTCCTGCTGGGGTGCCCAACTCCCTGACCGGGTAGAGGTGGTCCTGGGATGCCCAGCTCCCTACCAACCTGCTGCAGGTGTGGGGGTGCCCTGTGGGAGACGGTGCTGGTGCAGGGGCCTCCATTTTCAGACAACTCAGAAGACAGCCCAGGATCTCTGTACTTTCAGGATAGTTTGCTCTTTACACTTCTCTCAACTACAGTTAAACTACGATTCATGAATTATTTGATATAATGTCTGTCTTCTCCCACCGGATGAAGGTCTGTCGAGGCAGCAACCTGTCTCCTTAATCTCATTCTCCTCATGGGCAGAAGCTCGGCATCTGATGTAGAGCAGACATCTAAGTGAATGGACAAACCAGCGCATCGCCGAATCGGTCCGTGAATCTGGGCTCTACAGTGAGACCCATTTAAACCAGTGCATCGCCGAATCGGTCCGTGAATCTGGGCTCTACAGTGAGACCCATTTAAACCAATGCATCGCCGAATCGGTCCGTGAATCTGGGCTCTACAGTGAGACCCGTTTAAACCAGTGCATCGCCGAATCGGTCCGTGAATCTGGGCTCTACAGTGAAACCCGTTTAAACCAGTGCATCGCCGAATCGGTCCGTGAATCTGGGCTCTACAGTGAAACCCGTTTAAACCAGTGCATCGCCGAATCGGTCCGTGAATCTGGGCTCTACAGTGAAACCCATTTAAACCAGTGCATCGCCGAATCGGTCCGTGAATCTGGGCTCTACAGTGAAACCCGTTTTCTCTCTGGGCGGTCTGGAGGTGAGCATCACTGCAGTCGTCAGAAACGGCAGGGATGCGCCCTCCGTATCAGGATGAGATCGTGACAGATTCCTCCCACAATTCAGCGGGTTTGGATCCCGTGGCCGACTCACTCCCATGAGGCCCCATGATGGTGGGTCCCAGACTCATCTCACAGGAAGAATCCACACCCAGGACAGTCCCCTTCTTTGCTCATCCTGGGGATGCGGGGGGACATGTGTGCAGCCCACCTGGGCCAGTGTGGACAGGCTTCTTCTGGACTGCACCAGTCCCCTTTTGGCCTCTCAGCCCACAGGTGCCTGACACATACACACATACTCACACTCACACACACACACTCACACACACACACTCACACACACATACTCACACGTACATACACACTCACACACGCATACCCCCACACACATACACTCACACACACACAAACACACACTCACAGACACATACTCTCACACACACTCACATATACACTCACAGACACACTCTCACTCTCACACACACACACACTGTCACACACATACTCACACATGCTCACATACACACACTCACACACACTCAAACACACACACTCTCACATTCATACATTCACACACATGCACTCACACACACACTCATACAGACACACATGCACTCACAGACACGTGCTTATACACACACAGGCACTCAGACATGCACTCACACACATGTGCTCACACACACACATGAACACACAGACACTCACACACATGCTCACACACACACGCACACACACATGCTCACAGACATGTACTCACACACATCTGCTCACACACGTGTTTGCACACACACTCACACACACATGCTCACACATGTGCACTCATACACACGCGTTCACACACATGCGATCATACACACATGCACTCACACGCACGTACTCATACACATGCGTTCACACACATGCGATCATACACACATGCACTCACACGCACGTACTCATATACATGCACTCACATACACACGCACACACACACGCATTCACACACACTCACACAGATATACACACATGCATGCTTGCTTTCTTGGCAGCTTACTGCTCCTCCTGTTCACAAATCTTGGAGAAGTCACAGGTGTTTGTGGGAAGGCCAAGATGTATAGCTTAGTAACAGAAAAACGCGAAAAGACCTTCTGTTACCGAAATAGGAAACTAAATGTTAATTCTTTTCTCAAAAGAGGAAAAGTCATTTCCCAGAGGTCTCAATCCAAGTGAAAAGGTCACCTTCAGATGAGCAGCTGGAAACAGCTCCTCGTCCTGGGAGGCTCAGCAGGTGACTCTCCCCAGGTGATCGCTCTGTCACGTGGCACCTGTAGGGGCTGTTCTGCTGCTGCTGGCAAAGGACCACACCCTGGACGCATGCCCATGGGCACCTTTCACGTGCTTGGGGAGTGGGAGGAGCTGAAGAGCAAGGACTCGGCCCCAGTGTCAAGCAGGGAAAACCCCACAGCAGCTGGACGGCAGCCTGGAGCCGCAAAGCCACCCCCTCATGGCTGCGTGTGTCCCCCTGCCCTTCCTTCTGTGCCTGCGGTCATGGGCTGTCTCATTCCTGCCCCTCACCCTCTGCAGGAAGGCCGGGGCCGGCCCACGGAGACCCCAGGAGGACAAGAGACAGCCTCGGGCTGACCGCCTCCAAATGCCCTGCCCTCTGTCCATGTGACAGCTCACGCCAGAGCCTCACTCCCTGCCACCCTCGCCCAGCGGCTGGAGGCCTGCGGTTCCGTGATGCTCATAAAGAGAAAAATATGTTCTCAATAAGGGCAACACTTAATATTCACAAGTAACAAATCACAGCGCGGGTAGCACAACCGCACTGAGAACTTAATAACAGGAGGTTAATAACCATAAAATACTAGGACCGTTTTCCTGCGGGACTGGGAGGCAGCTCCAGCTGTTCACAAGAGCAGCCTGTTTGGAGAAGAAGCCTTGACGGAGTGAAGCATCTCAGTGCCCACCTTGGCACTGAAGTGTGTCCAGGTGCAGACCTCTAGTGGAGCTGTGAACAGGCACGGATTTGGGTTTTTAAGTTTTACTTCGGCTGCAAGACAGATAAAACACGAAAGATGGCAAACTAGAAGAATGCTCGTAATGTATCATAAAGTCAACCTCAAAAATGGGCTTTTGTTAAGTTGCACTATTTGCAGGTTTGTAAGTATTTTCAGCAAGAAAGTGCCTGGGGCTCTTCACCAGCCCTCTCGACGCCTTGTCTTGGGCACCAGGTGATGGAGCACAGCCATGGCCCTGACCACTGTGCTTGCCGGCCTCTGTGTACTGGAATGACGGGGGTTTCTTCCTCACTGGGGACGAGTCTTTTCAAATATTCGAGCACCAAGCCTATCCTGTCCACCCCACGCATGGAAAACTAATAATCATAATTAAAGTCAAACATGGCAACAAAGAAGCAATTGATCCGTAACAAACCTGCCAGAACGCTCATTTCCAAACCACTGACGCTCCTGAGGCGGTCGTCTGCGGAGCTGCGGTCGGGTCCTCACTGGAGGCAGATCTCATTCTCAGAGCAGGGCTAGGAGCTCCCAACTGGGTATGGACGCGAAGGAGAGTGACAGAGGTGTCAACAGCATGTGAGCTGAGTTATTGAGGCTGGGACCGGCGAGGCTGTCAATTCCTCCCAAGGTCGTTCTGGAAAGACGTTTGTAGAACGCAATGCCTCCTTCAAAATTCAAAACCTTCTTCGCTGTACGGGCTCAGGTATATTTGATGAAAATAGTCTTGTTTTGTACAGGGTCAGGAGGAAATTGTCGGGGGCAAGTTTTCTTCGCACACCCAGAGAGCTCACACACACTCCAAAGAGAAGCTCAAATCAAAGTTGCTTCCCACATGGATTCCTGCAATACTCTGGGCAGAAATTTATAGCATTTTCCTGGGAGAGCTTGCAGGAGGTTGCCCTTTGACACCCTGCCACTATATTGAAGTCTCTGTTCAAGGAGCTTGATGGGGGCAGCACTCGGATGAGTGGTTCGGAGCATCCTCTGGCCGTGAAGGAGCCTCATGGTGGCTGAGGGGACGTCCCTCGTGCAACAAACAAATCTGAGGGTAAGCAGATCATTTAATCAGGAGTTTGCCAAGCAGTGCCCAGTCCCAGGCAGGGGCAAGGCTTGGGGCCACCAGTCACCATGGCTGCAGCCACAGAATGGACACCCGGTGGTCCAGCCCAGCACTGACCCAGGAGGTGCAGACAGCGGCCCCTGGACTCACCACCGGGAATGCAGCCCACAGGCGGGCACCGTGCCCACACACCTCATTGGGCAGCGCCTCACAGACACTGCAGGGTGAGCGGACGTTCTTTGTGAGGATGGACCGTGGTATCTGGAACAGTCTCCACCACGGAAAGGAAGCGTGGCGGGGAGGAGACGGGGTGGCCACGGGCCTTCCGCAAGTCCTGTCTACAGCTTCAGGCGAGTGGACGTCTGAAGGGAGGACTAAGGGGTCTGAGCCAGCCATGCCCGGGAGCCGTGGGGCCGGGGGTCCAGGAGAGTGAGGGCCTGAGCAGCGGGAAAAAGACAGTTCCTCAGGAGGGATGCTCTGCAAAAGACCCGCCCCACACTCCTCATTAGTCAAGTCACCAAAAGTACAGAAAGACCGAGAAACTGTCACAGCTGCAGGAGCCAAGGGGGACGTGAGGCTGAATGAGTGTGGTGTCCAGGGTCGCCTCCAGGGCAGAAAAATGACGTCAGGCAAACATGAAGGAGAGCAGAGTAAAACACAATCTTTAACTGATGACGCTACATCAGCATTATGAATTAGGTGTGGCGAATGTACCCTAGGAATGTGCGATGCTAACAGCAGGGGGTTCTGGGTGTGGAGTATGCTGAATATGTCTACATAGCTTAGCCACTCTTCTGTAAATCTAAAATTATTCTAAAATAGAAAGGCTGTTCAAACTTGAAGTATAAATCCATCACGTCTGTGCCTGTTGTGGGTGGTTTGGGAGGGGCGCCTCTGACCCAGGACTCAGCCCCCAGCTCTGCCTTCTCAGTCTGGCTGAAGCCTGGTACCCACAGGGCATCCTCACCTGCCCACTCAGGGACCCCTTGGGATTTGCAAGTTGATCTCTGAAAATGTTCATTACAGGTTCCAACAGCAGAAAGGGATATAAATTCTGGCATATTATAATATAGTTTACAGTGAAACTGTTACGTCATTATTAAACACATCACATGGAATCTGAATGCCAAGGCTTACCATACCCACCATCTCCCCATCTTAAAAATTCACAGACAAGTTCTTAACAGCCAGAAATCTTTCACATGTCTGTTTGCTTCCTCTTAAACTCGTATGCCCATTCCCCGTCTCCCACGGAACTTTATCCCCACGGGGTCGACGTTTACGCTTGGAATTGTGCTGTTCCTCATCCTCTCACTCTCCTCTGCATGAGAACATTGATATGAATATAACTGTTTGTTTCCAGTGACCATGAGACTCTAATGTCAAAAATAACTTTCTTCCGGATTGAATTTTGCTACGCTGTTACGCTGTTACAAGTACGCAACTAATCAGAAGAACATAAATGTTATCCGTATCTCGATGAACACATAGCAAGCATAAAACGCATCTTTATTAGAAGTGCCTCATTGGATGAAATGGACGGGGCTGATTCTTCCACACGGTTCATTTATCCTCGGGTGACTCCATTCTGCTAGGAGGGGGCTGGGGGCAAGGACTGATTCTGCGTCCGTTGATTTCCTGTAGGTGTGTGAGCTGAGAAAGCGTGAGGATGAGCGTGGCGCTCAGACCCAGGGTCTGCTCAGCTGTGCTCCCAGTCACCTGGCCCTCACACAGCAGCTCAGGGCAGGCGAGGTGGACCCCACATACGGGTGTGGGCACACCACTGCCCCCCGCCTCCACACAGAGCACCCCCGGGAGGCAGCCTCGCTCTCTGTCACCAGAGGATCCTGGCACACACGCACCCCCTCCCAAAAGACGCAGCGCCTGTCCCACTCCCGGGAAAGAGCCCTTTGGCTGTTGGTGTCGAAAACACTGATTTTGTCAAGTTTCTCCACTCCCCAGGCAGAAACGTCAGTCCCTCCACATCCCTTCCGCACTTCGGGAGGAGACAGCCCAGAGGAGGTCAGTGCCAAACCCACTCTGTCCTGCGAAGGGCTCTCCTCACAGCCCAGGTGACCTCTGGTGCCCAGCATCCTGGAGGGGAGGGTCAGCCTCGAGGCAAACGTGGGCATCTGGAGGGCACCAGGCGGTGGGCCAGGTGTCTCTGTGGGGCGGAAGGAGTCCCAGGAAATAGGGACGGGGGTCTTCCCAACTGTGCACAGCCACGATGTCTCCGGGCACGGTCAGAGCTGCAGAGGTCAATAAGGAAACAGCATGGTCTGCCTGGACCTCTAGAACTTTCTCCCACAGGCCCTCTAGAGTAGGCCAGGCTGTGGGGAAGGGGCAGCCTGGGCTCCTGGTCCAGCGGGTGAAGGGACCATGAGTGAGGAGGCCAGGACCCTGAGAGAGGCCTCAGCAGAGGGGCTGGCAGAGGTGGTTACAGGACAGAGCGGCCGAGCCCTTACCAACCCGGGCCCTGGACCCCAGTCCAGCTCTGAGCCTCGGTGAAGGCCGATGGTGAGCCTTCCTGATCCTGGCAGCCTCAGCCCTGAATGACAGGCCCCCTGTGTAGACTTTCCAAAGACGAAACCCTGTCAGGCAGAGGCAGTGAAGGGCAGTCACAGCTGATGCCCGTGCGGCCCTCGCGGGGTGTCAGCACAGCCCAGGGCTCTCCTAGACTCACTCACCAGCCCCGGGAAGGACCCCCGCACCACCCCCCAACCCACATGGAGAGCCCGCACTGGGCAGACCGGGGACACAGCAGAAAGTCAAGTGCAACTTCACAAGGGTCCCCGACACCAGCTTAGGGCCATCGTCAGAGCAAGACGCAGGCACATGCCAGTCCCCGGGGGAAACGTCTACACCTTCTGCAGCCCTGGTGGCTGGGCCAGGAGGCAGCCACACCATACCCAGGGCAGACACGTGCCCAGGGCGCCCGAGGGTGGCCACTGCCTGCTCCCACCCTTCCAGGACACACCCAAAGCACATCCATTGGCAGAGCCCCAGGCCTCCCACCTGGAGGTCTAGAAATCCAGCTTGGGACAGAGGGCCCCAGGGGACACATTTCAAGTCCCTAGGTCTCAGTACGCCTTCTACTTTTGGTGGCAGCAAAATAATTACTCATAATAGTATTGATAGATTAGGGCTTCCCAGGTGGCTCAGTGGTAAACAACCCGTTCGCCAATGCAGGAGACGCAGATTCAATCCCTGGGTTGGGAAGATCCCCTGGAGGAGGGCATGGCAACCCACTCCAGTATTCTTCCCTGGAGAATCCCATGGACAGAGGAGCCTGGCGGGTTAGAGCCCACAGGGGTCGCAAAAGTCGGACACGACTGAGCATGCACACACACGCACACAATCACAGATCAGCAGTTCTGCCTCTGGAATCAAAGGCAGTCACGGTGCTGGCTGCGCGTGATGACAGAGCAGGCACAGTCCCGCTGGGCAGGAAGGTGCTGCGTGGAGGCTAGCACCCAGCCGGGGCCAGCCGGAGGACCATCCCCTCGCAGGCCCCGGGCACACGCTGACCTGCCTGATGCGTCCAGTGTAGCAGAGACCACAAGAACCACACGCTACAGAAACCCACCACTGACAGCAACAGCACAAGCCTCAGGGAAGTCCTGAGTAGATGGTCCACTGGGTTTTGGAAAGGCTTTTAGGCTGAGAAGTAACAGCAGCCTAATTTTTCTTACATCTGATAAGCTTATTCTTGCAATTTGAAGCAACCAAACACAGAATTGCATTTGCCATTTTAGCTGAGCTACAAATCCCATAACTGCTCCTTTAAAAGAGACTGAGGGTTTGTGATACTGCCTAAAGAATCAAAGGACAATTATTGGCAAAAAACAAAAAGCTTAAAAGCAATCCTAGGCATACCAGTCCCTTGCCACAGAGATCTCTTAAATAAAAGGAGTCAGGACAAGAGGAAACTATAGGCTTACATTTCCTTTGTCTTGGGTCCTGACTCCTCACGTATTTGCAACCTTCCGTCTGTGCCAGGGACATGGGTCTGGACTGCTAACAACGCCTGCAGCTTTGCGGGGCTCCCTTGGAGTTGAGCGTCGTAATTAAAATTCGCAGCAGATGCTACGTAATCTATGTACAGAGGGAAAACAGAGAAACAAAGAAACACACCAGCCCCAGTAAACAGCTAAAGAGAATTTCAGATAACAAAACAAACAGAAAGGGAATGGCGGAACAGAATCACCATGACAATGGAAGGAAAAGATCCGCCCGGGGGCGCCTCCAGGGTCCCCCCCTCACCCAGGCGCTGCTCAGATGGGCAGGACATGAGCCAGGGGAGATGCCACAGGTGCCACGTCTTTGTCCCTGGAAGGGACCGTGTGCCCTGAAAGGCTTGCTCTTCTGCCAACCATCAACCTAAATTCTAGAAGAAAATGGAAAGACTGGGCAATTTCCTATTTTCCGCAGTTGCCGAACAGTGGACAAGTCGCTTCCCTGACCACCAAGACCACGAGCCCCCAGCCCTGTGTTACAGGGAGAAGGACCCTGAGCCAGGCGGGGCCCCCAGGGTCTTCCTTTGAAGGCTCTGCTCACAGGGTGCCTCCTTCACGGCCCCGACCCTGATCCCTCCCCTCCCAGGCCCTTCCAGCTCAGCAAGGACATCTGCTGAGAGGGTGTGGGCAGGGTTCATGCGACGGCCTGGGAAGTGAGAAGTGAGAACCTCACAGTGGCTCAGGACAGTCGTCCATCGGCAGGCACTGGCCCAGCGGGGGGTCACCCGTTCTCCGTGCTGGAACCGTCCCCAGGGACAGGCTACTTGGAGACCCTCTCCTCCATTCCCTGGCAGCCCTGCCCCAAGGAGGGAGGCGGCAGAATGAGAGACAAGTTCGGTCCTTCAGAAAATAGCATCTGAGGGTTCTTAGCGCTTCCACCACGCCGCTTAGATGAGTGCATTCATTTGGCTTAAAGTGTAACCATGACGTTCTGCAAACATCTATTCAAATACATGCTCCAAGATCACCTTATCAAGGAGACCAGGCCCATGTTCTAGGGGAAAAAGCAGCTCCCCATATCCGGGCCCTGCCACCTGCCCCCCTCCCCTGCAGACCCTCGGCCGTGTTGGGCAGAGGACATGCTGACGGATAGGAGGCCGTGTGTCCCCATCCACCGGGGCTCTGCTGGGCTTGTCACGGGGCGCTCGGCATGGAGAACAGAGCTCAGCAAGTGTTTGTGACATGGAGGAGAAGGGGCAGCAATTACTGCTGTTCGCTGCCCCTGAATCTGCGAGGATTTAAGATGTTCAGTCCAGGTTTGCTTTAAACAAGAGCCGCGCATAGATCTTCACAGAGATACAGAGCTTCCAGGCAGCTCAAGGTCCTTCCGTGCTTTCCAGAACATAACATCGCCGATGCCACAATCCTGAAGGTCCACCAAGACGTGGAGGAGCCAGGCTCACCAAGGCTGCAGGCGAGCCGGTCCATCCAGGCCCCCGTGCCAACCCCAGGCGCTTCCCGCATGCCCAGACCCAGCGCAGAGTTGGGATCACAGCCAGTTGTTGCCCAAAGAACCACCTCAGGCTCCCAGAGGGCCTCCGCCTTGCTCTGGCTTGCTTGTAAAAAGTGATTTTTCTCAAGCAAACATCGGCCTCCTCCTCTCACTGGAGGTTGAAATAGCTCTCCTCACTTCAAAAGGCACTGTTGTTTACCACCAGTTCCTACTGCATGCAAATGTCTCTGAAAACAGAGATACAATCACAGCAGATAATTGAAATTTCAAAATACCAAGAACCTAGAGTTTTAAGGATTTGGCTTTATAACAGAAACAAACAAAGGCCCGCCATATTGGCAAATAAAAGCTGACAGTTAAGAGAATTCGATTTGCATACCAAATATTTCATATTGATTGACACTGGATTAACTGGCAGCCAAGTCTGCTCTAAGTCGGCCATAACTGGGGAGAAGGCAGGGATGGACCCATCCAGCCCTTCTCCATGCTGTGGCCATGGAGCTGAGCGCTAGCCCCCCAGAGCTCACCTGCTCAGCTGCTGAGGCAAGTGCAGAACCTGTGAAGCGCAGGGAGGCAGAGAGTGAAGCCACATCACCTACCGCCCCACCTGGGTCACGTCCACGGGGACCTGCCCCCCCACAGGTGGGTAAATTCGGGGCGTTCACACTACCACGTGGCTCCCAGGGCCACTTCAGAGCTTGGGTGATGGGGACACGGCCAGGAAACCAGGAGGATTTTACAGTAAGGGAAGGGCTTGCTTGGACGTCTCTAAGACCACAAAGCGGGGCGTCTCCTCTCGGCCACCTCCTCAGCATCCTCGCATCCTCCCCCACCCCCACTGTCCCCTCACGGGGGCAGCTGCCCGGGCCCTGAGCTCTGGGCACAGTGTGGGCTCCTGCAGGTGGTCAGCAGGGCAAGTGGCCACTGAGAAGGACTCTCCTCCCCGCAGGCTGGAGCCGATGCCACTTCCTTGCACAACCCCAGGGGGCGCCACTGTTCTCAAAGCATCCAGCACCAAGGGTCCTGCCTGGAAGAAGCCCACCCAGACAGAGGGGCAGGGCTGTGCCTGGGAGGAGTGAGGGAAAAAGCAGACCAGTCAAGCAAGTGGAGGTGGGGAAGACAGCGTCACAGAATGAGCCTCGTCTCTGCAGACATGGAATCAGAGTATATGGACTTGGGACTCCACGTAAGTGCTCTGAGCAGAGATGTGTCCTAGCCCACAGCCGCCTGAACCATCCACCCCCTCCAATCAGGAGGCAGCAAAACAGGGTTCCAGAACCATCTATGCTGCTTCCTGGTGACCTGAGCTCACATCACTCTTCCCTAAACGCGTATTTCATGCATTGGAGGGGCGGGGGGTCCTCCCCCGTCATTTACTGATTGTGGAAAGAAGGGCCTCTTCATGAGTTATTGCACCAATTCATGGACCAGGTGATTCTCTTGGGCAGAGCAGAGAAGCAGAATCCTATCTTTGTGGATTCCGTGGACAGGACGACTCTGTGGAATTCCACAGAAAGGAGAGCAGCAAGGCTTGGGCCCTGGCTGGGGGCGAGGGTGGCAATGGAAGGGAAGGGGTCCTACCAGATGCAGCCCAGAGCCCCAGGCACAGACCCCAGGGAAACTCTGAGATCAAAGAATCTAATGAAGAATAAAACTTTGCAGAGAACAGCGTGGCCACACCGCACTGAGGCTGTGCTGCTCCTGTCTGGTTTGCGGCTCCCAAGTTCTCAACGCCACAGTCCTGCTCAAAGCAAAATGTGACGTTCATGATATTAATCACCTGTCAACTTACTGCAGAGGCAATTATAACGCAGTTGATTATCGCCATCTAACACGTCTTTGAAAGATTTGGCCCATGCCAAAGTAGCCTGCGAGATTTCTCTCCATCTGATTACCTTTGAGGGCTTCCCAGGTGGTGTGAGTGGTAAGGAACCTGCCTGCCGATGCAGGAGACATAAGAGGCGCAGGTTCAATCCCTGGGTCGGGAGGATCCCCTGGAGGAGGGCATGGCAACCCGCTCCGCCTGGAGAATCCCCATGGACAGAGGAGCCTGGTGAGCTATAGTCGGTGGGGTCGCAAAGAATCAGACACAACTGAAGCAACTTAGCATGCATGCACGCAATCACTTCTGAATGCAGCCCGCAACTTCACTCCCCGGAATCCTGATGCTCTGAAGCCACCAAGTGAAACCGAGGCATAATCTTAAGAATTTCATGGAAACAGGACATGAAACCAGGATTTAGCCAAGCAAGCTCGAAATGAGCCTACTTTAATTCTCTTTTTCTGAAAAGTTCTTTAATTAAAACACACTTCCTGAAATAGTTTTAAAAAACAAATATGTTCTGAAAAAAATAAAACTTGAGCATTAATCTAACTCTTATATCTCAGAGGGAAGGAAAAGCCACGATCCCCATCACTCTAGAGAAGGGTGAAGACTGCCCACAAGACCAATCCCAGGGTGCCTCTTCCAGGAAGCCTTCCCGATTTTCCCCAGGCACAACTCCTCTTCCCAGCCCCCTCTGACCGAGACAGCATTTTGCCTTTCTGAGACATGATAGAATATGCTTTGGAAAGTATGAAGTGCTGTATGAACATCCCATGTGGTTGCCACCTGTTCCCTGCTATCCCGCTTCAGCTGAGCTCAGATAACAAGGGATATTAGCCAAGAAGAAATCTCCCCCAAAGGAGGTCAGTAATGGCAGGCAGGCTGGCACGGGGAGAGTGAGGGGCTGGAGGCCAGCGGCCCTGCCTCTGCAGCCAGTGGTCCCATGTCTGGACAAGGCGGGCAGGTGCCAGGAGCAGCGGCTGTGGCCAAGGCTGGGACATCTCTGCCGTCCACTGGATGGAGTGTTCTTGTTTAGGACAAGTGACATAAAGTGGCAGGCTCCCTCCTCCCCCCAGCTTTTCTGGAACCAGAGACAGAGAGAGGGGGTTCGGATGAGCCTCTTGGGTCAGGACGAAGGAGGGAGACCGCCTGGGGGTGAGGCGGCCTGCTGGCCCCAGTTGCACCAGCAAACGCTGTGACCCTGAGCAAGTCACAGTCCCCAGCGGGTGGGGCCACAGGAGGCCATCCCCAAGGTCCGACCCGCTTCGAGAGCGACGGATCTAAGCAGGGCCCGCAGGAGGATTCTCTCACCATAACGTATGTTGTATTTATTTGAAGTAAAGAATCAAGATAAATAATCAGCAGAGCTCTTCTCTAGGGGCAGAGAGCCGGGTGCAAGGAGGGTGCTCACAACTATTTACTACCTTTTACGCTAGGTTTTACATTCTAAATTCTATTTCCCACAGCAAGAATATTGTGGGCTTCCCTGGTGGCTCAAACAGTAAAGAATCTTCCTGCAATTCAGGAAACCCAGGTTCAATCCCTGGGTCGGAAAGAGCCCACCCCGGAGAAGGGAATGGCTACCCACTCCAGCATCCACGCGCCCCATGACCCCCCCCCCCAGATCCCTGCTCTCAGACGTCTTTGCTGGGGTTCAGGGAAAGCTCCGGAGGGCAGGCGAGGAGCAAGAACAAGGTGAAAACCTGAGCCCATGTGATCTCTGCTCAAAAGTCCAACCCCGGGCACTGCGCTCAGGCTGAAGCCCCCGGTGATGCTGCAAACTGGGGGCGCCGTGAGCGTGGTGGGCAATCTTCACGGAGCACCTAGCCGGCTGCAGGCCCAGGATAAGCGTCCAGGAGGGGATCCATCATCAGGCCCTTCAGAGACAGAGGCTCAAGCTCCCTGAACCCCCAAGAGCGTCCCCAGGGCTCAGTCTCTGGTGCTGGAGCCAGGCCAGGAGCCCACTCCCCCGCCCACAGAGGGCAGGGCTGAGAGAAAGGGCATCGGATCCATGTACCCCCTGTAACAAGTTCCTCCCTGAGTCCCACAGCGAGCGTCACCACTGCCTGGGCACGCGGACCACACCACACCCTCACAGTTTTGAGTTAAAATCTTGGCAACATGAGCTGCCAGGTCTCATGGTGCCCATGTCAAAGGACTTGGGCATTGATTCTACTGGTTTAGATGTGATGGACGCTTGCGCTGCTTTCAGGCATTTAATTCATGTTACAGGTCAGATCTGTGGTTATCGGGAGACTGTAGTTAAAAGGGTGATGAGCGATGAAAGAGCCGCAGTCAAACCAGAGAATACTTGGCTGCTTCCGAAGGTGATCAATGGGGCAATGTGTCGCTCCGTTTTCATTGTATCTAATGATGCTCTGACTTTAAGTAAACTGTCCTTGCAAATATGATCATGTAATTGGGGCATCTGTCTTGCTTGTTATTTGGCAAACGTGTCCTTTCAGCGCCAGTCCAAATGAAATTTGGGGAATTTGGCTAATCACAGTCTAACAGATGTTTTGTCCAGTTCTACACGATCTTAATTTTAACAGACACAAATCCCTCCACTCCTTGATGCTCTAACTAGCATCTCTCCACGCTGATATGGAACAGAGAAGGTGAGAAAACAAAAATTTTATCACATTGAGTCTTGATCCCGTAGCTTTAATTAATTTAACCAGGGCCCCACTAGACCTCGATAGCAGCAATTATTTGAAGTGAACCTCGAAAAACTATTTCTGTACTGTACTCAGCAGCCTCCCAAAGCCGACATTTAAATATTCTACAGCGGAAGTTCACTGCTCACCCACATGGGCTCTAATGTAAAAGTCCATGAACACACAGAAATGGGAGTTTATTCCAACACACAGGAGATGCAAAAGGCAAGCACGCTTGCAAAAGACACTCTTCTAATCCTTACCAAGGACAGCGAGAACCTCATCGAAAGGGCAGTAACATCAGAGCCCTGCTACGAAGGCTCAAGGTAAAAACCAAACATTTTAATTATCCCTTTCTGCGGGAAAATCGGTTCTCTCTGCTTCGGACTGTAATTACCCAGGCGTCACGGTCTGCCTCTCTCCCAAGTGCTGGCTCTTTACCGGAGGTGACTGGCTTCTGGAAACAGAGTTCCCACTTTGCTCTGAATAAAAGTGAGACCTTTTTAAAAGCACATGTGTGAGGGAGATTAAAGGGAGCTAATAACACCATCACATCACGAGCTGAACGGAAAAGACACATTTTGACTAAGAAAGGAGACACTTCGGGCTCTAAGAAAAGCTTCCAGCGCACATTGTCTTGGCTTATCCTGTAACAAAATTATGCCTCTTTTCATGCATAAATTGGAAGAGTTTTCTATCATTGTGCTCGAAAAAACGCACCAGTCTTCTTGGTTTCCCGATTTTTAACAACAAGAATGTCCGCCCAGCCCCACCCGGGCTCCCTGGACAACTGCAGTGACAGCCAGCGCCCAGGCCTGGAGCTCCCCCGCTGCGGACCAGCCCTGGGATGCGGGCATGTCAGTCACCTCTTGACTCCTCGTCTCTTTATCCCAAAATGGGGACAGTAGAGCACCCACCTCCGGGGGTGCTGGGAGGAGCAGACGAGCTGATGGACACTTGGGGACCAGTGGGCGTTGCGCTTATTTCCACGGAGGACCCTCCCTGGAGGAGCCGCCAGATGGGTCAGGCCAGAACCCACGGCCCTGGCCACCCCCTGCCCTGTGCGTCCCTCCCCCACCCCTCCAGTAGCCTCAGAGCCCCCGACAGTCCCCCGCCCCCCACACGCTTCCCCCACCGTCATGAATGAAGGACACCCAAGCGACCATGGCCACGGCACCAGGAAGGAAGAGCAGCAAGCTGGGGACTCCATCTCTAAGCCCCACGGGGGTGCCCCATCAGCCTCAGCCATGTCCGCCACCCTCTGGAATCGAGCACAGACAGATATTCCTCGACGTCTATGCCCCCGCAGGTCAGCCTGGTACACGGCGGCTGACCCATCAGCCCGAGACGGACACACACGCGTGTCTGCACTCCCAGGACTCTTAAAAAAAAAACAACTTTCTTGAACCACACTAAATTCATTCTGACTTTTAAAATACTGATGTGAAAGCTATCTGTGTCGATGTGTTGAGATTTCTTAGTCTGCTTTTAAGTAACTGTGAAAACACCCAATTGAAAAAGAGATTTGCTTCTGCCATGGCACCTAGGAAGCATGTAGTGCAAAGAACTCAGGCTTGGAGGCCAGAATGTGCATCCCAACAGGAGTCCGGGACCCCAGCCGACAGGGGTGCAGAGAGAAGGCCCCAGAGGCACTCTGGTGATGGCCGTGGTGCAGGGCAGAACATCAATTTTATCAATAATTGCTGACCCAGTACTTTTCAAAAAGAGAGTGTCAAGGGCACAGTAAGAAGTGACCCTGAGGGGCTTCCCTGGTGGTCTAGCAGTGAAGACTCTGCGCTTGCAATGCAGGGGGTGTTGGTTCGACCCCTGTCAGAGAATTTAGACCCCACATGCCCAGTGGCTCGGCCAAAAGAAAGAAGTGACAGTGGTGTCCACTGACCAGCCAGCTTCCAGTCCCCAACATCAGAAAGGACAAAGCAGCGTCTCAGAGGGCCTGCCGCTCACCCCCAGGCAGCACACACGAGGTCTTCAGCAGAGCCGTGCCCACCGGGCCCCAGGGGTGGGCGATCAGCTGCCCGCAGCATCCTGGACCTGCACTCCAGGAGGCCTGAGGGCCTGCGCTGGGGTGAAGGGAGGAGGCACGGCCCCCACACCCAGGTCCGAGAAGCCTGAATCCCTGGGTCCCAAACACACTTAAGCCAAATTTCATTTCTTCCATGTTCTGGACTGCAGTGAGTAAAGCAGAGAAGGTGACGAAGGGGGACCCAGCTTAGAGTCCATCTTATGACCCTGAAAGTTTCTCCAGAGCCTCTTGGGATACACAGGATCCAGCTGCAAAGCCAAGATTGAGGACCGACCTAACAGAGAACCACTATAAGCCAGCCGCACACTTCACAACCCACCGCAGACGGACGGACACTTCCAGCCTGCGGCCCTGCGTTCCCAAGCCAAATCTGAATCAGGTTCTCTCCCCTTAAGGGACACAGGAAACAGTTTGACATGTGGCTAGGAATGAAATTCTGCAGCCTGAAAGGGTGACGATCATATCCTGGGGATTGGGAAGAAAAGTCCACTGAACTGATGCTCATGACACTACAAAAATGTTTTGTAAAACATCAGACTCAGGCTACCTGAGACTCAGGCTTCCCTGGTGACTCAGACAGTAAAGCGTCTGCCTGCAATGCACAAGACCTGGGTTCGATCCCTGGGTTGGGAAGATCCCTTGGAGAAGGTAATGGCAACCCATCCCAGTACTCTTGCCTGGAGAATCCCATGGATGGAGGAGCCTGGTGGGCTACAGTCCATGGGGTCGCAAAGGGTCGGACACGACTGAACGACTTCACTTCAGGCTATCTGATCTCAATTCATGATAAAGTTATAACAATTAAAATAGTGCAATGTTGGTATAAAGATAGACAATTAGATCAACTGAACAAAATAGACTCTATAGATATATGGACAACACAACTGAATCTTGACAAAGATACAATGCAAATAAGGAGAAAAAGGCAGTCTTTTTAAAAACAGTTCTAGAACAACTGGGTAGCCAAGTACAAAAAATAAAAAGAACTTCAATCCATACAGCAAACTATATACAGAAATTAATTCAAATTGGGCAAAAGACTTAGATATAAAACCCAAAATTACAACACTTCCAAAGAAATATAAGATAAAATCTTAGTGACCTTGAGTTAGACAAAGATTTCTTAGATATGACACTATAACCGCAATCCATAAAATAATAAATCAATAAATGGGACCTCATCAAAATTTAAAGCTTCTGCTATTCAATAGACACTGTCAAGGAAATGAAAAGGCAAAGCACAGCTTGGAGAAAATACTTCAAAGTATTTGCTGTTGTTCAGTTGTTCAACTTTGTGACCCCATGGACTGCAGCACACCAGGCTTCCCTGTCCTTCACTATCTCCCGGCGTTTGCTCAAACTCATGTCCATTGAGTTGATGATGCCATCCAGCCATCTCATCCTCTGCCGCCCCCTTCTCCTCCTGCCCTCAATCTTTCCCCAAATCAGGGTCTTTTTCAATGAGTTGGCTCTTCAGATCAGGCGGCCAAAGGATTGTAGCTTTAGCATCAGTCCTTCCAATGAATATTCAGGGTTGATTTCCTTTAGGATTGACTGGTTTGATCTCCTTGCTGTCTAAGGCACTCTCAAGAATCTTCTCCAGCACCACAGTTCAAAAGCATCAATTCTTCAACACTCAGCCTTCTTTATGGTCCAACTCTTACATCCATACATGATTTCCAGAAAGACCATAGCTTTGACTAGATGAACTTTTGTCAGAGAAGTAATATCTCTGCTTCTTAATATGCTGTCCAGGTTTGTCATAGCTTCTCTGCCAAGGAACAAGCGTCTTTTAATTTCATGACTGCAGTCACAGTCCACAGTGATTTTGGAGCCCAAGAAAATAAAATCTGTCAGTGTTTCCATTGTTTCTCCATCTATTTGCCATGAAGTGATGGGACCAGATTTCCAAATTTGTTGGCATATTGAGTGCAGCACTTCAACAACACCATCTTTTAGGATTTGAAATAGGTCAGCTGGAATTCCGTTAGCTTTGTTCATAGTGATGCTTTCTAAGGCCCACTTGACTTCACACTCCAGGATGTCTGGTTCTAGGTGAGTGACCACACCATCATAGTTATCTGGGTCATTAAGACCTTTTTTGCACAGTTCTTCTGGTATTCTTACCACCCTCTTCTTATTATCTTCTGCTTCTCTTAGGTCCACACTATTTCTGTCCTTTTTTGTGCCCATCTTTGCATGAAATGTTCCCTTGATATCTCTAATTTTCTTGAAGGGATCTCTAGTCTTTCAAACTATATATCAAAAAAAGTGATTTGCATCCAGAATATATAAAGAGCTCTCAAAACTCAACAGAGAGAAAATATTTGCAAATTATGTGACTGACAGGGCATAATTTCCAAAATATACAAATAGCTCACACAACTCAACAACACAAAAAAATGAACAACCCAATCAAAAAAATGGGCAGAAGGCTTAAATAGACATTTCTTCAAATAAGACATATAGATGACCAGCAGACACATAAAAGATGCTCGACATCACTAATTATTAGATAAATTCAAATCAAAACTACAGTGAGCTATCACCTCACACTAGTTAGAAAGATCACCATCAAAAAGTACACAAGTAACAAATACTGGAGAGAGTGTGGAGGAAAAGGAGCCCTTCTACACTACTGGTAGGAATGTAAGTTGAGGCAGCCACTACAGGGCACAGTGTGGAGGTTTGCCAGAAAACTAAAAATAGAATTACAATATGATCCAGCAATCTCACTCCTGGGCATATATCCAGACAAAACTCTAGTTCAAAAAGATGCATGCGGCTCTATGTTCAGAGCAGCACTGTTCACAACAGCCGAGAAATGGGGACAACGTAAATGTTCACTGACAGATGAATGAATACAGAAGACAGGGTACACGTATACAATGGCATCCTACGCAGGCATTTAAAAAGAAAGAAAGAATGCCATTTGCAGCAGCATGGATGGACCTAGAGATTGTCATACTAAGTGAAGTAAGTCAGACAGAGAAAGACAAATATCATATGAAATCGCTTATATGTAGAATCTAAAATAGGACACAAAACTCAACCATGAAAAAAAGTGGACAGAAGATATACAGATTCTCCATCAAAGAGGAGATATTGATGGCAAATCAGCACACGAAAAGATGTTCCACACCATGGATCATTGAGGAAATACAAATTAAAACCACAGTGAGAGACACTGCAGCCTATCAGAGCCGCTGAATCAGTCAGACTGGCACTCTTAAGAGACTGTGGAGAAACGGGAATGGAAAATGGTGCAACCACTTCAGAAAACAGTTTCTTCAATGGTTAAAGTTTAAAGGTTTGGCAACCTAGGATTCAGCTGTTCCACTCACAGATGTTTTTATTCAAGAAATGAAACCACACATCCATACAAAGTCCTGTGCATGAATTTTCAGAGCCATTTTATTTGCAAGAGCCAGAAGCTGTAAACAACCCAAATATTCCTCAGCAGGTGAATGGATAAGGTAATTGTGATGTATCTATGCCATGGAGTTCAACTCAGCAATAAAAAGGATGCAGCCTCGATGCTCTCATCAGCATGGATGAACCTGAGAACAGTTAGTTTGATTGAAAGAAGCTGGACGAGAAAGAACACATACCCTCGAGTTCCATCTTTATAAATTCAGAAGATTCAAACTATGATACGGTGACAGAAAGCAGGTTGGTGGAGGCCTAGAGGCACGAGGGGGTTCAGAAAGGGGAGGGAGGGATCTCCAGGGGCACAGGAAGCTTTCAAAGGTGAGGCTGTTTTTCTTGATAGCAGTGGTGGTTTCAGGAGTACATGCACCTGCCAAACATTAATTGTGTCTGTTTACCGCGTATCAATTAGACCTCAAAAAAGCTGTGAAAACCATGCTTGTGAAAATAACAAATACTAGCTTTTAAATAACAGTCTTGTAAACTCTGCAAGAGCTTTGTAAAATGCTTATGATAAGCTGTTATAAGATGAACAGAAATTTAAATCGTATTCCTAGGTTAGTTATGTTTATGAAAGAAAAACAGCTTTGTTGGCCAAGAAATGACTTGGCCGTGCTTATATCTGTGTGGTGAGGCTGGGACAATATTTTTCCCAAATTCTGATCATGTGTTGATGCCTGTTTTAGTCCAGCAGCACCTGTTTCTCAGGAGGGGAAGGCTGGGGGAGGAGGGTGTGTTTCCACGTCTCAAACACAAGGGCCGGGTCTGTGCCCTCGGAGGTGGGCGGGGGGGGTTATGCACAGAGCACAGGAAGTCTGCAGCTCCCTGCTGATGGCTGGTGCCCATTTTTCGTGACCAGGAAAACCAGCCCCTGCCCTCCACCCCTCACCAGCCCCCACCCGCGCCTGGTCCTAACCCAGTCTGCCCTCAGCACTGCAGCCCAAACGCGCTCAGGATTTGCTTGTCAGCTGCCAGGCCTGACGTCTCAAATTTACCTCCTCACTCAGCCTTTTGAGAGATTGATGTGCTCAAGGAAAATAGAGTCTTGCCCTTCAAAACCACCATCAGCTTGAACGGTGACTTCAGACTACTGCAAACAGCTCCGCTGAGACTTCCCAGGATCCTGGAGGAGCTCAGTTAGGGTCCCAGAGGTAACAGTGTGAAAAGAGAAAAAGCAGAGCTGGTTCCCACTCAGCAACCAAAGACTAGTTCTTGCTCTTGAATAATTAAAACACACTGATTTAAAAAAAAAGGGGGGGGGTGGGAGGAAGCAATAATACTAAAAGCTCATTAATGAAGAACTTCACCCCGGGCCAGACACGGTGCTGAGCGTCTCAAGTATGTTTACCCACTGATTCTCCCCACTTGTCAAGCCCTGCATCCAGAGCCCAGAGAAGCACAGAGATGCTAACGGTCTCGGTATAGCAGCAAGGCGGGAGACAGGATGGGAGCCCTGGGAGCCTGTGTCCCTGCAAACACCCAGAACTGCCATCCGGGTG
The DNA here is from genome assembly GCF_054371585.1 of Giraffa tippelskirchi. Lineage (NCBI taxonomy): Eukaryota > Metazoa > Chordata > Mammalia > Artiodactyla > Giraffidae > Giraffa > Giraffa tippelskirchi. The sequence goes on from NC_137276.1 coordinate 2,408,018, forward strand.
ACCCAGACCACGGACAGAGGGGGCCAGCGCCTTCGCCCTACTCAGGGAGCATCAGCATAGGTTCCGCCTCCCCACCCCCCACCCTGAAATGGGCTGGGTGATGCGGGGCCCGCAAACGCCACCGGCAAGTGCCAGCTTCACGGCTCGAAGCCCGCCTGTCTGCGTTTGCCCAAGTCGCTCCCAGTTCCTTCCGCCCCCTCTCTTTCTCATGTCTCTCTTCTCCAGATCACGAGCCACGGCATACTCCCTGATGCTGATCCCCAGAACTTAAAACAGTAGCTTTAGAATCGCTAGTCCATGCTAACCCATGCCCCTGTGAGAAGCAAGCCCGCAGACGTAGAGGTCAGACGTGGCTGGTTTTTGTCTCTGTTCAGAAGTCACCTGGTGAGTCCCCCCGCGTGCCCCTCGCCCTGCCCTGATGCGGGTTGCAAAGCACATCAGTTTACTTTTTCCTGTGTTCTGTTCCAGACTGCCCCACCCGCCGTCCTTGTTGATCTGCCTGTTCCCTTACCGGAGCAGCAAAATACAACAGGGTTCCGAAGCTGGCAACAGTGAGATGGGGGTGGGGACACAGCACCCCCTGCTCCCCTTTCCTCCTGTTCTTTCAGCCAATCCCACCCACTCAGGGAGGCACCAGCCCCAGGGTCTCTGCGTTACCCTTCTTTGCCTGCGTGCGGTTGGTCTGTTTCACAAACGAACAAACGCAGGTATGTTTTCCTAATCGCCCCCTTTCTTACTTATACAAACAACAGCATACTGCATTCTTCTGCACTTTGCTTTTTCCCCACTTAATAGTATATCCTGGATATGATTCCATACCCGTTTATGGGAACCTTTCTCATTATTTTTTAAAGCTGTATAGTAAATACTTCATGGTTTGCATATGTCAGGGATTATTCAGCCACCCTCCTATGTAGGAGCATTTAGGTTGTTTTCCATATTTTATAATTGCAAACAATGATTACAGGGATTGTATTATAAATGTGTGCTTTCATATTTTTGGAAGTGTATCATCAGTGTAAATTTCTAGAATGGAGATTACTAGGGCAAAAAAAGAACACGAATTTTTTTCAGCTTTTGCTAAATTCCCTTCCATAAAAGTACAAAAATTTACATTCCCGTCAGCAAAATATGTTTCCCACAACCTCGCCAGCAGAGTGGGGATATTTATTTTCACATTTTTGTCCATCCATTAAGAGAGAAATGAGCCCCCGGTGTAGTTTTATTTTGCATTTATTGCTTTACAAGGTTGAAATCTTTTCGTATGTTTAAGGGCACAATTAATACCTCACCTCTGGTCCAATGTTGAACAGTGGTGGGGAGCGTGGGTATCTTTAACTGTTCATTTTGGGAAATCTCTCCCCATTTAGTAAGTTGCATGTTGTAGGACTAAAGCATACATATTTTATCACGTTAATAAAGTGCCTGTCAGTTTCTACTTTCTTGAGTATTTTTATCAGGGCAAGTTATTAAATTTTCTAAGACTCGTCCAGCATCTAAGGAAAAAACCATATCTTTCCCTTTTAGATCCATTAATATATATTGTGTTCTATTAACGGATTCTTCAGTATTAGACCAACATTGAATTAACGGGAAAAAGTCCCACTTAGAGTATGATGCCATTTCCTTAACGTGATACCTGACTTGGCGTATTTCTGCCTTCCTCTTCAATGTTTCATTCAATTTTTTGGTTTACTTTGTGGTTCCTTTCCTAGCTTTCTGGGAAAAAAACTAATTTATTTATTTCCATCCTTTTATTTTTATCTACAAAAATATTTAAGGCTTTCTGTTTTCCTCTGATCGTGGTTTTAAATATAAACCGAAGATTTTGATACAAAGTGTTTCCATCATCATTTTTTATGAATTTGTAATTTTGGTTTGAATTCCCCTATAATTCAAGAGTTAACTGAGTTTTGACTGCTTGATGGAAGGGCCTCTTTCTGTCTGCTAGTACTCTGTACTTTTATTTCATTGTTATCAGAGAATGCTCTTTGTGACATTCCTGCTCCATGGAACTCACTACTGTTTTCAACAGAGCCTGACAAGCGGTCAGTTTTTGTTAACATTTCACGTGCGTTTTACGTGAATATGTGTTGATGATTATAAGAGTGCAAATTACAAAACAATATATCCAAAAATCTACTGTACTGACTATGCTCTCTAGGTCCTCTGCGTTCTGAGTCATCACCTCTTTATCTCGTACTAGGAGTGACATCTCAGCATCTTCCTTTTCTATGTCAGTCTCCTTGAATCTCTTCTAGCTTTTGCCCTTTAAAGGTAGTTGTTTACCTGTTCAGAAAGTGAATATTCATAATTATTATGACTTCATTGTGAAGAGTGACTTTTAGCAGTACAATATGTTTTTGCTTACATTTAATGCTTTGTGTTTGGATTTCTTCTAGGTCTAATGACTTTATTTTTATATCCAATGACCGTACATGTCATTACTTTCATCATCCTTGAGGCTTTAGGTATGTCTCTCGCTTTCAGCTCATATTTAAGACTTTCTTTCTGAAGCAAATTGAAAATCATCTTCTCCTACATGGTGAGTTAAACCCATTCACCTGTGTTGATAAGACTGATATATTTGGTTTAAACTCTGTCATATTATTTTTAGCAGCTTTATTGAGATATAAATTGCAAATCACATATTCACACACTTGAAGTGTAAAACTCAATGACTTTTAGTGAACTTACAGCACTATCTGATGAATGCAACAATCCAATTCTCAAATATTCCCATTACCCTCAAAACTGCTCGCCCATTTGAACTCACTCACTATTTCCACCCTTAGCAGAAGCAACTCTGCTAGTGAAAGAAGAGGCTGAAGCAGCTGGCTTAAAACTCAACATTCAAAAAACTAAGATCATAGCATCCGATCCCATCACTTCATGGCAAATAGATGGGGAAACAATGGAAACACTGACAGACTTCATTTTCTTGGGCTCCAAAATCACTGCAGATGCTGACTGCAGCCATGAGATTAAAAGACACTTGCTCTTTGGAATGATAGCTATGACAAACCTAGACAGCATACTAAAAAAGCAGAGAGATTACTTTGCTGACAAAGGTCTGTGTAGTGAAAGCTATGGTTTTTCCTGTAGTCACGCGTGGATGTGAGAGTTGGACCATAAAGAAGACTGAGCGTTTTCAAACTGAGGTGTTGGAGAAGACTCTTGAGAGTCCCTTGGACAGCAAGGATATCAAACCAGTCAATCCTAAAGGAAATTAATCCTGAATATTCCTTGAAAGGACTGATGCTGAAGCTGAAGCTGAAGTTCCAATACTTTGGCTACCTTATGCGAAGAGCTGACTCATTAGAAAAGACCCTGATGCTGGGAAAGATTGAGGGCAGGAGGAGAAGGGGACGACAGAGGATGAGATGGTTGGATGGCGTCACCGACTCAATGGGCATGAGTTTGAGTGAACTCCAGGAGTTGGTGATGGACTGGGAGGCCTGGCGTGCTGCAGTCCATGGGGTCGCAAAGAGTTGGACACAAAGGAGTAACTGAAAAACGACAATAAGCAGAGGCAAGTACGGATCTACTTCCTGTCTCCACAGATTTATCTTTTCTGGATATTTCATACAAATGGGACCACACAGTATGTGTATTCTTCGCCTGTCTTTTGTAACTTAGAATAATGTTATTGAGATTCATCTATACTGTAGGAAGGACCAGTGTGTCTTTCCTCTTTCTTTTTGAACAAAGAAACATTGTACACGTATATCACACTTTACTTACCTATCCGCCAGGTGGTGGAGACGGGTCCCTAGCACTTTCTGGCTTTTATGAGTGATGCTACCAGAAACATTCACGAACAAGGCTTCGTGTGGACATACGCCACCTTTACTCCTGGACGGATACCGACGAGTAGGACTGTGGGGTCTTACAGTGAATACATGCCTGACTTTTTAACCCCCTGGCAAACCATGTTCCAAGGTAGTTACACCACTGCCCTCGCCACCGGCAGGGTGGGGCTTCCTCTGTCTTCACACCCTGTCAACGTTTGTATCATCTGCTGTACTAGCGTCCCCGCAATGCGTGTGTTTACCTACTGCTATGTTTGAGGTGACTTTATTAAAAGTCCAATTTTCAGTTCCTCTTTCATACGTTGTGTGTATGGTATTTTATCCAAGAAATCTCTGCTGAACCCAAGGTCCTGAGCACATTTCCCTTAAAATTTTCTTTCAAAAATTCTGTAATTTTAGATCTGGCATTTAGCGCTATGATCCATTTCATATTAATTGTAAATGATATGACAAAGGTCTACGTTTGCCCTCGTGCACATGGACATCCAATTGCCCCGGCACCACTTATTGAAATAATACATTATTTGAACCTCTTAATTACTGTACATACTATGTTTGTTATTTTGTTATTTAAGTGATGTGTTTTCTTTGCTCTTTTACTTCTATTTTATTTATTTTGGCAGTTATGACAGTCTACATTTTTGTTTTAGAGGTTATCTTTGCTCATATCTTTTTAGCTGGTCTTATTTTCATTGATTGTTTGAAGTCCCATGTTTTATTTCCTTTTTATAGTAGCTTTGTATAGATAAAGATTGTCTGTGCTTTCGCATTTATGAAGCCAGGGGTGAAGATTTAGAGGGTTTATAAGATACCTAGTTGGCTTTCTGTTTGCTGTCGGTGTAGTGAAGTATGGTTCTCTGCCGAACGGATTATTTTCTCTTTGTGGAGAAAGGAGTGCATGCCCTTTGTTTTTCATGCAGGATCCCAGATTACCTCGGCTTCCTTCTCTCTTCCTGTGTTGTGTTCACAGGGCACCTCTCCTTCTGTTAACCCCTCACTCTTCCCAGAGCATTTACCTTTCAAGGCTGCTTCTGCACATCCAGGGCACACTTTCAAGTCTCTTTTCTGTCGCAAGTACTTTGATCTGGCATAAAGCTTTGTATTTTCATACTGAGAGTGACTTTCTCTTTCCAGCAGTGGCTTCAGATCAAGTTCAGACCCACCACCAGGTCCCTCCGCTCTGCGACCTGTGCTTACTCTCTGCAAAAGCAGGAAGAGCGTGGGAGTCAGCTCACTGCAGTCAGGGACTCTTTCCCTAACTGCTGGGTCCTGGTATTCGAGCCCTCGCTGTCTCCTAGTCACGCTGAGGACACTGGGTTTGCACAGCTTTGTGTTTCTTACTCTTCTTCCCTTTCCTGGGCCGCTCGGGGATGCGTTGGATGGTTTCAGTTTATGCAGTCATCATTGCCTCAGCTACCCAGAATTACCCAAGAAATTTATTCTTTAAAACTCTGAAAACTTATACTGGAAAAGGAATACAGGCATTTATCTAATATGTGTGAATAAATTTAAGATTATTAAAAGTAAAAACTGTCTTTCCTAAGTAGACATTCCTCCAGAGAAAATATACAAATGGCCAACAGGCACATGAAAACATGCTCAACTCAGCATCATTAAAATAATTATTGTTGCTGTTCAGCCACTAAATCGTGTCTGACTCTTTGCCACCCCGTGGACTGCAGCACACTGGGTGCCCCTGTTCTTCACTGTCTCCCGGAATTTGCTCAGATCAGTGTCCAGTGAGTCGGTGATGCCATCCAACCATCTCATCCTCTGTTGCCCCCTTCTCCTTTTGCCTTCCATCTTTCCCAGCAACACAGTCTTTTCAAATGAGTCAGTTCTTCGCATCAGGGGGCCAAATTATTGGAGTTTCAGCTTCAGCATCAGTCCTTCCAATGAATATTCAGAACTGATTTCCTTTAGGATGCACTGGTTAGATCTCCTTGCAGTCCAAGGGACTCTCAAAAGTCTTCTCCAACACCACAGTTCAAAAGCATCAATTCTTCGGGGCTCAGCCTTCTTTATGGTCCAACTGTCATATCTGTGCATGACCACTGGGAAAATCATAACTTTGACTAGATGTACCTTTGTCAGAAAAGTGATGTGTCTGCTTTTTAATATGCTAGGTTTGATATGTCTAGGTTTGTCATGGCTTTTCATTAGAGAAATGCAAATCTAAACCATCTCACACTGATCAGAACAGCCATCATTAAAAGCACCGCAAATAACAGACGCTGGAGAGGATGTGGTGAAAGGGACCCTCCTACAGTGCTGATGGGAGTATAAATTGATGCAGTCACTATGGAGGTGCCTCAAAACACACTAAACATAGAATTACCATACAATTCAGCAGTCCTACTCCCGGGAAGACAGTCAGGCAAAATCCTAATTCAAAAAGATACGCGCACCTTTGTGTTCATAGCTGCACTATTTACAACAGTCAAGACGTGGAAGCAACTAAGCGTCCATCAGCATTGGTGTTTCCAAAAGTAGGTGTAACAGTGGAGTCGGAGGCATGATTTTTGGTCCTAAACAAATCACATTTTTTAATTGAAATATAGTTAATTTACAATGTTGTGTTAATTTCAGCTGTATAGCAAAGTGGTTCACTTACAGATGTGTGCACATCCTCCTGTATGTCCTTCTCACAATGGCTGATCATAGGACGCTGAAGGCGATTCTCTGTGCTCTACGGGAGCACCTTGTCGCTTATCCATCCTACACACGAAACGCTTACCTTTGCGAAGCCCACACTCTCAGTCCTTCCCTCCCCGCACGTCTCTTCTCTACGTCTGTGAGTCTGTTTCTGTTTTGTAGATAGATTCATTTTGTGTCATAGTTTAGATTCCACGTGTAAGTGATACCGTATGGTATTTATCTTTCTCTTTCTGAGTTTCTTCACATAGTACAATAATCTCTACCATGTTGCTGCAAATGCCATTATTTCATTCTTTTATGGCTGAGTAATATTCCATTGTGTGTGTGTGTGTGTGTGTGTGTGTGTGACATCTTCTTTATCCATTCATCTGTCAGTGGACATTTAGGTTGGTTCCATGTCTTGGGTATTGTAAGCAGTGCTGCTGTGAACACTGGGGTGCACGGATCTTTCCAAGCTAGAATGTCTGTCTCTTACAGATGTCTGCCCAGGAGTGGGATTACTGGATCATATGGCAGCTCTACTCTCAGTTTATAAAATACTGCTGTGTTTGCTCTTAATTCCTTTCTGTATCCCCAAACTCCCACCTGGTATCATTTTTCTCTGCTTGTATAATAATAGTTTGTTTTTCTTCCACTGTTGTGTCTGTTGATTTTTCATTTCTCTTAAAATCTTTATTTGCCTTCATTTTTCAAAGATGTTGTCACAGCTTACAGAAGTCTAGGAGGCAGTTATTTTTCTTGAGTACATTAAACTTTATTTTTTCCTGTTATCTGAGTTTCATCAGTTTGTTTAAAAGTCAGCTGTCAATCTTATCATTCGTTCTCTGAAAATTATGTGTTGGGAGGGGGAGGTCGTTTTTGGCTCCTTTTAAGATTTTTCTCTTTTTTTATTTTAGCAGTTTTGCTATAATGTGCTTAAGTGTGGTTGTTTTTGTATTTATCCTAAATTTGATAATGTTCCCTGAATTCATCACTCAGTGTCTTTTATTATTTCCGCTCTTGTCTCCTGAGCCCCAGTTTTAAGTATAATATTATCTTCAGCCGTGAGGAAGTGCCGATATTCAACCATTCTTTCCTCCTGTTCTCCTGTAGCTCCTCCTAATAGTTTGCCACTTTGGGGATTACTTTTTTCCACCCTTTTGTCTCTCAGTGACTAAATCTGGATGTATTCTTCTGACCTACCTCGGGGTTACTGGTTCTTTCCTCACATGTCTGATGTGCTGTTAAACTCAGCCATTGATGGTTAATTGCACTTACTGGACTTTCTGGTTCTGGAATTACTCATTTTCTCTTTTTTTAATAGTTCCTAACCCTATGTCAATTTTTTCATTCCTATCTTTTATTCATGCTAATATATTAAGTGTGGCTCTTCTAAACTTTGCATCTGATAACTCTATTTCATTTCTGATCATTCTGTTTCCTGGATACCATGGGTATCTGCTTTGTTTGCCTTCCCTTCTTCTGATTTTTCATTATGTCTTATCTCCTCATACGCTAGCTGCTCTGTGTACGTGTTTTTACTGAAATGTAAAATTCTGCATTTGAGAAAACAGCAGAGAGGATTTTAATGATGTTTTCCTTTGGAGAGCATGTCCTTTCCTTCTTCTTTAGGTGGTCATCATCGGTCACCTGATATCCAGTCAGAGGCTGAGATGGTTTAAAGCTAGTCTGTGTGGGTTCCTCTTTCTGCTTTCCCTTTTGCTTGAGTTGTAAACATTTCAGGTCTCACCCCGAAGCCCAGGGGTGGCAGGTCTCTCTGGAATGGATGCACAGCCCTATTGTTGGCTTTCTGAAAGTGAAAGTGAAGTCGCTCAGTCGTGTCCAACTCTTCGCGACCCCATGGACTATAGCCTACCAGGTTCCTCCGTCCATGGGATTTTCCAGGCAAGAGTACTGGAGTGGGGTGCCATTTCCTTCTCAGAGGGATTAAACCTGGGTCTCCCACATTGTAGGCAGATGCTTTACCATCTGAGACACCTGGGAAGTTCAATTGTTTGCTTTCCATCTGTCCTAATTCTTTCTGTATCTCATTTGTGCCACCTCTTAGATTTTTTGTGTGCTCAGCACTCAGTTGCTTGGCCATATCCAACTCTGTGTGACCCCATGGACTATAGCCTGCCAGGCTTTTCTGTCCACGGGATTTTCCAGGCAGGAATACTGGAGCGGGTCGCCATCTTCTTCTCCAGGGGATCTTCCCGACCCAGGGACTGAACCCGTATCTCTGTCTCCTGCGTTGGCAGGTGGGTTCTTTACCACTAGGGCCACCTGGGAAGTCTCATAGTTTCATCTGATACTTTCACACAACTCTTTCCGTGTTTGTCCTGGAGATCATGACTTGATCCTTCCACTATCAAAATTGAGGTTTAAGCTTTGGTTTCCCAGCCCGCAGGACCTGGTGAAAACTCACTTGGCTTCTTCCCAGCAGCTGTGACCACACATTCAGAAGCTGCAGACACCCCCGGGTCAAAGCAGCCCTAGACCGCAGGTTCATCCTTCTGGGTCTCTGTCCTCCGCTGGATGCTGACAGTACCCCAGTGCTTTCAGATGAAGTTTTCAGGTTCCTCCTCCAGCCCGCATAACTGTTCTCAGTGGTCGGTCCAAGCCTCGTCCGCCACCACCGGCTGTGGAAACGTGGTAGCAATCATTGCAGCTGCTATTTGGTTCACCTCCGAGTTTTGAGTATCGAGAACTGTATGTCTGATGGGGACTTTGGACCCCCTCCCAATAGTCGGGATTTATTAAGGTCTCGCCGTGCTGGGCGCTGACCTGACTGCTCTGCAGTGCACTTCGCTTTATCCTCACAGTAAGGCTTCGAGCCACAAGCATTAGTGGAACCGCACTGCACAAGCCATAGATTGGAGGCACAGATGAAAACCCGCCACGGCCACATGTCGGGGCTGGGCAGGGGTGACAGAGGACCTGAAGAATCTGACCCCAGAGTCTGCCCACAAGCATTACTGGAACCGCACTGCACAAGCCATAGATTGGAGGCACAGATGAAAACCCGCCACGGCCACATGTCGGGGCTGGGCAGGGGTGACAGAGGACCCGAAGAATCTGACCCCAGAGTCTGCCCACAAGCATTAGTGGAACCACACTGCACAAGCCATAGATTGGAGGCACAGATGAAAACCCGCCACGGCCACATGTCGGGGCTGGGCAGGGGTGACAGAGGACCCGAAGAATCTGACCCCAGAGTCTGCCCACAAGCATTACTGGAACCGCACTGCACAAGCCATAGATTGGAGGCACAGATGAAAACCCGCCACGGCCACATGTCGGGGCTGGGCAGGGGTGACAGAGGACCCGAAGAATCTGACCCCAGAGTCTGCCCACAAGCATTACTGGAACCGCACTGCACAAGCCATAGATTGGAGGCACAGATGAAAACCCGCCACGGCCACGTGTCGGGGCTGGGCAGGGGTGACAGAGGACCCGAAGAATCTGACCCCAGAGTCTGCCCACAAGCATTACTGGAACCGCACTGCACAAGCCATAGATTGGAGGCACAGATGAAAACCCGCCACGGCCACATGTCGGGGCTGGGCAGGGGTGACAGAGGACCCGAAGAATCTGACCCCAGAGTCTGCCCACAAGCATTAGTGGAACCGCACTGCACAAGCCATAGATTGGAGGCACAGATGAAAACCCGCCACGGCCACATGTCGGGGCTGGGCAGGGGTGACAGAGGACCCGAAGAATCTGACCCCAGAGTCTGCCCACAAGCATTAGTGGAACTGCACTGCACAAGCCATAGATTGGAGGCACAGATGAAAACCCGCCACGGCCACATGTCGGGGCTGGGCAGGGGTGACAGAGGACCCGAAGAATCTGACCCCAGAGTCTGCCCCTCTAAACTGCCACACTATATTGGTGACTTGAAAACAGTTAAAGACCCTGAAGTGCTGGGTAAATGAAGCTTGTGGTTAAGGGAGATGGGTGTGTGGTGAGCAGCCTCTGACCAGACGAGTCAAGACGCATGTTAATAAGATGGATCCTAAGGTGCTATATTTTGTGTTTCCTTAAGGTACATAAGGATGGGTCATTGTCGCTTGTCATTGACAAAATCATAAACCTGAGCTCAGAGATGGAAACTACTTCAACAGAGGGCTTGGTACTGAATGTATTATTTGGTCATTGTTAAGACAGTCACATTATTGAAATCAGTTTCCTGGTGCAAAAATAAAATAAGACGGATCCTTTCTGAATACACTGAAACTCTAAATTCTAGAAATTCTACTTGAAGAGTTCAATTGTTATCCTGCTAAAGAGCAGTAAAGCTGTATTTGTCCAGGCTTAACGCCAATGCCCTTCTCCCAGGGGGAAGGTACCACACTCCCTCCTCCAGGCAGAGAACCGCACGGCCCTGGGGGCAGGGCTAGCAGACTGGCCCTGTTGTCTGCTACCAGGAGGGGAGGACACCACCTACGCAACATCCCGGGAGGCTGTCCTTCCTTGGCCATCTAGCGGTCACCAATGTCCCGGGACGATGTCTGCTGGGTCCCTCCCCCACGGCAGCCCCGGCCAAGGCCGGCTCCCCACACCTCCTCCCACCATGAAACACAAGCACCCTGCACCCTGGAGCCCCGCAGCCCAGCCCAGCCAGGACACGCAGAAGGTCCCAAGAAGGCCGACCAGTGAACAGGAAAAAGACATTAACTGGGAACCCATCGCGGCCCCCTCAGAATCCCCAGTCCAAACTTTCCCGAAAACGTCACCAATTAATTTTGAGTCCGGTCCAACATTTGTTCCAAAGTGAACAGCTGAGAAATGAGTCCACATGCTTAAATCACAGGTGGCCAATGACCATGGCTACATTCGGCCCCTCAGCTCCTGGGACACAGCGGCGGGGTGCCTGGGGGGAAGGCCAAACAACGCCTCCTGGGCGGGGCCTAAGGATGGAGGACCTGACAAGGAGACCAGCCAAGCCCTGACCTTTGCCAAACGGAGCGGCTGCTCACAACACACAAAGGAGCCCCCACCGGGAAGGACCCAGAGCCCACCAGGGAGGAGCCTGCCACTCGGGTTTCGTCTCCTGCATCGTCCGGTTGACACCCAGGACACCCCAGCTCTCACAGCCCGGCCTCCAGAGCAGCTGGGTGACTACGGCGGGGAAGTCACACCCCAGTCCTGGCGCTTACTTTTGCACAGAACACAGAGTTGCTCCAGATGCATGCGAGAGCTGGGGGTTCAAGGGAGCCCACGGTTTGACTTGCTAACGGCTCCAGCGCAGCCGGGTCTGCTGTGGGTCAGGGCCCTTCACCGCCTGCCACGGGTGGCCCTCCGCCAAGGGCGGCCCTCCGCCAAGGGCAGAGAGCAGTGTTGCTGTTCAAACAAAAGCATGAATGCTGAGTTGAAACTGCAAATTGGAATAATCAACATAGAAGCCCTGATGGAAGCAGACAGGGCGTGCTTTTCACCCACCGATGCTAGAGAACAACACGGCCGGGCCGCTACAATTAAACAGCTGGTTAAGAGAATGGGGGCTGTTTTCTGCACTTCGTTCTTATTTTAATGCCTCACTGTTGGAAGGCGGCCCGGGAATGCTCAGAGGGCATGCTGCTGCCTTATTTGGCAGACCACAGGTGGGTCTCAGCTGGACCAGAGCTGGGGGAAGGCGCTGTGTCCGTGATTCTGGACGAGGCCAGCAGGCGCCAGGGCAGCAGACAGAGCCCCTGCCTTTCTCGGAGCCAAGCATGGGCCAGGCTCCACTCCAGATGGAGACGAAGCAGAGGCTGCAGGGCCATAAAGGAGGTGAGCCCGCGGCCCTGGTGCCGCCAGAGCGCACCTCCGGGATGGACCTCCCGGGTTTGCCGGAAGGTCCCCCCCAGGCCGGGGTCTGCAGAGACCACCCTCTGTGTGCCCACACCTCCTCCCCCCTCTCCCGCAGGACCTGCCAGCTGCCCCAGCCCCCTCACCAGCATTTGCCCGTCTGAGCTGAACTGCCCACCCTCCTTCCCTGCCCACCAAGGCCTGCAGCCTGCGAGTCCAGCCACAGCCCACGGGCCTCGCCGGGCGGGCTGATTTCATGTCTGGTTGCTCTTGTAGCGGGGAGATGGGCTGGGCTGGGGAGAGCTGTCAGTCACAAGCCCTTAAATGAAGCAAACACTGCAAAGTAAAAAGGATCAGCAGCTCCCGGTAGGTGAGCCTGTGAAATTTGACTCTATTGTTTTTAACTGAAGTGGAGTTGATTTACAAAACTGTGTCAGTGTCAGGTGTACAGCAGAGTGATTCAGGTACACACGTATATATGTATCTATTTTTTATTCTCTCCATTGTAGGTTATCACAAGACACTGAATACAGTTTCCTGTTGTGCTTTGTGCCCGGTCGATTCAGTCGTGTCTGACTCTTTGGGGCCCCATGGACTGCAACCCGCCAGGCTCCTCTGTCCAGGGGATTCTCTAGGCAAGAACATGGGCGTGGGTTGCCATGCCCTCCCCCAGGGGATCTTCCCCACCCAGGGACCGAACTCGTGTCTCTTTCCGTCTCCTGCATGGCAGGTGGGTTCTTTACCACTAGCACCATGTGGGAAGCCCCATAGTTCCCTGTGCTATACAGGGAAGCCCCTTGTTGGTCATCTATTTTGTATACAGTCACGTGCCTCTGTCAGTCACATAATCCCATAATCCTAATTTATCCCCCCCCCCCAGCACTCCCCTTTGGCAACCATAAGTTGGTTCTCTATGTCTGGAGTCTGTTTCTGTTTGATATACAGGTTCATTCGTACGATCTTTTAGATTCATAACTTACGAATCTAAGTTATTCATTCATGTCATAAGTTACGACATGTAAGTGATGTCACATGTATCTGTCTTCCTCTGCCTGACGTCCTTCCCTTAGTATGATCATCTCTAGGTCCACCCATGTGGCTGTGCCTGGCGCAAGGTCTCTGTTTTTATGGCTGAGTCATGTTCCACTGGATTACTCGGGGAGGAGAAATGCAGAAGGCTTCCTGGAGGGGCGCTCAGCTCCTCCCTCACCGGAATGCACTCTCTCACTCCTCTGCTCCACCCAAGCCTGCCCCCAGGGAGGCCAGGCCCCACCCAGGGAAAGGTGTGAGGCTGGCCTCACAAAACCACAGCCCTTCCCAGGCGCCACCCCGTGCCCTGGGAGCCTCCTCCCAGGAATCTCATCAGAAACAACTCCCTCTGCTCTCTGAGCTTCCCAGGGGGTAAAGGCACCTGCCGGTCAGGGGCAGTCAACATGCGCACCTGGGGGTCAGTCGGGAGCTCCCTGCCCCGGGCCTTGGCCCTGAGGACCAGTGGCTGGGAGGCAGAAGCACCTCCAGGACACTGGCCAGCAGTTTCCACACCTTCCACCAACCCGGGCCAAAGCAAGCGCACATTATCATCAACATTCCCGCCTCCTATATTCACAGAAGTTTTAGTATCTACAAGCCTCTTACCTTCACATAAAGCACTTCAGAAAAAGCAAATTGCCCTTGGCAGGGGAATTTTGGCTTTTGAAAAAGAGTCATCCAATAATTCAACCCCAAATAGCAGTTCAGGGCTTAAAAAAAAAACCTCACTTTTAAATATGTATTGCATTTTCGTAAAGGCTGCTTACTCTTACCAGTATTTTTAAATTATTTCTCCCTGAAGCAGGAAGAGAAATTTCACAAGATGCAAATGTCAGGACACCTGAACTCAATAAATTTTTTCATATTATTCTATTATCCTATTCCTCACTTCCTCCCCTCAGCCTGCTCATCACTCCAGCAAAGAATTAAATAAAATGAGAATCATCACTTCCTTATGCAGACTCGCTGTGGCAAGAAGCTTCTGGTAGGTCTAATGTATTATATCTTGAAAAAAAATTCTTACAAAAAGCAGCATAACCATCACAGCTGTTAAATTTTCCCCTGGAAAAGAAAAAATGCATTTCAGAGTAAATGGTGCATTTTCTTCCTTCTCTCTAACTTGAGATCTCCCTTGGTAAGAGTCAAGGGAACAGAATTCCTGCACACACATCGCTCAAGGATCAGTCAATTTTCTGGAGGCATTTTCCTCTGTAAGAGAAGACCACCATTTGCTCTAATCATTTTGGATTTTTTGCCTGACATAACACTCGTTTCCTCGGGACAAACTAAATAACCAAGTTCTACGAACTGAACGCGTTTCACAGCGCAGGAACTTGACAAGGCGGGGAAGGGAATTTAAGCCTCAGAAGCCTGGCTTCATCCATCAGCGGGTGACGTTTTAGAAGCAAACCAGGAGGAAAGGCAAAGGACACAGAGTTTACTTGGTCTATGGGAGGAATGAAGAAGGCTCTTACCAAGCAGGAATACTGTTAGTTTTAGGACATGTTTATAAAGCCTGGACTTCCCTGGTGGCTCAGATGGTAAAGCATCTGCCTACAATGTGGGAGACCTGGGTTCAACCCCTGGGTCAGGAAGATCCTCTGGAGAAGGAAATGGCAACCCACTCCAGTATTCTTGCCTAGAAAATCCCATGGACAGAGCAGCCTGGTAGGCTACACTCCATGGGGTCGCAAAGAATCGGATACGACTGAGTGACTAAACTTTATAAAGCCCAGCAAGTCTGTCCAGAGAAGCTGGGGTCTAACCCAGAGGTGGATGGGCTGAAGACCCCGGCCACTGCAGGCAGCAAAGCGTACCTCCCACCCCAGGCTCCACACAGGCCGTTCTCACGGCACCTGCAACCCTGCCAGGAAGTGACACCACCTCCACCAACCTACTGGCCAGACCTGGTCACACAGCCAAGGCTAATCTAGCCAAGGCTAATTTCCACCAACCTAGACAGCATATTAAAATGCAGAGACATTGCTTTGCCAACAAAAGTCCGTCTAGTCAAGGCTATGGTTTTTCCAGTAGTCATGTATGGATGTAAGAATTGGACTATAAAGAAAGCTGAGTGTTGAGAAATTGATGCATTCAAACTGTGGTGCTGGAGAAGACTCTTGAGAGTCCCTTGTACTGCAAGGAGATCCAACCAGTCCAGCCTAAAGGAAATCAGTCCTGAATATTCATTGGACGAACTGATGCTAAAGCTGAAACCCCAATACTTTGGCCACCTGATGTGAAGAACTGACTCATTGGAAAAGACCCTGATGTTGGGAAAGATTGAAGGCGGGAGGAGAAGGGGGCGACAGAGGATGAAATGGTTGCATGGCATCACCGACTCAATGGACATGAGTTTGAGTAAACTCCGGGAGTTGGTGATGGACAGGGAGGCCTGGCAAGCTGCAGTCACAAAGAATCGGACACGACTGAGCAACTGAAGTGAACTGAACTGAACTGAGGCTTCTCCCCTCCTCTCCCTGAGGAGGGCATGATTCCACAACATGAAGGAGACGCTCCTCCTCGAGGCTGTTTTCGCTTGGACAGAGAGGCCTGCCGTGCCACAGTGCCCAGGTCGTTCTCCGTTTCCTAGAGACCTGGGAGTGTGTTTCATCGAGGACTCTGGAAACTGTCCATCATGGTGAAAAGTTACCGAAATCCTGGGGGGAAATGTGTTCCCGACACTCGTAACGGTGTAACAGTGCCAGGTCCACTGCCTGTGAAGCGGGCTGGGGCAGTGGGTCAGCCCAGGCGGGGGGTCCAGGCAGCTGCTGCGGCCACTGCTGGCCCAGATGGCCCAGATGGCCAGCTGGGGAGCGGGTGCCTGCACGGCCCCACTGGACTAGCACACATGGGCCATCAGGAGCTGGGTTCGCTTGAATCCAGAAGAGGTGAGGTCCCGGGGAGGTCACAGGTGCCTCCACAAACCGCCCCTCATAGCGATGGACTCTGGTCACCTCTCCAGCAGTGAGACAAGCTCGGGGGGCTCCGGTCACGGCTCCAAGGGCAGAGCCCACCTGGTCCTGCTGGAGTTCTCCGCCTGCCCCAGCCACACACCCCGTCACAAGGATGACCATATCCCTAGCCCCGCCCCCCTTGGCCTCTGGTTCTCCATGTCTTGCACAGGGAGGAGAAGGACTTGGGTTTCATAATGGGGAGACAGGAAAGCCAAAAGTTAAAAAAAACCACCTTGGACTCAAGGTCCAAAAAAGGAAATCCAAGGGGGCCCACTCCTGGATTCCTCGGGTCCTGCAAGTCCCAGGCAGGTAGGGAGTGACATGAACAAGCTTGCAAGATGAGGCAGAGGATAGACAGAGCCCAGCCCAGGGCCAGTCCACGAGGCAGGTGTGGGCAGAGAGGAGGGCACGGCCCTGCCCTCACCCTCTGCCAACCCCACGTCTGGCCCCGCTCAGAGAGGTGCAGGGGGGCGGTGCCCGTGTGTCCTACCACACGGTCTGCAAGGGACCTGCTCCCCCTTGGAGACGAGGCCACCCGGCCGCAAGCTTCACCGCAATGGGGGTTCCCCATCAGCCCAGCCCCTGGGGTCCTCACCACTCTTCCAGCTCTAGAGCACTCCGCATCGACTTAGTTAAACCCCGAGAGGGTGTCCCATCATTTCCATACATCACTGGTTCAAATGGATGCCTCTCACCTCATGCCTACGCAGGTGGGGTTCTCCACCCCCCTACCCCGGGTTTTCTTTTCCTGAAAGATGTTACTCACCCCACCCTCCCCCGCCCCCCATCGCTGCACCAGACTCTCGGAGCTGCCTGTGACTCACAACACGTCACCCACAGTTTAATCACCTGCTCAGTCCCCGTCACTCCTGTGTCTGCACAGCACCTCCGACCTGGTCCTCCCTTCCTTCCCGATCTCAGCACCTCACCCGCTCCCGCCCAGCTCACTCTCCCATCCGTGCTTCCCCACTGACGTCTACCCAACCCTCACCCCCCAATCCTCCACCCGCCTTACGAATATCGCCTCACTGGGCCCTCCGTCCTGTGAAGAGTCTCCAGGCTCCCCCGCCTAGTCTCCAAGCCTTTCTCTGTTCTTCCCAGGCTCTCATCCCAGAGCAACACCAAGGGGCCCGGCCAGGTTCCCTGGATGGCCCCACACTTCAGGCTTTGCTCAAGACACCCCTGAGCCTGCAAAGTCCACCTCTGACGCCCGCCACCTCAGGTCCCTCTGCCAGCCCACCTCCAGCAGCATGGCAGGACGGGTATTAGCTCGGCCTCATCTTAGGAACACTTAAAATGGTACACTGTTTTTGTTCCTTAATTGCTAGTGAAGTGAAGTTGCTCAGTCATGTCCGACTCTTTGTGACCCAATGGACCGTAGCCCGCCAGGCTCCTCCATCATGGTTTTCCAGGCAAAAATACTGGAGTGGGTTGCCATTTCTTTCTCCAGGGAATCTTCCTGACCCACGGATCAAACCCAGGTCTCTCACATTGCAGGCAGACTCTTTACCATCTGAGCCACCAGGGAACCCCCCTTCTTTAGTCGCTAAGTGGACTTCAGTTCTTTAGCGACCCCATGGACTGTAGCCCACCAGGTTCCTCTGTCCATGGGATTTCCCAGGCAAGAATACTGGTGTTGGTTGCCATTTCCTTCTCCAGGGGATCTTCTCGACCCAGGGACTGAAGTGTCTCCTGGGTTGGCAGACGGGTTCTTTACCATTGAGCCACCAGGGAAACTCCAGAATGGTGCATAGATGATGTTATTTTGACATGTTGGCCAAATAGGCAACCCAAGGACCACTGGAGAATCTAAAGAGAGCTTCCCAGGTGAAGACAGGGCTCTGGAGGGCTCCATCCACCTTAAGTAGAAGCAAGAATCACCCTTCACATGCAGAAGACAGTGAGAGCGTACTTGTCTGCGCCCTTACATGGGGGAAGGAGAAAAATTTCCCTGAAAACTGTAAGCCAGTCTCCTTATAGGTCTGCTGTCTGAATTGCCTCTATTCTTCATCCCAAATACTTCGAGCAGGAAATTTAGATTAAGTTGGTGCCTCGCAGCAATGCTGCAGACAAGAGGAAGAGGTAAATGTGGAACCTCTTTGGAGGAAATCAATCTCGACACACCTCTCAAAGAATCCCCCAGTGTCGAGGGAGAGGAGCGCCTTGCCTTCCGAATAAGGAGGCAAATGTCATGAGTGAGAACCATCCAGACCAATGGAGGCAGGCGGGCAAAAGCTAATCATGGCTGATATTTAAAGAAATGAAAGAGAAAGACAGAAGCAAAGAGCAGAGTTGGAAAAAACAAATAGAACCCCTAGAAGTGAAAAATAGTACGATTAAAATTAAAACCTCCAGGATCTCCACATCCAAAAAGATGGAGCAGACGTGCAGGTCCTCCTGCTAAGAGCGTCCACAGTCCTGGCCACTGAGTTTGAGGCCAGGTGAGGAGGTGCCAGCGGGCAGAGGTGGCCGGTGCAGGGCTCTAGGAGATGAAGGGCACGGGGGTGATGGGCTGCAACCCCTGTTTGCTGCAGACATCCAAACTCAGCGCCAAGTGAGCCAGTCTCCTGGAAACGCCAGCCAGAGGCGACGGGGAGCCCCAGCCAGGGCTGCCCTGCAGGGAAGGGCCAGGAAGCAGGCCCCTTCAGGATGGAAGACAAACTTCTGGTCATCAGATGGGGGGGCAGCGGGGAAAGGGGTAAATGAGGGGTTTGAGATTAGCAAGTACAAACTGCTACATAAGAAACAAACAACAAGGACCTGCTATGTAGCTCATTCAGTGTCTTGTAATAACCTGTAATGGAAAAGGATCTGAAATAGAACACACACACACACACACATAGGAGGCTCCCTGGTGGCTCAGAAGGTAAAGAATCTGCCCGCAATGCAGGAGACCCAGGTTTGATCTCTGGGTTAGGAAGATCCCCCGGAGTAGGAAATGGCAACCCACTCCAGCATTCTAGCCTGGGAAATCCCATGGACATAGGATCCTGGTGGGCTACAGTCCATGGGGTTGCAAACAGTCAGACATGACTGAGCAACAAACACTTTCACTTGATTTGCGTGTGTGTAACTGAATCACTTCACTATGTACTTGAAACTAACATGACATTGTTAATCAACTACACTTCAGGTTTTTTATTTTTTAAAACAAGCAGAAAATGGTTAGACAATAACAACTCTTCTCCAAGCACAGGAAAGACCCCCCCACCTCCACCCTCACCCAAGCTAGCAAAGGCCAAGTGGGGATCAGCTTCTACCTGCCCTGGGCAGTGACCCTCCCTCCCTGCCGGGGCATCAGAGGAGACCCAGGAGAGCTGGGAACTCTGGCCAACATCCAGCAGCTACCCTCCCCCAGCCTGCGCTCCCACCCTCTGCTCTCCCCAACCGTCTGCGGTCCTCTCATGGGGACCACACAGGGAGACGTGATGAGGGTCCCCCCCACTCCACAGCTCATCTAAGGGGGCATCAGGGGACACCCAGTGGGCATCTGGAACCCCACCCCCACACCACAGTCAGAAGAAGTGGTCCCGGGGTGATGATGGAGGGGGAACCTGGGGTTCCTTCCCCTCCTAAGACAGGATAGCTCGCCCCATGGAGTTGCCCGTGGTCATTTCAACTTGACTCTTTGGAACCAAATAAGTAACCCAGCCCACACTTATGGGAAGGGGAATTAAGCTCCAGCCATTAAAAGGAAAATCAACCCTGAATATTCACTAGAAGGACTGGTGCTGAAGCTGAAGCTCCAATACTTTGGCAACCTGGGTTGGGAAGATCCCTTGGAGAATGGAATGGCAACCCACTCCAATATTCTTGCCTGGATAATCCCAGGGATAGAGGAGCCTGATGGGCTACAGTCTATGGGGTTGCAAAGAGTCAGACACAACTGAGTGACTAACACTAAGAAAAAATATAACCAAATATTCACATCTCTTGTGGGGAAAAGTATAAAACTCTATTGAAAAGAAATAAAGAAGGCTTGGGAAGTGGAGATGCAAAGCATGGCCTTAGAAAACCTCAGAGTCCCAGAAGACTCATCTCTTCAAATAGATCTACAAGTCTACCCAAAACCCCAAGAAGCCTGCCCCTAACATGGAACTTGGAGGCTTATTCTAAGTTGCATATGGAAGAATAAATGAGTAAGATGGGTAAAAACACTCCCGGAAAAGGATAATATGGTGGTCAGGAGTAGGGGAAAAGTTTATTGACCAAAGAATAAATTTTTGTTGTTCTAAGCCACCCAATTTGTAGTCATTTATTTCAGCAGCTCCAGGAAATTTATACAGGGACATGTGTGTTTTCATATCCTGCTTTGTATGTATAATATATTTTAAAATAAAATGAATCCTATGCACTCCCTCCTGCCCTTCCAGTCAGCAGCTCGAATGCCGGCCCCTCACCACCAGCAGTGCCCTGTACTCCACAATCACCTTTTAGCCCATGTTTGAAATGCCCCGATTTTGTCTTCTCCTTTGAATGTGAATAGGACTTCCCTGGTGGCTCAGACGGTAAAGCGGTAAAGCGTCTGCCTGAAGTTCGGGAGACCCAGGGTCGATCCCTGTGTTGGGAAGATCTCCTAGAGAAGGAAGTGGCAATCCACTCCAGTATTCTTGCCTGGAAAATCCCATGGGTGGAGGAGCCTGGTGGGCTACAGTCCATGGGGTTGCAAAGGGTCAGACATGACTGAGCGACTTCACTATGAATATGAATAAATGCATTTAATCTTCCCTCCTTAAAAATACTGACCAAGCCCTTGGCAGCCAACACAGCACAGAGAACAGCAGTGCTCGGTCCATATCACCGAATGAATGAATGTCAGCAAAACTCGACAAGAGCGACCCTGGGTCAGGTGAGACCCTCACACACATCTTCCAGTTGAGCCAGAGGGAAGAAGAGATGGGGGTTTTCTGGGACCCTGCCTGGCCTGGGCACCCACCTGACCCCACAGAGCAAGATTCCTCCTGGAAATTCGCAAGGTTCCCTGGGGAAACCTACTCTGGGAAATGGGCAGACCTGGGATCAAAATTACTTTCTGCTCAAATTTGGCGGCACGTTTCTTTAACCTGAAGTCACCATATGTTAACACGGGTCAGACAGTGCATCCGATTTCATGGTGAGACTGACGGGCACCATGACTTCATTTTGTAAGAGAAAAATCTCACCGACAGAAGTGGTGAAAGCTAGTCCAGCGCTCACCCCCTTTCTCTGGGAAGACGGGTCACGTGGCCCCTGCATTCCCCCTCATCTCGAATCTGCCCCAAGCTCGCGTTTGGGGTTCCAGGTGTTTCTGTCACTTGACAGTAACTGTGCTCAAACTCCGCAGGGATTTCAACAGCGAGGAGAGGCTGCATCTGGACCGCCTTAGGAGATGATCCCAAAGCTTAGTTCTGCAGCCAGCCGCCCAAGGAGCGCCGCTTTCAGGGAACTCCTGGCGGCTGCACTCCCTGCGGGTTCTGGTTTTGACCCAGTTAAAGAAAAGAGTAACAGGAGAGAAGCACGGCTGCTTCCACACAGGGAAGCGACGCCCCGGAGGTCAACGTCCGCACCGGAGATGACGATTTTTGATAACAGGGGAGAAAGAACCAGGGCACTCAGTCCACGGAGCACCCAGCGGGCAGCGGGCATCTCCTTCCAGTGCTTCACGAAATGTACCTCATTTCAGCCTCAGGAAAAACCCATGACGTGTGGGCCACTGACGTTCCCATCTTACAGCTGAGCAAACTGAGGCAGGGCAAGACAGACCCCATTCGAGGGTCTGACCCACACTGTGTGCTGCCAACAGCCAGAATACCACGTCTTTCCGACACGTCTCGGGCCCATGGCCCCTGAGAGCCCACGGCCATTGGAGTGGGAGGCAGGCCCAAGCCAGCACGGTGGCTCAGATTGGACCGTCCCCTCCTGGAGCCTGAACCGCGACTGGAGGCATCGCAGCCTCTTCTTGGACCCAGTCCCAGGGCAGCGCCTCATTCTGGACTCTTCCACTCACAGAACATCCCCAGTGGGAACCACCCATCACGGCCTCACACACGCAGACGTAACTTCTCCAAGAAAGAGAAATCCCTCCAGACCGGGGGCCAGTCCTGCTCACGGGCAACACAGACACCGCTGGACCACCGAGCTCTGACTGCAGCAGCCTCGGCTCTTACTGGTCCTGCCTGGGAGCAAAGCTCTGTCTCACTCAGCAAAAACGAGCCTTGCAAGCTTAGGACAAGTCAGCACAAAGAAGAACCTAAATTTACCATCTTGAATGAACAGGATCTCGTTAAATTCTTGCTGTATAAACAAACTATTCCACGGCTGACCAAGAGAACAGTGGAGAACAATGGAAATAGTATCTCTTTCTTCAAGATCGCTTCAGTTCAGTTCAGTTCAATCACTCAGTCTTTGCGACCCCATGGACTGCAGCACGCCAGCCTTCCCTGTCCATCACCAAGTTCCAGAGTTTAATATAAATTGAGACAAAAGCCTCAGCTGGGGGCTTC
Source organism: Giraffa tippelskirchi (assembly GCF_054371585.1). Classification (NCBI taxonomy): domain Eukaryota; kingdom Metazoa; phylum Chordata; class Mammalia; order Artiodactyla; family Giraffidae; genus Giraffa; species Giraffa tippelskirchi. The sequence continues at coordinate 2,430,728 of NC_137276.1, forward strand.
CCTGGTGGTCCGTGGTTAAGAGTCCGCCTGTCAATGCCAGGGACACAGGTTCAGTCCCTGGTCCAGGAAGATCCCACATGCCGCGGAGCACCTAAGCCGTGTGCCAGCCACTGTGCGCCGTGCCCTAGCGCCCGAGAAACACAACCGCTGAGCCCACACACCCTGGAGCCTGTGCTCTGCATCAAGAGAAGCCATCGCAATGAGAAGTCCGCCCACCGCAGCTGGAAGCAGCCCCTGTTTGCTGCAACTAGAGAAGAGCCTGCGGGCAGTGACAAATACCCAGGACAACTACAACTAAAAATAAATAAATATTTCTGAAAAGTCTCGGCCTGGCTGCGAGGCTGCCACCAGGGCAGGGCGCACAGGGTGAGTGCCAGCCGCGCATCACAGACCCTTCCTGAACCCCTTTGAAGCCCTAGGCTGGACCCAACCAGGGTTCTAAAGGCCGTGACCCCCCACAGCCTCCCAGGGTGCCTGACTCCATGCCATCCTTCATCCCATCGGAGGCCAGATCTCTGCTATACCCCCAGGATGCCCTCAGCACTTCCAGAAAAACCAGGCAATCACCCCACTGCCCACGTGCTGAGGGCGCTCACCAGCCGGTGTCCACCTGCCGGCCCTGCCGCCCTTCCACACGCCCCACGCCCCTGCCCACCCCCGCCCAGCTCAGTGCAGCCACCGCAGAAGCAGAGGCTCCCCAGGCTGGGCAGCGGCTGCCAGCCTTCCACTCCCGACACCTGCTCCTGGGTCTCTCTGAGCCACAAGGAGGAAAGGCGCTCAGATCAGCTGGGCAGAGGCAGCAACCGCTCCAGGCCCCACTTCTGCCGCAGATTTGGAAGGAACCGGGCCCCCAGCCTCCTGAAGTGGACAAGAGCCACGCGCCCTGAAGACAGCGTCCTCTGCATGGCTGACCCGGGAAGAGCAAAGTTGGGACTGAGTGCTGCGTACTCACGGTGGGCGCCTGTGTCTCCGCGGCACGGTGGGAAGTCCATGGGAGGCATCGAAGCGTCCTGCAAAAGGAAACAGAGAATTGTTGTATCATCCAAGTGAACTGCTGTCGTAAACAAATTGTAATGACCTAATACGTTTATTGAAAGCTGAATTTCCTGCCTCTTCAGTAAGCTCTCCTGCCCCTGGGATCTATCCTACGGTTCCAATGGTCTGTGTGCTGTCCGCACCAGCAACAAAGTGGTAATAGACACACATCATCGGGTTGTGTGACTGTGCAAGGGATGTGATTTACTTTGATAAGATGCCATCAATAACTCATAAAAGGTACCGTGGAACACAGTATTGCTTCAATTCCTAGACCCAAAATCTAAGGAGACTCCGAGGGAAGTTTGGGATGGCACTTTCTGGTCCACAGAGATTCTAGAATCGTGGGGGAAAGGTACAGGGGCTGAGATGTTGCAAATTGATTTTAAAAATCCCTCTTTTCCATGCAGTGTGCTAACAAAGCTATAATTCAAAGGGTTGTTTTCTAAATGAATCTGCAGAAGATGCCTTTCTCCCTCTTTACCCTCCTTGGACCACAGATGGAATGTGAGCGGGAAAGGGTCCAACACCGGCCAGCAGGCTCCTCTGAGAGCAGTGAACCTCTGCAGACAGGCCAAGACCCAAACATGAGCAAGTGGTGAATGAATGTCCAGCCAACGGAGGCCAGGGCGGCCCTGCTGGTCAGCGCCAGCAAGCTCGCGAGCCAGGCCCCGTGGCCTGTCATGAACCAAAGCCGGGGCTGCTCCCAGGGCTGGAGCCGGGCCTCAGGCCCACACCGGGTGGGAAGTGTCTGACCAGGGTGGAGTAGCCAATGAACCGGTCTTTGGATTGTTGCTGTTGGACCAGGAGAGCAGCAGCAGCTAATGGCTGGTGGTCATCGCATCTCACTGTGACACTTTCAAGCTGGGAACACCAGGAAACAGTTGATGGCGGAGCAGACGGCGTGGAGCATGTACCTAAATGGAGGGTTCACCGAGGGTCCGTCCTTTTCTGTCTGAGTCAGGGCTGCCTGCGCCAGCCCAGGGGTGGGGCTGGGTGGGCTGGCTCTGAGCAGCACACCCCTAGCCCTTCCCCTGGGCCAGGGGGCATCACACAACTACAGAGGGCCTTCAGGGCTCCTCAACCCCAGATCTAAGGATTTCAGTCCCTCCAGCAAGGAACAGCGTGAATGTGTGTGCCCACCCCCGCCCACAGGATTCCTGACAGCTGTCGGTCCGGACTCTGAATCCCACTGATCAAGGAAGAGGCTGCCCCGCCACTGCCTTCCAGAAAGTGAAGTGAAGTGAAATCTGTCAGTCGTGTCCGACTCTTTGCGACCCCATGGACTATAGCCTACCAGGCTCCCCTGTCCATGGGATTTTCCAGGCAAGGAGCGGGTTGCCATTTCCTTCTCCAAGGGTCCCTGCAAACACAGCCAGCTCGACGACAGTGCAGGGAGGCCACTGCTCCCCTGGAGAGACGACACCGAGGGTCTCAGCAGCTGAGGATGGCTGAACGCGCCCCCAGGGAGAAGGCACGGCAGGGCCTGACCACACCCAAAGGCTGATCCGGGACCCTGCTGGGCGCTGTCCCCCTGCCTGTACACGTACCCACACCATCTGACGGGCCCGAGCCACCTTGGCCTTCTCGCTGGCCCTGTGGGGACAAGCCGTGTGTTTCCCACAAACCCCCACGGGGTCCTGCTGCAGGGAAGCACTTCCAGGTAAGTGGCTGGACCCCAAGAAGCCCACCCACTAGGTCTCCATAATGCTTTGTTTGCCCTGTGGAGACGCCTGCTGCTTCAGGGGATATCAAGCTGCTGGCTGTACAGGGGCCTAAGCCCTGCCCAGGGCCTGGCACGCAGCAGGAGCTCAAGGAGCATCAGCCACACAGGCCACCCACCTGCGCAACGGGGCAGAGGCGGGGGGCAAGCTTACTCCTCCGCTGTGTTGAACATGATGACGGGAATCGAATGCAGAGAGACAGACGAGGACCACAGACCGCTGTCTCCACACTTAAATATTCAGTTGCCGTTTGTCGAAAAAGCACATTCGTCAAGTTCATAACGAGTTTGTCCTCTGGAGCCAGTCACCTGGCAAGACTGGCTAGCTCTCTGATGGCCCTGGAGAGTAACTCTGCTCCTACACGTGTGCACGCATGCATGGACACAAATTCACACATGCATACACATGCACAAATGCATGCATGTATAGACACATGCGTGCATACATAGACATGCACACGTGTACACAGATACATATCCACACACACAACAGGCATTACACAAGTATTTGTGTAATGACACACAAATACATAGACCTACATGCACGGCCACACACAAACTTGTGTATATGTGTACGTGTGCATGTGTGAACATGTGTGTGCTCATACAGCACGTGCACATGTGTGTGCACACTCCTGTGCCCTCCTAATTGTGTCCCCAGGGCTGCACACAAACACACAAGAGCCCATATGAGGGTGTGCACAAACACATGCCTACACACAGATACAAGCACACTTGTGCTCATACACATCTGCACACACATGTGCGCGCCCGAAGGCCTGTAGTAAAAGTGCCTTCTTGTGACACAACTGTTAGGATCGCACTGGACAGGCTGGAACCTAGGAGCAGATGCAGGCTCTGAGGACTCACCTCTGTCCTCCGCAAAGCCCCACGGTCAGCCCCACCCTGCAGCCTACAGAAGAAAAGCAAAGAGCACCGAGCTGTGATCCAAACTAGAAAATGCTTCTCCTTTGTTATCTCCAGGCCAGGCTCTATTTCTCCATCTCTATGATAATCTATCTCAACTCTGCTTCTTATAGAAATATTCAAACACACCTGAAAGTGGAGAAAACAGTCTAACGACACGGGCAGACCCGTCACTCGGAACCTCACCCCCTTCCCAGAGTACCCCCCTCCTACCAGGTGAGTCAGGCGGGGAGCAGAAAGCAAAGGCACCAACAGCGTCCAGGACCTCATGACATTTAATTAACAGTAATTATTAGCTGACACCTGGTCTAGACGAACCCTGGACTCCAGCTACAGCGGGCGCACAGCTGGCCCAGGCTCTGCCTCTTGCCCTCTGATCCCGTGAACAGGGGACGCAGCTCTCGTTGGCTTCGGGCACCCCACAATGCCTGGCTTCATCAGAAGCTTGAGGAACAGAATCACTGGTATTTGAACTCCAAAACATCACCCTGAAAAACAGAAACGTTCTGCAGACATCGATTTGTGAGTTGAGCGAGCAGCTCTTTGAAAAGTACCTTCCATTAAGTCTGAAAATCTCATTTTTCAAACTCTTTTTTTTTAAGCTCTGCTTTTAACTCTAAAGGACAGCATTTTGCTTCTGGAGGTGGAAGCAGCCTTGCCGCATGGGGTGGAGCATTCCCCAGCTTGCAGATGATGGACGGTCCTGCCCACCCCCGACCCCGGCCTTCCTTTCCCACCTCCCCTCCTCCCGCCAACACAGAGGAGGGGCTCTGGGGACAGGAGAGGCTGCGGGCTCCAGGACCCGGGGCCAGGAGGGGCCACGCTCCGAACTGTCACCTGCAGCCCTCTCACCCCACGCACGTCCACTCTAATAGACGGGAGGACCTGCTTTTTCCTCGAGGCCACCCGAGCTGCTCTCTCAGAACGGCCGGGCACCTGCCACGGCTGCTGGCTGAACAGGGATGTGAAGGAGGACAGCTTGCACGCAAGGGAAGCAGGGGGTCTATGGAGACCCCCAAGAGGCCATCATCTCCATGCGCGGGTCAGACACAAGCCCCCGACCCCCAGGAGGCTGGTGGTGGAGCAGTGGCAGCCCCCCATTCACAGATCAGAACCTGAGCGCCAGAGAGCACGCTTGCTGTTTACTTCCTAAGTCACGTCTGGCTGTTTCGCGACCCCATGGACTGTAGCCCGCCAGGATCCTTGGTCCACGGGGTTTCCCAGGCAAGGATGCTGGGAGTGGGTTCCCATTTCTTTCTCCAGGGGACTCCCCCAGTCTCCTGCTCTTCCCTCTCTGAGTCACACCTTCTGTGACGTTTTGCTCATCTGCATAATTTGGAAAACGACAAGGGAGTGGCTGGGACGTAGGGTGAGAAGGGCAGGGGTTTCAGTGCTCGTGGGTTAGACCAAACAAATCTCAGTGTTGTGTTTGCAGCTGCAGCCTGAGCTCTCTCTCATTCTGGGCAGGGTCAGCTTCTGCTGTCCTGGCTTTACTTATCTTAGAAAATGCTCTGCCACGTGGACGGCCCAGCCCCAACTCCGCCACCGTCTGACCTGACCCAGCCTTCCAGCATGCGCTGCTGGCACCACAAACAATTCCTCAGTCAAATTAAACATTCAACACACCCTGGGTGCCCTGAATCATAATGCTGCCCACTGCGATGGGCTTTACCTGGCTCCTAAATGGTTCCCTAACCACAAATGCATGTCGAGTGACGCATCCAATGAAATGAACATTCTCCCTGTGGCTGGAGATCACCCCTCATTCGCCACTGTGTCCCTCCACTTAATGGCATGCTTTAAAAAATGACGTCACTAGTTAAATCCATGTGGTCATTTCATCCCCAGCTCATCTCTACAGCTTTCAAAGAATGCTTAAAATTCCTTCCGCCAAGCCTCAGGCAAAATGTGAATTTTTTAGGAAAGTAAACAAAAATCATGATTTCCATCTGGGAATTAGTGAGGAATGAACAATTCACAGCTTGGTTTTAAAGTAATGGCTCAGGCACTGGGTTTGGTAGAAGCTAGAAAATGTAACCAGGGCTGACTTGGGAAAAGATGTTTTCTTTTTTTTTTGCAGATGAATCATTGGAAGCAAAGAGAGGTGTTTTGCAAAGCAAGTACCTCCTGCATCGCATGCAAGGCCTCCAGGCCGCAGGAAGACATCAGGAAGGTCCAAATGGTCCATTTAACCAGGGAGACTGGGAGGGAGAACACCCCCGTCCCCCCGCCCCGGGGACACCACTGCTCTGCACGAAAGGACATTCACCAGACCCTACAGGCAAGTCCCCAACTCAGAACATTTCCTACATGGTTATCCTTTCCTAGTGCTGTGTGCTAAGTCACTTCAGTTGTGTCCGACTCTTTGTGACCCCATGGACTGTAGCCCACCAGGCTCCTCTGTCCATGGGAATTCTCCAGGCAAGAATACTGGAGTGGGTTGCCATGCCCTCCTCCAGGGGATCTTCCTGGCCCAGGGATCAAATCTCTGTCTCCTGCATTACAGGCAGTCTTTTTACCACTAGTGCCACCAGAGGGTTAATCTTACATGACTGGTTATTTTCTTATCTTCCTCGGGTCTTCAGAGGAGCACTTCTCAGCCTGCGCGGCACACTGGAAATGGCTGGAGAGATTTAGAAAGACAGACACTCGGACTCACCACCGACATTCTGACCTAGCGGGTCTCAGGTGCGGCTGGCATCAGCACTGCCCTTCAAATGTGCAGCCCAGGAGCCCAGCGCCAGCCGAAGGCAAGAGTCCAGAAACAAAGGCCGAGGGAGGGAGGCTGGGAGAGAGGCCAGGGGAATCAGGAGAGAGAGCGAGGGGGGACCCGGCTTGTGAAGGACAGGTAGACGGCCTGGAAGGGAGCACACGCCTCCCGCGGAACGGAGAAGCTGTCCCGGGTGTGTCCTGCTTGCGAAGGACGGAACAAGAACACGAATTCAGTGGAAATAGTGACTCCAAGGCAAGATTCCGAAACAAGAAAAGAAGATGAAAATGGAAATTGCAGGCTCCAGGAAACAAATCGACCAAAAACACTGTCATTACAGAAATCCTATATAAAGTCGGAACATCAAGAAGGAGGTAACGACTCACACCGAATTTGTGACACGGAGAAAAGACTGACCAGTGAGGGAGGCAGAGGAAGCGGGGAAGGGAACAAAGATAAAACGACAGACTGAAGAGGAGAAACAGCTTGTGAATCTACAGCTCAAAATCTCATGTCGTGTTTCAGGATGAAATGACACCGAGCAATCTACGCCGAGACACGTCCTGGTCAAGGCACTGCTTTTCAGGCTTAAAGAAACGACGCTTGACCATGTAGGTAGATAACTCACCAACTCATTGAGAGCCACCAGACTGGCTCAGAGCCCTTCTCGGCCAAAACCAGCACTCGGGAGACGTGGGATCACCAGGCACAGAGCTCTCAGGGACAGAAGGCGGGGCCAGCACGGAGCTGTCCGGGGCGGAGACCAGAGGCCGACCCCCAACCTGGAAAGAACCAGGGAACGGGCCACCACCCAGCCCTTCTGGGGCACTGCTCCATCACCAAGTCCAGCCAAAGGGAAAGGTAAGGGAGAGGTCTTCATCGCTCCAACCCTGGAGGCCAGAGATGATGAGAAACCACCAAGGAGTCTCGGGGGAAGAAACGCAGCCCACCCAAGATACAGAGTGTAAACAGAGAGAGACAGACACTCCAAGCTCCCAAGACCATGGGGAATGTGACAGCGGGGTTCTTCGAGGAAAAGAATCATTGACAACACATCCAGCTGATCAGAAAACAAGTTTAAATAACCCGGAGAAGGAACAGCCTTCATGGGCAGGACCACACAGATGTGGGGGTTCCTTCCAGAGTGAATGGACGTAACAGCAGCTTTGATGACGTTAAAAGCATAGCTGATGAAAGTTTGAAGGTGGGGAAAGGAGAAAGGAAGTTCAGCACCCCATATTCCTCATCTTTCCTAACAGACGCAATTGATACACAGAAAGGTGAAAAAGTGGGCTTTCATCAAGTGACTCCAACCTTAGGAATCTCACAATTATTTAAAAATAATTGTGATGCCACCTCAGAGGCATCACTGTGTCTTTAAATCTCTTTTAATTAGAAACATTCATCTGAACCTCAGCAGTCCCTCTTATTTTACTTTTATGTATTTTATCTTCAGGCACAATTAAATTTAATACCTATTCTAATAGAAGCACGTATGGCAGAATCTGATTTCGTCACTGACACAATTGCCCTACACGAGTCACACGACTGAACACACACCCCCCTTCCTCACCTGAGCACATGTGTAGCGACCCTGAAGGCCTTCACAAGCATCCACCAGTCCCTCCAGGTAGAGGGAACAGAGGGAATGCCTTTGTGGGGTTTTTTTGTGTTTTTTTTTTTACTTTCTCATGTACCCCTTGCTTTAATGAATAAGTTTGAAAAGCGCATGTTCCAAACAAGAGAAGTCTAAAAATAAAATAAAAAACCTAACATGCTTTCCCACTGGACAAAATCTAAAAAGCCCCTGCTGCCCAGGGCGGTTCCTTGTCTCCAAGCCAAGCCTCACACTCTGCCTCTTGACCCCCTGGAGCTCACTGAAGCTCAAGAACAAACGCTGAGACAAAGACCAGAGGCTCCTGACATCCTGAGCCTTGCAGGTGCATGACACAAGCAGAAGTGACAAGTTCAGGTTTAAACACACTCACTTGGGCATCTTTACCACCTTCAGGCATCTAGTAAGAGCCCCCTGATCTGCTAGCTTGGCATAGCCGTGCTCCCCACCCCACTATGAATCAGCTCCTGTGGGGAGAGAGAGCCCAACAGATTTGTAGGGAGGCGGAGATGAGTTGGACTCCCTCCAGCCTGGAGCCTCATCCAGGAAGCCCGAGTGAATCCACTGATCCATCTGCCCAGGTTTTCCTCCAAGGCAGCGCCACTCCGCCCCCCGGAGCCCCGAGGTTTAGCTGTATCTAGGATTTGAGCAGTATCTGTGTCCTTGAAATAAATCCTCCTCCTCACGAGCTGCCTCTGCGGGTTTGTGTTTCTTGCAATCAGATAACCCTGCCCAAGAGACACCGCTCAAGCCAGGTTCTCTCTTGGGGGCGATGGCTCAGCCCTGGCCTGGTGCTGGTCAGGCACCTTTACTGAGCCTCACGCCTCCTTATGGAGGAGGTGGTGACGGGCAGCAGCCCAAGTCACTCAGTCCTGGCTGTCCTGCTTCTGCAGATCAGAGACGCCATCAGAGGGGGCGGTGTCCAGGCCAGAGAACCCAGAGATGGTGAGCCTGCCTGGACCACCGGGTGCTGTGCCTGGACCACATCTAAGTCTGGATCTCCAGTTTGCCAGTTCTCTGACAGCCACTGTGGCTGACTCTCCATAGCCGAGTGCCCCAGGGAAACGAGCCCGTTTGGAGCCCACGTGAACAGTAAGAGCAGAAAGTGCATGGGGAAGCCTGCTCACGGGGCGCCTGCACGTGTGGCCAGCACAAAGAGGCTCTGCAGTCACCCGGCCCCAGGCTGGCAGGACTCGCGAGGTGGCGTTGACTTCCTCCCAGAGGTCGTCGGTCATTGCGCAGGGCCCTTCTTCATGCCAGCCGGGCAGAGCTCTCCAAGACTGGCATGGCTCTCAGCACTGAGCCAGGGCCACCCCGCTGGCCCAGTAGCACTCGGAAAGCAGAGAGTCCCGAAGTGTCTGGGGCGGCGCTCTGAACAGTCACATGCTCTCCAGCAAAGCCTGGAGGAGAGAAAGAAGCAGGTGAGTCTAGAGCAGGAGCACCTGGCCAGGCTGCGAAGAACACAGAGGCGATTCTGCAGGACAACGGTGCAGGCGACGCCTCGGCGGCCAGCCTGGTGCCCACGGGCTGGACAGGGCCAACCCTGCTGGTGAACCCCTGCTCCCAGACACAGATCTATCAGCATCACACCTTCTGGGGCTGGGCTGGCAAGACGCCTTGACGTCTTTCTTTCCAAATGTTTCCTTTTTCCACTTCAGTCATACTTTCAGGAGACCAGCGTCTAATTCAACCAAACACTTAGTTGTCGCTCAGTCGTGTCCGACTCTGCCACCCCACGGACTGCAGCACACCAGGCCTCCCTGTCCTTCACCATCTCCCAGAGTTTGCTCAGGTTCACGTCCATCGAGTCGGTGATGCTACCTGTTTGTTCTTGAATAATCTCACTGGTGGCACGTTGGGTTTCTTCCCTGCTAGAGTCATGCCCCATGAGGACAAGGCCCACAAAACCCCGTGGTGACACCGAACTCGGAACAAAGGCAGGAAAGAAACACAGTCGGACGCAGAGCCCAGAAGGGATTTACGCAGAGGAGGTAGGGGAGGGAGGCCAGACCCCCAAGTCAGAGGGTCACTGCGGGTGAGTCACATGTCTGCCCGGTTCCCAGAGCCACAGCCACAGCCCCACAAAGGACGGGGTGGGCCTGGGACTCTCTCAGAAAACCAGTGAGACAAGAAGGCAATGCCTTCTCCCTCCTCAGCCCCATGGGAGCTCGGGCAAAGGTGCTGGGACATGGGACGGGGGTGAAGGACCCGGGCATCCGCTGAGATGAACAGTCACTCGCGTGACGTGCAGAGCCTCACAGCTGCCACCCAGAAAGAGTCCTCCCTGCGGAGCAGAAACACTCGCCGTGGTCAGCCCAAAGGGGCGCTGAGCACAGACTGCGTCATCTCATTCGGAAGCCTCCTGGGGTGGCTGTCTGTTCACGGCCCCTCGAGAGATGAAAACTCTGAGGCTCAGGATGGCCTCTGGACTTGCTTGGGTCCTGCAGACGGTCAGTGAAAACCAGGCCCCTCCCGGACCAAACCCTATCGCCACATCAGGTTAAGTCTGCAGGGGTAATTCTTGTGATCATGGCTGCAATTGCTGACTGTAAGTGTGGTTATGCTCACGTTTGGAGGGAGCGCAGTGGACGGCATGAGCTGGCAGAGTCACAGGAAATTGGACAACACAAAGTTCTGCCCTAAACCTGGCGTCAGGACGAGACCAACACGGAGGACAACCCTGCCACCTGCTGTTCCTCCTGGACCTCCCGGGCAAAGTGCTCCCACTTAGGTGAGGTTTTCTGCGTGAGATCTGGAGGTAGTATTGGGCTTCCCTGAAGACTCAGACAGTGAAGAATCTGCCTGCAATGCAGGAGACCCAGGTTCAATCCCTGGGTCGGGAAGATCCCCTGGAGGAGGGAATGGCAACTCGCTCCAGTATTCTTGCCTGGAGAATCCCATGGACAGAGGAGCCTGGTGGGCTACAGGCCATGGGGTCACAAATAGTTGGACACGACTGAGTGACTAACACTAGAGGTAGTATTGAATGAAAGAACATAATGAAGAGCAAAACAAGCCTCGAGCACTGCAGGGAGCTTTCCACATCCTTCCCCAGAGCACCCTCCCTTGGCTCAGTCTGAGAAACAGATGGTAGAGATTACCGTTTAAACCAGATCAGCAACACGTTCTCCGAGTGGCCAAGATCTAGAGCTTGATGGTGGCTTCTGTGAACATATGACTACAAGCCCCTGGAGACAGGTTTCCACACTCAGCAACAGCCGGTGCTCAAAGAAACATCATATGGAAGACAGTATGGAGGTTCCTCGAGACGCTGAAAATAGAGCTGCCATGTGCTCCCGCAGCCCCTCTCCTGGGTATTCACCCAAGGAAGGGGAAATCGGTACCTCAAAGAGACGCCTGCACTCCCGTGTTCATGCAGCATTACTCACGATAGCCAAGGTAAGGAAACAGCCCATCAGGAGGTGCTGTGGGTTCACAAGGAATATTATCCAGCCAGGAGGCAGGAGGTCCCGCCATTTGCAACATCAGGGATGAACCCGGAGGATACTGTGCTGAGATAAGCCACATACAGAAAGGAACAATCTGCTTGGTTTCACTTATATGTGGAATCTTAAAAAGTCAGATCCAGAGAACGGTAGCTACCAGGGGTAAGGAGGTGAAGGACACAGGAAGATGAGGTCAAAGGGCACAGAGCTGCAGTTCTCTGGGATGACCAGTCTAGACATTAGTGGCCAGCATGGTGACTGTGGTTGATAAAACTCTGCTGAACACGGGAAATCTCTCCAGAGACCTAGTTTCAGCTGTTCTCGCCACACACACACAAAGATAAATATTTCAGGAGAAGACTGTTCATTAGCTTGACTATGGTAATCCTTTCACTATGTATGTTTTACCAAATCATCATGTTGCAAACCTTAGATACATACATTGCTTATTAAAAATAAAAGTTAAGGGATTTCCCTGGTGGTCCTGTGGCTAAGATTCCACACTCCCAATGCAGGGACCTGGGCTCAGTCCCTGGTCAGGGAAAGAATCCCACATCCCACAACTAACCCTCCCGTGTGCTGCAACTAAGGGCCTGTGCAGCCAAGCAAATACGTAAAATAAAATTTTTTAAAAAAATTTAAGTTAAAAAAATTACCCCCCAAAAAAGAATGCATCAACCATGGCAGGTACTCACTGTATGAAGAAATGAACAGAAAGTAGAGCACTGACCCCTCCTCATGACATCATGACCACGAGGGGTCTGGCCTGAACTAAGTCAGAATCCCCAAGCATCTCCAATCCTCTCCCATAAGACTCAGCATTCTTCCTTCTCCACATTTGCTCCTAAGAGGTGAAGTCCACTGCCAGTGAGCAAATAAGAATTATTTCAACAAATCAAACCACCAAAAATAATTTGCTTCAATTCTCATCTAATACTAATAAAAATGCAAAGTATTACCATAATTCAAGATTTAAAATTAAACCAAAATAAGTTGAATAGTTCCCATTACTCATATTATTGTTCAGACTTATCTGGAAGATAATATTTACCAACTAGTAGTAATAATGAAAATTAATCTTTTAAGTACTTAATGGGCTTTCTGGTACAACTCACCCCCCCCATCCAATTATTCTCAAGCAGCTAGAATTTTAAATGCTGTCCTGACTCTAGTTAATATCAGGAACTCCTAGAAGGCGCCAAGAGGAGGAGAAGGACCTTAGGACCACTGCTGAGCAGCAGCGCTAGGGCAAGACGCTCCTCAAACAGCTGCAGGAGGCTCCCTAAGGCGGGGACATCGACTGACTTCTGAGCATCCTCCCGGCCCAGGGAAGACTCTCGTCCAGCCGTCTTCCACAGAGATGCCCCCGCTCAGCTGCAGACTACTCTGTCTCCCATGGTTGGGCGCCATCAGCACGAGCACAGGTGGGTCTTAGAACGGGTTTCCCCAAAGTAGCTCAAATTCAAAGCCACACTGCCAGAAACAGCCACGGGGTTCTCCCAGGGAAGGCACTGCCAGGGCCTGGCTGCGGGCTCGGACCTAAGACCACGTGGCAGCAACGCGATCGGCACTGCTGTCTTTGAGACCAGTTCTCCCAGAGGATCGAGTCAGGGAAAGAAGTGAGGCAATAAGACCCGGGCGCTTCCCAGGTGCCGCAGTGGTAAAGAATCCGCCTGCCAATGCAGGAGACCCAAGAGATGCAGGTTCAATCCCTGGTCCGGGAAGATCCCCGGAGGAGGGCATGGCGACCCACTCCAGTATTCTTGTCTGGAAAATCCCATGGACACAGGAGCCTAGCTGGCTACAGTCCATGGGATCACAAAGGTCCAGACGTGACTTAACAGCTAAACACACACAACAGGACCTTTAACAAGGAAAGCTAATATGTATTTTAAATTTGAATTTTCCTTCTAACATTCAATAAGCCACTAACTCTATGTGTTGCAGCAGCCCTAACTCCACACCAAATCAATCGCATTATTCAGTTGTATTGTTTTCCTCTCGATGAAGCATTGCTGACTACGGCCGGTTTCACTTAGGAGGGAAGAAAGGGTTCAAGGCCTTCCCAGCCCCAGGTGACAGCTCCAACTACACCCGACACATGAAGAGCTTCAACTCTGAAAACCCACAGTTGCTAAAATCAAAACCCAGCATGATAATGATGAAATAGCATGAATTCTAAGGGGAGGGGATTAAATTTGGCTGTGATGTCTGTGGTTTTATCCGTGCGTTTGAATAAAAGCTCAGGATCTGTTCCGGCCTTTGCCCTACTCAGGTGTTCAGCGTTTCTATCTTGTTATAGAGCCAGATACAGGCCTGTTGGATTAGAGATCAAGATGACTTTGGGGAAGTCTCCCGGGGGAAGGAGCACAGAGAAGCCTGTGGGTGGGTCCCTCCAGACGCCACCTAGGTCCCCTCCCCCTGCCCATGACCCTGCGGTCTCCTCCTGTGCTCCGTGATAACCTCCACCATGAGCGAGCTGCATGCTAGGCTGAGCCTGGCGGATCTCCAGGCACGGGAGTGGTCCCAGGGCCCCCAACACAGCCCCTTCTGCTAACCTAAGTCATCTGTGTGCCGGAGCACGCTTATTCCGGATTTTGTTCTCGGGACGGAGACGCTGAGCAGAGTTTCCCCTGGCGTGAACCTGCCAGGGGTCCTGGGGTGGACATACCCTTCGACCCGGTCACAGAGGAAAGTGGCTAGGCCAGGAGTCCTGCAGGAAAGGCAAAGCCTCTCCTCCCAGGAGCTGACCCGACCCTCAGAGGAGGAGGAGGGGGACTTGGCTTCCTCCCAGCAGGCAGCCTGGGCTGCTCACCGCCTTGGTCTTTGAGAAGGTGGCATTGATGAGAAAAGGAGACGTCGAGGGAAGGGAAGGGGCGGCGGGGGGCCCTGTGCACTTAGCAGGTGTCTGCACCCCAACCCACGTGTTGAAATCTCACCCCCAGTGGGAGGGTGTGGGGTGGTGATCCAGTGTGGCCCCCGAGGATGGAATTGGAGCCCTTGTGAGAAGAGACCCCAGAGAGGTCTTCGCCCCTTCCTCCGTGTGAAGCCCCAGCGGGCAGACGGCTGGCCGCCCTGACCCTGAGCTTCTGGCCTCCACAGCCGGGAGCTAAGTGTCTGTGCAGGTGAGCTGCCCAGTCCGTGGGGCTTTATCACAGCACCCGAGCTGCTCACTCAGGGCCAAGTCCTGGCCCGGTAAGGACAGAAACTTAAGTCAGCCCCAGGGGGAGTGGGAGGGGCTGAGGACAGACAGCCCAGAGGAGCACCGTGAAGGGACATGCGAGCCGGGAGCCAGGAGGACCAGGGCAGGGAGAGCCAGGCAGGGGCCGGGAGGAGAGGGTGGGGACGTTCCGGCGAGCCTCATCTGCTGGCTGACCTGTCGATAAACACACATCACCTGCCCCCAGCTGACTGTGTCACCTCCGGGCAGGGCCTTGCCCGGGAGATCTGCAAGTCCAGCCGGCTGACCCAGCAGCACAGCCCTGTCCAGCTGGAAGCCAGCAAGAGGACTGCAGACCGCGGGCCTCCCTGCCCGATGCACAAGGCTCGAGGGTGCCCCTCGCCACGACCCAGGACCCCGGACGTGTCAGAGACTGAACCCAGGCCACGCTTCTCCAGGTGCCTCTGAGCCCCAGGGCCGCGTCCTGCAGGTTCCTTCCTCTGCGCGGACCACATGCGGATCTGAGAACGTCTTGCCTCCTCACTGGCATCCCCACTTCCCACACGACATCTACTGGGGTCTGGATAATGGTGCGGATGAACCTTTGAAAACACATCAATTATCGCAAGTAAACCTAGACTGAGACCCCAATCACAGTGTGAAGGCCCATCTATAACCAGCCCACAGTGAAAAGATCCATCATTGGGTAGAAGATGCCACGTCTTGATTACAGAAGAGGGGGGAGTGTCAAGCACCCCTGAGTGTAACTCTCTCAGTCTCCCACTATGATGACCCCCAGAGGAGGCTTGGGCCGAAACGGGACACGGGTGTCACCTCCAACATCCAACTTCAGGTCCCCATAGTAGAAATCCCACATCAAACCCAAGGGAGCCTATACCTTCTAAGGTTCTCTGTGCTCTGTTTGCAAACAAAGAAAACCCTACAGGTGGGGAGGGGAAGGGCCTGGGATCCTCCCAGCAGGGGGTGTGGCCGAGGCCACATCTGGGATAATTGCTGGAGAGGAGGGCTGTGGTCGAGTCTGGACCAGCTGAATTTGGGTGTGCTTGGTGGAGGCTCGTTCTTTTTTAAAAAAACTTTCTATTTTATATTGGGGTATAGCCGATTGGGCTTCTCTGGTAGCTCAGATGGTAAAGCGTCCACCTGCAATGCAGGAGACCTGGGTTCGATCCCTGAGTCAGGAAGACCCCTGGAGAAAAACATGGCAACCCACTCCAGTACTCTTGCCTGGAGAATCCTACAGATGGAGGAGCCTGGTAGGCTACAGTCCATGGGGTCGCAAAGAGTCAGACACAACTGCGTGACTTCACTTTCCATAGCCAATCCAGGCTTCCTCAGTGGCTCAGCGGTAAAGAATCCAACTGCCAAAGCAGGAGACGCAGGTTCGATTCCTGGATCGGGAAGATCCCCTGGAGGAGAAAATGGCAACCCATCCCAGCATTCTTGCCTGGAGAGTTCCATGGACAGAGGAGCCTGGCGGGCTATAGTCCATGGGGTCACAAAGAGTCGGACATGACTGAGCAATGAAACAACGATAGGGGATTAACAACGCTGTGGTAGCTTCAGGTGAACAGCGAAGGGACCCAGCCAAACACACACGTGTCCCCATTCTCCCCCAAACTCCTCTCCTACCCCGGCTGTGGGGAGGCTCATTCTTAAAGCAAGAGTTGCAAAGCGTTTCTGCCCATGAGTAGGAACGGCCTGGAGAGAAATGGTTCACCTTTTCAAAAGGCAGGCCCTTGCACGTAGAGCCTGTTTATAAGTGAAACGCAGACTGTATTATCAAGCAGTGGCCTCCAGACAGGTGTCCACATGCTGAATTTTCCATGCTTTGCAATTCCTTCCTTCCTGTCTCTGTCTGCTTCATAGTTTATCAGTACGGATGGAAGGGAAGCGGGAAAACTGTGAAATGCAAAACCCACCCAGGGACTACCTCCACACCTGCCGTACAAATGAGGTGCAGGAACTTGGAAGAAGGAAGCTAGTGGGTTTAGGGTCATTGGTAATTCCCTTCTTAACTCCGAGCAATGACCACAATTTAAATGTAATCATATCTCCCTAAACCACTGAGGAGCTCACAGCTAGGGCCATAACAAGGGGAAATAATGACTCTCCCTATTAAGCACTATTCCAGAGTTGCACGACAAGGATTCTATGTTTATGTATTCAGAGTCCAAGATGGATAATTTATGGTCTCAGACAGGTACAGGTACAGAGGCGGGAACGTAATGAATTAGGACATGTCTGCAGACCCTGGTGCCAAGAGCTGATCTATTCGGAAACAGCAGGTGCATCTCCTGGGACTGAAGAGGGAAAGGCCTCCTGAGCCTTGACGGCATGGGGTTATTCTGTTATTTCACTAGAAGTGCTTCACTTCATTTTTCAATTGGAAAGTATTTATAAATATTAAACAGCACAAAAATAATCAAGCTATTGTTCCTTTAGAATGAAACGTGCATTTTCCCCCTCCGTGCTGCTTAAGAAGCCACTCTGAGAAAATAATGTGTCCGTGGTGAGAGATCCGTAGGCAAATCCAGACCCTTCCCTAAATCAACGGCCATCCCTCGGTCCTGGTGCCAGAGAGCAAGTCCAGTCTGCAGAGGGCTTGGCCGGCTCTCCTGTGTATTAGTAGACCCAGCACAGAGCTGGGCACTCAGTAGATGCTCAGTTAACCAGGAGGAGACACCGTCTTCCCTCTAAAACATGACGGTGACCTGAACTGGACAGCTCGTGCTAGTCAACTTTAAGTGGCGCTCCGTCTCCTCTTAGCATCCACCCTAGGGGACTCCCCCTGGAGGCCAAACCCCTGGAGAGCACTCCCAGGCCCTGGAGGCCCCGCCAGCTGTGTGCTTTACTCGCTGTCCCCTGCAGGCGTTCATCACGTTCAATAAACCCAGGATTTTAGGACACAGGCCCAGGGAGGGGGTGCGTGGTGGCCCTGGCGGCAGAGGGGCGTCCGTGGCTCTGACCTTTCCACCCCTCACACTGAGGGTGCTTGGCTCTGCTCTCTCTGCTCCTCTTCTGTGGAGGAGACACTTCAGTTCAGTTCAGTTCAGTCGCTCAGTCACGTCTGACTCTTTACGACCCCATGGACTGCAGCACGCCAGGCCTCCCTGTCTATCACCAACTCCCAGAGCCTACTCAAACTCATGTCCATTAAATCGGTGATGCCATCCAACCATCTCATCCTCTGTCGTCCCTTTCTCCTTCCACCTTCAATCTTTCCCAGTACCAGGGTCTTTTCCAATGAGTCAGTTCTTCGCATCAGGTGGCCAAAGTATTGGAGCTTCAGCTTCAGCATCAGTCCTTCCAATGAATATTCAGGACTGATCTCCTTTAGGATGGACTGGTTGGATCTCCTTGCAGGCCAAGGGACTCTCAAGAGTCTTCTCCAACACCACAGTTCAAAAGCATCAATTCTTCGGCACTCAGCTTTCTTTATGGTCCAACTCTCACATCCATACATGACTACTGGATGTGACTACTGGAGGAGACACTCAATGAGTCCTTTAAGCCAGCCTAGCCCTCCCCATTTTGGTCTCTGCCTCCTCGGGGAGGCTGCATCATGCTTGGAGTTGGTGAGAGAAGGCTTGGGGCTCCCCGAGGACTGCCCTGCAGAGCCTTCACCCCGGCTGTGGTGAGCTTGGTTCTCCCACCGAGGCTGGGAGCACAGTGGAGCCTCACGAGGTCCTAGGGTGATATTGCAACATGGCCCAAGGTGTGCATGTCCCAGAGAGGTAGAGGGGGGCACTCAGGCATTTCAGGGACCACCCATGGAAGGGGGACCAGCCCCGATGATCACTGCTTCCAGAAGAAATGCCAACCCCCTCAGCCATTAATGTCTCTAACACTTTACAGACTCTGACACGTCATCCTGATGAAAAAAGCCCCCGAGGTCGAACCTGGCGGCCTCGGTTCACCAGCTTTTCCCTCCGGGCATCACAAACCAACAAGAGCGGGCATCTCAGGGTGAGTCCACGGGGTCACACGTCGGCAAAGGCAACTCTGTGTCCAAGAAGCCCTCACAACTCTGAGAGCACCAGGCTGTCAGTGGGCCATGGGGCCCTCCAAGTCTACACATGAACACACATACACACACATACAACACATACAACACACACACACACACATGCACACACAGAGACTCAGGCACACATACACATGCACATACCACACAAACACACATGTACGCATGCACACACAGAGACACATGTGCACAGACACACACATTGAAATCTAAGAAGAAAAAGACGGAAAACAGTGACCCGCCTCCGGGCCATTCCTGCAAGGAGAGACGTCCGGTCATCACGACCACCCGCTGATCTGATCTGAGATAACGCATATGAAACACCTACTGCAGAACCAGGCATATGCGTTTGTTTTTCTACATCATTCATTCAAAAACACATTAGGAAATTCACATCTGTCACAGAATTAATACTTTTCCATAAGTGCTAGAATCTATTCAAATGGACTAAAGGTGTCCACCCAGCTCCGTCCCTTCCAGCACAGGACTTAATTTCCAGTGAAGCTACTCATGTTTTGCAACAATGGATAAGCTGTCTATTCCTCTAAAAGCTCTGCTCATCCTCAGAGACAGTCGCCCAGGGGCGCAGAAGGATGGAAACCTGACAAGTGGCCAAATCAGGAAATCAACAGCACCTTGGGAGGCGAGGCTGATTTTCTGCACTCGGTCAGCACAGCAGCAGGGCTGGGCGGCCGTCCACTGGAATATTCCATCGCTGTTAACGTGACCTGACAAGGTTATTTTCTTTCCCCTAGATGGGCTGCCAGGCAAATGCAAGAGACTTGACGCCACAGAGTAAGTCTGTCCACTGGAAAATGAGCATTAAATGGAGCAGAGCAAACCTTGTCTTTGGTGTTGGAGATTAAGTCTGTGGTGGAGAGAAAAGCCTTGCGGTGAAATAACTTCACGGCCACACCGTGGGGTCGGGTCCTGCTTTCTTCCCACGTGTTCGTTTGCCTTCTTTTTTCCAGATTGGGATGAAGGTGTAAACAGTGCAGAGGCAAGCCCACTGAAATAGCTCCCGACAGCTGCACGTCTCTCCTGAATATCTTCTGTTCCCTGTTTCACATCTCACACAGGGAGTAACCATGTGCCTGATTTTGGAGCAGAAAGAAAGCCCAATAAAAAGGGTGAAACTCTTGAATATCCAGAGTAACCTGGGGCAGAAAGAGAAATGCAAGCTGGTCAGTCTGCCATGTCCGGTGAGAACCTCGCCATCAAGTCCAGCTAGAAGGCGCCAGACAAAAGATTTGCTCAGTGTGAGCATCTACCAAACAGGTACTGCACGTCAGGCACAGAGGCTCCAGAGGCGGATGAAGCAGGGATCCTGCCCACAAAGAGGGAGCAGACAGAAGGGTGGGTGGAGCAGTGTCAACACTGACATGAGGCCGCGTTAGTGTTGGAGACACGCAGGAGAGGGAGCAGATGGAGGTGGGAATGAAGCAGACAGTGCAGAGCTCCTAGTGTCTAGTCTGGGTCAGACGGAAGGAGCAGAAGGGTGCCCACGAGCCCCGGAAGAACAGAGGTGCAGTGGTGAAGGCAGAGGTCAAGGCCAAGGAAGGGAGCCAGTGGGTGAAGCGCTCAGGGGTGGGCCACCAGCCTGGAACCAGAGAATGCTGTCAGTGTGGTAGGGAAGACGGCCGAAGAAGAAGTCAGGGGGAAGACAGGACATGGGACCGATTAGACGGGGAAAGAAGTTGATGGGGGAGGAGGAGAATTCAAAGATGGCATTGAGGTTGGGTCTCCTAGGGAAAGGATGCCTTCATCTGAGACAGAAAGTCAGAGGAGAAGGACGGGGTGGGGAACACAGAGTGTGAGGTGTCAGCAAAGTAGGTGGGTGTGTAAACCGGAAGCTCAGGAGGCAGCTCTCTGCCCCAGCTCAGTCCGCTGCGGTGCAGCTGCCTGGGGTCAGCAGAGAAGACGGGAGTGGCTGGGGCTCCTCGGAGCGTCTCAGGGCACTGAGGGAGGGGCAGGGTGGGCCAAGAGGAGCTGAGAAAACCAGAGATGTTTCCTCACAAATATTACAGGGAACCGAAGGGTTAGCTCGAGGCAGATAGCAGCTAGACCCCACACAACTGCCTGATTTCCCTCTAATATCACTCGAAGTCCTCTGCGAGTGAAGAGACCAGATGACTGGCTCCCTCTGGCTGGACAGTTAGCTTCTGCTACAGACGTCAGTCCACCAGGCACCATGGGGAACAAAAGACTTAGAGGTGTGGCCTCGGGCCTCAAGGACCTGCCATCTAATCGGAGATGAGATGTACAAGCGTCAACCGTGTTAATGACAAGAGCATGGTGCATATTCTAGATTATGCTAAGAATAAGTCCTTCGGAAAGGAAAACCACAACAGGTTGAAACTGGGAAGAATGTGCAGAGGAGGGGAGGTAAAGCATTTTTAAGAAAATAGCACATTAAGATCATCAGAGGAGAAAAAGAAATGCTATATGGTATAGCTATATGGTAGTTTTAAATACAACATTATGGATAACTACTTAAAATGGAAATGGTCTTTAGAAAAACAATTAGGGAACTTCCCTGGCGGTCCAGTAGTTAAGACTCTGCACTTCCAATGCAGGGGTTATGGGTTCCAACCCTGGTGAGGGAACTAAGATCCCAGATGCTGTGTGCTGGTGTCAAAAACATAAAAATAAATAAATAGGATGGCCCCCGATAATTAAAAAAAAAAAAAAAAAGATTGAATAAAGAAGCATGACCAATATATATATATTGTCCAAATAAAGATATTTTTATATGAACACTTATATCTATATATGTGTAACTATGTCTGTTTTAAATGGGTTTGTACACAATTGTGTTGAAAGTGAAAGGATATCAAAAGAGATAATATACAAACACAGATTAGAAGAAAGAAAGCTGGAGCGGCTACATTAATATCAAAGTACATTGCAGAATACTGTCTGCAACCAAGAGGGCCACTATGTAACTCAGCAAGGAGTGCAGCAACCCTAAACGTCCATGCAGGCAACAACAGAGCCTCAAAACTACATAAAGCAAAAACCAAGAGAGCAGAAAGGCAAAAATAAACAAATCTGTACACATGGTTGAAAAACTTCGACAACCGTCTTTGAGTAATTGAAAAAAACAAATAAGACAAAAAAGTCAATAAGCATATGGATGATCTAAACAACAGTTTGAACCAACAAGACCTAACCGAGATTAACAGGACACTCCATACAATGACTCCTTCTTTTTAAGAGGAAATTAGATATGCACCAGGATAGGGTATATTCTGGGCCCTAAGACAAACCTCAACAAATATAAAACAGTTGAAATCATACCAACTGTTCTCTGACCCAAATGGGGTTACAGTAGAAACCAATAGCAGAGATACCTGAAAATTGCCCCCAAATGCCAAATTAAATAAGACATTTCTAAACAACCCGTGGGGTCACAGCGAAATTAGAAAAGATGTTTAACTGAATGAAATAAAATCATAAGATATCAACATGTGTGGGATGCAGGGCAGGCAGTGCTTACGGAATAATTTTTAATAACAAGTTTTCATATTAGAAAAGAAAAAAGTTCACAAATTGAGGATCTAAGTTTCTGCTGCGAAAAATAAGAAGAACAGCTCACAGCGAAGAGAAAGAAGAAACTGATGTAGATGGAGCAAAAATCAAAGAAATTAAGACAGACACCACAGGGAGGAGTTGCTGCTGGTTTCAATCTACACCCTCATGACCGCAAGACACAGAGCTGTCCCACAGCCCGGAACAGAACCCGCAGGTCCCCCAGACCCCCAAACCCCACCTGCCCCAAACGCACGCATCTCCTCACTCCTCGCCCGCCCCCTCCCGGCCTCCCAGCACCACCCACCCCCTCACCCAAACTTGAGTCCCAGACCGTGTTCTTTCACCTGTCTCACCACCTTCCACACACAAATCGGCACCAGACCCAAGAAAAGCTGCCCCCCAAACTCCACTCAGTCTCTTCTGGGTCCCCCATTCCTATGACTTCTATCGTCATTGTTGCTGAGTCGCTAAGACACGTCCAGCTCTTTACGATCCCGTGGATCGCAGGCCGGCAGGCCCCTCTGTCCATGGGATTTCCCAAGCAAGAATACTGAAGTGGGTTGCTATTTCCTTCTCCAGGGGATCTTCCTGACCCAGGGATCGAACCCGTGTCTCCAGCATCACAGGCGAGTTCCATACCACTGAGCCACCTGGGAAGCCCCCTATGACTTCTGCTCTGGGTCAGCTCTCATCTGCCACCTTCCTCCTCCCAGCAGCCTCCTGAGTGGTCCCCGTCCAGTCGCCACTCCTCCTGCAGCCCTGGTAACCTCTAAACTAAGATTCGGTGTTTGAGAGGACAGGGTGAGACCTGCCAGAGCCAGCCAGCTCCCAGTGCGGGGCGTGGATAGCATCTCCTGCCCTGCGCTCCCACGCTGCACAGCAGAGGGTTTCCACTCCAGCACTTAGGAGAACTGCCCCCGTAACAATGCTTTATATATTCTCTTAAACCCAGTACACAGGACCCATAAATACGCCACAATATAGCAATTCCTAGCAAGGAAACCAGAAAGGAGTTTTCAGTAATTCATCTCATAGCGAGAACTTCGGGTCAGAAAAAAGTACACATAATGACATCACATCTGAAGACACCAGCTCCAAGCCCCCCCGCCCCCCGCAAGCCTGCTGACATGCTGGAGCAAAGAGCAGCAGAAGGCTGTCGTGAGCGGGATGCCCCCAGGAACACAGGGGCTGTTTTACCCCAAGCAACGGCTCACGTTCCCGTTGTTTCCTTTTGTTTTGTTAACTCAGTTAATTTGGATGTGTATCTGAATGATCCAAGGCTTTTTCCAGTTTATTCTAGTGGAGAAACAGACTTTTTACAGGTCACTTCCATGTTAGGTGGCAGACGGCAGGGATGCGGGGTCACAGGGCAGGCTGGGGTGCCACGTGACAAGTGGGGAAACCTCAACCCAAGACCCTTCAGTGTGTCCCTGAGCAGAGCAAGGTGTGCAGACGGCAGGGCCCCCCTCATCTGAACAAATGTCACAGTGACATCAATGAGCCAAGACAGGAAACCCAGGTCTAATTCCTCCATAACCGAAAGCAATTCACAGAGGAAAAGCATGCAAATCTGAAGGAAAAGAAAGACCACTTTCAAAAGAAGGTTTTATTTGGTCAACACTTAGTTGCTCTCTGCCTGCAACGCAGGAGACTCAGGTTCAATCCCTGGGTCGGGAAGATCCTCTGGAGGAGGGAATGGCAACCCACTCCAGTATGCTTGCCTGAAGAATTCCATGAGCAGGGGATCCTGGCAGGCTACAGCCATGGGTGTCGCAGAGTCGGACGCAACTGAGCGACTAACGCTTTTCACTTTTCACCCGTTGCTCTTACCTTCGTACTCAGGTGCCTGCCCTTAATGGGACCTGTCTCTCGAAACTGAAACTGCTGCACTTAGAGGCACTGTTACCTCATCACAGTGACCATCATTGTCTTCAACTCCAAGAGGCACAGCCCTCAGGGAAAAGCCAGCTTGGAGGAGCCCCTCCAGAGGCGTGTCTACTCCCCCAGAAGACCCAGGCCAGGCCGGACCTCCTCTCCCAGGCCACGCGCGGGCACTGCCAGCCTTCAGCCTCCAGACGGCCCTCAACCTCTGTGCTCGATGGCTTCACTGCAGCACCAGCTACAGGTGGAGGAGGTGGTGACACTGTCCGTCTGTCTCCAGCCTCCTCCCAGGCCAGCGGGAGGGAAGAGACTGTCTTGGTGTGCGTTTCCACAGCATGGCAGGAGCCGCAGCAAAGGTCAAGGTCCAGGCAGAAATGTCCTCCAAGGAGTCTGAAATCTCCCGGAGTCGACCTGGACCACAGCGGAAACTAAAAACAACTGTATTTGAACACAGCAGTTTCACAGTCGGAAGACGCCCATAAGTCCAGGGCAGAGATGCCCCAAGGTTATACTGCGCCTTTTCAGGAATGAAGTGGGAAGCAGACGTCTTGGAGAAGCTGAGGTGCCACAGACAGAGTCAAGCCCACTGAGGCCTCGAACCTTCCTGCTGCACAAAATCCCCCTGACACGTTCCTCATCTCCTCCCACCTCACGCCTGCAGGATTACAGGTGGCGGGTGGAGTTGGCTGGGAGTAGGGGGTGCAGGAGAAGTGGGGGTCTCTCCTCGCAGACTCACCCTCAGAAGGGTGCGGTAAGAGCTGCATCCCAAAGGACCCCACACACCGCCCGCCTGGCATCAGAGACAAGAGAGTGACTTTTGAGAAGAGAAGCGAAAAGGCAGTCTACACTTCCATCCATCCCTAGACACAAGGCTCAGGACTTTAGCCCAAAGGGATGCCACCCAGTTCCTGAACAAGAAAACACCAACGTGTTGAGGGAACAAGAAGCATTGATTGTTTTGGCAAAATGCTAGATTGCACTTTTCAAAGACTCATGCTTTGGAAATAGTCTCTGTATTATGTTGTCTTGATGTTAATACCTGTCCAAGATCAGTGGTTCTCCTTGCATTATTATTCAATTACAATTTCATAAACCTGTATCTAAAAGTAACTCAAACCAGGTTTCCCATAGAGCTCAACATTCAACTCCAAACACATTTTTTTCTGAGAACACGACATCCAGAAAGAAGGTCTTCAGCAGCCTGGCGGGTGCTGTCCGCTGACCCCAGCCCACAATGGGGCACTATCAACACAAATGGAGAACAGATGGAACATTTTATTCAAAATAAATGAAAACCCTTCCCCCTGTTCTCTCTCTGCCCACCCAGCAGAGGGCAGCCCTGACCCCATCAGTCCCTGCAGAGGAGAGGTGATCAGGCGGGCGTTAGCACGGGGACAGCCCAGGAAGACAAGGACGCCTCCCTCTCCGGAAGGGGCCAGGCAGCAAGAATGTCCTAACAGTTCACTTGACTCAGCTACAGAGGGGACCCCACTGGGGGTCTGAGGAGCTCCGCAGAGGGCTGACTCAGGTGAGTCTGTCTGTCTCATCCGTCTGCCACGAACACCTCGGAAAACAGCTTCAGGGCTTCCGATAACTGAGGACAGTGATGACCGCTGAGTGTCTGCTGTGTGCCCGTCACTGGGCTGGGCGATTCCCACACGTCCTGGACTGGAAGCCCCGCCACCCTGGGAAGAGGCACCCTCCCCTTCTTCACAGATGAGGGAAGGTTCAGCCGCTCACCTGACATCAGCCACTCGGCTCGCATCTATCTGAGCAGGGCTCTGACCAGGTGACTTCTAAGGTCCCTCCTAAATCTAAGCTCCTGAGCGTGCAGCCACCACCAGGGGAGGGGGGAGGCTGGCACCCACTCCGTGGTCCTGAGTGCAGTCATCGCCAGGGGAGCGGGGGGAGGCTGGTACCCCCTCTGTGGTCCTGAGTGCAGTCATCGCCAGGGGAGCGGGGGGAGGCTGGCACCCCCTCTGTGGTCCTGAGTGCAGTCATCGCCAGGGGAGCGGGGGGAGGCTGGCACCCACTCCGTGCTCCTGAGTGCAGTCATCGCCAGGGGGGCGGGGGGAGGCTGGCACCCCCTCTGTGCCTGTGTCCCCTCCATCATGGAGGGGAGGACCTGGTGCCTATGTTGGCCTCTGCGCTTCCCCACCACGGCAGCTGAGACTGCGCAAAGCCCTGGGCTTCAACCTCATCTATCAGCTGCTCCCAGATGACCTCATCTACCCACCTCTGTGCCAGAGCCTCCCAAACAGCCTGACTTGTGCACAGTCCAGACCTACATTTCCAACCACCAACTTGATGCCTCACACATGCCCCAGACCCAACCTGTTGGAAGATAACTCACCTTCCTCCCCAAACCTGCCCCTCACCCTCACCATCCATCCACCACCCCAGCCAGGAGCAGGACTCATGTACTCGCACAATCACACACTCATACAATCACACACACACACACACACACACACAATTAGATCAAGCTCCTCATGCAAGGAGCAGATACAGAAGCTGCCCCTTAGTGACGCTCAAGTCCCCCCAGCTGGGGTTGGAGGGAGAGGCCCACAGACGGTGCGGACACTGTCTCCACAAACTGGCAAATCTGGGTCTTATAGACCAAAGAAGTTAGTTCTTCTGGGACCAAGGTTCTTTTATGCTGGCAGGTTTACATCAGTGATCATGGAGGACTTAATGCAAGTCGTCTCTGCCCTTCATGGGAAATTCCCACGGACATCAAATATCATCACGGCTCCCAAGGTTCATCAAGTCCTGCAGCTCCTCTCAAGGACCCGGGACCGTGTCAGCGCCCAGGTGTCTTTAAACAGCAGCCCCAGCCTCCCACAAAGCCTGCTGGGTCCCGTGGGTCCCAGCACCTTATTTAACACTCATTGGCCGGGCGGTTTGGACGTGGAATTTTCACCATGACCACATTCATAACTTCCTTCTCTGTTCCCCCCCAGACCCCGATGGTGGTCACATATCAAGGAATCGCGGGTCACAGATGTATAGGTTCTATAATTTGGAACTGATCAATACTCCCATTAGGCTTCCCTAGTGGCTCAGCAGTAAAGAATCTGCCTGTCAATGCAGGAGACGTGAGTTTGATCCCTGGGTTGGGAAGATCCCCTGGAGAAGGAAATGACTACCCACTCCAGTATTCTTGCCTGGAAGAATTCCATGGACAGAAGAGTCTAGCAGGCTATAGTCCATGGGGTTGCAAAAGAGTTGGACATGATTTAGCGACTAAACAACAGCAAAATATTCCCATCAGTCTCTATGAGCTTTTTCTAACACACGTCCTACATTTGTCCCTTTTTTGAGCTTCATTCTGGATTTACAGCCCTTTACAAACTCAGCTGTCAGCACAGAGGTCTGTTTCTGAGGTTCAAACTGGAACACATCGGCAGGCAATGTCCCCTCTGGTCTGGCTTGCTGTCCCCACCTCCCCAAGGATTGCAGGCACCCTTGTCTCCTCAGGAGGTGTTGCAGGCCTGTCTTCAGTTTTTCTGCTCCAAATGTGGGACCCAAGGCCCTCCCAGCAGCCCTGGTGCCCTGCAGGGGAGAATGGCCTGCCGACTCCAGAAGGGCCCTGCAAGCTTCAGAGCTGTTGACAAGAGCACCGGCCCCCGCTGGTACCTCCACCTGCCGGCACCATCCCAGCACACACAGGAGGCTCCCATCTCTCCCCTCTGGTCGGCTTTCCCCCGTCTTTGCCTCTGTCACTGGCTTGGGGACCCTGCGCACAGTCTCACAGAGGGCTGGGATTGCACCACTGTGATCCCAGCGTATCGCTGATCCTGTTTGTAATACTGGTTGTCTCACTGTTCACACTGTCCACACCGTTCGCTGAACCCAGGATAGGCAAGGCGCGAGCTAAGAACCTGGGAGGAGACTCGAGGAGCCGTAGGAACCTCAGACACGTGTAGTCTCTCCTGGCTGACGCAGCAGCCGTAGCAGCGCCAGAATAAAGCCAGAACATGACTTTGGGTAGCAGAATCACGGGCTCGCTCCAATGTAACCCCAAATGCAGCAGCAGCCAGGGCTTTCATGGTGAAGCTCACACAGCGGTACTGCACACACAGTGACTCCTGACCAAGCGGCTTCCTCGTGACCCGCGTGCGCAGTGCTGTACATGGTCTCAGTTGTGACATAACCACGCTAAGTCATTGTTTACAGAACATGGGGCGAGAGGGCATGAGAGCGTGGGGGGAGAGAGCCTGGCAGGCACCAGCCTGTTAATTTCCCCACACCCAGCGAGTGTGCCAGGCCCCACGTGCTTCCCCTCTCTGGATTCCTGGGTCAGGCAGCCTGGACTGAATTTCAGAACATGCTCCTAGACAGCCTCCCGCCCCCACAGCCCACGTTCTAACTGAAAAGGACAACCCCCGCCCCCTCTGGAGACAGAGGATTCAGAAAGAATTCCAGGCACTTAGGAAGCAATGATATGGAAAGGAAAACTGCAAACAACACAAAGTTCCCCATGGACTCTCCATTTCCATGAGCAGTGATGCCATTATGCATCTTTCATTTCATGTAGGCTGGCACAGACTTGAATCTCTTTTAGCCGTTGGATAAATACAAATATTTGACAGGTCCATCATCTCAAAAGAAAATGAACACTTAGATAAACCTTGAGGACATTATGCTAAGTGAAATCAGCCAGCTACAAAAAAAAAAAAAAGATAGATATTGTCTGATTCCATCTCTATGAGGGCCCCAAGAGCAGTCAGACTCAGAGACAGAGAAAGCTGTTTGCCGGAAGCTGGAGGAGTGGGGATGGGGAGTTAGTGAAGGACAGAGTTTCAGCTTCACACAATGAAAAGTTACAGAGATGGATAGGGTTGATACTGCATAACATTTTAGGTGCATTTTACACTGAACTGTACACTTAAAGGGGCTTCCCTGGTGGCTCAGCTGATAAAGAATCCACCTGCAATGTGGCAGACCTGGGTTCGATCCCTGGGTTGGGAAGATCCCCTGGAGAAGGGAAAGGCTACCCACTCCAGCATTATGGCCTGGAGAATCCCATGGACTGTATAGCCCATGAGGTCACTTAAAAATAATGAAGATGATTGATTTTATGTTGGAAATGCTTAAGAGAAACAATTTCTAGAAGCCATGTAATTTGCACAATAATGTCTGAGTTCCATAAGAACCAGCTATCAAAGATACCTCAGCATATCTGTATTACAACATCTTTAATTTTTGTTCACATTACCTTTGCATAACCTCTGACACCAACTCGAGTAGAGGTATAGTTTGGTTTTTCTGACAGAAACTTTGGAATGTTACAGCCCCAGAAAATGATTGTGCAAAATACCCAAGTAAGTCATTGAAGTGAAATGTACTAGTCTGTACCCCTAATTTTATGTTCTTTGATGACTGCACAACAATGATAGAAATAAGACCCATCTAGGGGCGCCCATGGGTCGAATTCAGTAAAACCCCAAACAGGGTTCAGACGGGCCCAAGTCCCAGGCAGACAAGTGGGCCTGTGATTTCCTCTTGAATCAAGAGGGGAAGGGGCCACCAGTGTGTCCCCAACTCCCGACATGCTCCTGCTGGCTCCCCACCCCCCAGGCTCGCCTGGATGGCACTGCTCCCTATTGGCCACCTGCTTGGGGCAGGCAGCAAGGAGACTCCACTACGTGTTACAGGAGCCAGACGGCAGGTGCCTGCAGCCTGGATTTGCTGCCATGTCCTCCCCAGAAGGAGCCACGACTCTCAAACATCCAGCCAGGATCTTTCCTTCCCGAGAATTAGGGATTTGCTTTCCAGCTGGAGGAAACGTGTGGGTTTCATTGGTCCTCAACCTCCCTGCAATCATTCTCAACATGGTGAGTATAAAATAAGTGCATTTCCTGGGAGGAGGGTCAAAAACGGACACATGTCTATGTATGACTGAGTCCCTTCCCTGTTCACCTGAAACTATAATATCACAGCAGTGTTAATCGGCTATACTCCAATATAAAATTAAAAAATAAATAAAATATCCTTATCTTTAAAACCAAGAAAAAAGACAAAGCAGCTACCATGACAGAGAGGTATGTGGTGGAGTGGGGTGGTTTGGTTTCAGACTATAAGGAAGTCATTTTGTCTTTTCCCCACCAAGCGAACATGCAATATTTAATTTAGTCAAAGGCAAACAACAAAATGTTTAAAGCAACAGCAACATAACAAACCCTGTGGCACGCCTGCAACATTTTAGAATTTAACACGGCTTTGTTCTCCTGCCGCTGCACAAGAATAACAACTTGGCACTTAGGAAACCCCGTCGAGATGTGAATATTAAGGCTTGTGCTGAAGCGCACAGCTCCGTGGTTCAGCTTCTCTGGGAGAATCGGGGCTTTGTGCAGCCACGAGAACAGAAAGCGCCAGGAGCCCCAGGCACTTCGGAAATCGCAGCGGTTTTCTGCACCCGTGGCCTGGCTCAGAAGCCAGGCCGTCGCAGGGCCGCAGCCAGAGGCTGCCAACGTGGCTTCTTAAGAGCTGCCTCCTCTGATATATTATTCAGCAACTGAAACCCCAGGAACAAACATCTATCTTTTTGTTCCCGCTTCATGCAGGAGGGGCCCAGGAACCTTGAGAGGGAGGCATCCTCTGAGCCGGACCTTGTCCAGTGAAGGCTGTGGTTGGGAGGCCCGTGAAACCAGACTCCGGAGCTGGGCCCTACCCTGGGCCCCTGCCTGAGGGCCTCACTCCAGACGGCAGGAGCCACCCCTGCCCGGTCTCAGGAGGAGCAGCAGGGAGCCCCCTTCCCAGGCGCTGCTGCCCACCTGGAACCCCAATTCCAGCGTCCCACCAGGACCCCGCCCCTATCAGTGAGGACTCCTGGAGCCCAGAGATTCTAGCCTCAGCCATGCAGAGTAATTTATTCAAATGTGTCACTTCTGGATCCATGAAATCAAAGCAGACAGAGCCAGGCATGGAGACAGGGCTGGTGAAGCCACGGGTTATCTTGCTGTGTGACACCCATTGGCCTCTGTCAGGCAGTGGCTCGGCCACCCCTGGACACAACAGCCCCCCGCAGAGCCAACCACTCTGGCACAAGCATCCAGGGAGCCTCTGTCACCAGGTGTGTGACAGGTGGACGGAGCTGGAGCACACCCCCTTCCCCTCTAACAATCGCCATCTGTCTGGGGAAGGCGCATGGGTCAGAGCACATGGCAGCTGGCAGAGCCGCCTGACCGCACAGACCAGGAGTTGGGGACCCGGGTAGCGAGGGCTCCCCCAGCCCACACGGCCCCTTGACCACAAAGGAGAGCAAAGAGGACGCTCTGGGAGGCACGGTGCTGAGCAGTGTCCACGATGCTTAGAGGCCGAGCAACGGTAAGAGCCTCAGCCCAGGGGACAAAGGGAGGGACGACAGAGCATGGGTGGCAGCCTCTGCCAGGAGGGCCCTGCTGCGGTTGGTGCCTTGTCTCCAGGATGGCTCGTGGTGGGAATCATTACCAGTGAGGTTATCAGGTTACAGGTAAGGAAGCCGGCTGGGCGCGGTCTGCTGGCCGGACATCAGGCTGCCAGTGCCTAGCAACACTGGCATTTGCCCGGCGTGGTCCAGCTCCAGCTCACTACCGGCGGTGCAGCCCCCGTGAAAGCTGAAAGCTCCGATGGTTGCCCCCTGCAGCAAAGCGACTCTGTGCACTAGGGACCAAGGCAGGAGGACAGGGCAGATGCGGGGAAAGACACACAGACACTCATCCAAGGCTTGGAACCGTGAGGAAGGAGCATGAAACGGGGCAGACGAACAGGGGAGAATGCTCCATGTTGAGATTCACTGGAAAAGACCCTGATGCTGGGACGGATTCAGGGCAGGAGGAGAGGATGAGATGGTTGAATGGCATCACCGACTCAATGGACATGAGTTTGAGTAAACTCCAGGAGTTGATGATGGACAGGGAGGCCTGGTGTGCTGCAGTCCACAGGGTCGCAAAGAGTAGGACTTGACTTAGCGACTGAACAACGACTCCGTGTTGATGGTACTGTAACTGAGCTTGGTTGAGCAGGGAGAGCAGGGGTTTTGGAGAGAGAGGACGACTCTGAAGCTGCATGAGAGGAAAGGGAACAAGGCTTTAGGGGGTGGGATGCAGAGCCCCCTGGAAGGCCTGGCCTCAGATGGCAAGACAGCACCGCCTGTATCTTGACAGGAGCAAGAGAGAACGGATGCGTGTGGGTGCAGAGAAGTTTGTAGGAAAAAGAGGCTGTTCCTGAAGGCAGTTTCTCTTTTCTGTAAGGAGTTGAAGGTGAGGGTTCAGCTCAGAGAGAGTGTGGGAGCTGGAGGCTCTGAGAGTCGAGGAGGATGCGAAGGGGTGAAAGAGCCTCCACAGGCCCAGGGGACCACCTGCCCGAGGGTCACGCTGTCACGACAGCAGCCCCGACGGCCCGGGTGCGGCTAGAGACCCTGGGTTTACCGTGAGCTGATCATTGACAGGACCAACCGCCATAAAGATTCAAAACAGCCACAGTGAGAAGCCCAAATACAGCCAACGTTTAGCGCGAGAACAAGAAAGTGAGGAGTAGGGGAAGGATGGAGAGGATTCTATCAGCAAATAGCACAACATGGAGCATGACTTCACTGCCATAGAGTGCTGTTTTCAAAAAATAGCCTTCTGTAATTTGTCTCTTTTTATCCCATGGTTGAAGCGGGACGATTAACTGCCTACAACCTACTTGGAACAAAAGTTTGACGTCTTGTTTATTATCTGTTTTTTCCCTATGAATGTATTATGAACTAATTACCCTTTTAATTGGAGAAGGAACTGGCAACCCACTCCAGGATTCTTGCCTGGAGAATCTCAAAGACAGAGGAGCCTGGTGGGCCACAGCCCATGGAGTCGCAAAGAGTCGGACATGACAGAGTGACTATCGTTCCCCGTTTAATAGATTCGTGCCAATAAGTATACTTCTATAACTTTAGTTAAAAATCTATATAGATTTTAACTAATCCCTTGGTTGAATATTTAGATTATTTCTTTTAAAATAAGTTTTATTTATTTCTTTGGGGCCGTGCTGCCTCCTCGTTGCTGCACAGGCTTTCTCTAGTTGCAGCGAGCAGGGGACACTCTTGGTTGCAGATTCTTGTTGCGGATCATGGGCTCTGGGGTGTTCGGGTCTCAGCAGTTGTGGAGCATGGGCTTAGTTGCTCCATGGCGTATGGGATCTTCCTGGACCAGGGATCAAACCCATGTCTCCTGCACTGGCAGGAGTATCCTTTACAACTGAGCCACTAGGGAAACCCTAGAATATTTTTTAAACATATTTTAGCCAATGTTATGTCTTTATGATAAGTCCTTAGAGATGGAATAAGAAAATAAAGACTTTGAAATGCTTTTTCATTATCTCTCTTTCTTAGAGAGTGTTTAGATTGGCTGGCACCATTTTTATGAAGTCCTTTTCCTTAATCTATTAGACAAGACTTAGATACCTTCCTGCTTTATTGTATATTTGTTTTCCTACCTCACAGAAAAGTGGACTCCACTTGTGATTGAGAACAATGCCTATGTACATAAATACTGCTAATATAGCCATTGCTAGTCAACAGGTTTTCTGTCTCTGCTACAGGCTGCTATAAACACTGTATGGATGTGTTTCTCTTTTCTGTTGGTTGGCTAGCTGTTTTCATTTCTTACCAAGCAACACTTGAGCTGTCCTTAAATATTCTGTTCTACTATCCTTGCTGTTGCCTCCCCTACTTTCACTGATAGATAAGTGGCTGGTAATTGTGAGAGAGAGATTGAGAGAGGAGATATCTAGACAAGTTTGTCCTCAAGCCTAGGTGGTTGTTTGACTCCCCTGGATTGCTTCCTTCAATTAAAGATTTCCTCAGTCTCTTAATCTGTGGTACAAGATGTGTAAAGGATTTAGAAAAGCACCGAGAATGTAGGAAATTAGCAAGCAATACTGGCAGCTGTCATTGCACAGTTATTGATATCAACACCATCTTCATCAAGATCATCACCATCATCGTCACCATCATCGTCATCATATCATCACCACCATCATCACTATCGTCATCAGTAAAGCCATAATAAAGCTGTTTTAAAACCAATGAAAACAGAGTGTTTGTTGCTAGAAGGTCCATACTACATGGAACAATAAAAGAAGTTTTTAATGGCAGGGGAAAAAGCATCCCAGATGCACACACAGAAACACATTAAACAATGAAGAGCATCACCAGGGAGGAATGTGTGAGTGAAAACACAAGCATATTAACTGTCTGATAGAAGAAACACAAATACGCTACTTACACTGACTATAGATAGAATATGCACTTCAACTGAAAGACAAAGATTGTCAGACTACATGAGAAGATTAAACCCAATTATGTGCTTTTTACAAGATGCACATTTTAAATATGACACCCTTAAGGGCAGGACCCAGCCTGGCTTTGCAGTGTTGGAGACGAAGATTTATGATATTAAGAATTCTGCCCGAGAGAACAGGAATGTGGAACAAGTGTACCCACAGAAAAGGTCTCAGAAAGCCTCAGTCTCCCTAACAGGACTGATAAAAGGCATTTCTCCCTCTAAGCCAGTCAGTAAAGACTAGAGGAGGCAACTGCTTCTTCAAATGCCAAGACAGTAACACAGGGTTTCAAGGAACATGAAAAGTTAAGGAAATATGACACCACCAAAGGTACACAATAATTTTTCAGTAACCATCCCCAAAGAAATGGAGATCTACAATTTGCCTGAGAAAGAATTTAAAATAGTTGTTTAAAGAGAGCTCAGTGAGCCACAAGGAAACGGAGAAAGCTTGACAAAATCAGGAAAAATATTAAGTAACGAAAGGAAAACCTTAACAGAGATAGAAATCATTAAAATGAGCCAAACAAATCATGAAACTGAGGAATACACTGAATGAAAGAGAAAATGCAGTAGAGACCATCAACATCAAATTCGACCCAGCAGGAGAAAGAATGTGAACCCAAAGACAGGTCATTTGAAATAATCCAGTCAGAGGAGTACAAAGAAAAAAAGAATGAAAAAGAGTGAAGAAAGCCTATGTGCATGTGGACACAATTAAGAGCAGCCTACAATTTATTGCAGTCAGAGAAGAAGAAAAGAGGGAGAAAGGGGAGGAAAGCTTATCTGAAAAATAATGGCTGGGAGCTTGTAAACCTAGAGAGATTTGAACACCAAAATTCATGAATTTCATAGGTCTCTCTGATTTTCTAAACTCAAAAAGATCTTCTCCAAGATACATTATAATAAAACTATCTAAAATCCAATAAAGAGAGAAGTTTAAAAACATCAAGAGAAAGCATCCCTCATGTACAAGGGAACCCCTTAAGGCTATCAGCAGTTTCTCTCAGCAGGAATCTTGCAGGCCAGCAGAGAGTGGGCTGATATATTCAAAGTGCTGAAAGTAAAAACTTCCAACCGAGAATACTTTACAGAAAAACTGTCCTTCAGAAGCAAAGGAGAGATAAAAGATTTCCCAGACAAACAAAAGCTAAGAAAGTTCATCACCTCTAGAACTGCATTACAAGAAATGCTGAAAGGATTTCTTCAAGCTTGAATTAAAGGACACTAATTGAAAAAGCAAAAAAATTAGAGGAATATAGAAGATTTGAACATGATTTACGAACAGTACATAATTGGCAAGAAATAGAGGAAAACAACAGAATGGGAAAGACTAGAGATCTCTTCAAGAAAATTAGAGATACCAAGGGAAAATTTCATGCAAAGATGGGCACAATAAAGGACAGAAGTGGTATGGACCTAACAGAAGTGGAAGATATTAAGAAGAGATGGCAAGAATGCACAGAAGAACTGTACAAAAAAGATCTTCATGACCCAGATAACCACGATGGTGTGATCACTCACCTAGAGCCAGATATCCTGGAGTGTGAAGTCAAGTAGGCCTTAGGAAGCATCACTATAAACAAAAATAGTGGAGGTGGTGGAATTCCAGTTGAGCTATTTCAAATCCTAAAAGATGATGCTGTGCAAGTGCTGCACTCAATATGGCAGCAAACCTGGAAAACTCAGCAGTGGCCACAGGACTGGAAAAGGTCAGTTTTCATTCCAATCTCAAAGAAAGGCAAAGCCAAAGAATGCTCAAACTACCACACAATTGCACTCATCTCACACGCTAGCAAATTAATGCTCAAAATTCTCCAGGCCAGGCTTCAACAATACATAAACCATGAACTTCCAGATGTTCAAGATGGATTTTGAAAAGGCAGAGGAACAAAAGATCAAATTGCCAACATCTGTTGGATCATTGAAAAAGCAAGAGAGTTCCAGAAAAACTTGTAATTCTGCTTTATTGACTACAACATAGTGTAGTAGATTACAACAAACTATGGAAAATTCTTCAAGAGATGGGAATACCAGACCACCTGACCTGCCTCCTGAGAAATCTGTATGCAGGCTAAGAAGCAACAGTTAGAACTGGACATGGAAAAACAGACTGGTTCTAAATAGGGAAAGGAGTATGTCAAGGTTGCATATTGTCACCCTGCTTATTTAACTTATATGCAGAGTACATCAGGAGAAACGCTGGACTGGATGAAGCACAAGCTGCAATCAAGATTCCCAGGAGAAATACAAATAACCTCAGATATGCAGATGACACCACCCTTATGGTAGAAAGCAAAGAAGAATTAAAGAGCTTCTTGATGAAAGTGAAAGAGGAGAGTGAAAAAGTTGGCTAAAAACTCAACATTCAGAAAACTAAGATCATGACATCTGGTCCCATCACTTCATGGCAAATAGATGGGGAACCAGTGGAAACAGTGGCTGACTTTATTTTAGGGGGCTCCAAAATCACTGCAGATGGTGACTGCAGCCATGAAATTAAAAGACATTTGCTCCTTGGAAGAAAAGTTATGACCAATCTAGACAGCATATTAAAAAGCAGAGACATTACTTTGCCAACAAAGGTCCATCTAGTCAAGGCTATGGTTTCTCCAGTGGTCATGTATGGATGTGAGAGTTGGACCATAAAGAAAGCTGAGCGCAGAAGAATTGATGCTTTTGAACTGTGGTGCTGGAGAAGACTCTTGAGAGTCCCTTGGACAGCAAGGAGATCCAACCAGTCCATCCTAAAGGGAATCAGTCCTGAATATTCATTGGAAGGACTGATGCTGAAGCTGAAACTCCGATACTTTGGCCACCTGATGTGAAGAACTGACTCATTTGAAAAGACTTTGTTGCTGGGAAGGATTGAAGGCAGGAGGAGAAGGGGACGACAGAGGATGAGATGGTTGGGTGGCATCACCGACTCGACGGACGTGAGTTTGAGTAAATTCTTGGAGTTGGTGATGGACAGGGAGGCCTGGCGTGCTGCAGTCCATGGGGTCGCAAAGAGTCGGACACGACTGAGCGACTGAGCTGAACTGAACGCTGCACACACAGTGACAGAGTACGTACTCCGCGTGACTGTGTGCGGGACACTCACCAAACTAAATCAACCTTCTGGGTCGAGAAAAGCTTTTCTCAACAAATTTCAAATAATTATAGCCATACTGAGCTGTTCTCCAATGACAATGAAACGAACTAAACAAATTACAAAGTTTATAGGAAAGCACACAAATATTTAAATCAAATGAAATGTTTGAACAAAAACCCATAGGTGAAGACTAAGTTACAAAGGGAAATATTTTGAATGGGACAATAATGAAAATATGAATATTACAAATTGTGAATAAGTTAAATAGTGCATAGAGAAGAATTTATAAGAAATTTACATATAGAAAGAAATGGAAAAAATGATTAACATTCATTATCTAAATTTCCATCTCAAAAAGTCTAGAATAACAAATGAAAGTTGAAGAAAATAAATAACAAAGACAAGAGGAAAAGTCAATGAAACAAAAAGCAGATTTACAATATGGAAAATCAAAGCCAAAGTATGTTATTTAAAATATTAATAAAACTGAAAATCCCCTTTCAAAATGACAAGACAAAATCAGAGGAAAAAAATGACCACCATCACGAATGAAAAGGGAACATCACCAGGATCGTATAGTCCTATAGAAGAAAATAAAGGATATTATGAAAATAAATCTTATGCTAAGGAATTTGTAAACTTAGATGAAAAGAACAAGTCTGTTTTTAAGAGCACAGCATAAAATAGTGGGATGAAGAAAAATAGACCATTTAAATAACCTTATACCTGTTTAAATGTTATATCAACAGTTAGAAACTTCCCATAAAGAAAACTTTAGTCCAGGTAGAGTCACGATTTCTCTAAACCATTAAAAATAATAATATCCATCTGGAAAATATTCTTCCAGAGACAAGAAGAAAGAGGAATACTTGCCAATTAATTTTATGAGTACAATAGGACTCTGATGCCAAAAAATGACAGACACTAAAAAATGAACCTATAGGTCACACCTTTCATGAGCCTAGATGCTAAAACCTTATGTATGTACACATACCTACCTACATAATTAGAGAAACAGATACATCCTTACATACAAAGATATATAGGTAGGTAGGTAGATAAAAGATATAAAAATTGTCAAGATTCACAGATGACATAAATGCATAGACCATCCAAAATAATTACAAATAAGCTCTTACAATTAATAGGTAAATTTAGAAAAGTCACTGGATATATCAATTTAAAGAGCCCATTTTGTTTCTAAATACTAACAACAAAAATTGGAAGAAATTTTTCAAATGCTGTTTAATATAACATCAAAAAATCATATTACCTATGAATAAGTTTATTTTTTTCAAATGTAAGACGTCTACATAGAAAGCTATAGAACATTACTAAAATAAGTTAAAGAAGACATAAGGAAGAGATATTCCTTATTTATGAGTTTGAAAATTCTTCATTTGAAAAAAAAAGTCAATTCGTCTCAAACTCATCTCTGGATTCGGTGCAAGCCCAATTGAAATCCCAGCAGGCATTTTTTGAGTAAGTCAACAATCCAATTCTAAAATTTACATGGAAATACAAAGAACCTAGAATAGTCCAGAGAGTCTTCAGGAAGAGCAAAAATAGTTTGGAGACAGAGTGTCAGACAGCAAGACTTACCGTAAAGCAACAGCAATGCGGGCGCTCTGGTATCTCTTCGGTGATGGATAAATACGCAATGACAGAGAGCAGGAAACTCAGAAACAGACGTGCGTGTACAGTCACCTCCTTTGGAAAAAGCACGTCTAATTCAGTGGGGAGAAGACAAGCTCTTGAATACATGGTAATCAAGCAACAGAAAAAAGCACACTTCTATCCTACTCCACATCCAAAAATCAACTCAAGAATGATTATAAGTCTAAATGCAAAAGACTAAACAACAAAGTTTCAAAAAGAAAGCACAGGAACATTATTTTTTCATCATCTTGAATTGAGAAATATTTCTTAACATGACACAAAAGAAGTAAGAGAAAAGAAAAAACTTGATAAAATTAAGAACTCATGTTCAGTTAGACCAATTATCATGGAAGGAAAGTTTGCTAAACATATATCCAAGAATGAACTCACATCCAGCATATTAAGAATTCTCACAAATCAATAACAAAAATCTACCTTATTTTTTAAAGGGTCAAAGACTTGAATAGGCAAAACACAAAAGAGAATGTTCAAGTCACTAATACGCCTATGAAAAGTTTCCAGCATAAGTCTTTATCAGAAAAAAAGTGCGTATTACAATCATAATTAAGTACCTTCACAGACCCACCGTAATGACTAAAATTGAAAAGAAACTTGTGAGGATATGAAATGATCATTTTAAAACTCTTTAGTAGTATTTGTTAAAGATAATCACATATGCATTTTACAACAAGAAATATTTCTCCTAGAGTATTGATTTAGGAGAAACGAGTGTATACATCTCCCAAAAGGTATACACAAACACAGCCCTATACCTTTGTTCCTAATGACCAAGAACTGCAAAGCAACCCAAATGTCCACAAACAGGAGACAGGCTGTGGCATGTTTGTATGATGGAGTGTGACTGCACAATTAAGAAGAAGTACCAGTCAATCCTACAGGAAATCAACCCTGAATATTAATTGGAAGGACTCATGCTGAAGCTGAAGCTCCAATACTTTGGCTGCCTGATGTGAAGAGACGACTCATTGGAAAAGACCCTGATGCTGGGAAACATTGAAAGCAAAAGGAAAAGAGGGCAACAGAGGATGAGACAGTTAGATAGCATCACCAACGCAGTAGACATGAATTTTGAACAAACTATGGGAGATAGTGAAGGACAGAAGAGCCCAGCGTGCTGTCGTCCATGGGGTCAAAAAAGTCAGACATGACTTAGCAACTAAACGACAACTACTACTACTTTTATATACAAAATCATGAGTGAATGCCACATTTCTTTCAGAAAAGTCTGCATGGTGATTCCATAAATCTGAAACTCTAGAAGGCAAAGCTGCTTCCAGTGTGAAGTCAGTACCGCAATCACCACATTCAATGTCCTCTTGTCTCTCCTGAAAAGGGCTTGAATAGGAGGGATTTGGGGGCTTCCCCGGTAGCTCAGCTGGTAAAGAATCTACCTGCAGTGCAAGAGACATGGGTTCGATCCCTGGGTTGGGAAGATCCCCTGGAGGAGGGCGTGGAAACCCACTCCAGTATTGCTGCCTGGAGAATTCCCATGGACATAGGAGCCTGGTGGACTGCAGTCCATGGGGTCGAAAGAGTCGGATGTGACTGAGTGACTCAGCGCAGCGCAGGAGGGATTCTTGCCTTGATCTGGTTGGTGGTTACGTGGGTATATATCTACGTAAAAGTTTGTAAGTTGTACACGGAAGATTAGTGTACTTTAGCATAGTTCAGTTAAAACGGGGGGGAAATTATGCAACTAGGGAAGCCCATATGTATAGACACATACATATAAAGTCTGGAAGAATATACATTATAAAACAGCAATGTTTGGTTGACTTCAGGTGCTCGCTTTATGGGTGATTTTTATTCAATTTTCTTTTCTTTTACTTTTTGGCCGCGCAGTGTGGCATGTGGGAGCTGTTTCCCACTCGCTCTCCCTACACTGGAAGGGTGAGTCTTAACCACTGGGAAGTCCCTTTATTCCTATTTAAAGTATTTGTATATTCTTGTCTTGAATTCTATGAAGAACTCAAACATTACTTGTGTGATATTCATGAAATATTCAAAAAGAAGCCCTGTAAAAGCTCTGTAAAGCCATTTTCTATTCAATCCACACCCTGAGATGAGACCCTGGGTGCCAGGTCCAGCATGCCACTCCGTTCGCTGTAGGTGTGGGGAAACTGACTCTGTAATTAATGCTGCTTGAAGCCAGAGCTGGTTCTAAATCTCCAGTGCAGCTGGTGGCTGCTGTGGGCCGGGGAGCATGACGTGTCTGTGATCCAAGTCCCAGTCCTCAGCGGGTGCAGAAGGGCAGGCGTGCTCCATCCCCTGGAGCCCAGCCCCCGCGCCACACCTCCTCCGTCTTTAAACGCACATCCTTCAGAGCAGAGCAGAAGGAACCGCCGGGCGACCGTGTGCGCCTTGGAGGTCACGTCATTAAACATGGTGTCAGTTTTATGGCCAAGAACAAAGAGAGCCCGTTTTATTGCCGCTGGCTGGCAGCCTGTCTCCTCTCCTTGTGCGTGGCTCACAGTTTATCCTCCATGCGGGAGATGCTATCATGCTGGTGAGTTACGGCCACTTCACCTTTACTAGTGCAGATAATTCTTATATCTCACAACCTATTTACTTCATGTGGATCAGCATGATTTCATAGACTTCTTCTCAAAGCCGGGGGCAATTATTTCTACATTTTTCCCTTTACGATGTACTGTTAAGGGACTCGAAGCCATCTTCTGACCTGTGGAACTGGAAACAGTATTCTTAGGCTGGGAATTCAGATAGGGTTACAGACTGTTCACGTCCGAGGGGGAGAATTATCCTGAGGGTTTCCGGTTTAGGTTACTGAATTATGCATTTTCTGAATCATTTCAACCAGAAAATTTACCCTGTAATGTACATTTGAGTTTGAATGGAAGACTGAAATACCCGAAGTCTCACTG
This sequence comes from Giraffa tippelskirchi, assembly GCF_054371585.1. Taxonomy (NCBI): domain Eukaryota; kingdom Metazoa; phylum Chordata; class Mammalia; order Artiodactyla; family Giraffidae; genus Giraffa; species Giraffa tippelskirchi. Next base: position 2,472,767 of record NC_137276.1, read on the forward strand.
GAGTCAAAGAACTGTATTTATTGACTTTCTATAAAGTACCAAAAAGCCAATGAATCAGTCCCTCTGATCTTATTAAAACATAAAATTTAGGATCCGGGCTTTCTTTATAGAAAGTCTAGTTGCAGAACCTCATAAATCTTTAAAGAAGTCATCCATTAAGCCTTTTTTTTTCAAATGTATTTATGGGGTTGCAGATGTTTTCAGAGACACAGCTCAAGAAACAGCAGCCCTGCCTGGAGCTTTGGCGCGAGTCAAAAAGAGGGAAAAAGCACCACTACTGAAGGAGCCCAAGAGCCTTGCGAACCGCCCTTCGCTGGTCTGGGGTGGGATGAAGGAGGCGTCATTGCCATTCCAGAGGCAGCAGCACCGTCTGGGGCCACTCACGCCACACCGAGAGTTAAGATAAATTTAAAACCAAAGAAAGCAGACACCTACCGACAAATGCTTCGCACTCGATCAAGCCTGCAGTTCATCATTGCTGCCTCAAAAGCTACTTCATTATCGGAACTGAGGGAACCAGAGCACAATTATACAGTTTAAAAGGTTTCCATCAGAATGATGGACGGTGGTCTTCGGGTAGCTTATTAACATGTGTAGACACTTATTTGTTTGTTTGTTTTCTCAAGAGAAAGAAAAAGTGAAAGTTCAGCCCACCTTTAAAGACTTTGGGTTGGAAATGTCCAGCAACGTGTGTCCCATTCAGTCGGCTCTCAAAACGGCCTGGGTAGGACCAGAATTCAGAGGGAAGAGGGCCCCGGGCTATCCAAGCTGACCCCTCGTTTTACAGAAGAGGGGCCGGGACCCAGGCAGGGGTGTGACTGGACCAGGTCACAGGGGCCCGGTGGCAGCCTGGACACCCGCCCCTCACTTCCTCTCTGAAACCTTCTGGTCAGCATCTCGTTAATTGAAATGAAAGCAACACACTGGCCGCAAATAAGAGACACGCTGAGACAGAAAATAAAAAAGACAAGAGAAACACAAAACTGCAAAGTACCCTTTCAAGCAAAGGTATGTGTTCTGTCTTCCACTGGGAGTTTCAGGGCCCTGAGAAAGGATGCCTTCAAAAGGTCAAAATACAGCTTTGATTCTCTTGTTTCTCACTTTTTCCCTGCACCTTTGAAACAGATGATAGAGTGACATACTTATATTTTTTCCTTTAAACACATCACGAAATCTTCACGAAAGGAAGTGAATGGGAACCTTTAAGCTTCCATTTAATAGTGTTTTACAATGATGCTACAGTTGTTAGTCAACGGCTGCTCTTAGCCAAAATTGCTCCATGCACACGAGGATTCAGCCTCGTGCATCAAAAGAAATAAATGGTCCTCATTTCAGCAGAGGTACCAGGCTAGCTTCCTATTGCTGCTCTAGCAAATGGGCACAAACTCAGTGGCTTAAAGAAAGCGCACACACACATTTCTTCTCTCCCAGTTCTGGAGGTGCGGACGCTAACATCCTGGTGCGGGGAAGGCTGCACTTCTCCTGGAGGCTCCAGGGGAGAATCTGCTTCCCGGCCGTCTCCGGTTTCTGGGGGCGCCTGCATTTCTTGGCTCCTGGCCCCCTCCTCCCTTCCAAGTGCATCACTGCAGCCTGAAGGAGCTTCGGTCTGGTCACTACACCTCTGCTCCTGCCTCTGACCCTCTGGGCTCCCTCTTAAAGGACCCTGTGTTCACACTGGGGCCACCCAGGTAATCCAGAGTAATCTCCACATGTGTGCCCAATCGCTCAGTCACGTCCAACTCTTTGCAACCCCATGGACTATGGCCCACCAGGCTACTCTGTCCACGGGATTCTCCAGGCAAGAACACTGGAGTCGGTTGCCATGCCCTCCTCCAGGGTATCTTCCTGACCCAGGGACTGAACCTGCATCTCCTGTGTCTCCTGCATTGGCAGGCAGATTCTTTACCACTGAACCACCTGGGAAGCCCCATCATAAACTTGCGTTTGTTTTAAAAGGTTCTTTTTATGAGCCTTCTTGAAAGTCTTCTTTTTGTGAAAGGGAAGTCGCTCAGTCGTGTCCGACTCTTTGCGACCCCGTGGACTGTAGCGTACCAGGCTCCTCCGTCCATGGGATTCTCCAGGCAAGAATACTGGAGTGGTTTGCCATTTCCTTCTCCAGGGGATCTTCCTGACCCAGGGATCTAACCCAGGTCTCCCGCATTGGAGGCAGACGCTTTAACCTCTGAGCCAAAAAGCAATGCAAAATTATGATAGTCTACAAAGGACAAAACTAAAAATAGCATGGTAAACGATTTGAGTACAACTCAATTACCAGGCAACTTGGATATTTCTGCCACATATAACATCTTAGGATAATAACTAGAATTTTGACTGATAACATTATATCAGGACATATCAGATGTTAGGGATTCCACATAAATTTTGGAATATTTATATTAATGACATACATCTATACATGACAACCTAAGTTCAGTTGCTCAGCTGTGTCTGACTCTTTGTGACCCCATGAACCACAGCACACCAGGCCTTTCTGTCTATCACCAACTCCCGGAGTTTACTCAAACTCATGTCCATTGAGTCAGTGATGCCATCCAACTATCTCACCCTCTGTCGTCCCCTTCTCCTCCCACCTTCAATCTTTCCAAGCATCAGGGTCTTTTCCAATGAGTCAGTTCTTCGCATCAGGTGGCCAAAGTTTTGGAGTTTCAGCTTCAGCAGCAGTCCTTCCAATGAACATTCAGGACTGATTTCCTTTAGGATGGACTGGTTGGATCTCCTTGAAGTCCAAGAGACTCTCAAGAGTGTTCTCCAACACGACAGTTCAAAAGCATTAATTCTTCAGCACTCAGCTTTTTTATAGTCTGACTCTCACATCCATACATGACCTAAAGTTTACCTTTAATTACTTGACAATGGTTTTGAATCTCCCTGTATCAAGATATTTAATTCAGTCCCATCTGAAGAGTCCCTTTCACCATGTGAGGTGACATAGTCACAGGTTTCAGGAATAAGAGTGTGGAAATACTTGGGGAGCCTTTATTCTGTCCACGGCAGGTGCAGTTCTAGGTAAATCCACATTAACCAGAAACCAAGCCTAAACCATGTGCCATGAGAAAAAGGTGCTCAAGGAATTCCCAAAAGAGGGCAGGTGAGGGCTGAGCAGAGACAAACGGAATCTCAAACAGACCCTTAGGTGAGGGGGCACCCTGCCAACGCTAATACCTTCCAGTATTTAATAATGTAATAATTTAGTACGTAATAATATTTACGTACTTAATAATGTAATGACGGCCAGCCTCCTCTTTTCTCTTGCAAGGGGTCCAACCAAGTGCCAGACGAACCTGAGCATGGCACAATCAAGAAACAGCCATCTCCATGTGCACCCCACCCCGTCCGTCAGAAGGACAGAAGCAGCCATATCTATCCGTAAGTCTAAAGAAGGCATGAAGCCATTATCTGCATGGATCTGCAAGGCAGCCGAAAGAGAAGCTTACTGGATCCAGAAGGTCTGGGAGTCAGGGTAACGTGTTTTCATTTCCAAAATGGCCTCACTCTGGCTCTAGTAATTAACAGTAATGGTGCTAAGCGGGTGAAAATCCAATTCAGAGACCTTCCCAACACAGGGGCCTCTCCTGCTCATGACGACTGCACGATGCACCCACAACTAACAATTAATTACCCGGGCTGCAGGCAATTACACAGCACTGTCAAGTGGGAAACGAGGATGGAGACAGGAGAAAATGAAGTCGACGCTGAAGTCAGCCGCTGGATACAAGGCCACACGTGACAACACACGTGACAACCTGCCCCGCCAGGTTACAAGGCCGAGCCCCCATTCTCCAGAGTGAGGGGAGTCCAGGGAGGCTGAGCACAAGAGGACCAGGCAGCCTCCAGAGAGCCAGGACTACAGGATGCAGGGCGACTGTCCTGCCCACGGGTTACACAGCCAGTTCCCAGAGACGCCCCCTTGCTGCAACGAAATCACGGCCCCCAGTTACATGCCCCTGAACTGCTCGCCATCATGGACACACTGCAGGGATAGACACAGGCCCAGCAGTCTTCCAGACGTGTGGTTCCAAGAACCAGAACATCCCAGGGCACACCTGGACTTGATATCACCCATTCCTGATGGACTCAGCTGGAAAATTCTAACTCAAGTCCCAGATAATCAGGACCATCTGTTGTGATGTGTTGTGACAGGTGTCCTGTTTCTGAACTCGGCATGGTGACCCACATAGATGCTAAGTTGGGATGCCCTTATTTTGGAATTCCAACACAAGCCCCCTCGGCTCCTTTCCATCCACGGTCCTCAACTGATTGAAGTTTGAAAGCTCTTGGCTTGAAGAGGTGAGGGCTCAACAACGTGTGCAGGCTGGGGTGGGTCTAAAGAAAACAGCCAGGCAGCAACCACAGGCTTCTTGGCTTCTTTTCATTAAGCAAAGCAAATTGCACTTCAGAATTTGTTTCTGCGAGTGATTTTGTAAAGCTACGCTGCCTGTCTCAAAATTCATAAGTTCAGAAGATGCCATGAAATGTCTCTCCATTAACTACTGTCACCAAGAGAGGCATGAACAAGATAAATTCATTTCTGCTCCAAACAGAGCTTTGTGAGGCATAGAGTATCAATGCATGCCTTCTGTGGAGACAGTCCACGAGGTCCTGGGAAGACCACCCTGGGTATCGCTTGACCCCAGTTCTCAGGGGGAGTTAAGTTCACACCAGGGCTCATGAAAAGGCAAGATCCAAACTGTACAAAATGCTGATTAGCTCTGCCTGACAATCCTGCAAAACAGGCTTTGGGAGTGATAGTAACAAATGAGCCCCCTCACAAGATCTTCACTTTCAAACAAGCACTTTCCCAGGCACGCTTTCCCCTCCAGAGGCACCGGCCCAACACTCAGATGAGGACATCTGACCTTGGAGAAGGGGGGACTCCCAGACCCCCAAGCTGGGGGACAGCAGTAGCCCCTGGGCCCTGGCTTCCAAGCCCAGCTCTTACCCCACAGCCGACACAGCCACCACCATCATGGTCACTGTGATGAAGCAGGAAGCAATGGCCGTTTGAACCCACGTGTATGTGCACAGGGGACCCACACTGCCTTGGGAGCACATGCACAGCCCCTCCCCAAGCCTCGTCCCAGCTACCCCCCACCTGGTGAAGTCAGCAGAACTCAAGCACGGTCCCCTGGGGTCTCACCAAGAGGTTAATCCCCACCCATCCCCTCCAGAAGGCTTCTCTTGATGCACATCCCTGGTGGAGACGACATGCCTCCAGAAATGCCGGGGAGACTGCAGAAGCTCACACAGATGAAGACAGCTCAGAGGGGCAGGGCTGGGGGTCTCCTGCCCCCTGCCAGTTACCCTCAGCTTTAGCCGGTCACGGGGCAGTGGGGTTCCCTTAACTGATCCCAAACTCACAGGCTGTGTCCCTTACTTGCAGCCCTGGCACAGGACTGGTCCAGAAGTGCCAGAACCAGACTTGGCCCGAGGTGAGCATCTGCCCCAGCCAGCCACCGCGACCTTCTCTACCCTCAAAGCAAGTTCCCCCTCGTAAAATCATCTCTGCCCACCGGTCACATGTCCCTCACACTCTGAGATGTTCTAATGACATTGAGCCTAAAAGGGGGAAGGAGATGGGCTCTGCATTGCCTTCATTCCCTTTCTCTGGGGGTCTTCTGGGCTCAGAGGCAAACTGCTGACCCAAAGTCCCTACATCCTCAACAACCCCTGAGGTCTGGGATGGAACAGAGGGTGGGATGAATCAGGGGACAAGCCTCGCAACCACGACTGCCCATCATTGCCTGTGTGACTGAGTAGCCGCCCTGCCGGGCTCTGCAATAAAGTAACTGCAAAAGTATGGCCAAGGTCAGCCAGAGGAGGTCAACTCCAGCAGCTGGTTTTCCAATGTGTCAGAACGAAGAGGTTGTTTCTAGGAGGGAAAACATCACCGTGCACCTACAGATAACCGCAGTCAACCACTTACCCTCTGCAAGGGGTGATCCCATTAAGCCTAATTGCCTTGCACAGATACGAGTGTTCCAAGCTGGGAACAAATGAACTGCAATTTAGCCTTGGGGTATTTTTTTAACTGGTCTTATCTGGAGTGTTTAAGGAGGTGACCCCACAGGCTCCTTGGGGAGCAGGCAGAGGTGCCTTGAGAAAGCCTGGGGGGAGTATCTAGCGAACAACAGCAGGTGCACGTTTGAGGTCAGGAATGGGGGATTGGAGGGGGGAGATGCCTGTCTTCCCTTTAGGGGATGGTAGTACATGATTTTATCCTAAATCCTCCTTTTGGCGCACCAGTTTCCAAGCGGGAATAGTGATGGATTTCGTTCTCAGGGTCCCTGCAGATATGATGGTGGGCAGCGCAGAGAGGGCTGTCTCTGGGCAGCAGGGACAGAGAGAGCAGAGCCCCAGAGATTTAAATGGATGCATTTAGAAGAAAAACAAACATTATTTTGAAAGACGAAAGAAGCAGAGAAAGAGTGAAGAACATCCAGCCCATCACAAACTCAGACATGCAGGACGTAACAGCTAACACTCTGGGGTCGGCCCAACACCACTGACTGCATCGGGCTGGTTGGAAATTCCACATGAAGCAACTGCTGGGGCCTTTTGCTTTCTACCATTCCCTTGTTGTTAAGGTTCCAGGAACCTCATCAGCACCTGGCACGGCAGGTTCGTTAGTTTCCCGGGCTGCTGTTGCTGCTGCTGCTGCTAAGTCGCTTCAGTCGTGTCCGACTCTGTGCGACCCCGTAGATGGCAGCCCACCAGGCTCCTCTGTCCCTGGGATTCTCCAGGCAAGAATACTGGAGTGAGTTGCCATTTTCTTCTCCACGGGCTGCTGTTACAAAGCACCAAAAACTGTGTGACTTACAACAACAGAAATTCATTCTCTCTACAGGTCTGGAGGCCAGGAGTCCAACGTCAAGGTGTCAGCAGGGCTGAGCTTCCTCCGAGGCTGCAGGGGAGGGTCCCTCCTGTCTCTTCCAGCTCCCGGTGACTCCTTGGCTTGTGTGAAGCCTCACTTCAGTCTCTGCCTCCCACGTCTTGACCCCCTGCTTCCCAGCTGCTCCCAGGCACGAGGCAGAAGGCTCTGCACACACAGCAGGCAGCACCACCGATACTACTCTGACGCCCGGGAGCCCATCCAGCCCGACCGACACCACAGCTCCACCACTCCCACGAGCTCAGGGGAGGGCAACTGCAGGCCCTGGAGGCGGCACTCATGTGTGTAGAAAGCTCCTCCGTCCTCCCCTTTGAAGTAGGCACCTCCAGGCAGGGATCGCTCAGAAGGCAGTTATGTTGCCACGTGGGCTGCAATTTTATGTGACTGAAAACACTGTGAGTGAGGAGGGGCCAGCCTCCAGACATCGGTCCTATCAGTGACATAAGGTAGATTTGACTTGCTCTAATAATGTGGCTAATTACTAGCATTTCAAATTTAATTAAGAAAGATGCTCCTGGCATTATTTGTATTGAGCTTCATATCTCTTTGCATCTAATATCTCAGGATTAACAAGAAAAGAAACTATTTACATAGAATCTTTAGGACATCCAAGGAGCATAGTGCTGGATCTCTCCAGACACTGTTTAGACACCAAACCAGTCCATCTCTGACTACAAACACTGCTGCAGTGCAGACTGCTTGGGTAGTCCCAGGGGCCACAGATTCAAAGGTGAACATGGTACTTCCCCGCCTAGGGCAGGAGGGGGTTACTAGGCTCCAAGTGTGAAGGACCAGCCCCCAGTGAAGGGGAACTAGGCAGGGCTTCTGGATGAGGTGGTATGAGACTGGGCTTCAAGGCAGGGCAGGGGGACCAGATGGGAGGGAGTAGGGAAGAAGAAGGATTCCAGGTAGAGGGAAAATTCTCTGTAGGAGCATAGAAATGATTGAAAGCTATTTATCTGGTGCCTTAGGTTACCAAATAATAAGATGGAGGTTGTTTAGCGGGAAAAATTGTAAGGAGTTTCATCAGCCATATGACACTGAGGATAAACCATGTGAATGACTGTGACTGGCATGAATCCTTAGCATTTTAACTTTCACAAGTATTGTGTTGGTCCTCATAGTATGATTTCTTGTCCAGTTACCTCCTCGTTCTGCTGCCCATGTTCCCACAAGAATTCAACTAACGAGAGGGCCAGTGGGAGATTCCTGGCATTTATTTCTAAGGGAGAATCCAGGAGCTCCCTGGGATCACCAGTTTACTATGAGACTGAGAGATAGTGAGTCACTGAAATTCTGCCTATTCATGGAGCTGGAGGATGCAGCCTGGAGCAGAAGTATAACACAGCAATTAGCCAGATGACTAATGGAATAAAAACCTAGCCATTCTGTGAACTGATATCCAATGCATTCCCACTAGTGTCGATACCAGGTTTGAAGTCTGAGTTTAAAGAAAGAGAGAAGGAAAGGGGAAAGGGGGCCTCAACTAAAGACATGAAATGAAAAATAAAAGGCTGGGACAGGCAAAGAGGGGAAAAGCCAGAGGAGTCAAACAATGATGGATGGAGATGGCTAGAGAGGGACAAGGAGGCACTGGGTGCGTGCTGGTGAATGAGGGGTACACGGGGCTGGGAGGGCATCCGGCGAGCGTGGTTTCAGGCATGCTGATTGTGAAGCAAGATCAGGGCGCACACAGCCATATCAGCTGCAAACACAAGTGAAACAGAAGTTCGCTGCTGCAGGGGAAGAGCCACAGGATCTGCCTCGAGCTACAGCTCTGCCCTACTACTCCGCAGCTTCCGTTTTTCCCTTTTAAAAATGGAGACGTAATACCGGTGCCTCGAGACCATAGTGAGGATTAAAGACTCTGAGTCCTCATAATTGGGAGATGTTATTGTTGTCAGCACAGATCTGGGATGTACTGAGAGCGGAGGTTCAAGAGTCATCACACAGAGGAAAGCCAGTATACGAGGAGGATGCAGGCCGGTCAGCCCCTTGGAGAGCGCCTCCGGAGGGTGTAGATGGAAAGGGGCCGGGACCAATGCCCTTCAGGCAGTGAGAACACGAAGGCGGGCCGGTCAGCATCTCGGAGAGCGCCTCCGGAAGGCGTAGATGGAAAGGGGCGGGGACCAAGGCCCCTTCAGGCAGTGAGAACACGAAGGCGGGCCGGTCAGCACCTTGGAGAGCGCCTCGTAGATGGTTGGGGCGGGGACCAATGCCCCTTCATGCAGTCCCTTCATGCGGTGAGAACAGGAAGGCAGAAGGCAGAGAAGCCTCATTAGGGAAGTGCAGTGGTGACCTGGGGCAGAGGAAGGAATGGACATGGGGCTGCCTGAGATGGGGAGAAGTACCAGGCGGGGTTACCCTGGCAACTGCATCCACCAGCTTCCCCTCTGGGATGCCTCGTACCCCGGCTCTCACTGAGACGCGAGTCCATAGCAGCCTTTTCCAGAGCTACCCACTGGTCTCAAGTGATCAGGCTGGTGGAGATGAATTGCCAGGAGCTGAGCCCATGCACAGGTCTCACAGCTCATTTCCAAACCTGGCACCATCTGCATCAAAAGGGAGCTGGCAGAGACGGACTGGCATGACCTGCTGGCAGTACCAGCTTAGAGCAGAAGTTGTCAAACTGAACTGAAAGCCCCTGTTTGGAGAAACCACCCCTCTGTCTGGATAAAATACCAAATGCCCCAGTCCAGGGGATGCGCCGGAAGAGGAGCGTGGTCAGCTGACTTGGTGGGGTGAGCAGGGATGTACCCTCACGTCTCACTGCAGTAAATGTGCAACCTCCGCTGAGTTCTAGCAGTAATAGTAGAGAGCACTTAATGAGCACTTACAGCATGCCAGGGCTTCCCTCATAGCTCAGTTGGTAAAGAACCCGCCTGCAATGTAGGAGACTCCAGTTTGATTCCTGGGTTGGGAAGATCCCCTGGAGAAGGGATAGGCTACCCACTCCAGTATTCTTGGGCTTCCCCTGTGGCTCAGCTGGTAAAGAATCCACCTGCAATGTGGGAGACCTGGGTTCAATCCCTGGGTTGGGAAGATCCCCTGGAGAAGGAAAAGGCTACCCTCTCCAGTATTCTGGTCTGGAAAATTCCATGGACTGTAGAGTCCATGGGGTCGCAAAGAGTTGGACACAATGGAGCGAATTTCACTTTCACTCACACTTTCACTTTACAGCATGCCAGGCCCTGCTCTCAATGCTCGACAGAGACCATCTCATTTAACCTTCTATCATGCCTAAAACACCTGCTGCATGGAGAGGCTACCATCCCCACCCCACAGATGACAAAGCAGAAGTGCAGAGTCAGCACCCCTATTTCAGCCAGACCCAAGAGATGACCCTGACCATGGAGCCCATGGAGCCCATGGAGCCCATGGAGCCAGGACTTTAGGCTGCCCCACATCTCCGAGCTCTGGCCCACTGCTCCCTCCTGCACTCAGGTAGGATAGGGCCTCCAAACACTGCACTGAGGCTTGGGGAAGTGGTTGCATTCTCGGAAAGGAATTGGCCTGCTCTCTGAATCGGTGGGGACCTCCTCGTGTGTTAGTTGCTCAGGCACGTTTGACTCTTTGCAACTCCATGGACTGTAGCCCACCAGGCTCCTCTGTCCATGGGATTTCCCAGGCAAGAATACTGAAGTGGGTAGCCATTTCTTTCTCCAGGGGATCTTCCTGACCCAGGGATAGAACCTGGGTTTCCCGCACTGCAGGGAAATTCTTTCCCATCTGAGCCACCAGGGAAGACCAGTGACCTCCTTACTCCTTTTTAAAGAGCTTACATCCCATTTGCATGACCTTTAAAATCTCTCTTGCAGCTTTAAAAATAAGTACAGATGACAAACATTTGGTACCAACTCAGTGCATCCCGGGGGTGAGGGGAAGGTCAAGACAGATCGTGAACACTGTACTTGAGGTCCCCATCTGCATGCGGCCTTTTCCTCAGGATCTCCAATGAGATTTTCATTTGGCCCCAGCAGTGTCTTCTGTCCAGGGGCTTGTATGAGACTGATATTGATTTTGTATCAAAATTCACATAAAAAATTGAAAGATTATTCTGTCTTCAGATATTCTACAGACTCTCTCAGCACACGGACACTCTCCCTGAGACCCGGCCAGTAAACAATCAGAGAACAGTCCAGCAAGGTAATAACTTTCAGAAAGTTCTGGAGCCTCTGGCTGGGGAGACCAGCCTGTTCTAGAAGCAAACAGCCCTTGGAGAGGAGGAGGCACGTAGGCCCTCCAGGGCAATTTCTCATACAGTCAGCTGCTCAAACTTCAAGGTAGATGTGAACTTCCAAATCAAAGGCTTAAGGTTGTTTAAATTATTGAGGTGGTTTGTTCTTTCCGCATATTCTATAGCCCACAAGGTCTCTTGCTTTGCTGAGGTATCCTTTCAGATTTGGATCAAATATTATGTTCACTTTCCTGGCCAGCTCACATTGATTTTTCCCTGAATCCCCAAGCATTGAGGGCCTGGGCGCTGAGCACTGGAGCTCAGCCTCCTGGACACTCACATGTTTGGACTTAGCTGGGAACGTTGCAGGAAGGGATACGGGATTCTGGTGCACAGACCTTGGGCATCGCAGTTAAGGGATTTTCAAGAAAGCTGAGGCCTCTTGCCCTGCAGTCACCCCCCGCCCCACCTCCCAGCCGGCTAACATTCCAACCAGCTTGGAGCTCCGGATCCTGCAGTCACCACCCCCGCAGCCGCTAACATTCCCCCCAGCTGGGGTCTCCGGATGCCCCACTGCCCTGTGTGTGTCTCTGCAGGGCTGCAAGTGCGGAGGCCTTGGGTGTGAGTGGGAGCAGCTTTGCCTCTGTCCGTCCTTCCACCTAACTTTCTCTTCTTCGGTGGTCTGATTAACCATCTGCTCTGGCTGGAAACCTCCTCCACGCACATCAACAGAACTGCAGTTGCAGCTGCCTACACACTGGCTCAAAAGCCATCGATTGCCGAGCCCTGATTACAGTGATCAGCACTAAGCCTGTAACACACATATCTGGAGATAAGGGGAGTGATCGCATTCATTACTTAAAACGATGGAATCAGATTTTGCAGAAAATCAATACCCTGAATAAACTTCTATTTTTTTTCCTAAAGTAGGACACACAAATTTATTCAATATTGTGCACGAAACACAGAAAATATAGGACAGAATCAATATTACAATCCCAAAGTTTTTCCTTGAACTTAATTTGGAGTGGACCTTCCCTGATGTGTCTCATGAATCACACTCATCAACCACACATGCAACGCACACCTAACCCCCGGTGATGGAGACTGCGGTGCCAGGGAACAGGAGTGGCCAGAACGGGGGCCCTGCCCTCCAGGAGACCATGGCTTGGTGAGGAGAGCACCATCCGGGGCAGGCAGGTCTCTATGATGTGGTGGACTCTACCAGGATGGGAACAGATGTTCAGAGGCAGGAGAGGCTCAGCTACTAGAGTTCAAACTCTGCTGAGTTGAACATTGAGGGGTAACTCCACTGGATCATAGATTTTGTAGCCAGTAAGTCATGTGCCGATGCCCTGAGATAAAGTGTTGCCTGAGGTCCAAAGCCAATGCATAGAGTCATAGACTGACTTTGGAAGGGCCCCTGCCATCTCCCTTTGCAGGTCACCAGCCTCCCTCCCCACTGAGTAGGAGTAGCCACTCTCCTGCAGCATCCCTGCCTCGGTCCTTGCCTCCTCACCCTAAAGGCCACCTCATCTCCTCCCAGGGACCACGTCTGACCTCCCAGCTCCCTGTGGCTCCCCACCCAGGATACCTTGGACCTGGGTTCAGATGATTCCTCCTGAGGGTGGCTGGGCCACATCTCACCCTTCTCAACCCCTCATGATGCTGCTCTTTCCAAGGGGATGAGGACTCTCTGCCTGACCTTCAGAGCCTGGCTCCATCCACCCCCAGTCTACCCGGCAGGACACATGGGTGTCCATCACACAGCCCAGCTTTCCCTCTCCTGCCCCTCACCCTCTGCCTCTTCCAAATGCACCCACCTCCCAAGGTCAGTACAAATGCCACCTCCTTGAAGTCCTCCCTGATTTCACTGCCACTGTCTCCCCAAATCAATCTCTCTTGCTCTGAGAAATCAGTGTCCACTCCGCGTGCTGTGTTAAGACCTGGTGCTGCCCACCACGGCTCTTCTCCACCTGCTGCCCCCATGGCTCCCGCCCTCCTCTGGGACACAGTCAGGTCTGTGTCACACAGAGGGCGCCTTCGTGCATCCTCTCACTCCTTCCACCAGCACCCAGCACAGGCCTGGAACCAAGCAGACCTTCCACACAAATGCAGATTACTGCATGAACTCAACTCAACTCGGATTTGAGAGGAGTTTCCTCAGTTCTGCTGCTCAGCACAATATACAAAAGACAGCAAACAGCAGGCAGAAAATACCAGATGTTCAACATTTGTTTTATGGAGGATGAGCACTTACTAACATGCCACATGCTCAGTCACTCAATCGTGTCCGACACTTTGTGACCCCACGGACTGTAGCCCACCAGGCTCCTCTGTCCGTGGAATTTCCCAGGCAGGAATACTGGAGTGGGTTGCCATTTCCTCCTCCAGGGTATCTTCCTGACCCAGGGGTCAAACCCACGTCTCCTGCATTGGCAGGCAGATTCTTTACCACTGGGCTACCTAGGAAGTCCCTTAATTCATAGAAAAACAAAGGTTAAAATGGTATACCAGGTCTCCTTTTGGGGGAAAAGGACACAAATAGCTATTTCTCTAATGGCTAGGCATCCTTTGGCTCACTCATTCACGAGGTGTCCTGAATGCCATCCACACAACTGGCCTATGTCAGGCACTGGGTCCCCACGAGGAGCCACAGTCACCACCCTGGCTCAGTGAAGGGACAGTCATGTATAGCATATAAATCCCCCCCTACACCCTCCCCACAGATTCCACTAGGAACACAAAACCACCCAAACTCCGGTGGTCTGGAGTCATCTGGTACAGAGACAGGTTCTGCATATCTTAACAGCTTGCAGGTACCACCACCCAAACATTGCACAGCGAGATGGCCATTACAACTGTGAGTCACCAAACAAGGGCACTTTACATTTGATACAGCCCCAAAGACCTAAAACTGTGACATTTGATTTAGAAAGCTATCTTTCGAAAACTGGTCTTTAAAAACAGTTGAATTTTAAGAGAAACTGCATTTTGGCCTGTGATTCAGATCTCACGAAATGACACTTGTTCTGGGACACATCTGCCAGGGGGACCCTTGGAGGTGGTGTGAGGCCAAGGCCCCTGACATACAGCAGGGTCCCCCGAAGGACTGGGAACTGAGGATAAGCCACAGGCCAGTCTCTCCCCTGGGCACAGCCTGGAGCTTGGCTGTTGCCTGCAGTCAGAGCCCCAGATGTGAACACATGGGCTACAACCCCTTCCCCAGAGGACAGACGACTGTTTAGAAACCTGTGGTCCCTACTGGGGCTGAAGTCCTGAAACAACACCAGTGAGCCCTGCACTCAGCAAGAGTCTCTAAGGATGCTGAGCACAGGGCCTCGGGGCTCATCACTCTCTCCCACCTCTGATCCAGGCAGGACCACCGAGGTGTGTGTGCCCGGGGACTCCACAGCCAGCAGCAGGACCACAGACAGCTCCTACATGGATTCACTCTAGTCCTGGCCCTGATCCTCGCCTGGGGAAGGGAATGCCAGATGTCTCGCCAAGCCCACCTCCTCTAACCTGTAAGGAAATTCTCAATGAGTGCTTTTAACCAAAACAAAAAGGAGGAGGGGAAGTTCTCTAGTGGCTTAGTTGTTAGGATTCCGGGTTTTCACTGCCACAGCCCAGGTTCAATCCCGAGTTAGGGAACTGAGATCCTGCAAGCCCAACAGTGTGTGGAAAAAAGAAAGAGATATCTGGAACATGACCTGTAGCTATTAAAGCTCAACATTCCCGTGAATCCTCAAATTATAGGATTTTAATTGTTTCATTACATTCTATTGGTCATGCATCACCCATTTTCAAGATGATCCCAGAAAAAAAGCAGATAAAAGACACAGTACTAAATTCAGAACCTCTTTCCTGATCAACTCCATTGGTTGGCAGAGAAGTGTCACCCTCCCACGCCCGACCAGGGCCAACCCAGCCAGGCAGGAACGGCTCCCAGGCAGGGACCCCAGCAGTCATCCTGTACCTCGGGTCCTGACCCACCTGGCACATGGAGATGCCCAAGAAGTGATCAGCAAATGGAAGGACGGCACAATCTCAGGCAAAAAGGATCTCTTTCTTAAATTTTTACCCTAAAATACACCCCCAGAGATTACCGACCAAAGTCTTAAACTGTATTAAAAACCATGGGGATTCTACACTCCCCCTTACTATGTGTTCTTGGGGGCTTTAATTTGACCTGATTTAAATGACTGCACCTCAATAAAATCAGTCATCGGTCCTGTGACCCCACTGCCCGCTCTGTAGCCCACTCATGGGCATGGCCCCTCTGGTCTGAAGGCTTAGGAATGTGGGCACAGAGCATCAAATGTGGTAGGTTTGTAGTTTTCCAACTACCTCTGCCAAGAAACACTTGACATTTCTAAAATTTATATCTAAATAATTATATGAGGCAATCAAAAGCGTTCAAAAGCATGCTATATGCCAAATAGTTGATTAAAAATATAAAAAGCATGCAAACACAAACACATCACCAGTTAAGTAGATTCAGTTGCAGGCTGCCATCAATCCTGCCAGGGCCAGCAGGCTGACAGACACACAAGGAAAAGGCTCCCTGTCCCATCCATTCAGTGAGTGGGGATTTGAGAGGGGTAAGCTGGGGTGGGGAAGACTGCAGAGCTGGGGGCCGGGAGGAAGCAGAAGCCGCTGCCTTGTGTGGCCCCAGGTGAATCTGTCAGTGCTGTGTCCATTTCCTGGTGATATCAGGACAAGCTACCATGAGTCTGGTGTCTTACAACAACAGAAATTCATTCTCTCACAGTCCCGGAGGCTGGAAACCCCAAATCAAGCTGATGCTGGGGTGGGGCTCTCTCCCAGGCCCCTCCCCTACCTTGCAGCTGCGGCCGGCCACCCTCAGCATCCCTTGGCTTGTGGCAGCATCACCCTGGTCTCTGCCTCTGTCATCACATGGTGGTCTCTTCTGTCTGCTCTCGTGTCCTTATAAGGACACCAGTTGTGGGATTTAGGGCCACCTGAGGGCGCACCTACTCCAGGATGACCATGACTTAATTTAACTGATTACACCTGCAATGACCCCATTTTCAAACAAGGTCACAGTCTGAGTTCTGGGTGGACGTGAATTTTGGGGAAGGACACTATTCAAGCCCTTGCAGGCAGAGAGGGCCTCAAGATTTAGGCAGACGCCCCAGAGGTACAGCTCCTCCTCCCACGAGAGGACGGTGGTGGGCTAGAGCCGCAGGTGGCGGCCACATCCACAGCCCAGCATCCTCCCGGGTCACACACAGGCTGCACCAGCTCAGCGGAGCAGACCTCAGGGTGCTCCCTGCTCCTCGGAACTTGACTCTGTCTCTGGTCTCCTCACTCAGAAGAGCGCAGGTCATGTATCCAAACGTTCTCCACCCACCAGACCACTGTGAGCTTCTGGTTCTTCAGGCAGACACAGCTTCCTGGTGGTGTCTGTCTTTCCCAGAATGGGCATCGCCCATAAAATGCTGGCATGCCACCCAGGGACTCCCCGGGAATGCGACACACTCTCCAGGCCCCTCCCCGCCATCCAGCCAAGCTCAGTGGTCACTCATGTAAACCACAGCTCCCACCATAAGGAGAACCACACTGGGTTTTCCGGAGGGCTTGCAGAAGGAGCATTGCCTGAAATGCCCTTTAGGTAGAATGCAGAACCTTCAGCAGCAGGAGCTGCATGGATGCAGGAAGGTGGGGAGTGCAGGGCATACAGGAGACCCCGAAATAGCCCCGTGTGGGTGAGGCTGGGTGTGTGAAGGGGCGGAGACGGACAGGATGCAGACAGAGGCAGGTGTCAGGGGACGTGGGCCAAGGCTTCGCTCCTAAATCCTGCTGACGGGGGCCCGTGGCCCTCACTGTACTTCAGGAAGATTCAAGGCTGCAGGACGAGGCCCCATCAAAGTGGCTGAGGAAGAAGACGCAACAGCCTGCTCCTACAGGGGTGAGGGTCTTACACTTTAAGCCAGGGCTTTGGCCATTTGGCAAAGCCTAGGGCCTCTTCTCAGAGCAGTGATTGCTAAAGGCATAGAATAATCACCCAAGTGCAAAGGAAATCAATCATAATGCAGCAGCGCTACCAAACAGTTTTTAGAAAACATGCACGATATGGTAACAGGTTCCTTACCCACGACTAGCTGGCAAGCCCTCAAACAGCAGGTCCAACTCTGCATCTCAGAACTGGAGCGGGACAAGCAGGAATGAATATCCAGCTGTCTGCAATGACTGGATGTGGCTGGGAAACACCCGTGGAGCTTCATGAAGTTCAAGGCTTCAGGTGTCAGGAACGTCATACGTACAAGAGCGCTCCCCCAAAAGCAGAGCCTGTATTATGGACAAAGTCCCTGGAAATTGTGAAATAGCACAATTATGTGTGCATTCATAGTGGAAGGAAATGCTAAACTTCAGTAAGAGGTTAATGAACATGAAGATGTCATTTATTTTCCCCACCTAGTTCAAAGATCCCCTGGATTCTGCCCTGATTAGAACATGACTGCTAGTGTCAACGAGGAAATGTCGGCCTGGAAGAGGGCGGGGTGGGAGGAGGTGAGGATAGAGAAAAGAGGATGAAGAGGAAAAAAATGACACAGCAGGACAGCTGGGGCAGGGCAGCCCCGGTGAAGGGAGCGCTGAGCCCAGACACGCAGAGCCGCCCTCCAATTCCTGGAGGGAGACAGCGCCACCTTCAGGAGAGGGACCCCAGAAGGAGTGGCTGTGTCCTAGAAAGGTGACAGGCTTCCGTGATCACGTGGTAGGAACGCAGCATCCATCCGTGATAGAAACATTCCATCCAGGAGCAACCATCCACCGATCCTGAAACGGCCGGGAATGGACAGAGTGACACCCATACTCGGGACGCTCCATCTTTGGTTCACCTCAGTCTAGGATAGTTAGAGTGTTTTACTTTCCAAGTGATATGATAATGTCTATAATTGCGTGTGTGCCTGCTAAGTCATTTCAGTCATGTCTGACTCTTTTGCAACCCCATGGACTGTAGACCACCAGACTCCTCTGTCTGTGAGATTTCCCAAGCAATGCCTTCCTCCAGGGGATCTTCCCGACCTAGGAGTCAAACCTGCATCTCTTACATCTCCTGCATTGGCAGGTGGGTTTTTTACCACTAGCACCACCTGGGAAGCCCAATATCTATAGTTATCAGATACTTACAAGTAAAAATTTTAGAAAATTCTCTGGAATACATTAAAATTCCTTCCATGTTGTGTGAGCAATTACATGATTTTCTGACAATTTTTTTTTCCAGTTTTACTGAGGCACGACTGATAAGTAAAATGTATATATATTATGATGCTTTGATAGATGTATACACTGATAAATGATCATAACAATTAAGTGAATTAACACATCTATCACCTCATATAGTTACTTTGCAGTAAAACCATTTAAAAACCATTCTTTTAGCAAATTTCTTGTGTGTACTTAGTTGCTTCAGTCTTGTCCGACTCTTTGTGGCCCCATGGACTGTAGCCCACCAGGCTCCTCTGTTCATGGGGATTCTCCAGGTAAGGATACTTGAGTGGGTTGCCATGCCCTTCTCCAGGGGATATTCCTGACCCAGGGATCTAACCTGAGTGTCCTGCATTGCAGGCAGATGCTTTACCATCTGAGCCACCAGGGAAGCCCAATTTCAAGTATCAGTTCAGTTCAGTCACTCAGTTGTGTCCAACTCTTTGCAACCCCATGGACAGCAGCGCTCCAGGCTCCCCTCAAGGAACATGCGAATACAGATATCTCTTCAAGATTTTGTTGTTGTTCAGCTACCAAGGCATGTCCAACTCTTTGTGACCCCATGGACTGCAGCATGCCAGGCTTCCCTGTCCTTCACCTTCCCCTGGAGTTTACTCAAACTCATGTCCATTGAGTTGATGATGCCATCCAACCATCTCATCCTCTGTCGTCCCCTTCTCCTCCTGCCCTCAATCTTTCCCAGCATCAGGGTCTTTTCCAACGAGTCGGCTCTTCTCATCAGGTGGCCAAACTATTGGAACTTCAGCTTCAGCAACAGTCCTTCCAATGAATACTCAGAGTTGATTCCTTTAGGATTGACAAGTTTGATCTCCTTGCTGTCCAAGGGACTCTCAGGAGTCTTCTCCAGCACCATAAATCAAAAGCATCAATTCTTCAGTGCTCAGCCTTCTTTATGGTCCAGCTCTCACATCTGTACATGACTACCGGAAAACCATAGCTTTGTTACACAGAACTTTGTCAACAAAGTAACACCTCTGCTTTTTAATATGCCGTCTAGGTTTGTCAAAGCTTTCTGGATATATACCCAGAGCTGGGGTTGTTGAATCATACGTCGGTTCAGTTTTTCATCTTTTGAGTCATTTCCATAACATTTTCCATAGTGACTGTTCCAATTTACACCAACAGGGCACAAGGGTTCCCTGTCCTCCACCTTCTGGCCAATGTGTGTCATCTCCTGTGTTATTGATAACTGCCATCCTAACCGCTGTTAGGTGCTTCTAACCTACAATTTGGTTTTTGTTATTGAGTTGTATGAGTTCCTTATATATTTTGAATATTTACCCTTTATCATGTAGATGGTTTCCAAACATTTTCCCTCATTTCATAGATTGCCTTTGCATTTTGTTGATGGTTTGTAGTGATTTGATATAGTCTCATTAGTTTATTTCTGGTTTTGTTGCCTGTGCTTCTGACATCATATCCAAAAACTTATTGCCAAGACCAACATCAAGGAGCTTTTTTCCTATGTTTTCTTGTAGAGGTTTACAGTTTCAGGTCTTACATTTGAGTCTATCATTTCAAGTTGATGTTGTGAGTAGACTAGGGGTTGAGTTTCATTCTTTTGCATGTGAATGTCCGGTTTTCCCAGCACCATTTATTGAAGAGACCATTCCTCTTCCTCTGTGTATTCTTGGATCTCTTGCCAAAGACCAGTCAATTACATTTGGTTCACTTCTGAACTCTTGATTCTGTTCCATTGGTCTGTGTATCTGTTTTGTTTTTTGTTTTTTTTTTTAATATTTAGGACTTTAAGTCTAGAAATTTTTATTTCAAATACTACTGTTGCTTTATATTTCAGAAACAAATTTATTTTTATGCTGCAGAAAAGTACTGCTCACCTAGAAACAAACTTACAGTTATCAAAGGGGAAGAGGGGGATACACTGAATATAGTATGTGTGTGTGTGTATATATATACAAATCACTTTGCCGTATATCTGAAACACATTGAAATTATGTATATATAAAACCAAATCACTTTGCTGTATATCTGAAACTAACACATTGAAATTAACTATTTTTAAAAGAAAAAAATGTGCTGCTGAAGTTTCCCACAAAATGCAAGCAAATATAAAATTCATATAAGGTTACATAGACAAGTGTTGTAGAATATATACAACCTTTTGCATTCTCATGTTGTGCCACAATCTCCATGCTTCCTTTATAGTATCCCATTTAATTAAATAAACGTGAAACCAATTCATACTAAGTTCACATTTAAAGTAATACGATAAAAGACATAGGTCTGCTCTTTTTCCATTATTCATTTTTGAGCTGTGTATCTGTTTTTATGCAAGTAGCATATTGTTTTGATTATCATAGCTTTGTAACATCATTTGAAATAAGGATTTGTGATGCCTCCAGCTTTTATTGCTTTGGCTATTCAAAGTCATTTGTAGTCCCATACAAATTTTGCTTTGGCTATTCAAAGTCATTTGTAGTCCCATACAAATTTTAGAATATTTTTCTATTTTAGTGAAAAATGTCATTGGAATTTTGATAGGGATTGCATTAAACCTGTAGATCACTTTGGATAGTTTGAAGATTTTAACAGTACTAATTCTTCCAATCCATGGACACAAGGAATTTTCCCACTTATTTGTGTCTTCCTCAATTTCCTTTCTCAATGCCTCATAGTTTTCAGTGCCCAGGTCTTTCACCATCTGGTTAAATTTATTCCTAAGCATTTTACTCTTTCTGATGTATTGTAACTGGAATTGTTTTCTTAGTTTCTCTTTCTGAGAGCTCATTGTTAGTGTATAAAAAAGCAACTGACTTTTCTATTTTGATTTTACAAATTCATTTATTAGTTCTAACCGATATTTATTAGTTTACAAATTCATTTATTAGTTCTAACAGATATTTGATGGAGTCTTGAGGATTTTCTTTACACAAGATAATTTCATCTGCAGGCAGAGACAATGAATGTTACTTCTTTCTGGTTTGGACACCTTTTATTTCTTTTTCTTCCTAATTGTCCTGGCTAGGACCTTCAGCACCATGTTGAATGAGGTAGCCATAGTGGACATCCTTGTTCCATTTCCTGGCCTCAGAGAAAAATCTTTCATCTTTTACCATTGTGTTTTCTGCTGAGAAATGGATTGATAGCCTTATGGGAGCTCCCTGTATGTAATGAGTTCCTTTTCTCTTGCTGCTGTCAGGATTCTTTCCTTTGCCTTGGATTTTTGACAGTTTTATAATAATATGTTTCAGTGAAGTCTTCTTTGGATTGAATCTGTTTGGGCACCTATAAGCTTCATGTAGCTGTATGAATATGTCTCTCTCCAGATTTGAATCATTTTCAGCCGTTATTTTCTTAAATAAGTTTTCTGCCCTTCCTCTCCCCCCCACGCTCCCATCTCCATCTCCTCCTCTCCCTCCTCCTTCTCCTCACATTCCCACAATATGGACATTGTATCACTTGATAATATTCAATAATTCACATGGGTTTTCTTTACTCTTTTTCATTCTTATGTCTTTTTTCCTCCAACTGGGTAAATCCAAATGACCTGTTTTGGAGTTTACAGCATCTCTCATCAGCTTGATCAAGTGTATGGTTGATGCTTTCCACACTATTCATTCAGTCATTCAGTCATTTGCCACATTATTTCAGCTCTAGAATCTGTGTGGTTATTTTTTCATGGATTCTCTCTCTCTGTTGGACTTCCCACTGTGTTCACATGTTATCTTCCTGGCTTCATTGTGTTGTCTCTCTATGCTGTCTTACAGCTCGCTGAGCTCCCTTAAAACAATTATTTTGAATTCTCTGTCAGGCAGTTCCTAGATCTCTATTTATTTGGGGTCAGTTAGTGGGAAATTAGTGGGAAATTTGGAGCAGGAAATGGCAACCCACTCCAGTGTTCTTGCCTGGAGAATCCCAGGGACGGCGGAGCCTGGTGGGCTGCCGTCTGTGGGGTCGCACAGAGTCGGACACGACTTGAAGCGACTTAGCAGCAGCAGTGGGAAATTATTGTGTTCCACGGGTGGCATCATGTTTCCTTGATTTTTCCTTGAGGTCCTTGTTGCTTTCTTCACATATAAAAGAAGCAGTCACTTCATCCAGGCTTTCCCGACTGGCTCTAGGAAACGCCTGCAGCAGCCACTCTGGCCATGGATTCTGAGGTTTTCTCGGACTTTTGGATATGCCTGCTCCACATCGCTTATTCCCCTTCGGGAATAAGATTGTTGGCCTTCTCTCTTTGCTACAAAGCCAGGTCTAGTGCTGAGACCCTCCTGTTTCCCCTAACACCGTACCCTGAAATGCTCAAGCCTGGAGCATTCTCCCAAGCCTTCAGAGCCAGGCTGGCTTCTCGTGTGAGCTAACCAGTGGTCTGCTCACACTCACCCTTGCTTCCCTCGGGGTGCACACGGGGAGCCTGTCCAGGAAGGGAGGGGATAGGTGAGATACGGAGCCTTGGGCCAGCTGTACTTGTTACCACTGTCCAGGAGCCATTGGGGGGTTTGCAGATGAGGGGCCCCCAGAAGCTCATGGTGGCCTTCCTGCTGAAGTCCATGAAGGATTAGGAGGACAGACCCCCAAATGGTTAGTGGCATCTCTTTGATGAGTTTGAAATGGCAGCTGCTGTGCCCCAAGCTTCCCCACACACACACACTCAGCCATGCCCATCACCTTAGTGTTCTGGGCAGGGAGAGAAGCAGGTGTGCCTTGGATGGTGTCCCACACAGCTGGCCAAGCTAAGCCCTGACGCATCCCTATACACTCTCCCTTCCCCTGTGGGAGAGTCACGTGACAGAGACTCTGCCCCAGACCCCCTCCCTCATCTTCTGGGGGTTGTTGGCCATCTCTGATCCTCCTCGGCTTGTAAACGCATCACTGCAGTCCTCTGCCTTCACGTGGAGTTCTCCTGTGTTTTCACATCATCTTCTCTCTAACGATGTCTTCTCTGAATTTAACTTTCCCCGTTTTTTAAGATCAGCAGTCATAGTGGATATGAGTTCCCCCATGACTTCATTTTAACTTGCTAACCTCTATAAAGACCTTATCTCCAAATAAAGTCACATTCTGAAATACAGGAGGTCAGGACTTCAGCACATGAATTTAGGGGAGAGGGTGACACAGTTCAACTCACAGTGGGGAGAGAAGGCATAGAAATCCTTGAGAAAGGCCAGTGAGCAGCAGCTTCCAGCAGATGGTTTATGATGAGGCCTCCCTGGGGGTGTGGGAAGTAGATGAAAGCCATGCACACAATCCGTTTTTGCTTCCATAGTCTAGGCTTCTAGGCTGAGCGGGCTTCATGAAAGCCTTCACTTCTTAGACAGGCAGGGCATGTGGGGCCATAAGTAATGCCTTAGGGGTGCTGTTGGCAGCCTGGGGACTCTGCAACCCCCACCCTCTTCGGTCCCCAGCATGTTTGAGTCCTTGAATCTGTAGTGGGCAATCAGGTACCTCCACCACCCTCCAGACTAGAAGTCTCCTGACCCGGCCTGCCCAGAGTGTCAGTGGGCACCAAGAACCTCAGGGACAAATGACAGTGTTGAGTCATGACCAGCCCCCAGACACTGCTTGTTATCCATCTATTTGGGGGACCCATTGGAGCAAATGTCAAGTGATAAAGAAGCACAGAATGTGTCTTAATCTCCTGGTTCTTCTAATGCTGATATGTAAGCACTCTGGTAAATACTCCATCCCCCATGTGTTCAGAATCAGGCTCAGAATCTGATGTGCAAGCTTACAGATCACACCTGTGCGTTAGTTTAAAGACGTATTGCTAATAAACTGTTTTCCTCTTTAGAAATGGCATAAATGTCATTAGAAACTAACCTGAGCTTACTGGCTTTATTTAACTCTTGACAAGTATAGAATATAACATTAAAAATGCAATCAACTTGGGCAGTGGGGGAGAAACAAACCCATCAGATGGATGTCTTCGGAGTAAGGAGAGATATTTACATCTCATAAATCAAAACTTTTATAGTCATATCCCAAAATAGGACTATGGCTCCTTATTATTGCAAATTTCTCAGCTCTCAGAAGTAAGTTATTAGTTGGATGTTACCAAGGATTAGACAGAAAAACAAAGACTCTCGTCAGACTAAACCATCTCGCAGTAAAATAGATTGGGAGTCAAGAGAAGTTTGGCCGGTCAACCTATCAGAAAAACACCACACTGTCTGTGATGGTGAATGTGAATTTTATGCACCAACCGGCCTGGATGCCCTGGCATCTTGTCAAACTTTATTCTGGACTTATGTGAGGATGTTTCTCAACGAGATTAACATTTGAATCTGTGAACTGAGTAAAGCAGAGTCTTCCCCCCAGCGTGGTGGGCCTCTCCAATCAGTTAAAGACCTGAAAAGAACAAAAAGCTGATCTTCCAATAAGTAAAAGGGAATTTTCTCCTGCTGGACCCGCCTTCAGCCAGGACACTGGGTGTTTCGCTTGTTGTTTTGTTTTGTTTTACTGTCATGGGATTCAAACAGAAACTCTGGCTCTTCCTGGGTCTTGAGCCTGCCAGCTTTGGACTGGAATTTACACCACCAGCTCTTCTGAGTCTGTGGCTTGGGTTTACAGATCTTAAGAGTGTCAAGGTCCATATCATGTGATATATATATGGGCTTCTCTGGTGGCACAGTGGTAAAGAACTTGCCTGCCAATGCAGGAGATATAGGAGGTGTAGGTTTGATTCCTGGGTTGGGAAGATCCCTTGGAGAAGGAAATGGCAACCTACCCCAGTATTCTTACCTGGAAAATCCCATGGATAGAGGAGCCTGGCCAGCTACAGTCCATAGGGTCGCAAAGTCAGACAGAATTGAAGCGACTTAGCATGTACTACATTTCTTCTATTTCTCTGGAGAACCCAGACTGATATACTCTCTCTGCATTATTATTCATCCAGTGACTTAATTATTTGCTGGACACCACGGTAAACTGCTGTTTTTACCCTTAGCATTGGTTATGCATTCTTATGACTTTCTCTGGAGGCCAAGTCCTCTGTCACCCTCAGTCTATGCGGTCTCTGACCCCACCTGCCTTGCACCACAAGCACATCACCCGTACCCAGCACATTCACACACCCCACCCTGCGGCTGTGATGACTGGTTCAAGGGTGGGCACGTGACCCAAGATCACGCAAAAGTGAACAATCCCAGGACTTCAACTTCAAAAGCATCAAACGAGACACTCTTCCTGCTGGAATTTTAGATGAAAACACTGCTAATGCTGCAGCTGTTCCGTGGGGCTGGCTCCCAGGGATCCAGCCACCAGTGGAATCAGAGACCACACCTGGATGAGCTCAGCAGGGACCCTGACTCTCCAGTCTCTTGAATTCTACATGCAAATGAACGTTTTGTTTGCCACTGAGAGAGGGGGTGTCTGCCACTTGTACCCAAAGGGCCCCTCTTTGTGCCAGGGGCCTGGAAATACTTCACTCCGGGCTAAGAAATGAAAGTAACTTTCTGGGTATTAGTGAAGCTGACTTTAAAGATAAAAGCAAAGGGGTCTCTATGTCTGCATCTTCACTGTTGCCCTGAAAACAGGTTCATCAGTACCATCTTTCTAGATTCCATATTCAGTTCAGTTTAGTTGCTCAGTCATGTCCGACTCTTTGCAACCCCATGAACTACAGTACACCAGGCCTCCCTGTCCATCACCAATTCTTAGAGTTTACTCAAACTCACGTCCACTGAGTTGGTGATACCATCCAACCATCTCATCTTCTGTCGTCCTCTTCTCCTCCCACCTTCAATCTTTCCCAGAATCAGGGTCTTTTCCAGTGAGTCAGTTCTTTGCATCACATGGCCAAAGGATTGGAGCTTCAGCTTCAACATCAGTTCTTCCAATGAATATTCAGGACTGATTTCCTTAGGTTGGACTTGTTGGATCTCCATGCAGTCCAAGGGACTCTCAAGAGTCTCCTCCAACAACACCACAGTTCAAAAGCATCAATTCTTTGGTGCTCAGCTTTCTTTATAGTCCAAATCTCACATCCATACATGACCACTGGAAAAAACATAGCTTTGACTAGATGGACCTTTGTTGGCAAAGTAATGTCTCTGCTTTTAATATGCTGTCTAGGTTGGTCAAAACTTTTCTTCCAAGGAGGAAGTGTCTTTTTAATTTCATGGCTGCAGTCACCATCTGCAGTGATTTGAAAGCCCCCCCAAAATAAACTCTGTCACTGTTTCCATTGTTTCCCCATCTATTTGCCATGAAGTGATGGGACCAGATGCCATGATCTTAGTTTTCTGAATGTTGAATTTTAAGCCAGCCTTTTCACTCTCCTCTTTCACTTTCATCAAGAGGCTCTTTAGTTCTTCTTCGCTTTCTGCCATAAGGGTGGTGTCATCTGCATATCTGAGGTTATTGATATTTCTCCCAGCAATCTTGATTCCAGTTTGTGCTTCATCCAGCCCAGCATTTCACATGATATACTCTGCATATAAGTTAAATAAGCAGGACAATATATAGCCCTGACATAGTCCTTTCCCGATTTGGAACCAGTCTACTGTTCCATGTTATGATTTTTTTTTCTCTTTCTGACTTAACTGCACTCTGTATAATAGAACAGAAACAGAACCATGTGTAAAATAGATAACCAATCGGAATTTGCTATATGACTCAGGGAACTCAAACCGGGGCTCTGTAACAACCTTGGGGTGGGGAAAGGGCGGGAGGTGGGAGGGGAGCGTCACGGGCACTCCTGTAAGTCAGAGGCCACACAATACTGGGAGGATTTCCTTCAGTTAAAAATAAATAACCTTGAGGGGGAAAGAGTGAATGGATTTTTCACTCTGCACCACACAGAAATCTGAGACACCGCAGACCACCCCGTCTACCCCCCTTTCAGATAAGGACACCGTGAGTGTGTCACGTGGCCAGCTTATCCAGGGGCAGGGGAAGTTCTCGCCCCCAGGATCAGGAAAGGCCGGGGACAGTAAGACCACTGTCAGGAGAAACGTCTGGGGTCTAAACAAGGAGCCTGGTGCCTGCCAGACCCTGGATCCAGCTGGAGCAACTCTGTTCGCCTTTAGGGGAAAACGGGAGATAGTTTATACCTGTTCATCCTGAAACATGTACGTCTCCTGCCACCAGCTGTGACAGTCACTCCTCATAGCCTGTCAACCTGATTTTCTTCTCCCCTCTCCCGTTTCACTGACATAACAGGATGGGAGAAGTCACCGTGCCCGGCACGGACACCCGTGAAAGTCAGGGAGGAGAAAGCGACGGCCCAGCGCAGGCCGGATCTCTTTACGCCTGCCTGGATGTCTTCAAGGACACAAGCGTCTAACTCACACTTAATTTCACGGGTATGTAGCTGATACGGCCCCTCTACCAGCTCAGACTGCATAATGAGCTCACACACCTTTTAACAGTCAAATTAATAATCCTGTGTGTCCAAGCTGCTCTTGGGACAAGGCTCCCCTTCCTTCAGCTAGGAACCCCCTTTTCACAAGCTGCAGAGACCCCACAGGTGAGAAAGCAGGCAGAGGGCAGGGTCTGCAGGACCCGACTGTGACTGTGGTTGCTGAGGCAGCCGTTTGACCAAGCTGTGCCCGAGGCTCCAGGCCAGGCCCCTGCACAGGGCCCACAAGGGGGTCTCACCGCTGCCCCAGCACCGGTGTCTCTGCGTCAGGAGTCAGACTCCTCTCCCCAGTGCTGGGCTCACCACTCCAGGCTTAGGTCCAATGCCCAGTCCTTCAGGGTCAGTTCTCTTAATTAATACATGCACAAGTGCAAGCACACACACACACACACACACACACACACACACACACACACATTCATGCAATTTTCCTACAGCAATCCAAGGTGCTAGACTGCTGAGTCAGAAGCTCCCCCTTCCGCCACACACACGCACGATGTCTGCACATGGGCATAGCTCTCCTCTAAGATCTTAGGGATGGATCACTTCCTCAGTGCCCAATGCTGAGGTCATTTGCCAAAGTTCATCGCTGCAAATCAATGCCACCACGCTACCAGTAGTCCGAGAAGGAGAGGGGTGGACAGGGGCTGAGCGGTACCCTAGACCTGGACTCACAAGCCCTCCCCACACAGACACGCGCAGGGCTTCTGCGAGACCTCCCACGGCACCCTCATCCTGCCCCAGGGAAACCGGAAATAGCTGCGGTGTCTCCAAGGCCCCGAAAGGCAATCACAAATATGAAACCGGCAGCGCAAGAGGTAAAGAACCTGCCAATGAAGGAGACATAGAACACGCGAGTTCGATCCTTGGGTCAAGAAGATCTCCTGGAGGAGGGCACGGCAACCCACTCCAGTGTTCTTGCCTGGAGAATCCCGTGGACAGAGGAGCCTGGCGGGCTACAGTCCGTGGGGTCGCAAAGAGTCGGACACGACTGAAGCAGCTGGGCATGGCACAGCCGTCAGCCCACAGCCCAGAGGCCAGGCTGGCCATGCCCAGCAGAGTCACACCTTGCTCGCCAGCACCGTGTGCTCAGGTCTCTGACACACGCAAAGCTCAGCACCAATCAGGGCTAATTGCAGGTCTCTGTGCCACCCTCCTGGCTCAGCTGTTTAGCAAAAATTACATTTCATTACTTTTTTTTACTAATCAGCTTCAAGAGCAGAGTGCAAAATTAACTTGAAATAATTTCATGCTTTCAAGCAACCTTTATTTTTTAAATTGTGGTGCTTTGCCATAACTATTTCATCCTACTCTATAGTAACAGCGTTCTTTGTGTGAGGGTAGAGCACTTATATAACAGCTGCTATCTTAATCAAGTATCAATAGCTCATCTTTATTTCAACATTAAGTCAATAGCACATGCCATTTGTTACTTCATAAACCTCAACACCATAAGTATTATCGGTTAAATAAGTGTTCTCTAAAGTGTAGTTTAATGAATCAGAACCAATTTAAAACACTCTGGATTGAAATACTGAAATCTGCCAAATTTAAGACTTCTATGAAACATTGAACTCTTCAGGTAACCAAATGTTCAGCTATATTTTGAACACACAGCCTCTCCTAACAAGTGTTCACATACTGTGGTTTCACTTAAAATATAAGTTAGCATATTTATGCTGAAGACTCAACCAACCGCAAGCCAAGCTTCTGTGTTTCTATTTGTCCTCTGTCCTAATACATTTTTAACACACACTTGTCCAACCTTGTCCCCCGGAAGCCAATACTGAAGCAAAGAAATATGCTTGCTGTAGCTTAACCATCATGAATGTAAATAAGATTCGGGGGCTCCCCGAATCTGCAAACTCCTGGCAGAAAAGAGAACACAGACATCAAAAAGGGCCAGAGCAATCCTGAGCAGCGTTAACAGGACCATGGTGCCTCGGAAGCTGAAGGTGACAGCCACACCCTGTAACTGGAACTCTCCTGGAAGGTCACATTCAAATATGAGCCCCCTCACTTGGAAAGAAAAGAGGCGACAGAATGACCTAGATGGAATCAGGCCCCGAGACACACGGAGGAAGGTTGGTCAGAGGATTTGCACACATGTCACAGGGGCAGGGCCAGGATGAACCAGTAGAAATAATCAGCTAGGAGGGCTGTCTACACTCACAGCTGCTCAGCTGTGGAACGAGCCACTTACAGGACAACTAACTGAAGTTCTCTCATTCCCAAGGTGACGGAAAACTACAGAGAGAAAACCCAACAGGTGGGCTCTTTGTATTTGCCTTCAGTTCAGTTCAGTTCAGTTCAGTCGCTTAGTTGTGTCCAACTCGTTGTGATCCCATGAATTGCAGCACACCAGGCCTCCCTGTCCATCACCAACTCCCGGAGTCTACTCAAACCCATGTCCATCGAGTCAGTGATGCCATCCAACCATCTCATCCTCTGTCATCCCCTTCTCCTCCTGCCCCCAATCCTTCCCAGCATTAGGGTCTTTTCCAATGAGTCAACACTTTGCATGAGGTGGCCAAAGTATTGGAGTTTCAGCTTCAACATCAGTCCTTCCAATGAACACCCAGGACTGATCTCCTTTAGGATGGACTGGTTGAATCTCCTTGCAGTCCAAGGAACTCTCAAGAGTCTTCTCCAACACCACAGTTCAAAAGCATCAATTCTTCAGTGCTCAGCTTTCTTCACCGTCCAACTCTCACATCCATACATGACTACTAGAAAAACCATAGCCTTGACTAGACGGACCTTTGTTGGCAAAGCTGGGCAGAGGTCAGAGGTCTCCTTGAGTTGAGGAGACAGAGCTGGGACTCCATGAGAGCCCAAGAGGCTGAAGGTCACAGCGTACGGGGGAGGAGAGGGCAGCCCCTGAGAGCTCCAGAGACCCTCAGCCAGTGCATGCCTGCAGAAAAGCTCCCCAAGTCCAGGAAGAGGACTGCCAGGAGGGTTACAGGGGCCACTCATCAAAGCTCACACGGGGCCGAGAATGGGGCCCATCCCCACCAGCCAGAGCAGAAAACCTTAAAGCACAAGGAAGAGCGTAAGTCTCTCTAAAGAGCTGTGCGCAGAAGTGGAGTAACTCATAACCCTAGGCTAAAAATCGCTCTGTTCCCATCTAAGAAGCACAAAGGAAAAACCTGGAAGGATCAAACTGTTTCTGAGGAACTAAGCCATGGTGTAGAGCAAAGCTCAAGAATATTTATGGGAATAGAAAAATATCCACTGTTCAAGGTAAAAATCACAATGCCTGGCTTTTCACCAAAGATTGCTCAGCATACTAAAACAAGAAAATAACACCCACAATAAGGAGAAAAAGCAAGCAAACAAAAGTGACCCAGCGTTGACAGAGATGATAAAATTAGCAGAAAAGGACGTAGGACAGTTAGGATAACTGTTGCATAGGCTCCAGAGCACAGGGGAGAGATTATGCGTGTTAGGAAGAGCAGTGTATGCTGAGTCGCTCAGTCGTGTCCAACCATTTGTGACCCCAGGCTCCTCTGTCCGTGGGATTCTCCGGGCAAGGATACTGGAGTGTGTTGCCCTTCCCTTCTCTATAGGAAGAGCTATAGAGAACAATTAAAAAAAAGACCCAAATTGAAGTTTTAGGAATGAAAACTAGAGGGTATGAGATTAAAATAAATGTGACAGATGGAATGAACAACAGGTTCAACTCCGTGGAAGAAAAACGTGGTGAACTTGAAGACACAGCAATAGATGAAATTAAACACAGAAATGGGGAAATGGCTCCAAAAATCGAACAGAGCATCAGAGTGGGTCGTATGGGACAACTTTGGCCAAATACAGTGGAATAGGAGCTCAAAAAAGAGAGGAAGGTTGGGGATAGCACAGCCAAAATTGTCTAAAGTTGATGAAAACATAAACCCATCAGTCAAAAAACTCATCAAACCTCAAGTACAATAAACATGAAGAAAACCACACAGAGGCACATTACAGTCAGTCCCCTACATAAGAACCTTCAAGCTATAAACTTTCAAAGATGCGAACATGCATTCCACCAGTGCCAGGCATGAATGAGACGGCAGCTGGCCCTCTGTCTCCTGTTGCTGACGACCCTTCAGTTCCACCATCTCCCACCTCCTCGCCCTCCTCCAGTATAACTCTTCTTGCCTCTTCACTCAGTTCCAGCCCCTGTATGCCAGCTTTTCAAGGTACTGTACTATAAGATTTAAAATGCTTTCTTTATTTTTTGTATTTGTTTTCTATGTATTATTTGTGTGAAAAGTATTATAAACTTACTACAGCTCAGTACTATATAGCCAATTGTGTTAGTTGGGTTAACACAAGTTAGTTAGTTACCCAGGCTAACTTAGTTGGACTTACAAGTGCGCTGTCAGAACGGAACTCATCCAAATGTTGGGAACTTACTGAACCTTCAAACTGTTCAAAGGATAAAAAAATCTTGAAGGCAGCCAGAAAAAAAGGGTCACATTACCTGGAGAGGAAAATAAATGAAGGTAACAGCAGACATCTCAACGAGAAGCGTGCCAGATGAAAGGCGAGAGCACAGCTTTAAATTATTGAAAAACACTGTCAACCCAGAAGACTTTACCCTATAAAAATAGCTTTAAAAATAAAGGCAAAATAAACAGCTTTCATACATGCAAAAGCTGAAAACGGTATCACCAGTGAAACTTCCCTACAGGAAAGGAAGTTTCTCAAGCAAAGGGGAAATGAGAGCAGATATAAATCTCTACACAAGGTAATAAAGAATCTGGGAATGGTAACTATACGGGTAAAGACAATTATGTAATAAAGAATATTGGAAATGGTAACTATATGGGTAAAGATAATTATTATTTAAATCACTTTAAAATATAGTTGACTGTTTAAATCAAAATTAATAACAGTTCATTGTCTGGTTTGTAATATACATAAAAATAATATGTCTGGAAACAATAAGGCAAAGACTAGGAGACTCTGTGAATGGGAAAGGAAGACAAGAGAGGTATTACCAAGGGGGCAATAAGTGAGAAAACTCAGTCCACTGCTGGCTTGAAGATGGAGGAGAGGGAGCCTCTAGAAGCAGGAAAGGTAAGGAGCCTCCGGAAGGAACAAAGCCCTCCGGAAACCTTGATTTTAGCCTCGAGAGACCTGTCAGATGTCTGACCTCCACAACTATGAGATAATAGAGATGCATTGTTTTGTTTTTCTCTTTTTTTTTAATTAATTAATTTATTTTAGTTGGAGGCTAATTATTTTACAATATTGTAGTGGTTTTTGCCATACATTGATATGAATCAGCCATGGGTTTACATGTGTTCCCCATCCTGAACCCCCTTCCCACCTCCCACCCCATCCCATCCCTCTGGGTCATCCCAGTGCACCAGCCCTGAGCACTTGTCTCGTTCACAAGTGGTGCTGGGAAAACTGGTCAACCACTTGTAAAAGAATGAAACTAGAACACTTTCTAACACCATACACAAAAATAAACTCAAAATGGATTAAAGATCTAAACATAGGACCAGAAACTATAAAACTCCTAGAGGAAAACATAGGCAAAGCACTCTCCGACATAAACCACAGCAGGATCCTCTATGACCCACCTCCCAGAATATTGGAAATAAAAGCAAAAATAAACAAATGGGACCTAATTAAACGTAAAAGCTTTTGCACAACAAAGGAAACTATAAGCAAGGTGAAAAGACAGCCTTCAGAATGGGAGAAAATAATAGCAAACGAAACAGCTGACAAAGAATTCATCTCAAACATATACAAGCAACTCCTGCAGCTCAATTCCAGAAAAATAAATGACCCAATCAAAAAATGGGCCAAAGAACTAAATAGACATTTCTCTAAAGAAGAAATACAGATGGCTAACAAACACATGAAAAGATGCTCAACATCACTCATTATCAGAGAAATGCAAATCAAAACCACAATGAGGTACCATCTCACGCCAGTCAGAATGGCTGCTATCCAAAAGTCTACAAGCAATAAATGCTGGAGAGGGTGTGGAGAAAAGGGAACCCTCTTACACTGTTGGTGGGAACGCAAACTAGTACAGCCACTATGGCAAACAGTGTGGAGATTTCTTAAAAGACTGGAACTAGAACTGCCATATGACCCAGCAATCCCACTACTGGGCATACACACCGAGGAAACCAGAATTGAAAGAGACACATGTACTCCAATGTTCATCTCAGCACTGTTTATAATAGCCAGGACATGGAAGCAACCTAGATGTCCATCAGCAGACGAATGGATAAGAAAGCTGTGGTACATATACACAATGGAATATTACTCAGCCATTAAAAAAAATACATTTGAATCGGCTCTAATGAGGTGGATGAAACTGGAGCCCATTATACAGAGTGAAGTAAACCAGAAAGAAAAATACCAATACAGTATACTAACGCATATATATGGAATTTAGAAGGATGATAATGATAACCCTACATGCGGACAGAAAAAGAGACACAGATGTATAAAATAGTCTTCTGGACTCTGTGGGAGAAGGCGAGGGTGGGATGGTCTGAGAGAATAGCATTGAAACATGTATATTATCATGTGTGAAACAGATAGCCAGTCCAGGTGCATTGTTTCAAATCACAAAATCTGTGATCATTTATAACAGCAGTCACAGGAAACTCATACATTCAATTCAATGAGTGAATGATAGGATGGATGGATGGATGAACAGATAGATGGATGGATGAACAGATGGGTGGGTAGGTGGGTGAATGAATGGATGAACAGATGGGTGGATGAACAGATGGATGAGTGGATGAATAGATGGACAAATGGATGGATAGACGGATGGATGAACAGATGGGTGGGTAGGTGGGTGGATGAATGGATGAACAGATGGGTGGATGAACAGATGGATGAGTGGATGAATAGATGGACAAATGGATGGATAGACGGATGGATGAACAGATGGGTGGATGGATGGAGAGAGGGAGGGAGGATGGATGGATAGATAGACAGATGACTAGATGGGTAGAAGTACGGATGGATAGATGGATGGATGAATAGATGGGTGAATGAGTAGTGCCTGCTGCCACCACACTCCTGACTTCTATGTCATGCATTTGTCATTCTTCCTCATCTCAGCATTGATTCCATCTGGTAATAGCACCTCAGTTTGGCTTTGGAAAATCACCCTTCTCTCATCTTCTGTCCATGTGGTTCAGGTGAGGTCAACATGAGTGTCCAACAATAGGGGTGGCCCAGGGCCTGAGCTGTTGAATAGAACACGCATCCTTCTGGTCAGTGATGGCCAGCACCGAACACATGGCCACACGGGGGCTTCTGCTGCAAAGTTTGGAAAACAAAGCTCTTTCCTCCCGGAGAAGGGGAGCCCAGCTAGTAGGGTCTGCATCCGGAGCTCTCGTGGCTATTTCTGTCAGCCTGTGGGAAGAGTCTGCCTGAGAATGAAGATGACTTGGAGGAAACTACAGTGGAAAAGTGGTGACTGATTCTTAACTGTGTCATTCGAAAGCTTGAATCCAGCCGTGCCAGTTATGCAGGCCAGTTCACTCTCCCCAGAGCTTTAGCAAGTCAGGCCTCCTACCTTGAAGTAAAAAGGAAATATAGTCTCCCACTTCTAGTTTCTTCGTTCAAGCCGCTCCCTCAACCTAGGACATGTGTGCCCATCCTGGAGAGCTCAGCTAAACCCCCAGTGCGCATGGAAAGCGTCTCTGACCCCCAGATGATGCCCATCAGTCCTGACATCCCCAGAGTACAATGTCCATTCATGCTGAGAACCTGCGTCTACAGTCCTTGGGCTGTGGTCATAGCCAACATATTCATCAATCCTCTTAGCATGGAAGGGCCTTGCCCTTGGGCTGTGCCTTGCTCACCTCTACACCCCTCCCACCACCAGCCTGTGGTCAATAAATAATTTTACATAGAGATGCCCCACAACTCTGAAATAATTATGACATTAATTATTTGACAATATTCCTTATTTATCTTTTAGTGCCTTTAGGATCTGTAATGACTCCCTCTCTCAATCCTGATACTGACAAATTGTGTCCTCTCTGTTTTTATCTTGACAAGTCTGATTAAAGGTTTATCAAATGTATTGATCTTTTCCAAGAACCAGCTTTTGGTTTTATCAATTTTCTCTACTTTTCTGTTTTCAGTCTCATTGGTTTCTGCTCTTATCTTTGGTATTTTCTTTCTTATGTTTGCTTTGTGATTGGTTAGTTCTTTTTCCAGTTAAAAAAAACTGGAAAAAGAAACAGATTCTTGATCTTAAACTGTTCTTATTTTAAATACAAATATTTAAAGTCATGCTTTCCTGACAGCTCAGTGGGTAAAGAATCCATCTGCAATGCAGGACACCCTGGTTCGATTCCTGGGTTGGGAAGATCCTTTGGAGACGGGATACCCACTCCAATACTCTTGGGCTTCCCTGTGGCTCAGCTGGTAAAGAATCTGCCTGCAATGCAGGAGACCCATAAGAGTCTCTCAAAACACTGCTTTAGTTGTGTCCCACACATGTTCATATCTCCAATATATCTTACATAATTTAATTATTTTAGGTATGTCAAGGTATTGAAGCTCACCGTATGGCCCAGCACATGGTCTATTCTGGTGACAGTTTCACCTGCAGTTGGAAAGAATGAATAGTCTGCTCTTTTGGGGAGACTCATTCTGAGTCACTAAGATCAAGCTGAAAGAGAATGCTGCCCTGGTCTCCCAAATCCTTGCTGATTTTTCTGTTTCCTTGTTCCTTTGATTACACAGAGAGAATTACAGCTTCCAACTCTAATCATGGATCTGTCTGTCTCCCTTGTCAATCCAATCCGTTTTTGCTTCACAAATTTTAAAGTTCTTTTATTAGTTTCACACACATTCAGGATTATGTCTTTTGATTCACTGACCTTTTATCTGAATGTAATGTCCCTCTTCGTCCCTGATAACAGTCCCGTTCTGAGGTCTACTTTGGTAGATACTAGTTCAATTAATTTTTGCACGATACAGCTTCTCTCATTTTTATATTTTTACACCAACTATGTCTTCATATGTAAAGTGGGTCTCTTATAACTTATCATGCATATTGATGGGCCTTGCGTCTTTATCTGATCTGATAATCTTGGCTTTAAAATTGCTTTAAAATATTTACGATGTTTAGGACATTTGCATTTAATACAACTATTGATTCCCTTGGATTAAACCTATCATTTTGCTAGTGATTTTCTTTTTTGTTCCAATGAGACTTCATTCCCTTTTTCCTCTTTTTCTGACTATTCCTGGGTTATTTGAGTGTTTTTTATTATTTCGTTTTGTCTCCACTGCTAGCTTATTAGTTATACCTCTTTTTAAATTGCTTTGAGGATGGCTCGGCTTTAAAAATATTCAGTGAAGAGGGATCTAGATTGCTGCAAGAGGATGTGGAAGGTAACTGTTTACTTATGGAAAAACCCTCTATTTCGGAGAACAGATCCACTAGGGACTCCAAACTCTAATCATCTCCACCAACGCGCTTGGCAGGGTTCAATTTGCACATAAAACTGACAACCAGCTTTCCAGCATGACGCCTGCATTTCCACACCAACCCCGGGGCAGTGACAGAGTGGGGCTTTCAGGACCGGCCTCAGCCTGAGTCTCTGGGGGTCTCCCAGCCCTTTTCAGCAGCCCCTCCCTAGGGCAGCCCCCCAACGGCAGGACAGACCCTGCCCAGGAAGAGCCTGGACGTGGCAGGTCTCCTGTCTGTCTCTCTCCTCCCTCTCCCTGAGCATCCAGCTGTGACCACAAGGAGAGGCACCCCAGAGACTCCATCTCTGCCCAAAGGGAGCAGGGTCCCCAGGAAGAGCCATGGGGCTGCTTCATCGCACAGAAATCTCCAAGGATGAGTCAGGCCAGCTTGAGCCACTCCCCAACGTCAGTGAGCCGAACTCAGACTCACATGATAACGCTCACCTGATCTGAGCAGCCAAGTATTCAAAAAGTGGATAAAATTCTCAAAGACAAGGAAAAAGATAATTTCCCAACTTCCAATTAATCAGCCAAGGCAGGTTCTTTCTACTTTGTTGCCAGACCACTGAGCAATCAGGGGGCTGCACAGAAGCATCTGAAAACAGATATCCTTCCCGTACGACAGAGAGAATGGGGCCTCAATCACCCACCTAATCAAAGCCCATTAAGAACATGATCCATCACCCGAAACTCTGAAACCAGACTCCTCAGATGCTCTCCCTTTCAGCGACACCCTCTCCCACTGCTAATATTCCGATGCCGCTCCAAGGCCATGAGGTCCCAAGGATGATGTCATCAGCACATCCCTGAAGGCAGCCCTCTAGGGCCTGGCCTGGCGCTCTTCCAGCTGCTGGGACCGAGCCGCCTCCCACCCCCGAGGGCTCGTTCACAGCAGATGAAGGCGTCACCCGTGCGGCCAGGCATTGGCCACGGAAGGGGGCCGGGCCAGTCAGGGGCTCCCCGAATGTAACTTTTGGATCTAATGGCCAAAAACTGGTCCCGCCTGACTGAGAGACTGAGAAGCCCCCACCCCCCGATTCTCAGATGTGCCCAGACAGCTGTCCTCCCAAGGCTGCTCCGTTAATGAAATAGCAGCCGGAACAGACAACAGGTGGCAGGTAACTGACTTTCTGGGAAAGGAGGGACAGTTTTCCTGGTCATCAAGCTGAGCTGGAGGAGAGAAGGGACCTCATTCCTATTCTGGGACGGGAACGGCGGGTCCACAGGCCCAACACCAGAACCGCTCTTGGGGCTGTCTGCTGGGCCCCCTGGCCCGGTGCCCAACGCTGGTACCTGCTACGAAAGAACATGACGCCTGG
Source organism: Giraffa tippelskirchi (assembly GCF_054371585.1). Classification (NCBI taxonomy): domain Eukaryota; kingdom Metazoa; phylum Chordata; class Mammalia; order Artiodactyla; family Giraffidae; genus Giraffa; species Giraffa tippelskirchi. Next base: position 2,511,211 of record NC_137276.1, read on the forward strand.
GAGGGAGCTGGCTGCCCCTGCTGCACTGACCAGCATGAGACAAGGCCCCCTCAAATCCCTCCCTTCTCACCCCACACGAGGACCGGGCCCCAGGAACGCCCCGTGGCCATGCTCAGAGAATCTCGTCTCCCCTGTGGGCTGAGCTGAGGTCAGCGGAAAACCAGATGCAGTTTGTTTGGGTGGCTAGATTCCAGCAGCTTCTAAATTCACGTCCTCACCAGGGTTCTCCCAAAAGGGAGACTGGGCTGGAAAGAGCAGGGCACCAGTCACTGCAAGGGTGTGATTCCGGAGTCTTCAGAGACCCCAACCTGCCCTGACATGCTCTAAATCCAGGGACTGATTTCTGCAGACATGAGGTTTTTCAAGCTGTTGTTGCTTAGTTGCTGAGGCGTGTCTGACTCTGCGACCTCACAGACTGTTGCCCGCCAGGCTCCTCTGTCCACGGGATTCTCCAGGCAGGAATACGGGGGTGGGTAGCCGTTTCCTCTTCTAGGGGGCCTTCTCCATCCAGTGATCGAACCCGCATCTCCTGGATTGGCAGGCGGGTTCTTCACCACTGAGCAACCAGGGAAGCCCTTTCTCAGATTATTAGAACCTAAACCAATCTGGAAAACTCAGGCCCTTAGGGAATTCATCAGAAGCCTATGAAAGAAGTTCACAGACTCAAAGAAGCGGCCGGGGAACCAGGCACAGAAAGACAGAAACCAGGCAGCTCCAGAGAGCCTCGGGCCACAAAGCTGACGTGCCCAGTGCCTCCGTGGGGGAAGCACCTCCAGCCACCTTAACCTTTCCGTCCCTTCATGCAGGACTCAGGGTCTTCAGAGGGACCTGCTGACCGCCCTGCTGGGGTGGGGCGCCCCCTCCTCCCGAGGAATGCAGCCCCTTAATCTAGGTCCCACGAGACTCTGTCCAGTGGGATGGGTGGGTCCCCAAAAGGGAAGTAGCAGATGACACCCCCAAAGGGAAGCAGAGGGGATATCAGGCAGAGGGTCAGCTTGAAGGGCTCTCACCAATCCGGGCCTGGCATCCGGGGCTCTCGGCAGGAAACGGCCAGTGTGTCGGCAGCTGAAGCCCCCGCCTGCCATCTGTGGTCTGGAGTTCAGCTCACCCTGGAGGTGCCGTCCAAGGCCCGAAGCCACGTTCAGACCAAATGATCTGAGCAGTCACACATGCTCAGAACAGAAGCATCATGGAAGGCACTGTTTTAACTTCCGGGTGTCCTTGCTATTGTTACAAAGCCGCCCTGTGTCCTGCTGTCCATCAAGCGGCCCTCACTTGAGCGTCGGCCCTCACTTGAGCGTCAGTCCCACAGGCCATGGCAGAGTCTCACTGGAGCCCCAGGCTCCAGTGCAGGCTGCCTCATGGTTCTGCCCGAGGCTGAGGGGTCTTCAGTCTTAAATCCTGAAGAGTCCCAAGAACACCATCTCCATTTGCCCGGGACTGAAAGTGTTCCTGGCACACAGGACTGTCAGTCTTAAAATCAGGGGTGCTCTGGGCCACCTGCGCGCTCCACCTGATCACCCCACCCTGGGCAACGCGAGCCCCCAGCGCCTCCTACGAGGACCTGGGGCCCCTGAGGACCCAGCTGGCCCACCCCAGTGCACGGCACACGTTCCAGGGCATCAAAGCTTGGACCTGACGCTCGAGGCGTTACAAGCTGTCTGAGTGCAGCAAACTCCCTGAAATCCCGAAGTGCACAGCCAGCCTTTCTGTAACCCCAGCCCCCTCACAGGCGGCATGTGCTTTGATGTGACCGCGGCTGCTGCCTTGTCCCCTGGGTTTCAACTGACAATGTCCATCTGCACAGACACTGTCTGGATGGCACGGGCCCTGGCAGGCGAGCAGTGGGCAGTGGGATGCCTGGACCCCCGAGGGCCAGGCCAGTGTCTGTTTGCTATGGAGCAGAATAGCAGGGGTTCATTTTTGCACTCCAAAAAGAAATATAATAATTACAGCGTCATCAACACTAGCATTTAGGTATGAAATATTATGGCACCGATGCCTAATTAACATAGTAATTAGACATATTAATATATTTCCTTCTTCATTTCAAATCCATAATCTACACTAATTGCTTGTAATGTACTCATTTTGGATGGATGCTGATATTTTCGAGTGTGAAATTATAACTTATCCCATTAACCAAACACCAGCGGCAGCGCAGTTGTCCCCAAAGCATTCACACTCCTTGTCTCTGTTGTCACCAGCCGTCGGCCCAGAGAGACAGGGAGACGTTCATTTGCAAATTACCGGAGCAGGACATGGCGATTAGGACACAGGATTAGCAATTCTCTCCCGCACTCCAGAACCACAGAGAGATGGATCCCAGAGAAAGCCACGGGCAGTGCTCCGTCAGCGCTGACAGAAGCGACTCAGGACACCAAGTGTGGGTGTTGTCAACTGGAAAACAGTGCCAACCTAAAATCTGAGAGTCACATTTCACTCGGCAGACGTGCTGAGGATGCAAGGCTGGAGGCAGCCTCTCAGAGCCCTTGGAGGGACCACTCGGTAGAGGTAGGGGGTGGGGAGCCAGGAGAGACAGGGGTTTGCAGCACAGCCCAGGTAGTCAGAACATCAAAAGATTACTGTTAATTAAAGAAAACCCAGACATCTCAAGCCAATGAATTTAGCGCTTTCCTGTGTATGGGAAGGTGCAAGAGTCTGGGCTCATTGAAATTGCTTCTTTTGATGTGTCCCTCAGCTACCTGGGGCCAGTGTCCTGCTTTCTGTATCCTGACTCCTCTCCAGGGGCACACTCAGGGCGGCTGCAGGGGCCGAGGGTCGATGGCCGCAACGTCCTTTGTTTGCTCATAAACCTCGTGTGCTTGCTTGCTTGCTTGTGTGCTCAGGCGTGTCCGACTCTGTGTGACCCCCTGGACTGTAGCCCACCAGGCTCCTCTGTCCGTGGGACTTCCCAGGCAAGAATACTGGAGTGGGTTGCCACGCCCTCCTCTAGGGGATCTTCCGACCCAGGGATCCAACCCAGGTCTCTTGTGTCTCCTGCACTGGCAGGCAGGTTCTTTACCACTGAGCCACCTGGGAAGCCCTACTAATCTGGCAGCAACATTCTTTGTCCACAGATTTGTTCAGATGCAGTCGTTTTTTGCTCCATATTCACAGAAAACAAGGGGGCAGAGCCCAGGATCCTCCCGACTCATTTCAGGGAAGGCCCCCGCAGGCCTTAAAAGAAGGTGGTGCTCTTGAGCAGACTGTAACCTGGGATGTCCAGACGGCGACCAGTTGGCTGAGCAAGCCTGCCCTTTTCGGGGGCCTCCATAACCTTCCTCGTCATCGCAAACACTCAAGCTGCTCTGGCACCCAGCCATGCACACCCCACCTCCATTCCCCCTGCCCCCATCCCTCTGCACACCTGCAGAGGCCAGTCCTGATGCTCCAGGCTCCCTCCGCCTGCTCTGTGCCTGCACTTAGCAGTCCTGGGGGATGGCGAGGCCACCTTCGTGGACAGAGGGTCCAGCAGACAAGCGCTCTGGACCCTGCATTTAGTGGGGACAGTGTGCACTGAGGCTATCTCACCCCTGGCCAGCCACACCTGTCTCTCCTTCCTCCTGAACAACCTTGGAAAAACACATTTGGAGAGAAGTTGCCACCCCACAGCTAGGCAGGTGGGCCTCACGACTTCAGAGCCCAGAGTCATTTGTGGACAATGAAGACCTGACCCCCCTCCCCCAGGATGATGATCTTGCAGGGAGAGCAGAAGGGGATGGCAGTGCCCAGGTACACCCTGGCCTCTACTCCTGACCACCAACCAGGACATGCAAGTCACTTTCCTCTGATTCTCAGTCTGCTCATCTGAAAAGAGGAGAGGTGGACACAGAGGCCTGAAAATCCTGTGACCCCCACCCCAAATTGAATGCTGGTTCAAAGGTCAATCAAACTGTGCCTTCTTTCCTGATGACCAGGGCACCCATACAGGGGAAGTAACCACCCCCTTCATGTCAGCTTTGAGCACCTGCCTAAGGCGGATGTGTTAGGGAACTGTGGATGGAGAGCGCCGCCTCGGCCAAGCCCGTGCGCCTGAGCTGTCGCACAGCTGGAGGTCCTGATCAGGAACACCATGCTGCCTCGGAGAACTAACCGGGAGAATTCAGGAGCGGCCAAGAGAGAGAAGGCTTCCCCGATGGCTCAGCAGGAAATAACCTGCCTGCCAATGCAAGAGACACAGGAGATGAGGGTTAGATCCCTGGGTTGGGAAAACCCCATGGGGTAGGAAATAGCAGCCCACTCCAGTACTCTTGCCTGGAAAATTCCACAGACAGAAGAGCCTGGCGGGCCACAGTCCTTGGAGTCACAAGAGTCAGACACGGCTGAGCACACACAAGAGACGAGGGACACACCAGCCCGTAGTGTCCTAACAACCCCTAGAGTCCTTCACGCTGGAATCCCTCTTGGCTGAGATGTGCGTGAGAAGTGGAATATTTCCTGCCGTATCAGTAAACAAAGGATGTCACAGTCATCAGCAACCACAGCCCCTGCCAGCAGGCAGCCAGTGAGCCCTGCGGAAACTCAGGAAGGAAAGAACCCCTGCAATCTGGTAGCCGTCAGACTGCAGCCACTCCCCAGGGTGAGCCCCGAGGAACTGAGGATGTGAACACACAGGATGCTGGCCCTGGACAGCTGAGGTACATATGAAAGGAATCATTTCAGGGAGCCCAGACTCTTGCATCTTCCCATTCATGGAAAAACACTAAATTCCTTAAATCAGGATATCCAGTTTTCTTTAATTAGCAGTATCTTTTGATGTTCAGACACCTGCCCTTTGTCACAGAACTTCTATAGAACCTGGCTCCTCTCCTCACCTCCTCAGAGCAGTTCTCTCAGGGCTCCTTGAGATGTTGCCTCTCCACCTTGAAGTCCTAAAAATTTCTGCCAAATAAAATGACCCTCAATGTTTAGGTTGTGACTATTTTTTTAAGTCAACACACCTGCCACTAGGAAGAACCCTGAATCAAACCAAATATGGGCCACACAAGATGACTGGCCAGAAACAACCTGGAAACTCACCCCATGACCATAAAACCCGAGAGTGCAAGCCCCATGGCAGAGTGGTCCTCCCAGGCTCCCTTACCCTCCTGCTGCTCTCTGCCCGGGCACCTCTTCCCAACAGAGTCTCTTGCTTTGCCAGCTGTGTGTTTCCTTGGACAATTCATTTCCGAGTGTTAGATAAGAGCCCACCCTCTGGCCCTGGAAGGGGTGTCCCTTCTTGGAACAGATGTACCCTAAGTTCCCCACTGGGGAAGGGGTGTTTCCTGCGCTCCTCCAGAGCAGAGAGCAGCTCTGTGCTCTCTATGCTTTCACAGGGGTGGGAGGGCGGGAATATTCTTCTACCACCTCCGCTTCACTGGCTGGGGCCCTGCCAATTTCATGAACCAAAGATTAATAAGAGACAAACAGAAGTTCACTGCTCACGCATCTCTCAAACACGGGGCACCCCTGCCGGGTGACTAAGAGGGGTCCTTAGAACCCTTAACAAAAGAGCAACAAATGTGCAGAGAAGTCACAGGACAATGAGAAGGACTTTGAGTTTCCAGGGGAAACTGTGGGAAGGTAAATATAACACGGGGAAACGAATGGGAGACAAGCCCGGTGAGCGAGGCTGGTTACTGTCAGCTACAGACTGGCACTTGCCATGGGTGCTTGCCAGCTACCTCCATAAGGGTTAAGTCAGGTGCTGCTGCAGCTGCTGATCTTCAACACCCCTGAAAGGAGCTGTGGGTGGAAAGCAGAAATGAGGTCCTCTAGCAGGACAGATCTCCAGATAGTTAGATATTCTCAGGAGTTTATTTAGAAGCTCAATTCTTGGAGCTCCTCACATCTAGAAAAGCACTAAAATCCTTCATGGTGACGATTGCTTCTTGTGACTAGCAGAAATTTTCTAAAAATAAATGTGCTTGATTGCATGAATTCCCCCATCATCATAATCACATATATACTGTCCTTCCCCCCTACCTCTTTGGAGCAGTCTCTTAGAACTCCCTGAAGTGCTGTCTCCTGGGCTACAGTCCTCATTTCGCCCCCAATAAAACTTGACCCACAACTCTCAAGTAGTGCATTTTTTAAAAGTCAACCTTATGCACAGTCTTCTGGGATGACAAGCATCTAGCTTTCTCCAGTCATTAACTTTGGTCCTCCATGGAGAGAGAAAGGGGACACTTTTTAAAATTGATGTCCTGTCTTTAGGCAAACCAGTTCAGTCGCTCAGCTGTGTCCGACTCTTTGCGACTCCATGGACTGCAGTATGGCAGGCTTCCCTGTCCAACACCAACTCTTGGAACTTGCTCAGACTCATGTCCATCGAGTCAGTGACGCCATCCAACTATCTCATCTTCTGTCATCCCCTTTTCCTCCTGCCTTCCCAGCACCAGGGTCTTTTCCAATGAGTTAGTTCTTCACATTAGGTGGCCAAAGTATTGGAGTTTCAGCTTCAACATCACTCCTTCCAATGAACACTCAGGGCTCATTTCCTTTTTGGATCTGCTTGCAGTCCAAGGGACTCTCCAACAGCACAGATCAAAAGCATCAATTCTTCAGCACTCAGCTTTCTTTATAGTCTGACTCTCACATGCATACATGACTACTGGGAAAACCATAGCTTTGACTAGACAGACCTTTGTTAGCAAAGTAATATCTCTGCTTTTTAATATGCTGTCTAGGTTGGTCATAGCTTTTCTTCCAAGGATCAAGCGTCTTTTAATTTCATGGCTGCAGTCACCATCTGCAGTGATTTTGGAGTCCTCCAAAATAAAGTCTCTCACTGTTTCCATTGTTTTCCCATCTATTTGCCATGAAGTGATGGGACCAGATGCCATCATCTTAGTTTTCTGAATGCTGAATTTTAAGCCAGCCTTTTCACTCTCTTTTACTTTCATCAAGAGGTTCTTTAGTTCTTCTTTGCTTTTGGCCATAGGGTGGTAACATCTGCGTATATGAGGTTATTGATATTTCTCCCAGCAATCTTGATTCCAGCCTGTGCTTCATCCAGCCCAGCATTTCACATGATGTACTCTGCATATAAGTTAAATAAGCAGGGTGACAATATACAGACTTGATGTACTCCTTTTCCTATTTGGAACCAGTCTGTCGTTCCATGTCCAATTCTAACTGTTGCTTCTTGACCTGCATACAGATTTCTCAGGAGGCAGGTCAGGTGGTCTGGTATTCCCATCTCTTTCAGAATTTTCCACAGCTTGTTGTGATCCACACAGTCAAAGGCTTTGGCATAGTCAATAAAGCAGAAGTAGATGTTTTTCTGGAACTATTTAGGCAAATAACAGAGCACAGTATCTGCTTCTCGACTGCCTTCAGCTCAAAATAATCTTGATGCCAAAGTGGCCTGTTTGGAGGGTGGCATGTTCTGGGACCTTCAGCCCCCTGCACGGAGCCCAGCTCCAGGGGCTGCTCCGCATCTAGGGAGGAGGGTGCTCTGCTCACTGGTCCCCCGACTCTCCAGGGCTGCCAAACACTCTGCGGGCTAGCTGATGTCTTCAGCACCACACGCTACACCAGTGAAAGATCAGCATTCCACATCTAACCTCTGATGCTGGGACGATGCATTTCATTTTTCAATTAAGAGTTGATTTTCTGTGTTCAGCCCTGTTCCGCATCACCATTACCTCTTTAATTAATTTAGCATCTCTCAAGCAGCAGTTGCTAAATTGCCCGAGCAGAGATGGGAAAAGGAAACCCAAGCAGCTCCCAAGCCCAAGGTGAGCTGGCCTCGGAGCGCTCGGAGCTGGCTGGCTATTTGAATAAGAAAGCGTTTATCTGACAACACTTAGCTTAAACAGCAATTAGTCAGGAAGGGAGACAAAGCCATTTAGAAGGCTGGTTGGCAGCCCTAGGCCAGTCTGGGGAAGATCGTCAGAACCCTGCCTTGCACTTAAACAGGCCTCCTTAATTAGTTCCTGGGGGAGTCCGACCTCTGCTGTTTGCATTTCAGGGAAGTTCCTAAGACCTTCTTATTTGCTTTCCTAGGGGTTTTGTTTTGCTTTTGTTTTCATTCTTTTTTGTTCTTCAAGCCATAACGTTCAAGGCCCAAGTCAAAGGGGGGTAGTTCCAGCGGGCATCTGGGTCAGCTCCATGCTCTGCCCTGGAACAGGAGTCCCAGGATGACTGCAGAGCAAAGAGCCCCCGTTAGACAGGCCCCGTCACAGCCCCCCGCCCACCCCACCCCACCCCACCCCACCCCACCAATGTAAGCCAGCTTTTAGCAGCTCTGCATTCATTTAAGAAAAAACAGCCTGTCCTAACAAGACCTTCGAGTCACCGCTTTTGAAGACCCTGGAGTCCCACCAGCAATATCATTCAGCGAAGACTCCACTGGGTCATCAGCCTCCCTGAGACATGTCCACCACCAGGTCACTGGTTGCGATGCAGCATCTTGAATGTAGAAGTCAGACTGCTGGTCACGGAGGCCTCAACTGACCTAGAGCAAAATTTGCACAAGGACTGGAGGGCTCTGGCATGGAGGCAGATACCCTGCCAACCTCAAAAGGGGTCAGGGTGGCACCCACCACCCCCAGATGGCGCAGACCCACGCACCTCTCTGGAAAGCCTGGGGAAGCAGGGTGAGGCAGGAGATGGCTGGACTCAGGCTGAGCATCTGGGTCTGTCCCCTCTGGGCAGATACGCCAAGACAAAAGAACAGCAGGAGCAGAGAGGAGCTGAAGCTGCCCAGATACGAGATAAAGAGACCACGTATTCCTCAGAGCCCAAGGAGACCTTCCCCACTGCACACGCGCAGAAATGCTCCATGGAGTCACAAAGGGTGGGGGGACCACCCCACAGCAGGTGAGGTCAACCCACCCACAGGCCTCTGCAGTGGAACCCATCCTGGCTAAGAGATGCGTGTGCAGGCGGGAGAATTCCATATACCGACTCTCAGCCGGGCAAAGTGAGACGGCCGGCCGGAGGACACGCGGAAGAAATGCCTCGTGTAAGTGATTCAAACAACCGTGAGGCTGAGTCTCTGAGCGCCCCGTGCACGCCTCTTCACTTTGTTTCACTATATTCTGATTCTTTGTGGAGATTCATTTCTACAAAGCCGACAGGTCAGGGCCTTGTCACGGGTGGTGTGGAGGCTGGGATTCAGCGCTCTCACTGCCGCAGCCTGGCTTCACTCTCCCATCGGGGAACTGAGGTCCTGTTTCAAGCCACTGCAGGCCAAGGCCACCGGAGACCACACACCCCCGCCGGGTCCCCTGGATGGAATGCAGCTTCTCCCCATGGGACGGGAGATCCTGGGGTCCTCAGAAATGTGAAGTCCTCAGGATGACAACACACCCAGCGTTGGCGTGCTCCAGACACCCCACGAGGGTGGAGGAGAGGCAGACCATCACCCTCCAGCTCTGCTGGCCTGGTGGTTCTCCTCCTGGCTAGCGTTGGAATGGCCAAGAAAGCACTCACCAGGTCAAGGGTAACCACCTCCCCTCCCCCGGGCAGGTGAGGCCTCTACGCACTGCAGCAGCCAGAGAGGAACCTCCAGGCAGCTCCATCCCTGGACCTAGACTAAAGGATGCCTGATACCTGAGCTGCAACATTAATGGAGGGCCTGCGACCCCAGCAGTGAGAGATGAGGCTGGGAAATCCCATCACACCTCCAGGGAGGCAGACAAACACCAGTTGGTCCTGTTAATGTAGACAGACCCATCCACCTTCCCCCTAAAGGCCTCCCTTCCTCGCCAGCCTCTTTCCTCACAATCTTTTCCATTGCAGTTACACGTCATCATGCTTTACAATGTGGGACCTCTTAACAATAATTCACACCATTAAAATGCAACGGTGATTTTTAAAAACAGGCCCAGGGAACCACACATTAGGACAGGAAGACAAAATCCCAGACAGAGATTGGTAACCAAAGCCACACTTCTCATTTGGCCTTGAGCTCCCCTGAGCCGAGGTGCACAGGTGCTGGTCTACACGGTCCTCCTCGGCAAGCGAGCATCCTGGCCCTCGGGAAGCAGGGACCCTTGGGTCGGAGCCAGGCTTGCTGTGCTGCTGTGGAGGGTCTCCCAGAGCGGGGGCGCCCGGGCAGCTGTGCTTCTCTCACCAGGGCTTGCTCCTTCCACAGATTAAGTTCAAGGGGAACCAGGCAACCCCACCCTTCCCCTCTCTAGGGCCATCACAGGGGCTTCTGGGGCATCCAGGGCCCACATACCTGTCTCGCCAGCTCCAAAGTGGGGTTCCCATGTGAACTAAGTCAGAGCAGCTGAGCAGAGTCCTGGGGTCACGGGGATGCTGACCTGCAGAAGGAGCTCTCCCCCTGGGAGCTTGAATCCCACCACTGGTCAGCGCGGGGGTCCTGGGGTCCAGCAGGGGCCATGTCCCCTGCATAGCTCTCTCCAGCACCACCTCCCTGTGTCTCTGGGCTGGCCAAGGAGTTCCCAAACCCTACTCTGATCCATGACACCTTCTGGAAGGTTTCACCTGCTCCTGGGGCTCCGTGAGCAGCACAAGGACACCTGTGCTTGGATGGAGGGGAGCTGAGTGGACGGAGGGAGAAGGACGGTCCATGCTGAAAGCCCTGGGTCTCCACTCTGGGGTCTGCAGCTGACACACAAGCCACTCCACTGTTCCGCTCCTGTCACCCTGCCCCCACCCCCGGCATGTGGATCCACCCCCTGCTTAGTTAAGTTCCTGGCTTCCCTGACCCAGAGGGCCTCTGAGACCCTGGGCCCCAGCCAGGCATTCCACAACCACACTGGGCCCATGTCCAACCACACTCACCAAGATATCCAGTTCCCTTTACTTCCACCTAGGAGCCTCCCTCTACCTGACCGAGAGCTCAGACAGGACACGACTGGCTTCAATCATGACGACAGGGGGGACTGTCACTACAAGCTGGCACGTGGCATCTGCTTCTACCAGGATCAAATGTCAAGCCACTGCAGCTGCTGACCGTCAACACCCCCTGAAAGGAGCTCAGGGTGGTGTACAGAAGCCCCCCATGCTCTGGAGAAACTGGCAGGGCAGTTCTTCAGATAGTGACATGTTTTCAGGAGAAGATTTTATGAGTCCAACTTTTGCATCTCCTCAAATCTAGAAAAGCACTAAACTCCTTCGTGGTGATGTCTGCTCCTCGTGACGAGCAGTGACCCTCACGAAACTACCAAAGCCTTCTGCAAGAACAAGTGCTTGATTTCGTGAACTGCCCCTTCACCAAAATCGCACGTACTGGCCTTCCCACCACTCTTTGCAGCAGTCTCTCAGAGCCAACCGAGGTGCTGTCTCCCACGCCACAGTCCTCATTTTGCCCCAAATAAAGCTTAACTCACAGCTCTCACATTGTACATTTTACTCCCAGTCAACAGAACCGATTCTGGACAGAAACGTAAGAGCTGGCGCAGGACTTGCCATGTTCTCCTGTGTCAGGATGACCCTTGAGGTCTGTGTTGAGACCACAGTGTCTGAGGCCAGGGGAGCCCGGTCACCCTGGATGCCCAAGTGGCTACACAGCAAAGAGCCCTGGGCTGTGTAAGATAAACACGGACAATAACTAAGGGCACATCTGTTGCTTGGACACCAGGAATCGAGGCTGCTTGTTTCCGTGGCATCACCTCACCTGTCCTGACTGCTACAACCAGGGTACTGGCTGCACACGCCCTGGCCACACAGACGTGCTCACACTGCCTCTCAGAGAGAGCTGGTCCCTCGTGGTGGAAAGAGCCTCGGTGATTCTGGGGCTTGCTTGACAAGGGCCTCAAGTTACTCTCCAACTACGTTAGTCGCTGGTGGAGACCACCCTCCCAGGACTGGGGGCTCCGGGCGCCCCAGGGTCCCCTCTTCCAGTTCTTCTCCATCTTGCCTCTGAACCTGAATTTCAACCTGCATGATCGGGAGCCTGGCTTCCTCCCTGCAAAGACGGATCTCTGATAATCACACTGTCTGTCTGGTATCGCTGCTGCAGAATCAATAGAGAATATATTGATAAAAGTTAAATTGCCCCTGACTAAAGCATTTCCTGCCAGAGAGAGGCAGGATAATTAAACTGCAGACAATTTAGCAAAAACTTAAACTTTTACAATCTTGAGAGGTGTCAGCACAAAGCTTTCCCTAAGTGGCTCACTTTCCCGCGGGATAAAATTGCTAAAGTGCTTTCATCAGTGGACATTTGGTTTTGTTTTTTGTTTGTTTTCCGGAATGGAGGTGAGAAATGGCAGATTTGGATCAGCAATTCGCACAAACTGTTTTGAACACTGAGTTTCTAAGTTGGCCTTCCCTTTATCTCTTCATTCAGTGACTACGTATCAAGTGCCTACTAAGTGCCAAGCACTGAGAAGACACGACCTTAACCTGGGGGCAAGTGTCGAGTGATGACGGCGAGAAGCGGTGGGTGGACGTGGGGTGCGAGTGGGCCAGGGGGTCCCTGAGCCTGAGCCTCTGCCGGCTCGTCTGCACCCGAGGAGCTTGCCGGTCCGCTGACACACTCCCCGCTCCACTCATGCACCCCCCACCCATGCACCCCTCACCCCAGAGCTGTGGAGCTCAGACTGCCAGGCTCTGCTCCCATTCTGGGGGGCTCAGCACCCCCACCAGCAACAGAATCGACCGCCTCAGGAGCCCACATGTAACGAGCACAGGAGGAAAGAGGGACACGTGGCATGTTGAGCAAGCGTGTGTCGGGTGACATGAGGCAGGAAGAGGGGCATGAAAGGATGGGCGGGGAGGGTGCTGGGTGTCTAGACAGACCAGGCAGGTCCCTGGGGACCCCTTGCTGGGGTCACTCCCGCAGAGGCTGACCTCCAGCAGCCGGAAGAGGACTGGATGCCCTAAGATGGCCCAGCTCATGATGTGGGCACTGGGTGCTGGCTGACGGTGCCCCAAGAGACCAGCTCCCCTCTGCTCCACGTGGTCTCTGACTGCCCCTGCCCCCTGCATGGGCTACACTAGGCTCTTCACAGCCATCGGGAAAGCAGAAGCTTGGATGCTTCGTGAAGGCTCAGAGGCCACACATCATTTCTGCATTCTGTTAACAAAAGCAAGGCTCAGAACCAGCCATATTGGAGGGCTGGGGAGACAGCCTCCGCCTCTTTACAGAAAGAGCACCACAGTTCCCCTGCAGAGGGCATGGATGCCAGGAGGGCAGGTGCTGCCGCAGCCACAAAACCTCAAGAGCATCCTCCATGCCCTAACACGTCCCAGACCTAAGCTCTGAGTTCACCCCGGCTACCCACTGCAGACCCCTGCTTGCCATTAGTGGCAGCTCTACTGGGTCCAGGACTCACCTCAGAGTCACTCTTGACTCCTCTCATCCCTCACACATCACGCCCATCCAGCAGCAAAATCTATAGGTTTCACCATCAGAATGAACAAGAATGCACCCACTTCTCACCATCCCCAGTGCCACCCACTGGCTCCAGGTCCCTGTCTCCTCCCCACTTGGATTGTCCCAGCCAAGCCCCTTCCAGAGCAAACGTCCCGGGCTCAGTGGTGACTGCTGCTGCTGGACACTAGGGGGTCTCATTCTATCGCCTTTGTATCTCAGCCCACAGCATCCGCTCTGTGCCTTCAAACGTCTTCACCAAACAACTCTCAACTACTCATAAATTATCAACACGCTACCCTGAGATCTAAGTATTTGTAAGTCATCTTCCAAATCTGTGGCTCCCGAAATGTTTGAATGTTTCATTTGCATCCTTGAAAAGAGAAATGAGCATCCTAATACATGCATAGTTCTTTCTTTATTATATATACCAGTGACCAAATTAATGCATAATATGCTGGATGCAATTACTGCATCCTCCAGACCTGCATCCACCCCTCTCCAGGTTCTGTACCCACAACGCTGTCCAGCACAGCCAGTATCAACAGTCCCGTCACGTTCTGACTCCCACTGATTTGGCCCTCAGGGAGCCTGGAAGATGCTAGACAGGAGAAAGAGTAAGGTCAGCTCCTCCCTGGGGGTGCCAGGGGCTGGAGCGTTCTCCACCTGACCTGCTCCTCTCTGTACAGCCCTGGGGTGTCCTCCTGCACCCTGACCACACGATCTTGAGGGTCCCTCTGTCACAGAAGCATACGGCTCACACAGTTAGCACAGTTCAGCAGGAAAAGTTTAATACAGGTACTACCCACAAGGATGAGGTGGGCAGTGTGTAGAAGAACCCCTGGGATATCACAGTGACTCAGGGCCAGTTCTGAGGTGTAGTCACCACCTCTAGCCCCAAACGGAAGAGGGGAAAGTAGACCCTGAGCCCAGAGGGCAGAGTCCAGCACAAGAGGCCCTCAGTGGGGGAATAAGCCACCAAAGTAACCTCACAGAAGGAAGGCAAGGGGCCCGAGGAATAACTGCTGACAAGGGCAGCCCACCTGGAGGACCATGATATGGGGCCTGCAGGGTCCAGAGTTGGGAGGGCAGAACAGGAGGTGAGGACCCAGCAAACACCTGCTCCCCGGAGTCCTCACCTCCTGAGCTTGAGTCCAGCCCCCAACACATCTTTTGTGGGGACACAATTTAATCTACTCCGGGGCTGCAGGGTGATAGGCACCTCTCCTGAAACCAATGTTAAGACTGTAATTGGGGAGCATCCATCTGTCCACACTCCAGCTGTACCCAGGGGACTCTGCTCCCTCAGGAATCACGTGTTCTGTTAAGACAAGGCAGCAGAGGCAAGGTTTACCTAAAAGCCCCAGGAATCACTGTTCAAGTTTCAGGACAAAGCCTTTCATTAAGTACCTTCCACGCACTGTGGCAGTCTTTATTTTAAAGTGATCTCTGCATTAACATGACCTCCTCCCAAGCACCCCTGGTAACAATATCCTTGTAAAAGCATCTCTCTAAGGCAAGTGACCAGAATCCCTCACGCTGTTACGCCATCTGCAAATTGTCCTCATTAGCACCACATGAGCGTATTTAAGAAGCCACTTCAAAGTCGTAGAGCCAGGAATAAGAAGTCCTCTCCTTACTGACGTCCAGCAAAGGCCTGCACTAAGAATCTTCCAACCCTGACTTCTCTGAAATCTCTCAAATGTCTACTTTCCATGGGGAAAATGGTAAGTTCACCACTGATTTTCCATCCTATAAGCCAAAAGAAAAATGAATGAGTTTTCTGAAGACTTCAATTGAGTTTCATAGAAAGAGCATCAGAGTTCAAAGTGTTTATAGAAAAATGTCAACACCAATTTCCAGGGGAAGAAGGATACCCAAGTGTCAAAAAAATTACATCTAGAAATTCCTGATAAAAAGGGACATGGTATAGAGAAAAGGGCAAAAATAATGAGAATATGATTTTTGAACAAATTTTGTTAAATGTTCCCAGCAATCTGATCGGAATAGATTCAAGATGATCTTAGCACAGATTCACCCAACAGTCACTCAACATTCAGTTCTGCAGAGGATAAACCATAGGCATTTTACCAGCGTCAGGAGAGATCAAAATACAAACTCACGAAGCAGACCTGAAGAATCTTGATAACGTTAGTTTTGGCTACAAAAATATTTCATAGCTGTTTCAAGTCAATGTGAATAATTTAACACATACATAATTTGGTTTTAAAAATACAATGAAAAATAGCTAACGCAGCGATGTCAAATAAATCTGAAATGCAGAAACAGAACAAGATGGTAGCTCAAGACTGGAGAATATAATGAGCTGAGAGTGGGACTTCCCTAGTGACCCAGTGGCTAAGACTAAGCAGAGGGCCCGGGTTCAACCCCCGGTCAGAGAACTAGATTTCACATGTGGCAACTAAGAGTTTGCAGGCCACAACTAAAGACCCGGCACGCCACAGCCACTGAGCCCACACACTCATGGTGGCTGGTGAAGGCCACACACCACAACAAAGAGCCCCGCACAGCCCAAGAAAATAGTAAGAAAAGCTTTTGATTAAGAAAACGAAGAGCTGACAGTGCCTACAACAGCAGCTGGAAAAGAGCAGGGAACAAGGATAGATTAAGAGGAGTGATGTAGAGCTTGGGAGCAGCTGGGAACCCAGACAAATGCAGTCAGGATGGCAGTTGACTACCGCACCCAGTCGCCAGGTGAGGCCCTCCCGGACGGAGTCCAGGGGGTGATGCAGAAGCACGCGCACCCCTGCTTTGGCTCAGTTGCATACATCAGCCACCAAAGGGCTCCTGTGTTGTCGCATTTCAGCTAAGTAACCACAGGGAGATTTAAGAGAGGCTGCAAGAGAGTGAAACAGTCCATTGAGTGATGAACAGCTAGTAAAAAACCCATTCATTCTGTTGTTTATCACATTTTGACAAGAAGCTGAATGCCGTGAAACAGAAATCATAACAAACCTAACACATTTCATTAGAGGGAAAGCTTAAAGCATCTGTAGAACAACTCATCTGCCCGTGTTCAATTTCTCCGGAGATCTCTGCTGAAGCCATGGTATCTGGATAAGGAGAGAATCGGGGGTCTCAGGGCATTAGGAGGTTCGTCAGGGTGTTAAACTTGCCAGGGAGACATCCTATGTGACAGGAAATAGAGCTTCAGAGGCTGGCGCGAGAAACAACAAGCCTGCCACAGAGCCAGGTGGAAGGAAGGCGCTGATAATGAGGTGCTCACCCAGGTTGTCCAGCTCCCGCCCGGGGGAGCCAGAAACTTCGAGTGCAGGTGGAAGGGCAGGGGAACAGCGGGAACAGGAGAGTCACAGCTCACTGGTGCACAGAGCCTCGCGGCCGACCCTGACGGACAAGAGCAGAGAGGTGACCACAGACCTCCTCCCGGTTCAGGAGGAAGCTGTGTTTCATCGGGAGTGAATCAGAAATGGATTCTTACAAAAACGGGTATCTTAAGATAAAACCTCTTTCCAACCTGTGCTCAGTCGCTCAGCGTGCCCGACTCTTTGTGACCCCATAGACTGTCCTCTGTCTATGGAGTTTTCCAGGCAAGAACACTGGAGCGGGTTGCCATTTTCTTCTCCAATTTCCAGTTTAAACAGACTGTCATGAACTGCATTAAGTGCCGCAAATATCAGAAGAGAATGTCGGGTTCCACAAACCTGTGACAGGGAGCATCAGCTAAACTCAGCATGCCAGGCGGTGTGACTCTCCTGTTCCCGCTCTTGCCCTGCCCTTCAATCTGCACTCGAAGTTTCTGGCTCCCCCGGGCGGGAGCGGAACAGTTCGGGTAAGGACCTCATTATCAGCGCCTTCCTTCCGGCTGGCCCTGTGGCAGGTTTGTTGTTTCTCGTTCAGAGAGCTGATCACCAGAGTATCCTTGTAAAGCGTCCTCCACTGGAATACAGAGGCACAAAGGGTCTACTCATGGCCAGGAATGTGCGCCAAAATTGTGTTTGTTTGGTTGAGAAATTTCCAACCTTGTGAAAGAACGGCAGATTGCTGGCTGCAGAGACTTGCTGGGTTTGGGGGGCTGGTTTATTGCAGTGTTCTCCACTGGCAGATACTCTGTCTTCAGAGCTGAAAGGAGCCGGGGAACGGGCCATCTCTCCTCCCTGTCCCCAAAAGGCAGCCATACTTTTCCCCTGATATCTGAGATCTATGTCCCAGCAGCTCGTAAAGTTGAGCAAGTGGGCCCAACGCGCAGGCGGCCGGACTCCTCCAAGAGGACAGGCTGTTTCCGTTGTCCGGTCGCTCAGCCGTGTCTGACTCTGCAGCCCCACGGACGGCAGCGCGCCAGGCCTCCCTGCCCGTCAGTGCCTCCCGGAGCTTGCTTAGACTCACGTCCACTGAGTCAACGATGCCGTTCAACCATCTCCTCCTCTGTCGCCCGGAGGACAAGACCACCAGACATTTTTTTTAACACTGTGCCATGGAGCACACAGGATCTTAGCTTCTGGAACAGGGATCAAACCCATGCCCCCTGCATTGCATTGGGAGCATGGAATCTTAGCCACCGGCCCACCAGGGAAGTCCCAAGACCACCAGATCTTATTGCAAAAGTTGGGGGCTGAGAGAGGCAGAAGCAAGCAGCTCCAACCTGGATATCTGCCCTGGAGACTGAGGCCTGGGAGGCGCAAGGAGTCCAGCCAGGAGCAGGGGTGAGCACCCGCCTGGCTGGACCTGAAGGGTGCAGAGTACCACCCACGTGGGCACAGCTCGGGAGGGAGCCCTCTGCCCTGCACCAGCAGCCACGGAAGGAAAGGCGGTTTCCTGCTGAGGACAGAGCTGCGAGAACTCGGGGGGTTCCAACCGTCCTCCCCACCCCTCCCCTCCGGGGCCAGGTGACAGTCACCTTGGAGCAGATCCAGGCAGGAGGCAGGCGTGGGCGGTGCTCACGGCGGGGGGAAGAAAGGAAACGCACAGCCCGGGCCACACTCTCTGCAAACCCCCAGCCCCCAACAGCAAGATGGGGGGCCCGGAGCAAGGCAGCTGTCACCCAGGAAGCCTGGAGTCCCGGATACTGGGCAGAGAGCAGATGGCTTTTTCCTGTGGGAACCCCAGGAAACTGCCCTTCTGGGGTCCTCACGTAGCATCCCCTCAGCCCTGTGTTCATCCACCGAGAACAGGAAGAACGTGCAGCAGTGATTCTGGCGCATCTTGTTGGCGGCAGCGTGCCTTAGAGGCAGGGCAGATACCCGGGCAGGTTGAGATGCCTTGCTCACAGGACTCTGTGCTGACAGTAAGTGTGGGCGAGGCTGTGCTGAGTGGCTGAGGGCAGAGCCTCCTGCAGCGAATGTGGCTGTTGACATTCACTGAATCTGGGCCGCATGAGCTACCCTTGGTAGGATGATCATCAGGGTCCCCCAGATGCAGAACTCTCCGCTTTCCACTTTCCTTTCATCTTGAATGATGACAACTCCAGGAAACGCTCATTTTGAGATGGTACCTCAAGATCACACAAAGACAAAGAAATCGTGGAATCTCAAGGGCAAGCGAACAGCGTCCAGCTGATCCCCAGAGCTGACTCCGAGAATCCACTCTCCAGGCCTTCTGACTGTCAGCGCCATGCAGACGAAGCAGAAGGCCCGGACGCTCCGGGGGAGCACGGTAAGCAGGCCTGGTTCCCTGCACAGGGACAGGCCCCAGAGTGATCTGCAAGGGCGTGCGGGCTGTGCGCTCACCTCTACATGAGTTTCCGTGGCCGCTGTAACAAACGACCACCGGCGGGGCGACTGAAAGCAACAGAAGTTAATTCTCCCACTGTTCAGGAGCCCAGAGCCTGAACTCCAAGTCTGGGCGTGGTTTCGGACACACGCAGCCATGAGTCGTCACTTGCGGTAAGCAGCAGCAGCGAGCGGTGGCTGGAAGCAAGACCTTAGTTCCCTGACTGGGAACCAAACCCTGGTCTCCTGAGTGTAAACCTGGAGTCCTAACCACTAGACCACAAAGGCCAGCAGCTACAGCCTAAATCCCCAGTCCTTGCCTGTCTTGACAAGAAAATTCTGATGAGAATAGAAAGTAAAACACTGTTGGAAAAGTAGAGTACACGTGGAAAGACTAATAGGTGAATTCAGCGAGAGACTCGTGAGGAGTCCCACCTTCGGGAAGTTTAAGTCACTTATAATGGGGCAGTTTTCCTCTGGCCGGTGGCCTTGTTTTGTACCCCCTGGTTAATCTGTCTCAGGACCCTGCCCCAATGTGCACACACCCCTCAGCCAAGATAGATTTCAACACAGAGGCATCTGGGAAGAAAGAAGCAAGACTTATTATGGCCTGGCACGCCCTGCCTTTTGACCCCCAGGGAGTCTTTCTGTGCAAGCCCTGCTTTTTGATCCCCAAGGTCTCCTCTGCTCCAAGGACGAGGAGTATGCAACCGTCTGACCCTTTACTCAAACAGGGTTCAGCCCCTCTCTCTGCTGTGACTATGATCTCAAGGTGTCCACAGGAGACAAAGCCTGGCTATGTACCCTGTTTAAGTTGTTCCTTTCACTTCAGAAAGCACAAGGAGGCCGATTGCAAATGCCTAAGCTGGAGCCCACCTGTCTGCTATCTAAAGGAAATGCAAACAGGAGGCTAGTTTTAAGTGTCCAGCCTGAAGCCCACCTTTTTCCTGCCGCATGTAAACAGGAGGCCAGTTGTAAACGTCTAACCTGGAGCCCATCTATGTACTGCCTCAGGCAGGCTTGGCTCCTCCTGGAGGCTCTAACGGACAATCTGGTCCACATCTCCCTCCTGACAACCCGTGGCTGTGGCAGAATCACTCCAGTCTCACCTGCATCCTCACCTACGTCTCCCTGTGCGTCTGCAGGTCCTCTCCTCTCCTTCCAAGGACACCAGTCACCGGACTGAGGGACCCCTCGAACTCCAGGATGATCTTAAATTAATCACAGGAGACCTTCCAAAAACCTACATTTCTAATGAGTTTCCAGGTGAAACTGATGCCGCTGGTCTAGGAACTACATTTTGAGAACCAGTGTCTGAACATCAAGTCCCTTGATAACAAGAATCTTGTCTATATAGGACACATTCTTTGTAATTGGTTGAATTAACAAATGAATGAATGGTTCAATATTAGGAAATTTAATATAATCTATCATCGTGATACAGGAGAAACCCCTCGTGCCCTAGGAGTTGTAATGTCCATAGTGGTTTTGTGGCTAGAAGGGCATTCATACTCCTTAAAATGTAATTCTCAACATACTTCAGAAACAAAACCTAGATAATAATTATTCTTAAGCAATGTTTACAAGTGAAATTAACTCAATTCCCTTAAATAATTTAAACCGTATCTACAAATAAAACATGACAGACCGTTTTGAAGGCTTCAAGAACATAAACTGCAGAAAAGCGTTCATAAATAAGGTGATTATACAGGTTATTACTGCACTCACTTAGTCCCAGTCTAAATACAAATGGTACAGACTTAATTGACTTCTTTATATGTAACTTAAATCTTGTCAGTGCTGTAATAATCTTACAAAATGACTCATTTCTCTACCTTCTGAGGTTCAGGACCCAAAGGAAGTAGGGAAAGTGTATCTCAGTCTAGCCAAGGCTGCAGGTTCTGGGGGGCTGGTCGACTGATTCTTGGCCAGGATGGGGACCAGTTGTGCCTTCAAGGAGGGTAAGGCAGGCTCTGATCATGGTGCAGAGACACCGTGAAAGCTTCACTCTGGACATCATTAGTTTACATGCCCAGATCTTTCACATAACTTAGAATTTTCCAAACCCCGATGCTCTTCTCCAAACGGGTGCGTTTCTAACCCCACGTGGCCTTCATTACTCAGCATACGTCCCATCTGGCAGATTAATGGGATTAGAGATTGACACGTAGTTCACTGACATCTCACCCGAGTGAACGGAATTGTTCCGAGTTCTCCTCCCAGTCAAGGGTCTTGGTGAAATTAAACTGACTAACACAGTTCTCCGTGAGTGATAGGTTTTCTGTACCATTTCACTACTACCATTCTTAGCAGCTGCAAAGAGGTGATCAGGACAAACCACTCTGAGACTTTCTTAATTTGCAATGACACGTCACTCAGACCAAACCATTTTTTGATCTCCAGTGTTCCCCAAATCCTATTTAAAAATATTCTTTTCTCAAATACCATATGATATCACTTAAATGTGGAATCTAAAATATGGCACAAACGAACCTATCTACGAAGCAGAAACAGACTCAGAGACCTAGAGGGCAGACTTGTGGTTGCCAAGTGGGTGGGGGTGGACGAGGGATGGACTGAGAGTCTGGGATTAGCAGACGCAAACTAGCATATGTAGAGCAGATAAACAAGACCCTATTGTGTGGCACAGGGAACTGTCTTCACTATCTGCTGGTAAACCATAATGGAAAAGAACACAAAAAGGATGTATATACGTATGTAACTGAGTCACTTTGCTGTATAGCAGTCATTAACACAACATTGCAAACCAACTGTACTCCAATAAGAAAATGTCTTTTCTTATGCTGCTCCCATTTTCAGAAGCATCCTGCCTCTTCTTTCTCTGCAGCCCACAAAGAGAGGGACACGGCCATGCTCACCATCACTCTGCTTGGCACTTAATAGAGGGTAAGTGAACATTTTTTTGGATCAGTGAACACGTGAGAGAAATATTCCTCAAGTTCAAACGGCACCGTGTGCATGAAGCAGCCCCACCACTGCCAGCTGAAGGGGGTCCCATCTCCTCCCAAGGGCTGGTGCCTTGGCTCCTGTCTTACACACATAGCACCTTCTGCCTGGAATGGGGTCTGAACAAACCCCTGTGAGGCTCTCAGAGCTGTGACGACAAGGACCACTTTGCATCTGTGAGTCTCTCATCAAGAGCTTGAGGAGAGCAGGTGCTCAGTAAATGTTCACTGAATGGGTGAAGCCACAAACAGACCTTCTGTGCACACACCCTTTATCTCAGCATCCTTCACAAGGAAACCGGAGGGCAGAAATGATCTGGAGAAGGGCAGGGTCTCCAGGGGATCAGGATGTGATCGCAGGCCCTGAACCCTCAGCCCAGGGGCAGAGCGTGCCCTGATATCGCTCCCCGGGCAGCACTGACGAACAGGAATGTAGGAGGACTCCCTCAGGAGGGAGCCCAGAGCATGAAGATAACCAGGAAGACCGAAAGGCAGGTACTACTTACAGATAGCAAGCACCCAGTTTGAAACAAATAACTCTATTAATTCCTCTCAAGCCTTAACACCCTGCCCCTGAGTCAACCCAACTCCAGCCTGCAAATTATTTACTTCCCAGCGGTATCTGTCAGGTTTTCTGTTTAACAAACAAGCATCACATCTCAGAGGAACAAGGCAATAAGCATTTATTTCTCACCAGTAAAAGTTGAGGTGTGACTGGGCAGCTCTATTTTGCACTGGGACCAAGTTCAGACTGCTCCGTGAGTCGAGTCTCCGTCTAGAGAGGCAGACCCCAGGGTCAGGATCCCCTAGCTGACGACAGACTCTCTGGAGGGGCAGAAACGAGCAATGCCCAGCAGGGGCTGGGCTCCAGCTGGCATGCTGGCACTTCCCTCCAAGTTCCACCTGCCAAAGCAAGTCACATGGCCAAGCTCAGCGTCACAGGAGGTGTGAGGGTGAATGGAGGGCGAGGAGTAAAGAGGAGGCAAAGGATCAAGGGAGTAAACATCTGCTGAACAGTGGTCTCACCTGCCAGCCTCTCTGAAAGCACCAGGCTCTTCTTGTGCACCCAGCACCAAGGGCTCTTTTATTATTTACACACAAAATTATAACTCAATACTGAGTTATAATTCACAAAACATGAGACCACCACCAACAGTTCTGACTTCGGAGACAGACTAGACCAAGGGAACTTGGCCCCCATCTCTGGAATCCACCGGCTGCAGCACCCAGGCAAGTCACTGGGTCTCCCTAAGCATCCGTTTCAACATATTTTAAACTGACGTAGCAGGACTTCCGTGGTGGTCCAGTGGTTAAGAATCTGCCCTCCAATGCAGGTTACCCGAGTTTGATCCCTGGTCAGGGATCTAGGTCCCACACGTTGCAGGGCAATAAGCCCACGCAATACCTACGAAGCCTGCGCTCTAGAGCCCTCAAGACACCTGAGGCAGAAGTCCACGCACCGCCACAAAGATCCCGTGTCCCACAGCTAAGACCAGCGCGGCGAAATAAATGAATTAAAAGTTAGGTACCGCTAGCAGTGATGTTGGGCTTCCCAGGTGGCGCTAGGGGTAAAGAACTTGCTTGCCGATGCAGGAGACCTAAGAGACATGGGTGCGATCCCTGGAGGAAGATCCCTTGGAGGAGGGGATGGCAACCGACCTCAGTATTCTTGCCTGGAGAATCCCATGGACAGAGGAGCCTGGCGGGGTACAGTCCAAGGGATGGCAAAGAGTCAGACACAACTGAGCACACAAGTGAAACTCGGGGCTTCCCTGGTGGCTCAGCGGGTAAAGAATCCACTGGCCCATGGGGTCACAAAGAGTCAGACGTGACTGAGTGACCGACCTCACAAGGAGGATCTTAAATATGCCGATTATCTCGGGTCATCTAGTCACATAGCTCTTAAAAGCAAAGCACTTTCTCTAGCTGAAGCAAGAGGGAGGCACAGAAAGGTAATTCAGAGAGAAGTCAAGCATGAGAAGGCTTCGGTGCACGGCTGCTCTGAGAGGCAGGGACCCACCCGCAAGGACCCGAGAGACGCCTCTCGGAGAAAACTGCCCTGTCAGCCGGCAGCCAGCAAGGAAGTGGGCCTCAGTCCTACAACCCCTGCAAGAAACTGAATTCAGGCAACATCCTGAATGAGCCTAAAAGTGGCTTCTCCCCAGAGCCCCTGGGAGGAACACAGCCCTGCTGAAAAGCTGACTTTATCTTAGCCAGAGCCATGTCAGACTTCTGACCTCTAGAAACTGAGATGATAAACCAGGGCTGTGTTCGACGGTTAAACCTGTGATGATCTGCTACTATGGCAACAGGAGACAAACCAACCTCACACCAACTCCCCACGTCACTGCGGATCAGCTCTGCCACCCTGCGTTACACTCTTGATGACATTGGCTCTCCCAGCACCCACATTCCTGGCGCACGGATGCGCAGCTGTCCCCTTGCAGAGGAAGACACTGAGGAAGGAAACCAGCAATGCTGGAGCCAGGTCCGATGAGTCCTGAAGCCCCCTGGTCCTGACCGATAGGCTGCCTGGCCTTCCCCTCTGGGCTCTGCAGAGGCCGCACCACCTCTGCCCACCACTGCTGCCCAGCGATGGGGCCTCTCGCTACTTCACAGTGGCCTGACAGCATCACTCGAGTCACCCGACCCCTGGGCAGGCACGTCCACGCAGGCTCCCTGCTCCCCAGGAGCCCATGTCACTGAGTCGTCTGCCAGTTTCGTGGGCAGGCCCCCCTCACTGTTGACTTTCTGCAGCGGGCAGAGCACACTGTGACACGTGGCGATGCCCAGTAACTCCTGCTGGAGCCGAAGTTCCCACGCTGGGCAGCTTCCGGACTTGTCTCTCGTGCTTCTGGCCTCACAGTCCATCTCTGAATCAGACCCCTCTCTGATGCAGCCTGTGTGTTCACTGAACTCTCCGGGAGAAGTTCAGCGAGGCAGTGAGTCTCCTGGCATACATGACACAGGCAATGAGCTGGACGCGGGCCCGCGGGCAGCTGACCTCCACAGCCTGGGAGACGGTTCAGAACAAGCAGCAGGTTTGCCTCCTGCAGCCACGCCCCTGACCCCCAGTCCCACAAGGGCCTTCCACCCAAGTGCTCTTGGCAACCTGGCTATTGATGGTCTGGGCAGACCCCAACATCTGCTTCCGTTGTTAGTTGCAATTGCCAGTTGACCTGCTTCTGCGCAGGGCGTTTGAATATTCTCATCAGAACGGAGAGATTAGTCAGAGCAGAGCCCTGCTTCATTAGCCTGGGAGAAGCGTGTTTAGCAGAGACATCACAGCAAACAGGAGGATTGTAAATTATATTATGCCTCAAAGGCCCCTTAGTCCAGGCCACCTGCCTGCCTGCTTCCCGGTCTTCAAACATGCAGGCTGATGTATTTCTACCCCCTTCTGAGTCATGCTGGCTAACAGGAAAGTCTTAATTTCATCAAACCCTTGAAATTCCTATTTCCCGTCCACATTAACACCGTAATGAACAGCACCGGGCCTGTGTGAACACAGAGGGCGGCCACCCCCGGCTGGGTGTCGGGGCGCAAGGCAGAGCCGTGTGATTCATCATTTGGGAGCTTGGAGGCGGGGGACAGCATGGGCACCTCCAATTACAGCCCCTCCAGGAGCAGCAGCGAGACCTGTATTCAGATGCGGGCTGGCCAGGTGTCCGGGAACCGGAGGACAACCAACCGTGCGACAGTGACAAATGGTGAGTCCGCTGCAGCGCGCTCCCCTTCCCAGGCTGCCCCCCCCCCCCGCCCCCGGCTCCGCTCCGGGGGCGGGGATAGAGCTGCAGATAGGGAGCCTCCCTGCAGGAAAGAGGTCAGCCCACCTGGGCCAGGCCCGCCCGGGGGTGCTTCCTGGGTCAGACCAGTGCGGAGGCCTGGGGAGTGGCCGAGGGGGCCCCGGGTGGCCTCCTTCTCCTGCACCTGGCGCCCACCCCCCACACCCCCCCCCTGCAGACGGGGGCCCAGGACTCCTCTCCGCCTGTCGCAGGGGTGTCCTGAGAACAGAGGAGCTGGCTGACAGCAGAACTGCAGAAGGGCGCCATAAAAGGACCAAGAGCTGTGACTCATCAAACAGACCCACCCCCCGGGAAGTCACTTCGTTTGCTGAGCTCCAATCCACAGAGGACCAGCTCGACTGGACTCTGCATCAAGAACTGAGATCAACCCACTGATTGTCTAGAGACAGCAGAGCCTTGAGATAAAGGGGGCTTAACCTGGCAGACAAATTTGCTCTCAGCCTCTGTAAGCGCCCATAATCAGCCGCAGAAAGCTAAGGGCAGGGCCCAGCAGGGGCTGTCAACCTCCCATCACTGCAGGGAGAGGCCCCAGACCTCCCTAGCTCCCTGGAGAGGAGACAGCAGAAGCCTCTGCCACCACGAAGCTGGGTTGCTGCGATTTGCAAAAACATATAAATTTTCATTACAGCATCTGGCAGCCTTAGGCCAGGTATGCTCTGTAAAAATTAACATCTTTAGGGCAGCTCAGGGCTATTGGGTCACAGCTGTCTTGGGGGCTGCCTGTGTCTGGCAAGGGCGGTCCTCCCAGGCTAGGGACACAGCACAGCTGGCCTCCAGCAGGCCACCCCGCCCACAGGCCCGGGGCCGCCCCGCCCACCCCCCACAGGCCCGGGGCAGCCTTCCTGTCTGCTTCCAGGAGCCAGAGGAGCACGGCCAGCCTGACATTCCCAGGGGACCCTCCCACCCCCCGGGGGTGGTCTCCCCCTTCCTCCTTCAGCTCTCTTAAGAGGTCCTTCTGTGGAGGGCTCCCTGCAGGGCTCTTGATCTGCATCACGTTCCTCTCCATGGCAACCCCAGGAAAGGGGCTCCCCCATCACAGGTGAAACAAGGAGACTGGGAGAAGTAAAGTGGTTTTCCGGAAGGGAACGCAGGGTGCCCAAGGCTGAAACCCCGAGAGCAGGGCCTGCCGGCCCCTTGAGAGCAGCCTCCCCTTCTGCTCTGGTCAGGGATCTCAGCACAGACCCGGAAGCTTCAGCGTCAGGCCCTTGGGCAGGGAGAGGGATGTGCTATGAGGTCTCCGAGGCCCCTCCTGCCCCTCCTGACCCCTGCAGGCCGGGCATTCTCACCCCAAGCTCCAAACCCAAGGCGGCCATTCCTTGACAGAGGGGCCTGGCGGGCTACAGTCCACGGGGTCGCATACAGTCAGACGTGACCGAAGCAACTTAGCACGCCCGCACCCGCCCCAAGTCAAGAGGAATCAGTCTATCAGTTGCTAGTCACATAACTCGGTTTAAACAGAGTTTAAAGCCCCGATGCCTATTTGCAAAGGCAGGCTTGCAGCACCTCATGGAGTATGAATGCTGATGACTCGGATCCACCAGGTGGTCCCACTGCAGACACACGGCCAGCTGCCTGCGGCTCAGCCCCACCGGTCCAACCGCCTCCCACAGCTCCCCTGGACCACCAGGGCCGTCTCTCCCAGCGGGGCCTGAGCGCACCCCCTCTACTCCCAGAGCCATCCCCCTCTCCCTGCCCCACCTCCAGGAGGTGCCTCAGACTGTGGTTGCCTTTAGCTCCTTCCTAGAAATACGAGAAGGGAAGAGGGGTGGAGAAGCCTGCAGCAGGGAAGGGGAAGGCACAGCAAAGGGAGAAGTGTGTGATTTCTCAAACGCTATCTTGCAGGATCAATTTTCTGTGGTAGTCTGTATCAGCTTCCTACGGCTGCCAAATAAAACACCACAAACTCGGGGCTTAAAGCAACAGAAATTCATGCTCTCACAGTTCTAGAAACCAGGGGTCCAAAATCAACGTGTCGCTGGGACCACTCTCCCTCCAAAGGCTCCAGAGGGACTCCTTGCTTCCCTCGTCCAACTTCCAGGGGCGGCTGGCCACCTGGAAATCCCGGCTTATGGCCGCATCACACAAGTCTTTGCCTCCACCAGCAACTGGACTTTCCCTCCGTGTATCTGCATCTGGCTTTGCATCCTTTGCCTTATAAAGACTTAGCTTTGGATTAAAGGCCCGAGATCCTTACCTTAATTACATTTGCAAAGTCTCTTACTACAAATAAGCTCACAGTCTGAGGTTCCAGGCAGATATGTCTTTGAGGGGGACACCACTCAACCAATTACAGTCCACCCTCTGGCCCTGAAAACGTCCATCCCATGTGTGGGGTGATGACATAGTTACCTGCTCACTAAATCCACGGAGGCCCTGTGTCTGCTCTGGGATCACTGCAGAGAGGATGACAGCTAGACCGGCCCCTGCCCCCACAGCAGGCCTTCCTAACGTCCAGGCTGGTGCGTCTCTTTGGGGGCACAGGAGGACTGGCCGCCCGCTCGCCCGAAGCCACAGCAACCAGCACCCAGGCCAGCCGGTGAGATGTGAGCAGACCTGCCCGTGCATGTCCCCAGGGCTGGACATTCCTGCTCTGGTTTCCCCACTGCGATGACTGGAGCCCCTGCAGACGGTGGAGCCTGGGCCCCTGAGTGAGGACCCTCCAGTGTCTGAGGGAGAGGAAGAGTAAGTGAGGGAGACAAAACCTTTCTGGTTTCAAGCCACTGGGATTTAGGGTTGCCTGCTGCCTGGCCTCACTGCACCCCCACAGACACAGCATCTAAGCTGTGGTGACCTTGGTTGCCTTTCCTTCACGCCACAGAAGAAGCAACTGGCCTTATTTTGCCCCCAACATCCTGGTGTTTTTGGACCCAAGGACTGACATACACATTTGCATACCCACTCAAACAATTAAGGGGATGCAGGAAAGGGATGCCTAGATTGTCACGGAACTAACTGAGCGAAGCCTCTAACATAAAGCAGTGTGACTCAGAAATCCTCACTCTTACGTCCTATTTGGGGAAAACGTTCCGATGTCCTTCATATTCTAGCTATAGGATATTCACATTGATTTTTTCCCCACACAATGGAGATAAATCCAGAGGAAGTGTTTGCATCTAGAGGTGAGAATAATGGCCCGCCCTCTGGGTAAAGTCCACAGCGTTTATGACAGCAACCTCCTTTCTCCTCCTCAGTGTGTAGGGTCATTGGCGCCTTCAGATTTAATTACTGACAGGTGTCCTGGTGCCTTCCCTCTGTCTCAACCTCTCCTTGCTCATCCAGACTGACGGGGAATAAATCTCACATCATTGTTGCATTACTCCCTGGTGAAAAATATGCCTTATTAATTAACTCTGGTTTCTAACACTCAGACAGTTAATACAGAATGAAAGTCTAGAGAGCTGTCTGAAACAGGTACATCATTTTGTCACAGCACCAGCACCCTAGACAGAGTATCTTTATAAATATGGGAAGCACACACATTTCCCATCACAGCCCCTTGCATTTACAATACAAAGGACTCTGCAGCACATTGTGAGAGGCAGGATTCAAAAGTGCCCTCCAGGCACTTCCCCGGTGGTCCGGAGGCTAAGACCCCACACTTCCAATGCAGGGGATCACCAGGGTTTGATCCCGGTCAGGGCACTAGGTCCCACATGCCGCAACTAAACACCCTGCCTGCCACAACAAAGATGGAAGATGCCGCGTGCCGCAGCTAACACCCGGCACAGCCAGACAAATAGAAACAAACGTTAAAGAGAGACGGCCCTCCAGTTTCCATCCTCTGGTTTTCCCATCAAGCTCTAATCTAGACATGGCCGTCTGTACTCACTTCCTGAGGCCTCCATATCAAATCACCATAGACTGGGAGGTGTCCTGTTGCTCAGTCACTAAGTCATATCCAACTCTTTGTGACCCCATGGGCTGCAGCATGCCAGGCTTCCCTGTCCTTCACCTTCTCCCGGAGTTTGCTCAAACTCATGTCCATTGAATCGGTGATGCCATCAAACCATCTCATCCTCTGCTGTTCCTTCTCCTCCTGCCCTCAATCTTTCCCAGCATCAGGGTCTTTTCCAACGAGTTGGCTCTTTGCATCTGGTGGCCAGAGTATTGGAGCTTCAGCATCAGTCCTTCCAAGGAATATTCAGGGTTGATTTCCTTTAGGATTAAAATGTCTTAACACAAAAGAAATGTATTATCTCAAGTTCCAGATGCCGGAAGTCAGTATCAGGTGTCAGCAGGACCATGCTCCCTCCGAAGGCTCTGAGGAGTCATCTTTCCTGGCTCCTCCAACTTCTGGTGGCTCCTGGCAGTCCTTGGCACCCTGGGCTTGCAGACACATCACTCCAGCTGTGGCCCCATCTTCAGGCAGATGCCTTCTTCTCCAGGCCTCTGTGTCTCTTCTCCTCTTCTCATAAGGACACCAGTCACTGGACTCAGGGTCCATCCTAATCCAGCCTAATCTTGATCCTCAACTATTTACAGCTGCAATGATCCTATTTCTAAATAAGGTCACCCTGAATTTCTGGTGGATGTGAACTTTGAAGAGACACTATTCACCTCGCTATCACTGGGAAGGGACTTTACAGATGGAATTAAGGTTGCTAATCAGCCGACTTTAACATCGGGAGCATGTCCAGGATTATCTGGGTCGGCCTAGTGTAGCCACGTGAGCCCGTAAAGGCGCGAAAGGAGCGGAGGAGTGAGAGCCCAGGCAGAGGGGAGGGCGCAGACAGTGGGAGCAGGAGGGACCACGGGCTCTGATGGTGGGGGAAGGCGCCCAGGAGCTGAGGGGTGCAACAGCCTCCAGAACCTGGGGGCCGCCCCAGCAGACAGCCAGCAGGGACCCAGGACATCAGTCCTGCAACCTCACAGAACTGAATTCTGCCAGCACCCAAATGAGCAGAAGGGGTTTGTCCCAGCATCCCCAGCAGGGAACCCAACCCGGCCAACCCTCTGACTTCATCCCATGAGAGCCTGAGCAGAAAACTAGCCTCCTGGGGGCCGCAGAGGGGACCCTCCACTGACACAGGTGCACAGGAGCCCCAGCACAGAGCCTTGCAGAGGCAAGCAAGAGCTGCCCCTCAGGGGGTTCATTTCCAAGCTCAGGAATGCGTGTGGGTGCGCGTGGGAAGCCCCCAATCACAGCCAAGTTACTGCTCTGAGCACCTCCCAGCGCGGCCTGCTCGCCCTGCTGCAGGGGCTCTGACCGCACCGTGCAGAGGAGGAGGCCAAGACGGAGGACATGGTGCCCGGCTCACCAGCCGGGACGAGCAAGGGGCAGCATCAGGTTCGGCACCTGCTCCTGACCCAGCGTCAGCTGCCCCTGAATGTTCCAGGCTGGCCTTGGGAAATATTTCAATAAGCTTTTTGAGTGTAACTAGGGCTTCCCTTGTAGCTCAGTTGGTAAAGAATCTGCCTGAAGTGCAGGAGACCCAGGTTCGATCCTTGGGTCGGAAGATCCCCTGGAGAAGGAAATGGCAACCCACTCCAGTATCCTTGTCTGAAAAATCTCATGGACAGAAGAGCTTGGTGGGCTGCAGTCCATGGAGTTGCAAAGAGTTGGCCATGACTGAGCAACTAACACTTGAGTGTAACTGAAATTCCCTGTTCCTTCAAAATCAGCAGCGAAAACAGCTGTTTAAGTTACTTATTTATTAATTCAACAACAATTAGTCACTGAATTGTTGTGCTATGTGCCAAACCAGAACTGCCTTCATGCTGAATCAGACTGATACCAAAACAGCTATGGCATGGGTCCCAAATGGGCCAGATTCTGAGTCAGATCGCCTGGCGCCCTGCGACCTCCTTCAACGGAGACCAGACATGAACCTACACGTTGGAGGGGATGGGCCATGGGAAGTCCAGTGGGCACCTGGTGTGGGCAGAGGAGAGCATGCAGGGAAGCGTCCCCACGCAGGACGGGGCAGGTCCCCCCGGGCCCCGGCGCTCCCAGCCCAGCTTGGGGCTGTGTGGGTGCTGCAGGCTGCAGGAGGCCGGGGCCTCCAAAGAGCACAGTAGTGCTAGCAGCAGGGTGAGCGGATGCCCAGGGGAGGGTCCCTGGTGGCTGTACTTGGGGCCACTGGCAATGGGCATGAAGGCCCCCAGAGGGGAGTCTGGGCCCCGGCAGTAGTGACCAGGCCAGGAGCAGAGGGCAGCAGCCTCGGTGGCGGAGAGACCCAGCCCATGCCTGGGAGTCCACGTGGATTCAAGAACAGTCAATGTGCTCCACCCCTGGGGCAGACCCTAACTTTAAAGATTGTGTATTTCTAAATGCAAAGTGACCTTCTGAGTTCCCTCCTAAGCCACAGATTGTGGGTTCAAGTCCCATCTGAGGTGCGACTGGGTTCAAGTTTTGGCAACCCACTCCGGTGTTCTTGCCTAGAGAATCCTGTGGACAGCGGAGCCTGGTGGGCTGCTGTCTGTGGGGTTGTACTGAGTTGGACACAACTGAAGCGACTTAGCATGCATGCATGCATTGGAGAAGGAAATGGTAACCCACTCCAGAATTCTTGCCTGGAGAATCCCAGTGACAGAGGAGCCTAGTAGGCTGCCGTGTATGGGGTCACACAGAGTCGGACACGACTGAAGCGACTTAGCGGCAGCAACAGCCAACCTGAAGTGCTTTTTCACCCTCGGTCAGCTCGGCCAGAGTGACAGCAGAGTGAGCCATCCTACCCCACGCCCCTCGATTCAGCCAGAGAAAATCAAGGGCTTCCCCAGATGTCAGCACAGGGACCAACTTCAACGTTTAACTAAAGCCAAGATCTGAGAAGCTTCCCTGGTGGCTCAGATGGTAATGAATCTGCCTGCAGTGCAGGAGACCCAGGCTCTACCCCTGGGTCGGGAAGATCTCCTGGAGAAGGGAATGCCTACCCACTCCAGTTTTCTTGCCTGGAGAAACTAACATTGTCAATTTCACTTTCCAGATCTGATAAGGTCAGAAGTGGAAGGACAGTTTCCAAAGATCAAGTGCTTAGATGGAGGGGGGTAGCCCCCATCCCTACGGGCCCCAGGTGAGAACCATCCCCCACACACCATGACCCTCCCTCCTGTGACTTGTCCACTGTCATGGAAGGGGTCCCAAAACCTGAGGGCCCTCAGGAGCCCCAGAAATCTCAGGGGCCTGGCTCTGAGCTCCTCAGGAAAACAGCAGAGAGGTCAGAGGAGGGACCCAGGAGGGTGCCCAGGAGGGACACAAGGGCCTGAAGGAAGGGTTTCCTCCAGATGGGGCAGGCGCCAGCTGAACTAAGGACTGGGGAAAGGTGACGGATCAGACGGTCTGGGAGCCTTTGTAATTCCCTAACCTCGCCTCAGGCTGCTGCTTCTTCAATTTTACTGGAGAAGAGGAGACGGGGGTGGGGGTCTACGGCGCCCGGGGGTCCCTGTGGATCAAGAGCCTGGCAGCGCCCTGTCTCCACCTGTGGGGAGCACACCTGTACCATAGTGTAGCGGAGAGGAAGTGTTAATAAATACAACCTGAAACCCCCCTGGCTGCCATTCCCCCCGCTAAGGAGTGTGCCTTCTGATGAAATCCCCCGTGAGCCTGCTGCTTCAGACAGAAAGCCCACAGGGCAGTCTGGAGGACTCGCGCAGAGGCCTCAGTCACCCCATATGAGGCATCAGCTGGTGCCGAGGACCTGCAGGACAGCTAACACGCTGGGGAGGGAGAGGGACCAGTGACCCTTCCGTGAAGGGCCAGAGAGTGAGTATTTTCAGCTTTGCAGGCTGTGGGGTCTCTGCTGCAGCTTCTCAACCCTGCCCAGCATCAGAGAAGCAGACCAGACACAATGAACAGCATAGGACTGGGTTCTGATGTTTTTATCTGAAAGCAGACAAGGAGACAGACTTGACCCACAGGTCCTGGTGTGCTGACCCTGCCTTGGGTTGGGGGGGGGACACTAAGTTTAGACCCCACAAGGAATGGTGTGTGTGTACATGTTCACTGCGTGGGAGAGTTCAGCAATTTCATTTGAAACTCACAGAACAGGGTCCCTCTGCTGACGTCTGGAGGACAAGAGCAAAGCGTAAGTCTTGAAGCAAATGAATTCCCAAACAATCTCCTCCGAGGTCAAATCTAGAAAATGTCATCTTCTTGTCTTCTCTCATTTGTTGGCTGTTTGTCACATCTCAGTGTGTGAAGCATGAATTCAACAAGCATTTCTTATGCCACTTCTGGGGACTGCAGTGAACAGTACAGACTAGGTCTTGGTCTCCAGTCTCCGAGTTCCAGAGCCACATTCTAGGATTAGGGGGGACCTGGCTGCAGTCCCAGAGCACCTGCTGTGCAAGGACAGCTGGCTTGCAAGGCTGGGGAGCAGCTCCTCCCCAAGGTCACTTGAACTGGCCATTTCGGGCCAATGTGTCACCAGCATCTGGGAATACATAGCTTGGCCTGAGTTTTAGCCGCTTCGCCCAAGACCACTGTGATCTAATGAAAAAGAGGCCTGGTCTTTGCACAGACCTTCAAACTCCCTTGGAATTTCTTGAGTGCCAGGGGCAAGGGAGTCCTGGTTATGCTAATGAGGCGACTCGAGGAGAAGAAGGATGGAGCTTCAGGATGAGGCTGATCTCCAGAAAAGGAGCCATCTGGGGTTTCCAGAGATAGAACGTTCAGCTGCCTGGCCTCCAGGGACTGAGACTAGAGGTTGAGTTCAACCACATGGCCAGTGATTGAACCAACCATGCCTGCAGAATGCTGTTGCTGTTGTTCAGTTGGTAAGTCGTGTCCAACTCTTGGCGACCCCATGGACTGCAGCATGCCAGGCTCCCCTATCCTTCATTACCTCCCGGAGTTTGCTCAGATTCATGTCCAATGAGTCAGTGATGCCATCTAACCATCTCATCCTCTGCCCTCCCCCTTCTCCTTTTGCCTTTAATCTTTCCCAGCATCAGGGTCTTTTCCAATGAGTTGGCACTTCACATCAGGTGGCCAATGATTGGAGCTTCAGCTTCAGCAACAGTCCTTCCAATGAATATTCAGGGTTGATTTCATTTAGGATTGACCGGTTTGATTTCCTTGCAGTCCAAGGAACTTGCAAGAGTCTTCTCCAGCACCACAGTTCAAAAGCATCAATTCTTTGGCGCTCAACCTTCTTTATGGTCCAACTCCCACATCCATACATGATTACTGTAAAAACCATAGTTTTGACTGCCCAAACACACTGGTAAGAACTCTGAGCCATGGGGTTAGGGAGCTTCCTGACTGACAATCATATAGATACACCAGAAGATGAAGCACTCCAACTTCTTGGGGACAGTGGCCCCTGAACTTGGGACTCTTCCAGACCTCATTGATGTAACTCTTCATCCAACCAATGGTTTGTACCCTTCATAATAAAATGATCATGGTGAGTATAATGTTTCCTGAGCCCTATGAGTCATCCCAGTAAATTATTAAACCTGAAAGGGTGCTATAGGAACCCCTGAATTTGTAGCCAAGTTGGACAGAAATGTGGGTGACTTGGGAAACCCCAAATGAGGTGAGGACAGCCTTGTGGGAACTGGCCCGTTAACTTGCAGACTCTATGCCAACTCTGGGTGGTCAAGCTCAGAACGAAACTGCACCTAAAGACTCCAGCTGGTGTCAGCACAGCTACGGAAGCAACACTGCAGAGGTGAAGTCACGGGAGGTGCGAAGGTCCCCCGGCCCGCCCTCTCCACCTCCTCCCCCACAGCTGCTACCCAAGCGGGTCCCCTTAGACAGTGCTGTTTAATCCAGGGCCCAAGCCTCATCCTTCAAGCACGTTTGGGTAGCAGCAGTGTGTGGGGGAAGCTGCCATAAAGTCAGAAATCTTTGAAGGTATCTACCTTCAGGCATTAAAGGTCCAAGGACTTGTTTTGGTGATGAGTGAAATATAGAATCAAAGCTTCATTTCAATGATCAAAGGATAACAGAGCAAAGGAGACCCAATTCTATTGTCAAAGTGATAAAAGACATTAATAATATATCTGCAGGATATCAGTCAGGGGAGGGGGGATCTCCACGTGGGAAACTTCCATGCTTTCCTCTCAAGCCCAGGAGGCTTTCCAATAGTTATTCCTGAAATTTTTTAATTAAACCTAATTAGTTCCATCAAGCCAGAGTACGCCATGCCTCAGAATTCTCCACGTGAGCCTCAGGGCTGGAAAGCACACTATTTCAATCGTGGAACCTCACCCCCACAGTGAGCGAGATTACAGGCTTTCTGAAGGAACAGTCCAAGCGCACCCGCTGGAATAAAGGGTGAGGAAAGGGACCTGGCTGGGACCACACGCTTCGCCGCCACTGCAGCCCTGCCTCCCACTTGGCAAGCCGCTGAGCCGCTGTTTGAAAGAGATCCAAACCAAGAAAAACATTAACTCTCGCGAAACAGCGTTGAGGTCCTGCAAGGGCAGAAGAGCCTGGTGCTGCTAATTCCGAGGCTGTCCCGAGAGCTCCTGGAAGGAGCAACAGTGGATAAATGACTGCAGAACGCGGGCAGGTCACGCGGGCTGGCTGTGAGCCCAACCCCATCTCTCATTTCACCCATTTTCTGTTTTCCTATTGCAAACTGTTATCCATGTCACTGGTTTTACAGGCTGTTAAATACGCAATTAGTCTAAATAACACACATTCCACTGTATTCCAAGTCACATATTAATTACCAACTTGCATTAATATTAATTAAAGCAAATATAGGGAAGGGGCCTTTGATCAACTGGAAACTACACTCTTCATGAACTAAAACTGTTTCTCCCAAATCCTGGACTGGCTGGAGAAACAAAATGGAGGACACACACCACAATTTCCACTGGAACATGAAAATCTAAGTTTTCAGAGTTTCTGTAAACCTATTGATCATAAAAGTATTTGCAGAATCCAAAAGAAGGTAGAAATTGATAGATCAGTTTTTAAAGTTCATGGCGTTAATCATTTAATCCAAATAATAATGTAATCACAGGAGCCCCAAATCAATAATCATTTGTACCTGACTCCTTGTTCACTTCTGCATAAAATAAAATCATCCAGGCTATGTGTTTTCCAAAAATGTTTTAATAACAAATTAATCTTCAAGTTGAAAAAAATAGGGCTTTTTAAAATGATTTTAAAATAGGTTTTTCTACTGGCATAATGAAATTTCTTTTCCAGAAAAATGCCTTTATTTTTTCAGATAAAAATCCTAAAATACCTTTTGCTTCAACTCTGCCATTCTATTAGAAAGATATAAATAGGTGAGTTTTGAGAGTTACTCACAAGGACCACTACCCCAAAGCAGCTAGCTAGGAGGGGAGGGGTAGCCCCAAAAGATGGGAAAGGCCAGTTCTCGAAACAGCAAACCCAAAGCAACCCAGGCCATGGCCGGGCTGGAGGGCTCCCAGGCAGAGAAGCCACACAAAGCAAAGAGCATCTGCCTACACTGCTTCATCCCTGAACGGCCAGCATGCAGCAAATGAGCGTGAGCGACAGGGGGTGGATGGGACCCTTGTCCCCACCCCCTGCAGGAGAACTTCCCGCTGCCCTAACTGACCAGCCCCCGGGCAAGGCTCACGTCAGCGCTCAGCCCTCCTGCCTAATTCAGTCCTGCTGGGACTGTCAGCCAAAGAACGTCCCTCCATTATATGAGTTTTCAGGCACCGCTGTTTCTGTGACTGGGTTTTACTCTCCAGCTGCAGCACCAGCTAACGTTCTCTGCCCGTGATGAGCCCCACGTGGGGGCCATGCACAAAGCAGAGAGGGAGCAGAGAAATGAGACTCTGTGAGCGGCCTGTCCCCGACGTGTGCCAGGGTGTCTCCCCTGCGGGGATGTGTGGGGCGGCTGGCAGGACCACAGGGCAGCGTCGGCCAGGAAGGCACAAAACCGTCCGTGGGAGCTGGGCCCGGGGGATGCCTTTGGTTACCTGGAAAAGGCCAACAACTCGTGGATTCCTGGTGGGACCAGGCATCACAGGGGGCATCACTGCCAAGTAATACCACACCCACAACACTCAGTGAGTGAATGCCATACTCCCACACTCTGGGCATTTCTGCAACAGGCCTGGCTCCCTGACAAGCTCGAAGGACACTTTCATTGCTATAAACACACACACACAAGCTCACATGGAAGACAAGTGTCCAGTCTCTGAGCAAATCCAGACCCACATCTCAAGGGAACCAGGCAGAGAGGAATAGGATGGGTGCCTGGGCTCTGAGGGGTCTGGGCCTCAGGTCCCATGAGTCAAGATGGAGGGACCAGACATGGTAACCAGTAGGAAAGAGAACTGTCGGTGAGAACCTCCCATCTTTCAAAAACCAGGCCAGCTGAGAGCAGAGGAGTCCTTTTTAAAGGAGGTGAGTTACAAGGGATGCCCAGTAAAGGTCCAGGACCACGAAGACCATCCCTACAGGGGTGAAGGTCACCCATCCCCTGTGTCTTTTGGAGAAGGCCCCACATGGCACATACAGGCTGCCCTGGGCCCAGCCCTCCCCCTCAGCTGCCCATCACCATCTCTTAAGCTTGGTCAGTGGATGCGTCAAGCCTTCTGCACAGACCACAGCTGCCAGCCACTGGTTCCTCTTATGCCTCCCTCGCCAATCTCGCCTCCAACGCCTCCTCTGAAGGCAGTTTGTCCTGGCCTGGTCCCTTCCATCCCTACCCCGTGCTCTCCTTTGACAAAGTCCTCGTCCAGCCCCCACCAGGGCCATCCTGTCCAGTCCTGTCTCCATCCAAATCCAATTTATTTCTATATACTAGCATGTACAGAACTTGTATTCTGAAAATTACACAATGTTATAAATCAAAGAAGACTTAAGTAAATGTAGAGACATACCATATTCATGGATTGGAAGACTCAACATAATAATGATGTCAATTCTTTTCAAAATGATACACAGGTTTAATGTAATTCCTATCAAAATCATGAGAGATTTTATAGAGACAAGATTATTCTAAAATTTATATGAAAAGGCAAAGGAACTTGAAGAGCTAAAACAGTTTTGAAAAAGTAGACTAAGAAAGGATCAGTCTACCTGATTTCAAGACTTACTATTAATATATAGGTACAATAATCAAGACTGCGTAGTATTGGCAGAAAGACACATAGACAATGGAATAGAACAAAGAGCACCAAAATAGACCCACATAAATATGCTAAACTGATTTTCCACAAATATGCAAAAACAATTCAATGAAGGGAAGACAGCTTTTTCAACAAATGGTGCTGGAACATGAATTGGTCGTCCGTAAGCAAGAAAGCAGAAAAGAGGACTTTGACCCATGTCTTGTACTTTATACAAAAATTAACTACAAATAGATCACAGACAAAGGTAAAATATAAAACTTTAAAAAGTTTAGGAAATAAAACACAAGATAATCTTCACAGTCTAGGACTAACTAGGCAAAGAGTTCTTAGACTTGATACCAAAACCATAATCATAAAAGGAAAAACTGATAAAATGGACTTGAACAAAATTAAAACTGCTACTTGCAAAAGACTGTTAACAGGATAAAAAAGACAAGCTACAGGCAGGAGAAAGTAGTTGTAAACCATATATTTGACAAAGACTAATAAATTAAGAATATATAAAGAATAATAAACAACAATAAAAAAATAGTCTCATTAGAAAATGATCAAAAGACATGGTGACACATTTTGCCAAAGAGGATACAGAGATGGCAAAGAAGCACATGAAAAGATGCTCAGCATCATTAGCCACTAGAAGAATGCAAATTAAAACCACAATTTGATATCACAAAACACCTATTGGAATGGCTAAAATTAAAAATAGTGACATCAGCAAATGCTGGCTGGAATTCAGAGAAACTAGATGACTGTAAAATGGTATAGCCACTCCGGCAGATATTTTGGCAGTTTCCACAAAAACTAAATGTCCATGAACGTTAAACAGATGACCCAGCAATTGAACTCCTGGCCACTATCCCAGAGTCATGGAGACTCATGTTCAGATGGAAACCTGTGTGTGAATATTTATAGCGTCTTCATTCATTACAGACAAAACTGGAAGCAACTCAGACTGTCCTTCAATGGATGGATGGTTATAAAAACTGTAGTCCATCCATACCACAGACTGTTTGCTGTTGTTTAGTTACCAAGCTGTGTCTGACTCTTTTGCGGCCGCATGGACTGTAGCCCGCCAGGCTTCTCCATCTATGGGATTTCCCAAGCAAGAATACTGAGTGGGTTGCCATTTCCTTCTCTAACCATAGACCACTGCCTAGCAATACAAAGGAACAACCTACTGACACATGCTACAACCTGCATGAATCTCCAGGAATTAAAGCTCAGTGAAAAAAGCCGAATCCAAATGGTGTCATAATGTAAGAGTCCATCCATATAGCATTCTTCAAATGACAAAAGCATAGAATTTGAGAGCAGATGAGTGGTTGCCAGGAGCTAACCAGGGATGGAGGCAGAAGGGAAATGAGTGTGGCTATAAAAAGGCATCCTGTGGGTCCTTCTGGTGATGGAACATTCTATACTTGACTGCGTCAATAACAGAACCCTGGTTGTGGTTCTGCTCTGTAGTTTTACACGATGCTACCGTTGGGCAAAGGTTCACGGGACCATGCCAGACCTCTGCATTATCTCTTACAAGTGCACATGAATCTACAATTACCTCAAAGTAAAGAAGACTCTTGAGAGTCCCTTGGACTGCAACGAGATCCAACCAGTCAATCCTAAAGGAAATCAACCCTGAATACTCATTGGAAGGGCTGATGCTGAAGCCGAAGCTCCAATACTTTGGCCACTTGATGCGAAGAACCGACTCATTAGAAAAGACTCTGATGCTGGGCAAGATTGAGGGCAGAAGGAGAAGGGGGTGACAGAGGTTGAGATGGCTATGTAGTATCACCAACTCAATGGACATGAATTTGAGCAAACTCCAGGAGATAGTGAAGGACAGGGGAGCCTTGCACGCTGCAGTCCACAGAGTTGAAAAGAGTCGAACACAACTTAGTGAAGGAACAACAACAAAAGCAAAGACCTCTTTGCCTACAACCCTAAGATGGGCAGGGACGCAAAAAAGAAAACCTTTGCCTTAAAAAGATGGAGGGAAGAGGAGTCATAGCTATTATTGTAAACTATTATAGAATACAGTGCAGCTTTTAAACACACCAGTTTATGCATGCTGTCAGAGACACAATAACAGGATTGGTAGAAGACTGGAGAATAATTTTGTGTCTCTTTCTCAATCTACACTCCCTGAAGCAAACCATTTCTTAATTTTTTTTCTTTTTTATAAATCCCATAATTATGTTGAAAACAGAAGTCTTATTGCTTTTCTCTTTATTAAAGCATTACTTTATTTAATGCCGATATGCAAAATATCCCAGAAATTCTGTGATTCTCCCTTGGAGATCTTTATGTTTTAATAAACCAAGAACCTCAAAAAATGAATGAAATAAAAAGATTATAGTCCTAAATGTAAAAGCCAGAATTATGAAACTTCTGGAAGAAACCAAGGAGAACATCTTTTGAGAGCTTGGAATAGGAGGTTTTGTTAGGATCCAAAAAGCATGAACCAAAAAGGAAAATGGATGAAAATTAGACTTACTTAGAAATAAAACTTTAGTTTTCAGAAAGACACACAGCATCTGAAAAGCCTTGGAATCTTGGGAGGGAGACGTCTTTTCGTTTATTAATGAGAGGACTGGGGCCTGGGGGCTCCTGGATGGCCGCCTGGATGGGCACTGGTGCCAGGAGGACCAACAAGGTGATTGGAGGGTTGGAACTTTCAACCCCACCCTGTCCCCACCTTGCCGGACAGGTAAAGAGATGGGGGGACTGGAACTGAATTCACCATCAGTAGCCAATGATTTGATCAATCATGCTTAGGCCTCCATAGAAACCCAACAAGACTGGGTTCAGAGACCTTCCAGGTTGGTGAGCATTGGGAGATGCTGTGAGAGTGGCAGTCTGGGGGGGGCATGGATGCCCCCCCCCTTCCCCACACCTTGCCCTGTGCGTCTCTTCCATCCGGGTGTTCCCAAGTTGTACCCTTTTATAACAAACTCATAATCTAGCAAGGAGGCTGCTTTCCAGAGTTCTGAGAGTTGTTCTAGCAGATTATGGAACCCAAGGAGGGGGCTCCAGGGAGCCTCTAATCTATACCCATGGGACAACCTAGACTTTCAGGTGGGGTCTGAAGTGAGGCCGGTCCTCTTCAGAGCCCTTAACCTGCAGGATCCATCCCATCTCCAGGCAGACAGTGTGAGAACTGAAATGCCATAGGACATCCAGCCTTTATCTGAGGATTGGGTGGGGGGAACCCACACATCCGGTGTCAGAAGTGAAGTCGAACGTTGCAGGAGAAGAAAAACAGAGGCTTTTTTTTTTAACATGGATACAACTCAAATTCACATCAGTAGATGAGTGGGTGAACAATTGTGAAGCCACATACCAGAACACGAGTTAGCAATAAAAAAGAATTAACCTACTTATACTCACAACATGAACGAACATCAAAATTATTATGCTGAGCAGAAGCAGCCAGACACTACAGAGGACAAACTGTGTGATTCCATTAGTATGAAATTCAACTATAGTAGCAGAAAGGTGATGAGGTTTGCCTGGGGCTGAAAGCAAGGGAACCCTCCAGGGCCATGAGTCCTTCTGTGTCTTGATCCTGGTGGTGATCACAGGGGTAAACTTTGATTAGAACACACCTTCTCACCACTAAAATGGATGCGTGCTATTCTATAGAAACAACTCCTCAATTAATTTTTCAGAAATGATAGGGAGTGTAAATTCACACCACATGTAGCTTGCTTAATAATGTTGGATCCTTTTGCCTGCCTTTTCCTCACCAAACCCCGTAGATCCTCATTGACTCCGTAGCTGAGGAAGAGCCTGTCCCAGACACAGAACTTGCATCAGTTTCCTCGCCGCCAGTCTGTGAGTTATTAGCAGCATCTTTAATCCACATGTTCTTCTCAGAACTCTTTACAACCCCCTTTTAGAAGGGGCTGACTTCCTCAGACCCAGATGAAGTGAGAAGTAAATCCACTGACCTGGCACGTGTAAATGCAGATGCCCTGACGCCCTGGTCTGCAGGGCAAACCACAGCTATGGGTCCCTCTGCTCTGCCTTGGGGACCCCGACCAGGGGAGAAGGGGTGAGTGCCACCAACACAGAGACCAGGGAGGGGGCCATCTTGATCCTCATGGGTATGATAGTAACTAGCTTTCTTATTTTAAACAGAAATAATCATACAGCAACACTTTAAGTCATAATCTAAACTATCCCACCTGTATCTACATCTAAGCTAATCTAACACTAAGCTGTGTGTATTAGTTGCGCAGTGGTGTCCGACTCTTTACGACCCCATGGATGGTAACCTGCAAGGCTCCTCTGTCTGTAGAATTCTCCAGGCAAAAATACTGGAGTGGGTTGCCATTCCCCTCTCCAGAAGAACTTCCCAACCCAGGAATCGAACCCTGGTCTCCTGCATTGCAGGCAGATTCCTTACCGTTTGAGCTACAGGGGAGGTACACTAAACTAATCCCACTGTATCTAAGCTTATCTAACACTTCCCAACCACAGCCCATCCTGCAGACCTCAGTCTTGGAGGCAGAAGGGGGAGACCCAGGAGGCAGCAGGTGGAAAGAGGGGGAAATGGGGCCGAGCCCTGGGGCAGCAGGAAGCTCGATGCTCTGGTATGTCATTATAGCAAACAGAAGGTGATTTTGTCCTGAGATTTTCACGATGTGCATCGAGACGGTGATGACGCTCCAGAGTGTCGCCAGATGGCCTGGCAGTGAACATCAGAGTCCACCCAGTAAGCAGCTTGCACTTCTGCTCAAGACGTCCACTTTCCCAAGCACTTTTGCCTGCATTGTCTTACGTATCCACTTTCCCACTTAACGTTCACAGCAGCTCTGGGAGAAGCCAGGGAAATGAATGTCATCTGTATTTATGCATGAGCCCTCCGGGCTAGGAAGGAAGGAGCCAGGTGAGGCAGGAGGGCGCCCTGCATCAGCAGAGTGGCGGGGTTTGCTCACCCTCCTCTCAGGGCCCTGCTGTCTTCCGGGAGGTGTATGCATACACGCCACAGTCACATCGGCACGATCCCTCGTGT
The DNA here is from genome assembly GCF_054371585.1 of Giraffa tippelskirchi. NCBI lineage: Eukaryota > Metazoa > Chordata > Mammalia > Artiodactyla > Giraffidae > Giraffa > Giraffa tippelskirchi. The sequence goes on from NC_137276.1 coordinate 2,554,983, forward strand.
GTAGCAGGTACAGTCTGGGTTTCTCCATCAGAACCCTTCAGTCCCCCAACTCCTGACTCCTCCCTGCGTCATCTCTGATTCCCCGGCTTCTTGCATCACCAGCAGGAAGTAGCTCTGGAGGCTTCGCCCTCAATTTCATCCCTTCTGAACCCCACATGTGGGGGCAGGGGAGAGGGCTGGGTGGAAGAGGCACAGGTCTTCCTCCTTGAAAGGCGCTTCCTTCGTGTGTCCAACTTTCAATTCCGACAGAGCCCCATTTGTGCAGCTAAAGGGCGTGTCAATTTGGGGGCAGACCTGAGAACCCTGTAGGGAACACGCACCTTCAGGCAGAAAGCCCATTTTTCTAAAACCCCACAACTCACCCTATTCTCATCACAGAGGCCTTTTGACCCCAAAACAGCCCAGACACAAATGCCTGATCCATCCTCGAAGCCCCAGTGACCTGGAGAGGTTTAGAGAGAGATCGCTGAAAAACAGCTGCTTTGGCTTCAAGGAAAGCACTTTGCCGCAGCTGTTTGACAAGGGCACGCTCCAACTGGGCCCTACGGCTTATAGATTTCCTCCGTGTCCGAGAGAACACAGCAGACAGATCCTTGGGAGACGCCGTGCCCTCAAAATGCCTGCGTAGTTGACTCCCAGGGACCTTGACTGTCAATGCTGACAAAGCCAGAGGGCCTCCATGGCGAGGGAGTGGCGTCTTCTGCTGGCAGCAAGCGCTCTGCATGTAGAGGAGCGAGTCCTCGGGTCGACAGACACAGGAGCCGCGTGGTGCTCCCTCAGCTCTGATGCAGAGCTAATCCATCATCTGCAACCCTGGAGACTCAGAAAGGAGTGCCACCGCTCCCCTCCCACTGCAGGTGGCAACTTAACTTTCTTACTTTTTTCTAAAGTCACATTGGGAACTAGGGAAGGGAGGGTGGTTCAGTTGTTCTGTATTTGCCCCCCTTCCCGGCTGTAGAAAACTATCCTTGAGGACGAAGTTGTTCAAACAGAATTCCAACCAACAGCGTGGACCACAGCCCCCCGGCCAGGCTCAGAGGGAAGGGCAGTGGGACCCGGGCAAGGAGGCCAGGGCTCCCTGAACCCAGAGCCGGAGCCGGGCCAGTCTCAGTCGACCACCTGGAGGACGCACCCACGCCATCCATCCTCCCAGCCAGCCATGCTGAGGGCAGGGCCTCCACCACCTCACCTGCAGCCAGGAAAGGTTCAATTCTCAGTTTGGAAACAGAACAAATCAAGGGGAGATGCAGGTCTGTAGCGGAAGATCCCCTGGAGGAGGAAATGGCAACCCACTCCAATATTCTTGCCTGGAGAATCCCATGGACAGAAAAGCCTAGGGAGTTATAGTCCCTGGGGTCGCACAGAGTTGGACACAACTGAGCAACTGAGCACATGCTACACTACTAATGGGCTGAGCGGTGGACCCCACCATTCAAGTGCGGATACCCACACCTGGGACCACTTTGGGGAACAGGGTCTCTGTAGCTGCAATTAGACTTTGAGATAAGACCATCCTGGACTTAGGGTGGCCCTAAACCCAGTGACTGGTGTGCTCATAAAGGAAACACAGACACACAGGGAGAAGGCCATGCAGAGAAAGGGGCAGAGACTGGAGCGACTCATCCACACGCTGAGGTCTGGCAATGGCTGCCGGAGCCTCCAGAAGCCAGGAGAGGGGCGTGGAGGGGATCTCTCCAGAAGGAACTGGCCTGCAGACACCTTGATTTCAGACTTCTGGCCTCCAGAGCTGGGGGAGAATACATTCCTATCGTCAGAAGCCACCCCATTCGTGTCAACTTGCTACAGTAGCCCTGGGTAATCTTAGGTCCAAATGCGGACCATGTAAAAAATGCATTTCCCCCTTCTGGAAGGGGCCGTGCAGAAGCTTCCACAGACAAAGCACACAGCATCAGCCTCTGGGCAGGGCTCAGCAGATGCCACAGTGGGCTTGCTCTTTGACCAGAGGCTCCGTCTCTAAAAGTCTAGGAAACGAAGCTCATGAGGCCACGTGAACAGGATGTCACCACACCATAGGCAGCAGCAATGAAGGGGGCACATGGGCCCTCCCAGTCTGGTACTCCTGACCCGTTCCCAGCTCCTTCCAGAACCTCTCTCGGGCAGAGCCTCTGCAGGTCGGTGACCCCAGACACACTGGGTGGAGCAGGTCTGCTCGTGGGGGGAAAAGGCCCACCCCACCCCACATCCCACCCTGCCCAGGACAGTCTGGTCAATGCCCGCTAATCTGCCGTCCTGCCCAGTTTCATGTCTGTCTCAGCATTTCTTATTTTTAAGGAAATATTACAAGGGGTTGCCCCAAGGTAGGGCTTCCCAGGTGGCACAGTGGTAAAGAACACACCTGTCAATGCAGGAGACATAAGAGACGTGGGTTCGATCCCTGGGTTTGCCTGGAGGGCATGGCAACCCACTCCAGGATTTTTGCCTGGAGAACCCCATGAACAGAGGAGCCTGGTAGGCTACGGTCCATGGGGTTGCAAATAGTCAGACATGACTGAGGGACTTAGCACACAACCAGCCTCAAAGTAAGTCCAGGTGGGCCTGCAGAACCCCTTCTGTACTCCAGCTCCTCCCATGGATGCACCTGTCAGTTTGGAGACACGGGCATGCTGATCAGAGCTGGTTCTTCAACACAGAGCTCCACCAAAAGATGCCAGTGACAGCCTGCCCTCTGTCCTGGCCCTGCCTCCCTGACAAAAATGCTCAAATAATCTCCATTTAGAAGAACTTCCTCTAAATTTTCGAGAGCAATTAAAGCAGCATGATCAGCAGAAAGGAGATCATTTAGTGCTTATTTTCCATCAACAATAAAACACAACTTTGAAAAAGATCTGAGGCCATTTGCTGAAAAACTAAATCGGGCACTACATTTTAAAAACTTTGCTTTTTCAGGAAACTGCCAGTGACAGTCAACCACCCAGGAAGGCCACGTTCCTGAAGGCACAATCCATCTTTGAAACACAAGGTGACTTCTGGCAAAGTCAGCACAAGGTGGGGGATGCTCCAGGTGGGGGACGGGGGTGGCAGGGCTCTGTGTTCAGGCTAAACTCCTGACAGATGAGAAGCCTCATGTGGAGGGTCCCCCGCAGGGCCACAGGGACAGAAGCAGCCCCCGGCCCCCTCCCTCCCCCTCCAGTGCAGTCCCACCACCTACCAGGCAGGTGGCTGGCAGCATCCGCCTCCCTACCGAAGACCTTCTGGCAGGAGCTCTGTCTTCATCCAAGGAACCCGAACCTTCCCCAGCATAACCGACCCCCAGAGGGGCAACGTTCAACAGGCTCATCTCATGCCTCCTTCTCTGAGACACCCCAGTCCCACTGCGAGGCTCACCACCCCCATGGCTCCCACAAGGCCCAGGCTGGACGGAACTCGCTAGCGTTTCCATCAGCACCTCCCAGGGCTGGGGCCTTGGGGTGGTGGCCAGCCAGGCCCCACAAGGTGCAGGGCTCCAGACAGGCTAAAGGCCACACCCGAGGCCTTGGTCCAGCCCTGGGGTCAAGGATGCCCTCTTCTAGCTGTCAGTCCTCCTGAGCCTCGGCCTCCAGGGCCTCATGCACCCCATCCCAGGTGGGCACAGTCCTCTCAGTCTTGGGCTCCTCTACTTCCAGAATTGTGGGTGCGTCTCTTTGGTGGGGTCAGGACCTGGCCATGCCTGGGCCGCCAGGAATCAGAAAGCTTCCAGACCTGTATCTGGGCTCCATCCCAGGGCAGGGGGTAGAGAGTCTAAATTATCAACCAGATCAAGGAAGAGTGAGGCTGTTGTCAGCTGTATCATGAACACAAAGATGGCAACAGACACACATTCATACACTCAAGGACACACACTCACTTGCTCGCAGGCACACACACATCTGCACTCATACGCCCAGGGTAGGGGCTGGGCTCTCAGTCCAGCACAGACAGACCCGGTCCTGCACGTGGCGGGATTGGCGCGGGGGGGGGGGGGGGCGTGGGCGGGGCTATGGGCGGGGCGGGGCTGGGACCTGCCAGATGCTGTCCAATCAGCCCAGACACAAAGTTCCCAGCACAGGAACAGACCAAGTAGAGCAGCCCAGAGGGACCGGCCCAGCTGGAGGCAGCGCTCACGTTGGGTCTGCCGGTCTGGAAGGCGGGGAGCGCGTGCTAGAATTGTCCATCCAGAAAACAGACACCTCGAAGGCCCCCAATGCCTGAGCAGCGCCCGCAGGTAGGACCTTGTGTGAGGACGTCTTGAAGAAGGGCTGTGCTTTGGGCTCCATGGCGAGAGGTCCAAGCCAGCGGCCGGCCTGCTTCTTGACCCTTGTTACACCCAGTGACTACGCTGGGCCAACACGGCTAAAAAGCTGATAAAAGGAGCAAAGGCCCCAGCTGCCCCAGCCCTTGCTGCTCCCAAGTCGTGATGAGATTAAAATGCTGTGGCCAGGCGGGGGATCAGGCGCTGGCCTCGCTGCCAGGAGTGGGGTCAACAGCTCAGAGCTTCCTGATGCAACTCGTCCATGAGGGCGCAGAGCCTCAGAGCTGACCTGGCGGCTCTCCCCCGCGACGCTCCTGAGGAGCCAGGGATGCAGACGGACGCGCGGATGCGCCAGAACACACAACAACCGGAAGTGAAAGGAGATGCTGGGACCAAAAATGGCAGATCTGTGAGGTAAGATGCTATATGACCATTAAAGACGACAGCAGCTAAGAACTGATAAATCTGTGAACATGCCCACGTGAGATGATGGAGAGAGAAAATTCCAGAACAAATCTGTCTGACCACCCCCCACCCAGGTACAAGCAGCACGGTCCTGCCTGTTGCAGGCTGTGGGGAGGCTCTTATGAGGACGAGGCCACACAGTGCCCACACCCTGCCGGAGCTGCTCACCGGGGAGCTGTGTCCACCACTCTGCCAGTCACCCCATCCACCCGTGAAGCCCACTGCGGGTGATGGTTCAATCAACGAGGGTCCCAACAGCCAGGGATCCCGTAGTGTGTCCCCCAGACTGAGCCAGCTGTGAGGGTGAAAGGGAGCAAGACTGATCCCTACCCAGGGCCAGGCTGGTCCTGACAAAGTGGGTGCCGGGCCTCCCCGCCCTGCGGGTCACAATCTGGAAACATCCTCTCCTATAATCAGATGCTGTGATGGCAGTGAGAGGGCTCAGCTCCCCAGCAGTGGGGGAGGAGGGGCCAAGAGAGGGAGAGGCAGAGAGTCCTGGGTCTGCCCCAGAGGTGTGTGAGGGGTGGGGGCCAGGCCTGGGCTGGGGTGCCCTCTCAGGGGTTAGCCTTTGGGGTTCCTGGCAGTAGAAGCTTAGACACAGAGAGATGCCGCCCACTCTGTGTGTGTCTGAAAGGGCAGAGTGGAAACCAGATGCCCTGTCCCACTTGGGGGCATAGCCCCCAGGTCAGGCTTGTCCTTGGGTCCTCTCTGGGGTGGGTCAGTAGCAGGCCTTTCCCCTAGCACTTGAGACCAGACTTGGCAACCCCTGCGTTGCAGTCAGTGTCACCAAGACTCAGGGGCTCACTCTAGTCTGAATGGATGGTTACTCACCCACTGGGGAGAGGAGAGCCCCATCCAGGCCGTCGAGGGGACATGTGCTCAGCAAGCCTCGAGGGCGAGTCTCTAGTGGGATGACCACTGCTTCCTCTGTCCCCCAGAAGGGAAGCGGGGTGAGGGAGGGCAGCACAGGGACAGACAACCTGCTGACCGGGAGGAGACGTCTGCAACTGATGTGACCGGAAACGGGTCAGCATCCAAAATATACAAACAGATCGTACAACTCAGCATCAAACAACAACCTGATTTTAAAACGGACAGAAGACCTGAATACACATTTTTCCAAAGATGACCTACAGATGGCCAACAGGCACATGAAAAGATGCTCAACATCACTAACCAGGGAAATGCAAATCAAAACCACAATGAGATACCACCTCACATCTGTCAGGATGGCTGTCCTCAGAAAGACCCCAAATAACAAGCATTGTCGAGGATGTGGGGAAAAGGGAGCCATTGTGCACTGCTGGCAGGAATGCAAATTGGTGCAGCCACTGTGGAAAACAGCACGGCAGTTTCTAAAAAGTAAAAACAGAACTGCCACATGGCCCAGAAACTCCACTCCTGGGTATATATCCAAAAAAAAAAAGATGAACACTAATTCAAAAAACTGCACAGCAGTGTTATTTACAGTTGTCAAGACATGGAAGGAAGTGTCCACGAAGAGACGGATGAAGACGTGGTACACATATACAATGGAATACTACTCAGTCATAAAAAAGAATGAAATTTTGCCATTTGCAACAACATGGATGGACTTGGAGGGCACTATGCCAAGTGAAACAAGTCAGACAGAGAAAGACAAATACTGTATGACATCGCTTATACGTGGAATTCTAAAAATAAAACAAACTCAGCTCAGTTCAGTCGCTCAGTCGTGTCCGACTCTTTGCGATCCCATGAACCACAGCACGCCAGGCCTCCCTGTCCATCACCAACTCCCACAGTCCACCCAAACCCATGTCCATCGAGTCGGTGATGCCATCCAACCATCTCATCCTCGGTTGTCCCCTTCTCCTCCTGCCCTCAATATTTCCCAGCATCAGGGTCTTTTCCAATGAGTCATCTCTTCACATCAGGTGGCCAAAGTATTGGAGTTTCAGCTTCAACATCAGTCCTTCCAATGAACACCCAGGACTGATCTCCTTTAGGATGGACTGGTTGGATCTCCTTGCAGTCCAAGGGACTCTCAAGAGTCTGCTCCAACACCACAGTTCAAAAGCATCAATTCTTCGGCGCTCAGCTTTCTTTATAGTCCAGCTCTCACATCCATACATGACCACTGGAAAAACCATAGCCTTGACTAGACGGACAAACTAGTGATATAACAAAAAGGAAAGAGACCCATAGATACAGAGAACAAACTAGTGGTTAGCAGTGGGGAGAGGAAAATGGGGAGACGAATAAGACAGGGGTGTGGGATTGAGAGCTACAATCTCCTGTGTAAAATGAATAAGCTACAAAGATATGTTGTACAACATGGGGAACACAGCAAATACTTTACAATAACTATAAGTGGAATTAAAAATTATGAATCACTATGTTTTTGTACACCTGTAACATATAATGGGGAAACAGTGGAAACAGTGGCTGACTTTATTTTGGGGGGCTCCAAAATCACTACAGATGGTGATTGCAGCCATGAAATTAAAAGACACTTACTCCTTGGAAGGAAAGTTTTGACCAACCTAGACAGCATATTAAAAGCAGAGACATTATTTTGTCAACAAAGGTCCTTCTAGTCAAGGCTATGGTTTTTCCAGTAGTCAGGTATGGATGTGAGAGTTGGACTATAAAGAAAGCCGAGCGCTGAGGGATTAATGCTTTTGACCTGTGGTGTTGGAGAAGACTCTTGAGAGTCCCTTGGACTGCAAGGAGATCCAACCAGTTTATCCTAAAGGAGATCAGTCCTGGGTGTTCATTGGAAGGTCTGATGTTGAGGCTGAAACTGCAATACTTTGGCCACCTGATGCAAAGAGCTGACTCATTTGAAAAGACCCTGATGCTGGGAAAGATTGAGGGCAGGAGGAGAAGGGGGCGACAGAGGATGAGATGGTTGGATGGCATCACCAACTCGATGGACATGAGTTTGGGTAAACTCCAGGAGTTGGTGATGGACAAGGAGGCCTGGTGTGCTGCAGTTCATAGGGTCGCAAAGAGTCTGACACGATTGAGCAACTGAACTGAACTGAACTTATTTAATATTATACATAAACTGTGTGTGCATTCAAAGTCACTTCAGTTGTGTCTGACTGCAACTCTATGGACTGTAGCCTGCCAGGCTCCTCTGTCCATGGGATTCGCCAGACCCAGGGATCAAACCCGTGCCTTATGTCTCCTGCATTGGCAAGTGGGTTCTTTACCACTGGTGCCACCTGGGACCTCCATATCAACTAGATCTCAATAAAAATAAAAAATAAAGCACCAAGGAGGGGGCGAGGCCTCAGGGTTATGCAGGGTTCGGGGAGCAGTGAGGTCACTGTGACTCAGGCCCTGTTGGGAACCGGCAGACATGGCCCCACCTTCTCTCCATCTGCTGAGAGCCGTGTCTGCTCGGCTCAGACAGGGTGAGAAGGGAGCAGATTTGCTCACACGAGATTCACACTCGGGAAGGAGTGCTCTCTCTGCGGGATCAGCAGACGTCTTAGCACATGACACACTCCCTCCTTACAGGGAACTCAACGACTGGTGAGGAGACTTGTTCTGAAACTAAATGCCCTCAGCTCTTTGCATTCATGGGCTCCCCATTCTCCTCAGGACTGAATGACCATAAATCTCCCCCATCCGTTTTATCATCACTACCCACTGCTGGCTGCTTTTCAACGTTTCTGCACTGGACTGCAGATGCAGTCTTGATTGAAGAGGGAGTGTTCACAACCTGGTTTTTATTTCTGCAAAGATTCCCACACCTCAGTGTTGACAATTAAAGACGCTGTCATCATGGTTCTCCCTACGCCTTCCTTCCACATCGCCGGTTAGAGTCCTGCGCTTCTGGATGTAAAACACTGAGTCCATAACGGATGCCCTTCCTTTATTCTGAAAAGAGAATATCATTCTTCCTTCTTTACTGTGTTCTATACGCACGGCAGTCAGCAGGACAGAGGAGATGGGTTTAAAATCATGAGAAGAATGGCAGATATATTTCAAGGACTCAAGTGTAAAGAACAACAGCTGTCCCTCCCCATGTATCATGTTGGCAAACCGTCAGAGTTGGCTGCTGGCAGGACTGTAAATTGAGGCAACCACACCCCAGGCCAGCTGAGCAACAGGAATCCAAATATAACACGCATGGCCCTGCACTCAGACATTCCTTTCCTGGGAATTTGTCCTGAGCAGATCATTAGACAACTGCTTAAAATATATATTCAAATCACATGAAACACCCTAAATACCCCTGATTATGCAGTTGGTTACATAGAGGATGACATATTGATTCAATGGAAACCAAGGCAGCCATTAATAAGAATGATATATACCAACATCCATCATGTAGGTTAGTGATGCTTCTGCCCAGCAAAGACAGAAGAGGACTGCTTATGCAACAAGCATAAGCATAATTTAATTTTGTTTCAATTAAAGCATGTGTGTGTGCATGCGTGCATGTGTGTGTGCACACGTGTAGGCCTGTATGCCTATTTGCTTAGAAGAGATGTGAATAGCGGCTCTTCTGGAAAGAGAAGTATGAGAGTGGCCTTCTACTTCTACATTCCTTACTGACCTTCACAGTTAAATACATGAAGATGTATTATAATTTTTAGGATCAGAAAAAAAAGTTTTCATTTGGAAAAATATGCAAAGGTAACTTCCTCACGTTTATGAACCCAGGCCACAAATGGGAGATGATATCACATTTGCCGACTGCCGTAATGGTCATCTTGGCAAGACCACCATGCTCAGCTGTCAGGTCAAATGCCAACCCAGGTCACCGTGAAGCTGTTTTCAGGATGAGATTAACATTTGGGTCATCAAGTAAAGCAGATCAGCCCCCCTGTGCAGCAGGCCTCCCTCATCCAATCAGTTGAAGATCTTACGAGTAAGACTGAGGTCCCCCGAGGAAGAAGGAATTCTGCTCCAGATGGCCCCAAGACGGACCTGCAATGCTGTCTCGTCCCTGGGTCCCCAGCCTGCCGGCCAGCCCTGTGGATTTCAGTCATGCCAACCTCCAGAGCCGCGTGAGCCAGTTCATTAAAATAACTCTCTGTTTCTCTCTTTCCTGGTCCCTCTCCCTCTCTGTACATAAATACACATTCCTGTTGATTCTGTTTCTCTGGAGTACCTAAACTCATTTTTATATTTTTAATAAACTTTGATTTTTAGAGTGATTTTAGGTTCACAGCAAAGTTGAAAGGAAGCTAAAGATTTCTCCTGCTTCTACATATGCATACCTTCCTCCACTATCAAAATCCCCACCAGAATCAGACATTTGCTACAACTGATGAATCTACATTAACACATCAGCATCACCCAATGTCCCTAGATTTACACTAGGGTTCACAAATGTTGCATTGAATCTATAGGTGGCTTTTGGTAGTATTGAGATTTTAACAATATTAGTTCTTCCAATCTATGAACACAAGACACCTTTCCATTTATTTGTGCCTTCTTCAATTCCTTTTATCCATGTCTTCGGTAAGTTTTCAGAGTAAAGGTCTTCCACTTCCTTGGATAAATTTATTTATAAGCATTCTATTATTTTTGATGCTATTAAAATGAAATTGACTACTTCTTTTTCAGAAAATTCACTGTTATTGTATAGAAACTCTACTGATTTCTATATTAATTTGTGTCCTACAACGTTACTGAATTCTTTGATTAGATATAACTGGGTTTTTTTGGTTGAGCCTTTGGAATGTTCTGTATATTCAATCACATCATCTGCAAATATAGACAATCTCTCACTTTGCATTTCTGATACCTTTCCTTTCCTTTTCTCGCCTGATCCTGTGGCAAGGACTTCCCACACTATGCTGAATAGGTGTGGTGAGAGCAGGCACCCTCATCTTGTTCCTGATCCTGTGGCAAGGACTTCCCACACTATGCTGAATAGGTGTGGTGAGAGCAGGCACCCTCATCTTGTTCCTGATCTTAGAGGAAAAGCTTTCAACCTTTCACCACTAAGGATGGCGTTAGCTAAAGGCTAGAATACAATGGCCTTTATTATGTTGAGATATGTGTGAATCCTCATGTTCCCTTGACTAAATCACATTGGCTGGTGTGCTGGCTGTGGCCAAAGATGACAGAGGCTAAGACTATAAGTTAGTGGAGTCTCTGACTGGCAGAGAGACACAGGGAACTGCAGTTCAGTGACTCAGTCGTGTTCAGTCGCTCAGTCGTCTCCAACTCCTTGTGACCCCACGGACTGCAGCACCCCAGGCCTCCCTGTCCATCACCAACTCCTGGAGTTTACCCAAACTCACGTCCATTGAGTCGGTGATGCCATCCAACCATCTCATCCTCTGTCGTCCCCTTCTTCTCCCACCTTCAGTCTTTCCCAGCATCAGGGCCTTTTCAAATGAGTCGGCTCTTCACACCAGGTGGCAGAAGTATTGGAGTTTCAGCTTCAACATCAGTCCTTCCTGGAAGAGCACAGGGCACTATAATCTGGCAAATGGACATGTGTTCAGAGGAGGGATGGCTAGCAGAACTGTTTCAGAATGTGGATTCTGCGGAATGGATGTGAATGGATCCTTTCTTAAAAGAACATCGAGACCACTTATTTCACAGGCTGGGGTCCAGAGTCCACCCAGCAATTCTCCTTGACAAGGTCTCTGACTGCGTCAGCTTCCTTCATCCATTGTATTGGATTCCAGATTCGTTCTCCTGAGTCTGCTCCTCGGGGTCCACCCCCAACCCCACAGCCGTTTAAGGAAAGAGCGTTGAGGCCTCAGGTTGGCACTGCACCTGCATGCCAAGCCTCAGCAGAAACCATCTCTCACCCCCTCCAGCCAGCAGGCACGGCCAGCCTGAGCACTGCCTCCTTGGCGGATAATAAAGGTTGTGGCAGCAAATCCTAGAACCAAAGGTCAACTCACTCCATGACAAGTCTTTTAAAAGCTCCCATTTAAAGACCCATTTGCTTTCAGCACAGCAAAACTGGCCAGTCAATTGCCCGATGGCCACTGTCCCTGTGATGGCCTGCCCCAGTCATTACCCAGGTCTGCAAGGAAGAGCTGATATTTCCGTGGGAGGGGCACAGGCCAGGGGTCAGGGGTCCAGTGACTGGGGAAGAGCAAGGAAAGCTCCTTGGACTGAGAGCAGGGTGGACGCTGTGCGTCCCCTCTGCCCAGAGTCCCCACAGGCACAGTCATGAGTCCTCGGGGTCTGGAATCCCATGTTTGGAGGAAGAGCAGAGTTCAGGGACCAGGCCCCACCCTGCCTCGAGGAGCACACGTTGGTGAAACACTTCTTGGCTTGACAGCTCTGCTTCTGGTATGTGTTTCCAAAGCCATGTACCAATCACCTGCTGAATGCACGCCTACACGGGAAAACAATCTGATTCTCGCTACCTGGAAGGAAGATGCTATCAGCATTGCAGCCTCCCAGAATGCAAGATGCAGGCAGAGAGGTTAAGCACCAGTTGGTGGGGCCGGATGGACAGGGACACAGGTGGGCCCCTCCTGAGCCTCACCAGCCTCACTGATACGCCAGGGTTGTGTCCTCACACCCCAGGATGGCCATCCACCCTTACTGTGTTTAGTGCCGACAGAAGTGAGCGTTCACACACTAGCAGCTGTACAAATGTCCTTTGGTGAGCAAATCTAAAAGACTACTTAGGGGAATTGATGGGCAGAGTCTGTTTGGGAAGATGAGAAAGGTCCATGGACAGATGAGGGAGCTGATTGCAAAACACTGTGAATGTACTTAATGCCATTGAACTGGACACTTAAAAATGATTACAGTGTTAAATTTCATTTATGTGTATTTTACAAGAAAAAAAATTTATTTAATTTAAAAAATTATAACATGACTTACTCTGACTCCTAGATTCCAGGACTAGTGATGTGAGATCAACTCCAGACCAGAAGTGTCCTTAAAATGCTAGCAGGCATGATTGTCAACTAGGGAGACAGAAATACCTGGACCCCCAGGATTTCTCAGAAAGAACAGACATATCGGCTTGTGAAACACAGGATAAACCACACAGCTTGGGATTTTTTCTTGGATCTAAAGGAGGAGAGAGTAAAAGACTGCATCCCCATAAAATATAACAGATTGAATTGATACTGATGACAAAAATGTGGTTGATGGGCACACATCTACAACCCAAATCTTAACTCACCCAGAGTACAGATTCCACAATTCTGGCAAAATTCAAAGAGCCACCTTAATGCATTTTATTGAATGTAATGACAACCGAAAATTCAGCGTTTTTATGTCTGACACCTTCAGCTCATATGTTTCCTCTCTTCAGGGATCTCTTCTCTATCACACCTTCTCTATTACACCAGCTAAGAGAAAAGGTGAGACATATTACAGTATCCATCAGACAAATGTGTAACTATGCAATAGGCTGGAGCTACTGCAGGTCAGCTCTGTGTGACAGAAGATACCCTGAGACAACATCAGGGACCATAAAAGGGAGCATCTCAGTGAAAAATACTACAGGCCAACTGGAAAACAAGAGCAGTGATTTAGCTGAGATTTGAATTAAGAGGATTAAAGAAAAGAATATCATGTGGTAGAAATGAAAAGGTCACAGTATGTGTGTGTATATACACACACGGACACAACTGAGCGACTGAACTGAACTGATACACACTCACGTGCCTGCTAAGTCCCTTCAGTCGTGCCCAACTCTTTGCGACCCCAGGGACTGTAACCCACAAGGCTCCTCTGTCCATAGGATTCTCTAGGCAAGAATGCTGGACTGAGTTGCCATGCCCTCCTCCAGGGGATCTTCCTGAACCAGGGGTTGGACCCCCGGGTCTCTTACGTCTCCTGCTTGGCAAGTGGGTTCTTTACCACTAGCACCACCTGGGAAGCCCCATAGATATATACAGGGACACCATGCACACGGGCAAGACCACCCGAGGACGTGGAGAAGGAGGCTGTCTACACGCCAGGGAGAGAGGCCTCAGGCGGAACCAGCTCCAAGCACCTGGACCTCAGGCCTCCAGCCTCCAGAGCCATGGGGACTAGATCTCCGGCGCTTGAGCCGCCCCGTCTTGGTCCTCTGGCAGCCCGAGTGGACTGACGCAGGGGCCAGTGTCACTTCTGTCCTTTGTAAGGTCTCCAGTTTCCTAAGCTTATCTGAGCCAATGCCTTAAAATTCCCATCTCCAGCCATCCTCTGCAGGAAGGAGAAAAGCACAGACTTCACTTCTCACCCCAGGACAGTGAATTGGGCTCTGTGGCATTTCACGCTCCCTCGCGTCTGGGGCGGGTGCAGCCTCGGACTCCCACCCTCCTCTGAGACTCTGCACGAGCGCTGGGCCAGCCTGTCCCCAGCGCAACGCCCGGCCCTCCTCTCTCCTGCAAGGTGCCTCCCTGCAGACAGGATGCCAGAACCCAGGACAGTCCACCTGTCCCAGCAGCCCACTCGCTCATCTTAACGACACGCCGGGCAGGGGTCCATCTCCGGCTATGGTCCAGGTCATTCCAGTGAGTCACACTGCCCCCGACAAGCCAGCAGTGCCCTCGTCCAGTAATCAGTGGTGCTTTAGGCAGGATGGTTTCCTCATAAACTGATGGCTGATGGCCTTGCGTTATTGCTTTTCAGAGGGAAGATTTAGGGCAGCAGAAAATACTATGAAAGAGGATATTAGGCTTGGATTGACCATAACACAACGACCATGAGACCCGAGCTCCCCAGTGTTCGCTGTACCATTAGCTACACGTCTTCCCCACGTGCCACCCTGCGGGCCACAAAGCAAGTGTTTGCTGGAGAGTTCAATTTCAGTGAGCAATCTAAACTCAGTGTTTTGCATAAATAGATGACACAAAATCTGTTTATTGTGATTTCCACATAGATGGGATGGGGACATGTCATGGAGGATTTCTCCTCAAGGAGGCTCGAACAACAGAGAAGTAAATCCCACTCATCAGTGCAGGAGGGGCACATGGAGAGGAGGGTGACAGAGTGGGATCTCACATCGTGCGGGCTGAGACTCTGGAGAGGCCCTTGGACAGCAGAGAGATCCAACCAGTCAACCCTAAAGGAAATCAACCCCGAATATCCATTGGAAGGACTGATGCTGAAGCTCTAATACTTAGGCCACCTGATGCGAAGAGCCAACTCATTGGAAAAGACCCTGATGCTGGCAAAGATTGATGGCAGGAGGAGAAGGGGAAGACAGAGGATGAGATGGTTGGATGGCATCACTGACTCAACAGACATGAGTTTGAGCAAACGCCGGGAGATAGTAGGGGACAGGGAAGCTCGGTGTGCTGCAGTCCATGCGGTTGCCAAGAGTCAGACACGACTTAGTGGCTGGACAACAACAAAGGCTTGGACGCCACCCTCTGTGTTTCTGATTGCACACCAAGATCCCTGTCTTACTTTTAATCTGCCACAGAAATTTCTCAGATTGCGATGTATTATCCTATCCAGCAGTGCCTCTCCGAGCATCAGAGACCACTTCTTCCAAAGAGGGAGACGCCACCAGTGTGGATGCCTCAAACCCAGGAGCAGAGCAGGAAGAGCCAGGCTGTGAACCCCCCTCAATCCCCACTGCACAGCCAGGTGCAGTCAGGACACCTGTCTGGACGTCAGGACACCCCTGTGGCTTCCGGAGGGCAGACCTGTGGCCAGGACCTCGGGCCCCTTGCGGTCCAGCCGGGTACCGAGGTCCTCTCTCATTTCCTGTGGCATCTGTGGGTGCATTTACCAGGCACATGCAGCCTCCCTACCGACCAGCAGGGCAAACGTATGGGCTTCCTGTGGCTGCTGTAACAGAATATCACAAACTAGTGGCTTAAAGCAACACCAATGTATTCTGCTACAGTTCTGGAGTCCTAAATCCAAGCCCCTGGCAGGACTGGTACTTTCCGGAGGCTTCATGGAAACTCGTGTCCTTGCCTTTCCAGTCCCCAGAGGACACCTGCATCCTTGGCTCCTGGCCCTTCCCCACACCGCTCTGCCCTCTGCTCCAATTCAGACTCTGCCCACATGCCCCCTCCTATAGGGCCCCTTGTGATGACAGTGGGCTCACCCAGATAATGCAGGTTAACCTCCCCATCTTGAGTCTTACACCTGCAAAGTGACCTTTGCCCTGGAAGGTCCCATATTCACAGGTTTGAGGGATCAAGATGAGGACTTCTTTAGGGGCCATTATTGCATCTACTCTAGGGAACTCTGGTTTTCTCTGTAATTCTCCAATACAGGATAGTTCACGAATGTTCTTACATGTTTATCACATCATAAACTTGTATTCTAAATATATCGTCTGTGAGCTCAGAAGCCTGACTTGGAGGTAGGGGTGTGGAGAAGGGACAAACTATGGAAAATGTCCTCCACCAAGGCCAAACTAGGTCCTGCATGACCCGGGCAGGGCATGGGAGGCCGGATGTTCACAGAAAGGCAGGCCCATCTCCAGGCCCAGTATCCTCGCCTGGAGATCCCATGCATCATCATGACGATGGGAACCCCAGAACCTCCAGCGCTTGGAAAACTGAACCTCATTCTGAAGCCACAGGCCTTCTGCCCATCTCAGGCTTGAGATCATCGGACACATTTTCCTAATAACCACCTGTTGTCTCTCTTTCCTGGGGCTTCTCTGAAGTTCAAGCAGCACTTCTCGACCTGACCCCTCATCTCTGTAATCTCCCAGCTCTTTCCTGGGATACACCCAGCTCACAGGAGATGCCCGGCTCACAGGAGAGTCCCCCACTGTGGGGATCACAGAGGAGAACAGGCCGGCTTACAGGGGGTGTATTTATAGTAGCCTCTGGAGGGATGATGTATAGACCTTGGGAGATTTGCATCTGATGCTGGGACTTCAAATGAGACCCTCAAGCAGACTCTGGGGAGGGTCTAGAGCACCCTTCCAACTCATTGGGGAGTAACACAGGGGGCCGGTGTGTTACAAGGGTTCTGTTGGCTGCAGAGGCAGAGAATCCAATTCAAACTGGCTTGAGCAAAAGAAAACATACGGGCTCACACTCTGAATAATCCAGGTGTGAATGGCTTCAGGTACGGTGGGATCCAGCAACTTAGACGACCTCATCAGGAATTCTTGTATTCCCTCCCTCGAGTCTGCTTTCAATGGTGCTGTCAGCACCGACCTGACTTGCACGACCCTGAGAGTGACACCTCCTTAAACTCTGTACCCCTGGGCCCCACTGGCTTCTCCCTCATCCCAGCTCTGGTTTATGTCTCCGTTCTTAGGCAGGCTTTCCCCTCACGATGACAGAATGGCTGCAGCCCACTTCCCACGCCTCCCCTGAAAAGCAAAGCCCATCCCTCAATGACTTTTTTCTCATCCATCATCTGGAAAGTGAGGTCAAAAAACAGGTGAGGGACTTCTTTGGTGGTCCATAGATAAGAATCTGTCTGCCAATGCAGGAGACACAGGTTTGATCACTGTTCCGGGAGGATCCCACATGCCTCAGAGCAACTAAGCCCATACGCCACAACTACTGAAGCCCGCACGCCCTAGAGACTGTGCTCCCCAACAAGAGAAGCCACCAGTGAAAAGCTCACACAGAGAGTAACCCCTGCTTGTTGCAACTAGAGAAAGCCCATGCCCAGCACGAAGACCCAGTGCAGCCAGAACTTAGCTAATGAATTTTAAAGAGAAACACAAGGAAGGCCCCTGGAAAACCAGCTTCAGATGGACGCTCTGCCTGGAGTTCCAGCTTGGACTGAACGGTCTCTGAAATCTGACACTTGATGAAAATTATAAATTGCTCCTAATTGTGTGTCCCCACTAGGCTCCATCTGCCTCCGACTTTCCCCAAAATGAGCTTCTTCTTTGTCTCACCAGCATATTAATCAGGAAAATGATGTGGGTCTCAGCAGCTCTCAGACCCAGTGTGATTACAGCTTCCAGGTTGGCAGTGATGTCAACTCAGATAGCTCACACCTGGAGTGAAGGCCGCAGAACACCCCACCAATCTGCTCCTCGGTGACGGTGACCAGTCCAGGAGGTAACCCTGGCACGTGACCCTGCCAGGCCTGCCTTGTCAGATAAAAGTGAGATCAAAGTGAAATTTAGATCCAGACAAATTCTCAAACCATTTCTTTAATGTAGCAGAGAAGATCTCTAAAAATGCTTTATCTGAGCAAGGCGCTGGTTCTCCTGGGAAGAAAGTGATGAATGAGGCTTCTTTCCAGAAGTTCAGCCCCACCCAGGACGGTCCCCGACTTGTGGCTGAAAGTGAAAGTGAAGTCGGTCCAACTCTTTGGTATCCCATGGACTGTAGCCTACCAGGCTCCTCTGTCCACGGGATTCTCCAGGCAAGAATACTGGCGTGGGTTGCCATTCCTTCTCCAGGGGGTCTTCCTGACCCAGGGATCGAACGTGGGTCTCCTGCTTTGCAGAAAGACTCTTTACCATCTGAGCCACCAGGGAAGCTGTGGTTAAGGTTAGGATTTTCTGACTTCACGATGGTGTGCAAGCGCTATGCATACAGTAGAAACCACGGAGTTCAGGTTTTGAATTTGAATCTTTTCTGGGGCTGGAGAGATGAGGTCCCAACCTCTCTCCTAATGCTGGGCAGCAGCTGCAGCTCCCGGTCAGCCCCGTGATCTCAGGGTGGAAAACCAGCACACTTCCAGCCATCCAGGACCCAGACAGCCGCTGTGCTGTTCACCTTAGTGCAGGACCCAGTAAGTTACACAGGAGGGTCACCACTTCATTACAGGCTTTGTTTTGTCCAACTGTAGGCTAACGTCAGTGTTCTGAGCACATGTGGTGGAGGCCAGACAGAGCTGCAATGTTTGGGAGGAGAGAGATTGTAAACATATTTCAACTTACGATGGTTTATGAGAATGTGGGGCTCCATCGCAGGAGGAGGAAGACCTGCATATCCTGACTATTGCATCCTCAGAGCAGGAAAGCGGGCCCTCAGGGACGACTATGTGAGACCAAGAAAGGGGCCCACAGACTCGGATCAGACACACCGGTCCTATCAGTGAAGTGCCGCCCTTGGGCCCCCAGGTCCACGTTCTCTGCTTGTGCCAACAGACGGCAGTGTGATGGGGTCGCTGGAGCCCAGGGCTGAGCCCTTCAGCATCTTTGCATGAGGTGGATCTCCCATTTATATGACTTTTGGTCTAAGTGTAGGTCCAAATCTGAGACATCCAGGGCAGCTAAGCTTCAACAGCAAATCCTCAGTCTCTCTGACTTGAAGAACCAGAGTAAAGAGTTTGGGGCAACCACACTCACTGGAGAATATGTGGGAAATCCTGGAGAGGACACAGCCAGGACAGGAGAAGGTCCTCTGTGTATAAACTCAACCCACGTCTCTGCTGACCGCTGAACAACACAGACACAGGGCAGGCCCAAGGTGGCCCTGCTAAGACTAACAGGACTGGACCTGGATGTGAGCTATTCACACTGCAAGACAGACAGGATTTGAAGGTTGAGTTGAGCCACATACACGGCCTGCTTCACAAGGAAAATAAGTACTCTCTGGAGACACAGAAAAAAATCCCAAGTCCCTAAGACATAACACTAACAAGGTGCAGGATACAATCCAAAAATACAAGACGTGTGAAGAAACAGGAAAACAAAACAATCTTAAATATGCATGTACCTAATAGAATTTCAAACTCTATGCAGCAAAAAATTGATAGAATTAAAAGAATAGACAATTCCAAAAGGACTGTTGAAGATTTTAAATTTCCTTCCCTCATACATAAAACAAATAGATTAAAAATGAGTAAAGCTTTATAGATTTACTCTTTACTACAACCAGAAACTGCATAATACACATTCTTTGTAAGTCCACCTAGAATGTTCACCAGGACACACTACACAGTCCAATAGAATAAGACCTATTAAATGTGAAAGGGTTAAAATCATATAGTATGTTCTCTGACCAACGTGGAATTAAATTAGAAATTAATAATAGGATATTTCAAAAAACTGTTAATGTGTGAAAATTCTTCTCATAGAAGAAAACATAAGGGAAATTCAGAAAATATTCACAGCAAATAACAATGAAAATACAACTCATGATTTTTGGAATATGCTGAGATTTATAACTTCAAATGTCTATGTTAGAAAATAAAAACAGTTGAAAAATTAATGGATAAGCATATAACCCAAGAACCTAGTATAAAACTAGAGCAAAGTGAACTTAAACAGAGGAAGGAAATAATAAAATCAATGAAACAGAAAACAAACAAGACCAATAAAATTTATAAACCCCTAGCTGTACTGGTTTAAAGAAAGAAAGAAAGAGGAAATTATCAATTTCAGGAATGAAGTATGGAGTATTACTATAGAACCTACAGATTTTAAAAGGAAAGATAAAGGAGTATTTGAATAAGTTTTTGCCAACAAATTTGGTGACTTAGATGAAATGAACAAATTTGTGAAAAATGTGTAGCTTACCAAATTTGACACAGATGAAGCATAAAATCTGAATAGCCTTGTATATGTTAAAGAAGAAAATAACAGCACTCTTGTACAAATTCTTTCAGAAAATAAGAGTGGGGAACATTTTCCAATCCATTATATGAGACCAGCATAATTCTAATACAATAACTTAAAAGTATACTACAATAAAAGAAAATCACAGAAAAAAGTCACAATACATACATATTTCCTTAACAAAATATTAGCATATATAAAGAAGATAATATCTTATGACCATGTGAGAATTACCCAAGAAGATATGGTTGGTTTAGAAAAGCAATAAGTTGTGTTATTAACAGAATAAAAGAAAATCACATGATTATTACAATAGACATGAAAAAAGCATTTGATCATTTAACAAAATGCAACAATCATTCATGATTTTTAGAATCTCAGCAAACTAGGGATAGAAAGGAACATGTCTAATCTGCTAAAGAGATTTAAAAAAACCCAGCAAATACAACAGTTATACCACCCAATGTTAAAAGACTGAATACTCCCCCTAATGTAGGGAATAAGGCAACACCCTCGGCTCCGCTCTCGGGACACACACTCAGTTATGAATCTAGAAGTCCTAGCCACTGTGATCAGACAAGAAAAAGCAAAAAAAAAAAACCCATAGGGATTAGAAAAAAGAAGTAAAACCATCTATTTGCATGTAATCTCACCACTTACAGAGACAATCCTTAGGAATTCATAAAATTACTAGAACTAAAAGATGAATTAGCAAGGTCCCAGAACACGTTTAAAATACAATAGGCTATAATTTTGTATCCTAGCAACAATTCCCTCATAGCTCAGTCGGTAAAGAATCTGCCTGCAATGCAGGAGACCCGGGCTCGATTCCTGAGTTGGGAAGATCCCCTGGAGAAGGAAATGTCAATCCACTCCGGTATTCTTGCCTGGAAAATCCCGTGGACAGAGGAGCCTGGCAGGCTACAGTCCATGGGGTCACAAGAGTCAGACACGACTTAGCGACTGAACCACCACTACCACCAGCAACAACTGGAAAATTAAATTTTTAAAACTATTTTTGCAATAACATCAGAAAACAAAATACTTAGCAATAAATTCACAAGTGTATGTAATACCTGTTCACTTAAAATATTACTGAGAGACATGAAAGTGTAAGTCGCTCAGTCGTGTCCAACTCTTTGTGACCCCATGGACTATACAGTCCATGGAATTCTCCAGGCCAAAATACTGGAGTAGGTAGCCTTTCCCTTTTCCAGGAGAATCTTCCCAACCCAGGGATCAAACCCAGGTCTCCTGCATTGCAGGCGGATTCTTTACCAGCTGAGCCACCAGAGAAGCCCTGGTGGGCTTTAAGTAAGAGAG
The DNA here is from genome assembly GCF_054371585.1 of Giraffa tippelskirchi. NCBI lineage: Eukaryota > Metazoa > Chordata > Mammalia > Artiodactyla > Giraffidae > Giraffa > Giraffa tippelskirchi. The sequence continues at coordinate 2,576,375 of NC_137276.1, forward strand.
ACATTAACTAAGACCTAAATAAGTGAAGAGATGACCCATGTTCATGGCTTTGAAGACTCAATATTGTTAAGAATGTCAATCACTCCCAAAATTCCTCTATAAATTTAACATAATCCCAATCAAAAGCACAGCTGGCTTATATATGGAAATTTACAAGCTGGTTCTAAAATTTGTAAGGAAATGCCAAAACAATTTTCAAATGCCAAAACAATTTTAGAAAAAGAAAATAATGTTGGCAGACTTGCTACCTGACTTCAATACTTACTACAAAGCTCCAGTAATCAAGGCAGCGTGACACTGACATAAAATACCAACAAATACATCAAGGAAACAAAATAGAGCAAAAGTAGGTTCAAAGGCACAGAAGAGATCATATATGAAAAGGAAAGTCTTTATACAAAACCATCTCAGAAGGACCAGATATTCACACGAAAATAAATTTCTCGACCCTTACCACATGCTGTAAACAAAAATTAATTCAAAACATATCACAAGCCTAAACGTAAAAGCTTAAAGAGTATAGCTGCTTGAAGAAAACATAGAATACCTTTGCAACTCCGGGGTCTGTCAAGCCAACCCGCCGTCAGGCACAGCACCATCCTCTTCTGAAATTTCCTGTATCCAGGCTTCAAACACAGAGCTCCATCACGAGGATTCTGAGTGCCCCCACAATCCTGCCCGGCTTCAGCCCCAGTGACCTGGAATGGACACAGGGATCGATAGCACTTTCATTCTGAGTCTAGGAAGATAATTCCTAATAACTCTATCGATCCTGCTCAAAATGGTTTCATTTTAGGGCAGCACTCACTGAACAGAAGGATGATGTCCAAAACTGCCAGGATGCCTGCTGACACTAATGTCATCTTTAAAAGAAATTGATGCCACAGAAAGCCTGCCGAGGAGCTGCTGCGCCTTTAGGCATCTGGGAGCAAGGACCAGACAAGGGGCTCAGCACAGAATCGCTGAGCGGTGAGTCGTTCCTGCTCGCCCTGGCCAGCGTGTGCCCACTCCTGGCTGGTCTCCAACCAGTGCACACACACCTCCGACCCTCCCCCAGAGAGGAGGGTCCTCTCCAAAGCCCAGGGTACTTGTCCATCACCCTGGTCCCAGGGACTCCCACCCGGGACATCTGGGGAGGAAACGGGCCACGATGCGGCAGCTGGGAGTGAGGACTGTGCACAGCGAAGAGTCTCCCACACCCAAAAGGGCAGAGACGGGGCCACTGGTCCCCACCGCAGGCGGCACTGCCTTCACCACCAGCAAGAGACAACACTCTCACTCTGCATGTTCAGTTACATGAGCCCACAAATCCCCTTTTGTGCCCAGGGCTCTTTTGGCAATTACAGTCATAAGTCACTATGCTGTACATGACCATATTTAGAAATCTCGGAAATGAAAGGGCACTTAGGGGGAAAAAAAAGAAGAGGAAGAAGGACCTAGAAAGATGGATTTAAAGGAATCCCGAGACGCAGGTAACGTGCTAGGAATAAGGGGAACACTGACTGAGCCACCAATGTCCCCGCACCCACCCGCCCCCCGTGACCGACTCCAGCTTCCTGGGGCAGAGAGCATCCAGCCTGTGGTCACAGTGACCGGACTAAGGATCAGCACAGGACACAGGGCAGGCTGACTGTGACGGAGGAGACCCAGCTCCGCCTTCTTTCCCAGGAGATGAGAATCACAGCCAGGAAGTGGCCAGCTTGTGTCCTTCCTGCCCGAGGCGGGGCTGGGGAGGAGGCCAGGCCAGGAGCAGGGCTGCGAGTGGGCTTCACGGCAGCCTGGTCTCTGGGGGCACCCCGTGGCTGAGCCTGGTCATGGCTCAGGCTGGCCCGGGTCAGCTCACCTAAAACAGACGCCGTCCACACTGAGGCCGCGAAGCCTCCGCTCAGCGCGCAGGGACCGCCTGGCCGACTCGGAGCGTCCACGCTTGTGTTGCTGTGGTGGTTTCCACACAGCAATTTCGAGTCAGAAACGGAACTGTGGCGCAGCCAGGCCCCTGTCTCAGCCGCCACCTGGCCTGTGGATGCCTGCCTCGCCGCTGAACCTGCCGTCTTCCAGGCTCCAGAATGAGCTCAGGACAGTTCTGCCTCCGTCCGTGGGCGTGGGCACCGCCCGGGGCCCAGAGCTTTCTCATGTCCCCAGCTCCACTCGCGGAGGAGAGTGCGGGTTCCCTGCCCTGGTCACCACGGACCGGGCGTGCAGGAGCCGCCATGCTGGGCCCACGAGGGTGGGCTGAGGCCAGCACTGTGCCGTGAGCGAGAACAAGCGCCCCACCCCGCGCCTGGAGCCGCCCCACACAGCGACCCCACTCAGCGGCCCCCCTCAGAGGCCCCCCCTCAGCGGCCCCCCTCAGAGGCCCCCCCTCAGCGGCCCCACTCAGCGACCCCCCTCAGAGGCCCCCCCCTCAGAGGCCCCCCTCAGCGACCCCACTCAGCGGCCCCCACTCAGTGAACCCACTCAGCGGTCCCCACTCAGCGACCCCCCTCAGAGGCCCCCCCCTCAGCGGTCCCCACTCAGCGACCCCACTCAGCGGCCCCCACTCAGTGAACCCACTCAGCGGTCCCCACTCAGCGACCCCCCTCAGAGGCCCCCCTCAGCGACCCCCCTCAGAGGCCCCCCCCTCAGAGGCCCCCCTCAGCGACCCCACTCAGCGGCCCCCACTCAGTGAACCCACTCAGCGGTCCCCACTCAGCGACCCCCCTCAGAGGCCCCCCCCTCAGCGGTCCCCACTCAGCGACCCCACTCAGCGGCCCCCACTCAGTGAACCCACTCAGCGGTCCCCACTCAGCGACCCCCCTCAGAGGCCCCCCTCAGCGACCCCCCTCAGAGGCCCCCCACTCAGCGACCCCCCCTCAGAGGCCCCCCTCAGCGGTCCCCACTCAGCGACCCCCCTCAGAGGCCCCCCCCTCAGAGGCCCCCCTCAGCGACCCCCCTCAGAGGCCCCCCACTCAGCGACTCCCCCTCAGAGGCCCCCCTCAGTGGCCCCCACTCAGCGACCCCCCTCAGAGGCCCCCACTCAGCGGACCCCACTCAGAGACCCCCGCTCAGCAGCCCCCACAAGGCCAAAAGTCAGGACTCAGCACACGCGACAGCAAAGCGTCCTTCCTTGGAGCCCCCTTGAGAGCCGCCGAGGACATGGCCACATGGTGGGTTCTGCCAAAACTCCGCTCTCCCTTCAGGGGTTGGCAGACGGGCCAGAGGAGCCCTGTCTTCTCCTCCCAGCGCTGACCAGTGCTCCCTGCCTCGGCCCTGGCCTCACGCTGCTGACTGTCCCGGCTGACAGACAGCGGAGTCAGACCTAGCCTGTCCCTCTCGCAGCCAGCGCTGCTGTCGGTCAGGCGGCCCCAGGCCTCGGACCCAGACCCTGGAGGCGACACTGGCCTTGGAGGCCCAGCCTTCAGAAGAGCTGCCAAGTTCCCTCTGTGTGGTCATCATCGCAAATCCAGCCGGGCCCCCTGCTGCCAGTGTTGCAAGAACCGTGGGGACAGGCTGGGAAGGCGGCCAGAGTCAGCACGGAGGCTGAGCCCAGCTGGGACAGAGGGCCGGGCGGGCACACAGCCCCCCACCCAGGGTGGAGGGGCAGAGGGGCAGGGTGCACATCCCCCCCACCCCGGGGGTGAAGCAGGCAGGGTGTGTAGCCCCCCACCCCGGGCGGGGAAGCGACGGGCAGGGGGCACAGCCCTGCCAGGTGGCCTCCATCCGCCCTGGCCCCACTGGGATGTGCCTGCGGCTGATGAAGTCCAACAGTGCATCCACGGGGAATAGTCACTGGCTTTTAAGGGCTTTTAATCCAGCCTCCCTGTCTTCCCAGAGCTCCATGCGTTAATTTACCAAGCTGTCCTTGTGTCGAGTTGCATCCCTTTCTAATGAGGTGAAACTGAGAGAGTCTCTGAATGTAAATTAGATGGTCTTTCAAGGCACTGGAGTTCTCCCCCTGCCTGGAGCCCACCCCCACTTTGCAGCCTCACTCACCCCTCCCCTGGGTGTCCCTGCACCAGCTCCACTGAGGGCTGGGGGAGGACTTCTAAACCAACACTTGGTCACATTCCCCACTGTTTGAAACCCTTGCATGTGGCTATCTGTTACACATGGCTTTCTGCTTCCATATGGCCTTCCCTGGTGGCTCAGATGGTAAAGAATCTGCCTGCAAAGCAGGAGACCCAGGTTTGATCCCTGGGTTGGGAAAATCCCCTGGAGCAGGAAATGGCAACCCACTCCAGTATTCCTGTCTGGAGGATTCCATGGACAGAGGAGCCTGGTGGGCTACAGTCCATGGGGTCGCAAAGAGTCGGACACAACTGAGCAACCAACACTTTCTTTGGGCTTCCCAGGTGGGAAGTGGTTAAGAACCTGCCTGCCAGTGCAGGAGACATAAGAGACCTGGGTTTGATCCCTGGGTCAGTACAATCCCCTGGAGGGAATGGCTGCCTACACCAGTATTCCTACCTGCAGAATCCCATGGACAGAGGAGCCTGGCGGGCTACAGTCCATGGGGCTGCAAAGAGCTGGACATGACTGAAGCGACTGAGCAGCAGCAGCAAGGGCATCCCTGCCACCTGCTCCCAAAGCCTGTGACACCCAAGGGACGTGTCTGCTGTGTGCGCTTCAGACATAAAACACGGGAGAGACAGAGATGCTGCGCCCGAGAAGATGCGCCCACGTCCTAAACCCAGGAGCCTGGGACTGTGATCTTACTTAGAAAAAGGATTTTCGCAGATATAAATAATTAAGGACCTCAAGATGAGATCATCCTGGATTTATGGTGGCCCTAAGCCCAATGACAAGTGCACTTAATAAGAGACAAAGAGGAGACAGAGACACAGAAGGAAGAAAACCATGTGAAGATGGAAAGAGAGCCTGCAGTGATGCGCCTACAAGGGACTGCCTGCTGGTCCAGTGGTTAAGAATCCCCCTCCTGATGCTGGGGACGGGGGTTTGATCCCTGGTCCGGGAAGATCCAACGTGCTGCAGAGCAGCTGAGCCCGGGAGCCACAGCTACTGAAGCCCGTGTGCCCCAGGGCCCGTGTCTGCAACAGGAGCAGCCCCTGCGATGAGAAGCCCCTGCACCACAATAGAGGGCGGCCCCCACTCGCCGCTACAAGAGAAAGCCCGTGCAGCAGCAAAGACCCAGCACAGCCAAAGATAAGTGAATAAGTAAAGATGCACCTACGAGCCAGGAAACACAGAGGATCACTGGAGCCCCAGATGCCGAAAGAGGCCACAAGGAGCCTCCCACAGGGACCCCTGCAGCGAGCACAGCACAAGGTGCTGACGCCTTGAGTTTGGATTTCCAGCCTCCGGAATTGTCAGGGAACACATTTCTGTTGCTTCAAGCCACCCAACGTGTAGTAATCAGTTACAGCAGCCCCAGGAAACAGACCTGGGAGGTAGGGCTCCCAGATCTCAGTTCTGGGAAAATGCTCCAAAGAAATGTCTTTAAATAATTACCCCAGTAATGATTCCCTCTGGGAATCTGGAAAGTCCTATACACACTGATTTTGTTATTGACGAGAAGGTGGAGTTTCGAGGCTCAGTGACTGACGTCTGTCTTCAGGAGCTGCCCAAGTTACAAATGAGGAGCTGTTGAATTGAAAGTCCCAGGATTTAGAGAAAAAAAAAGGCATGTTTGGTAAAATCCTTTTCCTATTAACTACAATGGAAGTACAGAAGACCTTGAGGGCTCAGAGGGCAGAAAGTTTTGGCTGGATAAACACCGGGGCCCTGCTCATCCGGGAGGAACGGCAGGAGGAACCTGCCTTTGAGATGTTTCTCACCCACACATCACCTGGAGGTCAAGTAAAGACATGAAGCTTCCTTCCAGAAAAGCAAGGAAGTGCAGGGGGTCTTTTTTTCTCTGTGCAAAAAGGAACGTGTTCCTGTTTCCAGTAAAGAGGAGACGGCCACGGGACACAAAATCCACGTGTGCGTCCCCTGCCATAACAAGTGAGGGCGGTGGGCTCAGAGTAACATCACAGCCGATCCCGACATGGCAAAGCCAGCGGTCAGCTTCATCCATCGAGCCCCCAGGGGCACCCAGGGGTATCAGACTTCACTTTGGAGAAACCATTCCCAGGAGCCCAAACTTGCAACCGGCAGGTGTGTCTACAAAGACCTCCTTCACCAGAATGAGAAAGAGAAGGCAAAGGAGTTGACCGTGGGCTCCCAAAGGCTCAAGTCTACCAACATCTCTTCACAAAACTCAAGTTTTGTTGATTTCAAGTGATCTAAAAATAACTCTACTTCCCCCATGAAGGCATCTTTCCAATGATACTCCAAATTATCTATAAAGTAATTGCAAAGAAACAGACGAGCCCCAACCACTCCCAAGCTTGGTTTCTGAGTAAATTCAAAGGAAAAGTAATTAAAATCGATATGATTCTTAGGGGTTAGTAATGGCCCCACTTTCTGCGGTTCAGAGGGAGAATGTTTCTGGGCCTTTTGGTTGAAAGGCCACTGACATCATGCAGCCCCAGCAGCCTCTTCTCAGAATATGAAAGGATCCCTCCCCGGCCTGTTCACAGGCAAGGCCTCCTTTCATCCGGGCAAAGTCAGTTCTCATCAAAAGGATTCCTGCTCCCATGGGTCCAGGGTAATTATGCTGTATTGGCAGCACTCACCATATTACACAGTTTCAAAAAACCATCGATTCCAACCACATTTGCATTTAAAAGTTCAAGACACCCTTGCAGACCCGGCTGTGGAGATTCTTCCTGGAACTCTGATTTCTTGAGCTCAATGCTTTCTTCAGAGGTTTTGTACATGGTGGGGTGTTTTCCTTTGCTCTACAGGATGGGGAAGGCTTCCTTTTTGCCAAATACAAAAGAAAAGCTCTTTGGTATTACCAAGCTCTTGAAAAAGTCAAATTTTTTTGTGAAAATGCTAAGTGGTTCCCAAAAGCCTACTTTGAAAAAAAAAAGTCACATATGAGATGTAATTCTAGTCAGTGTGAGCAATAGTTCACTAAATGGGCCAAATTTATACATTCAAGTATACACAGTTTCCCAAAAACATCTGTTTTTATTTCATTATTGGGAAAAAACCTCTTTACCAGTTGCTTTCAAGAAAGTATAACAAATTATTTTGAACCGGTGGGAAATCTTCAAATTTGGAGGATGAACTGGAAGCTGGGAGCAGTCTTTGGTGATGAGGTGTGATAAGCCAGGAGGGTGAGTGAAAGGCAGAACATGCAATTGGCCCACGTCAAAGTGATCGCCCCGGCAGGCTGTAACCGAAAGAGCCTGTGGTGTCACAGCTTTGGGGGGAAGGGGTCTTGACATTGAACCTCCTCGGGGATAGGAGATGAGCAAGATCCCCTCCCGCGGTGCCCAGGGGGGACACTCAGCCTTTGCTGTGTCCCCCACGATGGAGGAGGGCCACCCAGAGACCACAGACCAGGGGCAGGGACTCCAGGAGAAGCCCCAGAGGGGGCATTTCCGGCACTGGCGCAGCGCTCCTGCCTGGCTCAGCTAAAGATGCAGACGGGGCCAGGGGTGCAGTTTTCTGGAGGGGTATTTCTGTGTCAAGCTTCCCGGGTGGCACTAGTGGTAAAGTGCCAATGCAGGAGAGACGTAAGAGACCCGGGTTCAATCCCTGGGTGGGGAAGAACCCCTGGAGAAGGAAACGGCTACCCACTCCAGTATTCCTGCCTGGGAAATCCCATGGACAGAGGAGCCTGGCGGGCTGCAGTCCAGGGGATCACAGAGTCAGACATGACCGGAGCAACTTAGCACGCACGCACATACACAGCACATGAATTTCTCCCCAACAAACAAAACAGCTCATTTTAAACAGGCACCTGTCCTCGTAAAACACAAGACTCACCACGTCTCAGTTCAGGTTCCCCAGGAGCTGAGCTTAGGGTCGAGGTCTGAGCACAGTAGTTGATGGGACAGGACTGCAGGGAGCACTGGTGGGGAGGAGGGAGAGGGACAGGGAAATGGGAACAAGAGGGCCCCCGGACGGTCAGCTAGGGGAGGAGGAGGAAGCCCCAGCGCGGTTCACGGCTGCTCAGCCCGGCCAGTGCGTTCAAGCCGACCTGGGCAGCAACAGCCGTGCGGCCGCGGTCGTCCACTCAGCATCCTGCCAGCGCTCACAGAGCCTTCGTGCCTGCGGTTCCCGCTGCTCTGAGCTCTGGGGGTGGAGTCGGGTGGGGTGGAGGTCTTAATCCACACAGGGGGCATACGCTCGCCAGGAGACACCCAGGGTCCCTGACTCAGGGTCGCCAGCCGATGTCTGGGCACTTCAGGCGAGAACAGGAGACCCGGGTCTCACAGGGGTGACTGGCCCTGATCCCTGGAAGCAAGGCTTCGTCACACAGCGCGGACATGAAGGAAGACACGCAGAGCCCAGGGGACACTCCAGGGCGCCCTCGGAGCTCCCCGGAACAACAGCTGTGGTACCCGGATAAACACAGCACCTGGACCCTGAGGAGGGCCTGCTGACCACGCTCAGACCCCAGGACTGAGGCCCGGCCACGCACCACATGGACACCCTGCATCGCAGGTGCTGCCTGAGGCTGCCAGAGTCTAGGAAGGGTTGTCAGAATGTGCATATTTTGTTAGCAAAAACAGCGTCAAGTGACTGCTTCTGGAAATAGACCACGTTGGTTTCCTAAGCGCTTGTGCTTCCGGGGCCAGGCTCGCGGGGGAGGGAGCAGGGTGATGCTGGGAACGCGCCGCAGGAGAAACCCACACCTCTGATTACAGCTTCACCTCCACAAGCTCCCTCCGCACCAATCCGAACACTCTAAGTGGTTGGTTCCACTCTCCCCACTTTTGAGAGGAAAAGACAAGACTCAGAGGTTAAGGAACAGCCCTTCATAAGTCAGATAAAGACAGTACTGTACGTTATCATTTATGTGAAACCTAAGCAAGCTAAGCTCATAGAAATACAGTGAAACAGTTGTTACCAGGGCTGGAGGGGGCCGGGGAGGAACAGAGGGTCAAGGGCAGACTTTCAGTTATAAGACGGACGAGTGCTGGGGATCTAAGGGACAGCAGGGTGACTACAGTCACTAACACTGTTAGATGCTTGGGGCTTCCCCAGTGGCTCAGCTGGTAAAGAACTGGCCTGCCAATGCAGGAGATGCAAGAGACTCGGGTTCACTCCCTTGAGTAGGGAAGATCCCCTGGAGAAGGAAACGGCAACCCACTCCAGTATTCTTGCCTGGATAATCCCATGGACGGGGAGCCTGGTGGGCTACAGTCCATGGGGTCTCAAAGAGTCAGACACAACTGATGCGACTGAGCCAATGCAGGAGATGCAAGAAATGTGGGTTCGATCCCTGGGTCAGGAAGATCCCCTGGAGAAGGAAATGGCAACTTGCTCTAGTATTCTTGCCTGGGAAATTTCATAAACGGAGCCTGGTGGGCTAAAGAACATGGGGTCACCGAGTCGGACATGACTGAAGCGACTTAGCACACACACGTGCATAGTTGAAAGTAGCTAGGAGCCGGCATGCATGCTAAGTCGTATCAGTCGTGTTCAACTCTTTGCAACCCTGTGGATCGTAGCCTGCCAGGCTCCTCTGTCCTTGGGGATTCTCCAGGCAAGAATACTGGAGTGGGTTGCCATGCCCTCCTCCAGGGGATCTTCCTGACCAAGGGATGGAACCCCTGTCTCACGTCTCCTGCATTGGCACGTGGGCTCTTTACCACTAGTGCCACCTGCTAGGAGAGTAGATCCTTAATGTTCTCACCACATACACACACACACATAAACAAATTGTAATCATGTGATATGATGGAGGTGTCAGCTACACCCATGGTGGCATCATTTTTGCAGGATGTAAGCATATCAGATGAACACATTGTACACCTTAAACTCACACAACATCAGAAGTCAACTGTACCCCAATAAAGCTGGAAAAAATGACCCAGCCCATTCGGACAGGCGGCATCAGCAGTTTTCCATGAACAGGCCTGAGCTCAAGATGAAGATTCAGTCACCGAGCCTCCCAGACCAAAACAATCAGAGTAACTGCATTAAAAATATCCAACACTGGCCATTGTTTAAAGCAAGACCCCTTGACATCAGGATGCGAATTTCTCCAGGGGTAATCCCGAGAGCCGTGCAGCCGGGGATCCGAGCCCGTGAGCACTCAGACACTGTCACTCAGCTGGAAGGATGTGGGAACACTGTGGATTTGGGGGATTTGGGGAAAGCACTTACATTTTCAAGCATCTCTCTGGGAAACCATCAAACGTCCATATGTCACAGAAATAAACGTGATTTAAGGCTGTTGAGAAGTACCCTCAGCCTTTCTCCAGGAAGCCCCTGAGGGCTGGGGAGAGGATGGGGGAGCAAGAGGTTTCTCTCCAGTGTCACACCAGGGTCTGGAGCCAAGTGACCCCACGGGCAACTCCAGGACAGGGGGCTGCCTGCATCCACACCACCAGCAAACTCCGGAAATACTGTTCCGAAAACAGTTAGCAGTCTGGAATTTAACAGCCTTACATGGCATTCCCTCGTCAGTTTCATGCATATTCATTAGACTTTTCTCTGAGTTAGAGACAATAGAATCCCGAAAACCGTCTTTATTTTGGATATTTCGTCACAGTCATTTAATGTTAAATTAAAGTTCAAAACCCTGCACTATTCACAAGGTTTGCTTCCACCTTAACGCTACTGCTGCTGCTTAGTTACTTCAGTCCCGTCCGACTCTTTGTGACCCCATGGACTGTAGCCCAGCAGGCTCCTCTGTCCTCGGGATTCTCCAGGCAAGAATACTGGAGTGGGTTGCCAAGCCCTCCTCCAGGGGATCTTCCCGACCCAGGGATCGAACCTGAGTCTCCTGCACTGCAGGCAGATTCTTTATCACTGAGCCACCAGAGAAGCCTTCCACCTTAATAACATCCCCTGTTTTCGGCGGCCATCTGCTTACGTGAGAACAGGAGCAGTAAAAACACTGACTCCTCCAGGAGCCTGACTCCACACCTTTCCATTTTAGGCTTCAGCATAGAAAGTAATCACTTTTAATAAATAATAGTTAAAGCCAATGACAAATTTGCTATGAAAATCACACCAACTCCACTCTGAAGCAGGAAGAACAAAATTAAACTTCAGTTTACAGACAAAGTGCACACAGGCCCTTCCAGAGCTGCACCGACACGTCTAAACAGCTCTGCACGCCCCCTTCCTTCCTGCTGCTTGCTCTTGGACCGCGTGAAGACGTCAGGGAGGACGCTTCCCAGTCCACATTCTGATCAGCAGGGAGCTGTGATGACAAACAGCTCCAGCGGTGACCCCAATAAAAACAGGAATTGCTGTTAAATTATAGTAAATACCTAAGACTATAATGGGCTCCTCTGGCGGCTCATTGGTAAAGAATCTCCCTGCAATGCAGGAGACACAGGTTAGATCCCTGGATCAGGAAGATCCCCTGGAGAAGGGAATGGCAACCCACTCCAGTATTCTTGCCTGGAGAATCCCATGGACAGAGGAGCCTGGCAGTCTGCGGTCCATGGGGTCACAAAGAGTCAGACACAACTGAGTGACTAACACACAGGGATATAAGGATATATTTGCTTTTAACCATATTTCCAGCATTTTGCTGAGCATTCTCAGCATTATTCATACACTCCCCAAAACTCCTGTATAACACACACCTGCTGCTGCTGCTGCTGCTAAGTCGCTTCAGTCGTGTCCGACTCTGTGCGACCCCATAGACGGCAGCCCACCAGGCTCCGCCATCCCTGGGGTTCTTCAGGCAAGAATACTGGAGTGGGTTGCCATTTCCTTCTCCAGTGCATGAACAGGAAAAGTGAAAGTGAAGTCGCTCAGTCATGTCTGACTCTTAGCGACCCCATGGACTGTAGCCTACCAGGCTCCTCCGTCCATGGGATTTTCCAGGCAAGAGTACTGGAGTGGGGTGCCATTGCCTTCTCCAAACACACACCTAGAGTTTCCCAAAGGTCTTTCCTGGTGGCTCAGCAACAAAGAATCTGCCTGCAGTGCAGGAGACCCAGGTTCGATCTCTGGGTCAGGAAGACCCCCTGGAGGAGGGCATGGCAACCCACTCCAGTATTCTTGCCTGGAGAATCCCATGGACAGAGGAGCCTGGTGGGAGCAGGCCTGCAGAGGAGCCTGCAGTCCATGGGGTCGCAGAGAGTCAGACACGACTGAAGTGACTAAACAGCAGCAGCAGAGTTCCTATAAGAAACGAGGACACTGAGGCTCAGAGAGGGCAGGGATCTGTCCACAGTCACACAGAAAGCAACTCAAAGCCACTCCCCTATCCAGGGTCTGATGTGCAGACTGACTGGACCGATGGCCTAACTAGGATGCCTCCTGCATCCTCTCTTTGCTCGCTGCAGCGGGAACACTGGCCGCCCCATGCCCCTGCCCAGGGGTCCACCAGGGCCCTCGGTCTCCTCGGTCCCCCTGCAGAGAGGACCTCTTCCCCTTTCCCCAGCCCCAGGTCCTCTCACACTACAGCATCCCAGTCCCCCTCTATTGGCCAATTCGTTTTATCACCAACCTGTGACCTGATTCTGGGGTCCTAAACTCATCTGGCCTGACCTCCCCAGCCCCATAAGTTCCCATGACAGTGCAGTCAGCCACCTGCTGCGTCCCTGCGTCCGACCCCCACCCAGGCCCAGGTGGTAAACAGGGAGAGAAGGTGACACAGCCGGGCAGCAGAGACCCACGAATCGGTGGCCTTATCATCCCGCTACAGGAAGGAAGGGGCTGGAAATGGATAACAAAGTGCTCCCCAAACAGAAACCATGACAACCAGCGGCAGGAGGGGGCTTTTACGCCTTCTCCGAGTTTTATGAGGCGCATAGCACGGCTCTTTCACAGACCCTGGCGTTAATTACACTCACATAGGATGGAGTACTCTAAAACCACGAGGTTTATTCACCCGTGGGGCTCCGCTCAATTCATACGCATTCCCCAGAAACGTCTGAGGAAGTAATTAGAAAGGTTCCCACTTGTGTTCCTTTATCACTTAATAGTTGATAAGACATCATATTAAGGTCAAAACATCAGTTTAAACAACAGAAAGAAGCAGGAAGAGGAGGGGTGTCATCGAGTTTTAGGAAGAACAGAATCTCGGCCTGAAAAAACAGTGATGAATTTCGTAAATAATAAAGACAAACAGTTGGCAAAACACATGAAGAGGGGAAAATATTTTGACTTGAGTCTCAAGAACTATAGCAGATGGTGACTCAAGATCTGTTTAATTTTTCTAGGTCCCATTAATTCAAAAATAAAGCTGATCCTGATACTCCATCGCTGAAGAGTCCTTACCTCTCAGCAGCATTTATTTCCACAAAATATCTTCACTGGATTCTGATCAAATAAATCCATGAATGCTATCCGAACTTTGTCCTGAGAGTCAGCCCACCAAGGTTTTCTGCAAGAAAAGGAGATGTATTCAGTTTCACCAGGAACTCCATACCATGACGTAGCCACACCAATGCGATACTGCTGTCTGAGGTCACAGAAATCACAAGGGTAGAGTGCAGTGTCCACACAGTGCCTTCAGCAGGCTCACCCCCACACAGGAGGCACCCACCATGGACTTCCGATTAGACGTGGCCCACCCAAACCACTGCTGCTTCCTCAGATCCTGCCCAAACTCACCATGACAATAGCAATACAGGAATAAGGAGGGATGTGTGGGTCTCCGCTGCCCTGCTGTGTGCCCTTGTCCCCAATAAGGACAAAGAGGAGAGAGAAACCAGCTGACCAGCGGGGTCAGAGCGCCGAGTGGCTGTGAGCAGGGCTCGGGAATCCCTGGAAAGGGAACCAGAGCCCCGGCTACTCTGAGGGTGAGCCCAGCGAGACTGTGGGCAGGAGCCGCTGTGAACCTGGATCCACATGGCGCCCCCGACCCTAGAGGAAACAAGAGATGTCTTTGGGCGGAAGAACCACGCAGGCCCTGGGCTTGAGGACAAGAGGCCCTGGACTCAAGGATGAGACTCAAGGGATCAGAATGAAGCACCGAAACAAGGGCATTAAGTGAAAGTCATTTTCAACATGAGGTTCCCAGCCACCACCCCAGACGCACAGACGCTGACAGCCAGCTTACATCCCACGTTATGGACTGAACTGTGTCCCCTCACAGTCCACGTGCTGGAGCCCTAATCCCCAACAGGACCGTGTTCAGAAACAGGGCCTTTAAAGAGGGGACTGGTTAAGCGAGCTCCTAAGGTGGGGTCCTGACCTGATAGGCTTGGCAGACACATCAGAAGAGGAAGGAAGACCGAGGGTGCACACACAGAAGCATCCGGGAGAGAGAGAACCACCACCGTGCAGACACCTTGACCTTGGATGTCCCGCCCCCGACGTCCAGCTTGGGAGGAGACAAGTGTCTGCTGTCAATCACCCCAAGCATGGTATCGGCTCACGGCAGCCCCAGCAATCTCATACACCCTGTGAGCCGGCGGTGGAGGGTGCCTCTCCAGGAAAACATCATCCCAGGAGGAAGATATGCAGAAACCAATAAGAGGAGCTTCCCAGTAAAAGAGCAGGACCCAGCAGCCACCCCCACAGAACCACCAGTCGGGAAGTGCCACCTGCAGAAAGCTTCACCCCGCCTCTCGGGGCCTCTCCTTAGATGCCGGTGAGAGGCCACAAGCCAACAGCCCAGCAAGAAAAGGCTCTGGAAGAGGAACCAGTCCAACCAAACACAGGGAATTCAGAAGCAGCAGACAGTGCAGGGATCTGACCAGATGCACTGCGGGCAGAAACCTAAGACCGGTGTCCTCAGGGAGGCGGAAGGAGATGGTGCATCTGCAAGAGATGCAAGAGAAGCTATGATGCAAGATCCGCCAGAGAAGGGCCAGTGCGTGGAAAACAGGAACAGCCAGGTAAGAAGACAGAGAGCTCTTAGAAGTGAAAAACACGAGAGCAGACCTAAAGGAAAGTTATTTCAGAGGTTGGAAAGATAAGATGAAGGACACATTCCAAATAGGTGAACAAAAACAGATAGAAAACAAGAGATCAAAAAAAATAGGAAATTAGGTGATTCATCAAGGAGGTCCAACGTTCAAACAATAGGAGTTCCAGAAACAAGGAACAGAAGGAAACAAAGAAGAATTAATTCAGTTCAGTTCAGTTCAGTCACTCAGTCATGTCAGACTCTTTGTGACCCCATGGGCTGCAGCACTCCAGGCCTCCCTGTCCATCACCAACTCCCGGAGTTTACCAAAACTCATGTCCATTGAGTTGGTGATGCCATCCAACCATCTCATCCTCTGTTGTCCCCTTCTCCTCCCACCTTCAATCTTTCCCAGCATCAGGGCCTTTTCAAATGAGTCAGTTCTTCGCATCAGGTGGCCAAAATATTGGAGTTTCAGCTTTAGCATCAGCCCTTCAAATGAATATTCAGGACTGATTTCTTTTAGGATGGACTGGTTGGATCTCCTTGCAGTCCAAGGGACTCTCAAGAGTCTTCTCCAACACCACAGTTCAAAAGCATCAATTCTTTGGTGCTCAGCCTTCTTTATAGTCCAACTCTCACATCCATACATGACCACTGGAAAAACCATAGCCTTGACTAGACGGACCTTTGTAGGCAAAGTAATGTCTCTGTTTTTGAACATGCTGTCTAGGTTGGTCATAACTTTTCTTCCAAGGAGTAAGTGTCTTTTAATTTCATGGCTGCAGTCACCATCTGCTGTGATTTTGGAACCCCCAAAAATAAGGTCAGCCACTGTTTCCCCATCTATTTGCCATGAAGTGATAGGACCGGATGCCATGATCTTAGTTTTCTGAATGTTGAGCTTTAAGCCAACTCTTTCACTCTCCTCATTCACTTTCATCAAGAGGCTCTTTAGTTCTTCACTTTCTGCCATAAGGGTGGTGTCATCTGCATATCTGAGGTTATTGATATTTCTCCCGGCAATCTTGATTCCAGCTTGTGCTTCCTCCAGCCCAGCGTTTCTCATGATGTACTCTGCAGACCATTCAGGTATGATCTAAATCAAATCCCTTATGATTATACACTGGAAGTGAGAAATAGATTCAAGGGATTAGATCTGACAGAGTGCCTGAAGAACTATGGACAGAGGTTCGTGACATTGTAAAGGAGGCAGGGATCAAGACCATCCCCAAGAAAAAGAAATACAAAAAGGCAAAATGATTGTCTGAGGAGGTCTTACAAATAGCTTTGAAAAGAAGAGAAGCGAAAGGCAAAGGAGGAAAGGAAAGATATACCCATTTGAATGCAGAGTTCCAAAGAATAGCAAGGAGAGATAAGAAAGCCTTCCTCGTGATCAATGCAAAGAAATCGAGGAAAACAATAGGGAAAGACTAGAGATCTCTTCAAGAAAAATAGAGATACCAAGGGAATTTTCATGCAAAGAATTAATTATCAAATAGTAAAGTCAACGAAAAGTCCATAAACAATACTCCAAATGGAGCAATCAAAAATATAAGCCCACTTTAAATATACAGAATTAAATTTCAAAAGAAAGAGCTCAGCAGTGTGACAATAGTCTTGCCTGGAAATGGGCAAGAATCTAAAAAGAGAGCTTGGGGCAGCGACTGCTGTTCTGGTTATTAGTTTAGCGGTGATATGTGACTTTTATACCCCATACATTTATTATTTCCATTGAAAAAGAAAAAAATTATTGGAAAAAGTGAAACATTACAGATGAATCTACAATCCCCTTTCCCCTCCTAAGAATGAATCTTTTTCTGTTTGTGTGCATGTATATGTGTTAGACGCTCAGTCGTGTCCAACTCTTTGCGCCCCCGTGGACTGTAGCCCACCAGACTCCTCTGTCCATGGCATTCTCCAGGCAAGAATACTGGAGTGGGTTGCCATTTCCTTCTCCAGTGTGTGCATCTATATGTACCAACAAAAACTATATATTATTGTTACTACTTAACTTGGACGTAGTTGACAAAGCATTTAAAAAATTCCAGGGATTTCCCTGGTGGTCCAGTGGTTAAGACTCAGTGCTTCCACTAACCCGATCCCTGATTGGGTAAGACTCCGCAGGCCGCAAGGTGTGCTGGATTATATATGTGTGTGTGTCACAGGGGAGCCCCCAGAAAACGGAATGTTCTGGCTCATGGACCCCAGGAGGAGCAGTCCCTTCGTCTGACAGTGTGAAGTAAGAGCTGCCAGCCCACTGATTCAGGGGCACAGGATGCACCATCCCGCCTCCCAGAAGAGAAGGGAGTGAGACCCCAGAGATGGCAGAGCTTCTGAGCAGAGCTGGGGGGATGCGGGAGACCCCGGGCCCTTCTTCCACACTGACCGACGGAATCATGGCTTCTGCCTCCTCCCTGCTCTGACAGCAAAGCTTTAAATCCAAGCCAGTTTCCTGCCCACTTTGTCTTCATAAAAGTAGCTTTTATTTGTATAGGCTTTAGGGCATGTAGTATTTCATATTATTTGCACCATTATAATTCTGTATTATTAAACTGTGGCTGAAGAAAAGCCCAGCTGGTTCTAAAAACAAACAAAATACTACTGAAATGATACACTGAAAGGGAAATAGCAGAAAGAATCCTCAGACCTGACTTTGGAGGATTAGAATCTGATGGTCTGTATCATGAAGACGTACATCCATGCGTGTGTCTAAAGGCACAAAGAGCTCTAGCTAACAGCTGCTAAGAGCAGGCCTCATGTGGGGCTGGGGGGTACAGTACAGAGGGTCTGCATTAGAACCACGCCCAGATGCTGACCCCACCCTGTCACAAACACCCTCCCTGCAGGGACTCAGCAGTCACAATGAATTCAAATGGGTTATACTTGAAACTTACTTAAAGTAGTAAAAATAATAATAATAAGCTGAGTATAGAGTCCTGTAAGGCCAATGTCCAGGGCCCTGATCCTATGTCCACTGACAAGAAGCCCTGCAGCCACTTTGGACCAGGGAAACAGGATGTGTGACTCTGTGCTTGCAACCCCAGAGGTGTCTAAGACAAAATAAGCATTTTGCCCTGTATTTGCCATGCCTGCTGGACACTACTGCAATATCACAGTTAAGTGACAGGTATCCCCATTCGAGACACCAAAATTCCTTATTTTAAGAAATTTTGTGTGTGAGGTATTTTTCCTAGCTTACCCATCCTTACGCTAAATGTTTTCTTTATTGAGTGTAGCAGACTGAATGGGATGTTCCTGGTGGCGCAGTGGTAGAGGACCTCCCTGCCACTGCAGGACATGAGAGATGTGGGTTCAGTCCCTGGGAGGGGAAGATCCCCCGGAGGAGGGAATGGCACCCCACTCCAGTATTCTCGCCTGCAGAATCCCATGGACAGAGGAGCCTGGCAGGCTACAGTCCACGGGGTCACAGAGTCAGACACAGCTGAGCCACTGAGTACAGCAAACAGCAGCACAGTGGATTCAACAGTGTTGCCCCCAGTTCTTGTCCAGCTGGGATTCCAGAATGTGATCCCATCTGGAGATAGGGTCTCTGCAGGTGTCATCAGTCCCGCTGAGGTCACAATGGGTCCGGTGGCCCTAAAGCCAAGGACTGGAGTCCTTATGAGGAGAGGAGACACACAGGGAAGAAGATGTGTGCAGACAGAGGCAAAGGTTGGGAGAGCGTGGCCACAAGTCAGACCCACCAGGAGCTTCTGGGAGGCAGAGGGGGCAGGAAGGAGCCCTCCGGAGCCCTAGAGGGAGCCCAGTCCTGCCCGCACCTCCTTTGGACCCCACCTTTGGACCCCGCCTCCAGAGCTGCGAGAAAAGAAGTGCCTGCAGTTTTAAGCCCCTGTTTGTGGTGACTTGTTGGGGCGGCCCCTGGACACGGGCACATTCGGCACTTGTATGAAAGGGAAGAGCCAGGCTTCTGTGAAATGGATCTACACTAAACCCGCAAACGTTCACAGTTCGCTTCAGATAAAAGTGGGTGTGTCGGGAGCCAAGCCCGTTTAGGAACAGACCGTCCCGCCCCGGGCACCAGGGACAGCTTGGGTGGGAAGGCGAGCCAGCCGGCCTCCCCCAGGGGACGGAGAGTGACCGCCGGCCCCGACCAGGAGGGCCATGGCCCGCAGCTGTCACTCAGCAGTTAGCAGCGACTTCCCGAGTGTTTCATTCTTCAGGAAGACATCCACTTAGTAACGGGGAAAAGGCAGGTTTGTGCCTGTCAGAGTTGTTTCCTTTGGGCTTCATTATAAGTCTCTCTGCCTCATTTGGAAGCTTGGGGAGCTTGGTGTAAAATGACCCTCTATCCCCTCTAAAATCTCTGTGGCCGCATCAACGTTAAAATGACTTTTCCGAAGGTCTTACTA
The DNA here is from genome assembly GCF_054371585.1 of Giraffa tippelskirchi. Taxonomy (NCBI): domain Eukaryota; kingdom Metazoa; phylum Chordata; class Mammalia; order Artiodactyla; family Giraffidae; genus Giraffa; species Giraffa tippelskirchi. Next base: position 2,595,575 of record NC_137276.1, read on the forward strand.
CTCTCGTGGGGGGAGCTCTCCCGGCTTTATCAGTGACGCATCGGGCATGGACATGAACTCCTTTCAGGTTTATTTCCTAACTTGAATAATTTGGAAATAGTGCTGAGACCTGTTGGCTGGACCAACAGAGAAAAGGGTAAATAGAAGCTTAAATGCAATCTATACACATCTCTCCATCCGCCTCACCGGACTGACGGTCGCTCAGCAGTCGTCAGTGGATAACGTTATACACGTCCAAAGAAGAGGCTTCCAGACATCTGGTCCTAGAGGGCTTGCTCCACACAAAAGCCCACTGCTTCCCACAGCTGGTCTGGACAACCACTAGAGTGGGACGGCCCGCACAGGCTTTGGGGTCTCGGCCGTCCACTGGCCGTGATCTTGAGAAGGTGCTTGGCCTCTCGGGGCCCCAGCTTCACCCCTGCAGGTGCAGGCAACACCACCCCCTCCAAGGGCTGCTGGGAGTCACCTGGACTCAGGACGTGGTGCCCCCACCAACAGGGCCTGGCTGGAGCTGGACCCCAGGCCCCTGCCCAACACACCCTCAGTCTAACGTTGCCTTCTTCTGGAAAAGAGCCACAGACAGTCATCCTTCAAGGGGAAAAAGCACCACTTGCTGAATACTTAGTACGCACCAGTCAGCACTCATGGGATTTACCTGTCACTTGATTCAAAATGTCATGTAACACACAGAAAACACCGGCAGCTTGAAGCAATTTGAATTTCTAGAGACAACCCACGTTAAAAACTCACTTCAACCCACGTTAAAAACTCACTTCAACCCACGTTAAAACTTACTTTTCAAAACATCACCGCAAGCCCCTGATATTGCCTGAAGTCCTAATGTGAGGCCCTGGGGACTGGCAGTCGTCAGGGGGCCAGACTGCCTTCTGGTGGGGGAGCGGGCCACACTGACAAGAGGGTGATGGACACCCGCATACAGAGTCTCTCCAGAGCACGTTGGCGACATCCATCAATATGTTGAGAGCTTCTGCCCTCTGGCCCAGCAATTTCAATCCTGGAGCTGTACCATGGAAATGCTGGGCTATGGGCACTGCGGCGTATGTACCATCAAGCTGACTGTGTGGTAGCTTGAAATCACAAGAGACTAGAAACCGCCAGTCACTAAAGCCCAGGGCCCCACTAAGCAAACGATGAAACATCCAGTGACTGCGACTCTAGGCAGGCCGTAGGGGGGTGGGGTAGTTCTCTAAGTGTGGACGTGGAACAATTTCCAAGACACTGTGTGAAAAACACAGGTGGAAGAGGAGGACGGACACGTCCAGGTTTTCATTAAGTGAAGCACATGTGCAAATGTATTTGCTTTAATGTGCAAGCAGGTATCTGAAATGACATCAGGGGACCATCTGAGATGACATCAGGGAACTATCTGAGATGACATCAGGGGACCATCTGAGATGACATCAGGGAACCATCTGAAATGACATCAGGGAACCAGGTTGCCTCTGAGGAGGACACTCGGGGTCTGTGATGGGAGGGATGGGCCCTGTATATTCTACTCTGAAATTGATGACTATTGAATTGTTTACCACTCTGGTGAAAATCAGTGAGCCACGCTCTTGGTGGCAGACATCGCTGAGCACTTACAATGTGCAAAGTCGTGTTCTCGATGGGGGTAGGTGGGGGGGCCCAGCCTGCAGTCTGGTGGGGTGCAGCGTTTTGTCCATGTTAGAGTTGCTGGGCTGCGTTCACTCCTCCTGGGGGCTCCCCTTCTGGGATGGAGGGGATGGTCAGGAAGACTCGCTTCCCCCCAGAGGAGATCAGCGTGCAGGTTTTATCAAACTCTCGGGTTAACACACGGCCAGCACTAAACACACCAGGACCTGGAGCTCCCCCACCTCCCTGGTGCAGACAGAGCGGCAGCCAGTCTTCCGGAACTATAAGCCCATGTTTCATCTGTGGCATCATTCCAGTTTCCAAAGTGCTATCTGCCTAATGAGAACATGGGCTTCCCTGGTAGCTCAGCTGGTAAAGAATCTGCCTGCAGTGCAGGAGACCTGGGTTCAATCCCTGGGTCAGGAAGATCCCCTGGAGAAGGGAAAGGCTGCCCACTCCAGTATTCTGGCCTGGAGAATTCCATGGACTGTATAGTCCACGGGGTCACAAAGAGTCAGACAGGACTGAGCGACTTTCAGTTTAATGAGAACACAGCACCGAGTGATGGATACAGCCACCCCTCACTCTCCCCACCACCACCCCCCAGCCCCATGTGCCAAAGACTAAGATAATGAATTAAGATTAAATCTATACAAGTCCACTCAGCTCTCAATAGCTAGTAAAAAGTACATTCTGGCTTTCTCTGAATTAATACATATTCAGAAGAAAAAGTTTAACCTGCTGTTCATGGGACATTCTGATCTGTACCTGGACAAGGTGTGCAGTTTGCTGCAATTGTCTCATCGCAAATCTGTAGCTTCTCCTGCCTTGGTCTTTCTCCTGCTCCCAGGGGTGGGTGAGCTCAACCTTGAGCTGGGCTGCTCTCTGTCTGGGCCACAGGACCCGGCAGGATCCCATCCACGCTCCGCTCCCCATGAAGTCCCCAGGGCCAGCCCCAACCCCCAGCCCCTCCCCACCACCCTCCCTCATGGAAACTGTGACCTTGACCTCTGCTGACCTGAGCACTCAGAGACTGGCCTCAGCTGGCTCCTCCAATTGGAGGTTGGGGGGCTAATCCCCATTTGCCCCCTGAGTCCTAAACCAGTTAGAGACAGAGGACTAAGGCAGACGGGGGTCAGGAGTCTCCCTTGGCCCTCTTGGAGAAAGTGGCGTGTAGGTGCTGGGCACCAGCCGGCTTTGTCACCCCACCCCCCACGAGGAGGTGACTGCCACCCAGGCCAGGCCTCCCAGCCAACCACAGGATCCCCCAAGGGCAGGCCCCCCCCAGGACTGGCCACAAGCTCCCACTTTTATTACTATTATTATTAATTTCACCATCACCTCCATCAATAACCAGCCCACAGCCTACCCATCTCATTAGGAATTTCACTTGGAACAAATTGGGAGGCTCTTGGTTAAAAAACATCCCTCCCCAGAGTCAAAGCAAACATTTGGACACAGAGAAAGAAGATGATTTAAAATTGGGCCAGAAAAGGTAGAGCCGGTTTCCATCCTGAAGCCCTGCTGCCCCCAGGTGGGGAAATAGTGGCTGGAATCAGTCTGCTTGGCGTGTGTACAACCACCTCCTCCATCTGAGGACAGACTGGGGCTGGCAGGGGGGCCAAGGGGAGCAGCCCCTAGTTAGGACAAGCTCTTCTCTGCAAAAAAGAAGACTATTCTTGCCTTTGAGAGCACCAGAAAACCTCCTTTAATGTCCCCTTCCAGCCCCTATTTTCCTAAATTGGTGCAGAGGAAATCCAGAGTCAAAAGCGTGCCCCCTGGACTGCATTGCGGGCTACACTGGAGCATGGCTGGTGACAATGCTGGAAATACCAGGGCAACAAAGCCAGGGGCATCCCAGACCGTGCAAGACATCCCAGCCAGTGACAGGCGGGATCTCTTTCAAAGGGCACGTGACATTCAGAGGTGGTCGGCGACAGCCAGCCGAATTCACATGGCTTGTGTAGCTATAAACCATGGGTTCCCCCAGAAGCAGCATTTGGACAGTTCCCAAAAGTTCAGGCTGATTTAAAAGCAAACCTGTTTATCATCCCAAATCCCTGGGCAGTTCACTGAGAAGATAAGAAGCAGCCCTTCCCTGTTATGTTCAAAATGAGACAAAGCGCAATATTCAGGCTGCAAAGGAAACCTGGAGTTTGTGGAGAGCGGAAGAAGTGACAGTTTATTAAAAAATATAGGCTATGCCGGGGAAAAAGTAATATTGGATTTTATGATTATTTCATACTGGGAATTGTTACATAGTTCCATGTCTGTTCATTATATAACTACAGATTGCAATAATACATTTTGTAGCTTGTACAGTTCTGAACAAGCAATTTTTACATAGTTACATTTAGTAGGTTGTTTTTTAAAAAAAATAAAAGGAAACAAGCTCACATTTAGAAGAGAGAAGACAAGCCTTTGGGAGAATTAAAACTACAGCGTGTTTTTCACATCGTTCCTTTGGAGTCAGACACAACCAGGTCTAACAGCCGCGCTCCGATGGCCGCCTGGACCAGGTCAAGCAGAGTCGGTGGTGACATCACTGGATCATTTGTTGGAAGCGGTTTTTGTGGAGCTTCTGTAGTTGGGCCCCAGGAGCTCTCTCAGGACTACAGAACCGTGGGAAAACTTTTTAACTTATTCACAAAAGCTTCACATGGCTGGGTGCCATGGAGCTTGCCAGGCACATGACCCTGGGTGAAAAACTCACAGGACCAGTGTGTCCCTGCAGAAATTACAGATGGGGAGGAGGAAACGAGATCACACACACACGCGCGCGCGCAGAGACGGAACGGTTGTTCTGTCAGGTAGAACCCCCTGTACATATAGACGAGACTCTCTTGAACTCCCGGGGCACAAAAGAGATGATTTCTATGCAGAATAACGACGGTCCAGTCATACAGCGTCTCCTGACTTAAATCTGTGAAACTTTCCTAAGAAAAGCTGAGGTGGCTCCTACAAAGGCAATCCAGGGGCAATCAGGACCCCAAAGAGGCGGTCAGCCAGTGGTCAATCAGTTACAAATTCCGACCAAAATCCACCCTTGCTGATGGAAGGGAGTGCCTGAGTCTCTTCCATGACCAGTAACATTTCAGTACAAAACGGTTCAGTGCCCAAAGTTGCTCATTTTCTCCCTGCAAACATCTAACCCCCCTTGGATTGCATCAATACAAGTGATAAGAACCATATTAAATCTTCTAGCAGAGCCACGGGGCTCTTATCTCGAAGCCCCCGTAAGCCTGCTAACACTCTGACATAACCAGCCTTTCCAGGAAGTGCTTTCTTCAGAAGTTAAAATAAATTACTCCTTTGGTTTCAAGAGAGAGCGTGATACAAACAAGATAATATCAGCCAACACTTTGCCCCAGGTTTTAATGAGAAAGTCAGCTCTGTTGGCTGAAGTGGACACTTTGAGACACTTGTGCTCAGCCTGGAAGACAAGGCAGACGTTGTCTCCGAGCACATCAGACTGTCCAGGCCGTCCTGCAGAGTGACCTTCCGCCCGGGAAGGGGAGATGCTCTTCTCCCTGGCAGCTCCTGGTACATCCTCGAAGGATGGCAGAAGCAGGGCCCCTTTGGAACAAGCTCAATACTGAGCGCGGTCTTTCAGGACGAGGTCTGAGCACCCCCAAACTCTACTGTACAGCACCCCCACCCTCTTAGAGCTTGGTGTGCATTGAACTCCAAACCGAGGATGAATGGGCTTCACTGGGCTGTGCATGGATTTCATTGGTCTCAGAGAATCAGCTCTCGTGGCCCCTGCAGCTCCAGGGAGGGGAGGGGAGGAGGCGGCCACTTTCTCCACCAACATGTGCTCACTTGGCGGGGTGGCGTGGGGGGGAGGGGGTGTTATGCGGCCATGGGTCTCGAGGAGGGGGCCCGGGAGGGCGAGGGAGATAAGAAGCGGAGAGAGGGGCCAGCGGCCCCGGCCGTCCCTCAGTCCCGGCAGGACTCAGTGCTACACGTCCAGGAAGCTCCACTTCCACATTTTATCAGTCACACCTACCTCGACTCCCTCCCCTCAAACCAACCTCTGCTCCTAAGCGATGCAGAAGCAGGATCGCTACGTCTGTGACGGGGCGCTCTCAGACCAGGCTGAACCACAGACAGTCCCCACGACAGAGAGACGCCACACCCAGGCTTCAGGTCAGCCCTGCGGAGAAACTCAGAGGGTGACAGTCAACCCACTGCTGCCTGAAAGTGTGACAGCTGGGGGGTGGGCCTGAGCATCTCCTCCAAGCTGGGGCGCAAGGCTTATTGCCCAAAACATAGGTGAAAATATTTCCGTGCATTTTCAAAAACAAAAACAAAAGAATGATAAAATAAATGAATGACCTTATTTTATTAGTTTCATTATAAACTACAAATATATTATAAATGTATAATGACAAATGAATTAATTTTGTATCTGATAAAAAAAAATCTACATTAGAACGTAGAGAAGAAAGAGTAGGGGAAAAGGAGGTAGGGTAGGTTTTTCTCAATATACCTGGTTTTATATTTTGAATTTGGGGCTACATAAATGCTTCCTATAAAAAATAAAAGGATAAAATGTTAAAAAGTGGTCCCCCCAAATCAAAAAATAAACTGAAACAAATTTCACAGCAAATCAAATTGGTGCCACAACCACACAGAGAAAAAATTTTGAATGAACCTGAAGCTCATGCTTGACCGTTCAGTCTTTAGTTTGATAAGAGCCTGTGGACAAAGGGGACTCTAACACAGCATTCAATCCTCATATTCTTTTTAGTAATGTCACAGTCACAGGGATTACACACAAATATATGTGTTCCCCCCTTGCAGCTGGACTTCACACCCTGCCCCACTGGCTCAAGTCTTGGGCTACAGGATCTGCAGGGTCCACCCTGCTGAACTCAGGATGGGCCACACAACCTGATGAGGCAAAAAAGAAAATTCGGGTGGAAATGATGTTGCAAGAAGTTTAAAAGCCAGCATGTAGTCTGTGAAGTCTGTTTTCTCTCCACCAGAACAATGAACCATGTTTCAGAAAGAGGGGCTACATGAATCTGGGCTCTGAGTGAAGACAGAACCACAGCCAACCGTGATGGGTGCAGAGTGAAAACATGCAGTAAACTCTTATTGTAGCAAACCTCTGGGATTTCACACTATGACCTAACTTATCTCTACTAACACTGTCTGGTTATTATACACAATAAGCCTGTGGCTGTGTGTGCTCAGTCACTCAGCTGTGTCGGACTCTTCTCGACCCCATGGACTATAGCCGGCCAGGCTCCTCGGTCCATGGGATTCTCCAGGCAAGAATACTGGAGTGGGCTGCCATTTTCTCCTCCAGGGGACCTTCCTGACCCAGGGATGTAACCCACGTCTCCTGCATTGGCTGGCAGATTCTTTAACAGGGAGCCACCTGGGAAGCCCCTATACAATAAGGAACATAGTAATTGTGCTGTTAAGGACCGAGATTTTCAGTGCAAAAGAGAAACAAATATAAAATTACTTCAAGTCATTAAGTTGAAGACCTTATGATCTTTAACTTAAATTGTAGATATAGGTATGAACTCATAAATTTTTTTTCCTTTCTAAAAAGCATGTATTTCTCAATTCTGTGCATTGAAAAGGCCTAAAAAGTCAAGGACAATCCAATAGAAATGAGCACCCCTAGCTCTGAGATTATGGTCTCTAAATGCCATTTCTCACTGAAAAGGACAAAAGAGCCGTAGAAAAACAGTTCATTCCAGGTCTGGAGCAAGAAATGCTCCAAATGAGTTGGAGACCATTTTATCAGCCTAGACAAACACACAGTCACACAGTCAAAGGCCATCGGGATTTTACCTAAGTGTCAGGAGCTGGTTGGATAGGAAAAAGAAGGAAAAAGAATGAACACTGAAAAGATTAATGTTAACCGCAATGTGATATCTTAGATTAGATCCTACAGAAAAAAGGGTGATGGTGGGAAAACCGGAGGAATCCAGATAAAATCTGGAGTTTAGCTAACATGATCACATACCAATATTGTTTTCTTAACTTTGACTAATGGCCATGTAACATCAGGATGTCAGCATTAGGGAAACGGCGTGAAGAGGGTATAGTGACCCTTGGCCACTTTTTTATAAACCTACAATTATTCTAAAATAAATATACTTTTAAAATATAAGTGACTCTGAAGGGCTAAATCACAATAGATATAAATTCATGGGTTCATGGTAATACTGAAAATGATGAAGTTTAAGCCAACTCATTGGAGAAGGCAATGGCACCCCACTCCAGTACTCTTGCCTGGAAAATCCCATGGACAGAGGAGCCTGGTAGGCTGTAGTCCATGGGGTCGAGAAGACTCAGACACGGCTGAGCGACTTCACTTTCACTTTTCACTTTCCTGCATTGGAGAAGGAAATGGTAATCCACTCCAGTGTTCTTGCCTAGAGAATCACAGAGATAGGCTGGAGGGCTGCCGTCTATGGGGTCGCACAGAGTCGGACACAACTGAAGCAACTTAGCAGCAGCAGCAAGCCCACTCATCTGTACGAACTATAACTTATAAAAAGGAAAGAATAAAGCATCTATCTTACCTGTTCTGTAGGGACTGTACTTCAGCTAAATCAAATAGTTAATGAGGGTGAACAGTCTTTATTGGTGATCCAGTTAGTAAGTGCAGAAGAAATGACAGACTTTAAAAATCACCATGCCAATACATTATAGAGCGTGTGGGACTATGGCAGCATTTAGAAAAATTACATATGCGATTATTCTTTGATACAGTAACTGCAACTGTATAAATCCACTCTGATGCATGCTAGACATATGCCCCAAGCTATTTAGAGAAGTACAATTAGTAATAGAATACACTGAAACTCATTTGAATTTTCATTTACGGGGACTGTTTGATTAAACAATGGTATACATTCACAGAATGGGATACCACACACCTGTAAAACAGAAAGAGGAATTTCTCTATATACTTACGTGGAGTAATCTCCAGGATATTATTGCAGAAAAAAGGCAGGGTGGACAAAAATACATATGTATGTTCTTTTAAAAAAGGTAGAAGGCTGCCCTGGTGGCTCAGTGGTAAAGAATCTGCCTGCCAGTGCAGAAGACACGGGTGTGAACCCTGACCCAGGAAGATCCCACATTCGGCAGAGCCACTAAACCCACGGGCCCTAGAGTTAGCGCTTGGCAATGAGAGAAGTCACCAAAATGAGAAGCCTGCACATGGCAACTACAGAAAAGCCTGCATAGCAACAACGACCCAGCACAGCCAAAAATGAAGAAAATCTTTAAAAAGGCAGAGACCTTTCTAAAAATATCGAAGTATATATTCGAACACATGAAAACAAGTTCAGTTGCTCAGTTGTGTCCGACTCTTTGCAACCCCACAGACTGCAGCAGGCCAGGCTTCCCCGTCCATCACCAACTCCCGGAGTTTACTCAAACTCATGTCTATCAAGTCAGTGATGCCATCGAGTCAGTTTATGTTTTATGAAAACAAAACAGATAATAAATACATTTCTAGATGTATTTCATTTAAAAATTAAATTATAAGATATTTTTAATGGTTACTTTTGGAGGGAGACAGAACAGAAGGGAAGCAACAAGGAAAGAAGTCCATTCCTTGAGAATACACATGGTTTTATAGATTTGACTTTGAAAACAAGTAGATACTTTGTATGTCTATAAACCAAAATTAAATTTAAAATCAGTCCCTAAAATTCGAAGTTGAGTCATACGAACATAACTATGTTTTGAGTTAATGGCATAACTTCTTAGAGGGGAATTATTTTAAATAAGTAATAAGTTTAAATCACAGCAAGGTAATTGTACACCCTAGTGGGATATAGTCTAAGGACAAAAAGAATTGCCAGAACCTTTTAAACTGATCTCAGGAGTCATATTGTTAGCAGGGGCGGCAGTGTTGGAGGTAAGAGTGATCGTGGTATTATTCTGGGACCGTCATGGTGCACATGTCTTGTAAACCAGTAATTACACTGGTGCACTTGGGAGATGGAATTTTCAGCACAGGAGGCAGGAAGAGAGAGACGCAAGAGAAACACGGTTAAGTAAAAATTCTATAGGCTTCAATTTTAACTGAAACGATTGTATGAATTTGTTTCTTTATCTCTAAAAGCATCTGTGTGCTTCCTAGCTTGACTAAAAACAACCACCAACCCAGCAGCATTAAACGTGCCTACACCCTATTTCCTATAATACTAGGTCACACGAAAACTAAACAACCCTTCTTGTCAAGTATCTGATTCAGTGAGATGGAAAATGTACAAGATGTGCCTGGAACATTTTATATCAGCAGAAAGCAAAGATGCTATCAAAGATTGGGGTCAGGTCAAAAGGACTCAGAATCCAGCATGAAGATGCTCCCATAGCCCCAAGATGGAACAAATCTCAGAATCAATAAAGATAACAACTGCAACAGGTTAAATGCATCAAACTGTTCAAAGCCATGAGTTCATGATGATCATTTTTTTTGAGTCACTGGTCACCTTTGGAGCATGTAAGAGAACCAGGTCATTATTCGGGAAGATGTTCATAGTAAACAGAGGAAACGGGTCAAGCATTTACCCTGCCTTCCTCTATGAACTTTCTCTTTTAACTAAAAAATTAATGAAACTTCTTATCGTAGAAATAGCACATCTAATAAAGGAAGAACTATACTCACCATTTGAAAGTCAATCCCTAGTAAATTAACAGATTTGGGCTGATCATTGATGGCTTAACACATGATAAAAAGAGAGAGGCTTACACATTGCCTTTTAACGGAAGTGCCCACATCTCCCTCTGGTCAAGAAAACCCAAGCTGTGGGAAACCCTACAGGACCAATAAAGTGGTTTTTTCCAACCAATAAATTGCAAGGGGTGCGAGAGAGTGAAGAGGAGATGGAGAAGAACAAGAAAGAAATGTGTAGATTCAGTCCGATTTTCACAGCATCCCTGGGAAACCTCCTTTTCACCAAAGGACAGAAATGAAGCTGGAGCTAAACTCGACTCTAACTTCCAACACATGGGAAAAGGATAAGAGAGCTCATTAAACAAAAGCCCAGATCACCGTCACGGGAACCCAGAGTCTGGAGGTGCCACAGGACAAACGCCCCAGCTCCAGTAAAGTCACTGGCACGAAGGCGGATAGGAGGAAGAGGGGCCGCCATTGATGAAGTCACTTAACAGACGTGACGAATAAAAGCGGCATGCACACCATGCTCAGCTCCTGATTAAAAACAAACCGACTGTGAAAGTGCACTATTTTAGGGGGTTGGGGGAATCTGAACATGGGTTGGGCGCAGGTTACATGCGGAAATCACTGCTAATTCTGCTGAAGGTGGTAACGAAGTTTTGGTTCTGTCTCTCAGTCCTTGTCTGTTATAGATAGTAAAGTATTCACAGGAGAAATCATGGGATGTTTGGAATTTGCCCTAAAACACTCCCAGAGAAAAAGTTTTTGAGTGTTTTCAAGGAAGACAAAGGGCAAGTTGTGCAAGGTGCACGCGGGTTTCAGAGACTTAATAAAGTTACCCACTCTTTTGATTTCTTTGCCTAAATCTACCAGCTGCTTGGTTCCAAAGCGACCATCTAAAGAGGCAGAAAACAAAGCTAGGAAGCACCTTGAAAAATGAGAGAATATAACTTACTGCCTCATTGTACCATGCCTCCTCTACATCCAACAGCTAGAGACAGAAATCCTGCCATTCCAGGCTTTGTGCTAATAATTCTGGCAGTTAGTATTATTTTTTATTGTTTTTTCCTCTCAAAATTCCACTTGTTTTTAAACACTAAACAAATAAGAAAAACTCATTTTGTGTAAATTGATGTTTCCAAGGTGAGAGGAGAAGGGGATGACAGAAGATGAGATTGTTGGATGGCCTCACCGACTCAATGGACGTGGGTTTGGGTGAACTCCGGGACTTGGTGATGGACAGGGAGGCCTGGCGTGCTACAGCCCATGGGGTCACAGAGAGTCGGACATGACTGAGTGACTGAACTGAACTGAACTGATGTTTCCAAACCTAGTCATGGATCAGGATCGCCCATGGACCGAACACACACATCCTAAAAAGGGATCCAGCTGGGCTGAGGTGGGGCTAGGTGCTTGGATTTGAACAAGCCCCCCAGGTGTTCCGGGAGCAGCCAGTCTGCGAGGTGTTTGGGAACCAGCGTGCTGAGTAGGCCCACGTGTTCTGTCCTTGTGACAGTCACCCCATTGACTAAGTAATCCCGAAATTTTACGTGACAGACAGAACATCCGTGGCCATTTCCAGCAGTGTCTACAGCGACAGGCGAACATTCACCAGACACTTACTATATGCCCAGTACTCTGCATGCACCAGCTCATTCAGGCTTCATAACAACCTCCTGGAGGTGTTTGCTATTAGGATGCCATCGTACTGATGTGCCAACTGAAGCCAAAAAAGATGATCAGTCCAAGATCAAAAAGACAGTAAATGGGGAAGCCCAGATAGAAACTCAGACTCCAGGAATTCTGGGTTCATGGTCTTACCCAGCACCCAGACTTTGAGGGTTCATAAGAGCAATAAAAGAAAACTAGCTGAACTTTAGAACCGGTGGCTTTTGTACTTAAGTTTAGTTCTCACTTCTCTGCAGTTAACAAACCTTCAAAATACACTGCTGCTGCCACCAGGGCCACCAAACCCATTTCCAGGGGAAAACACACCATTTCTCTCCTCCTAAAATGTAAAGAAGGAAAGAGGAAGTAATGTATCTGGAGCTTCCTACACCTAAGGCCACTCCGAATTTTCTTCCTCTGAAGCATGATGTAGGTGCCTGGACGGACGTTCACTGAGAATCACGGAACAGCCTGCGGGACTCGAGGAGGAAGCCCCACACTGTCCAAACGCATCACAGCAAACCGCCCCAGCCCCGGCCCTGCTGGGCCTGCGACCCTCTGGCAGCTGCCACCCCTGCGCCCAGAAGACAAGAGAGCATTTCGACAATAAAGGACTCCGAACAGCCTTTCAAGAGTAACAAGAACTTCTGTTACTGGCCGTGAAGGATTAACTGCTACCAGAATTGTCCTCCCACCAGAAACAACCAGACAAAATACATTAAATGGCTGTTTCAAGAAAAAAAAAAATGGACAAAAGACAATGCAAGACTGTGATCCCTAAGGGAAGAGAAACAAATGGGGTGAACCTCACACTCACCCCAGCTCATAGAATATTCGTGGGGAACCCAAACAGGTCTCAGTGGTCTCTCTGAGTGGAGGAGATTAGTGATCTTGGAGGCCCGGCAACTAGAATTTAGGACGAGAATTCCAGAGAGGAGGGAGCTATGCCAAGAGCAACATTCCAGAGAGGAGGAGCTACGCCAAGAGCAATCTCCCTGGAGTCTTTGGCTAAATGCCAAGCTACACATCGAGCCAAATGGACCCCACCAGGCCAGACAAGACCAACGCCCCAGGAAGGATTTCAAGATGCTGTCCAACAAACAATTCCCATCACACAGCCAGGGCTGAAAATTGTCCAACTATCTCCAATCAGATGAGAGAAATCTAACTAAAGACTGGACATTCAGCACAGACCCCAGGAGGGCCATTCTTTAAAGTGGAGCTAAAATAGCTCTGAAATAAAAGATGCATAGACCTACTCTAAAAAGACTTAAAAGTGAACCTCAAAAAGGTCACACTAATCCATTGTTTTTCAGTCGCTGTCACGTCCGACTCTTTGTGACTCCCATGGACTGCAGTATGTACGCCAGGCTTCCCTGTCCTTCGCTATCTCCCAGAGTTTGCTCAAACTCATGTCCCTTGTGTCGATGATGCCATCCAACCATCTCATCTTCTGTTGTCCCCTTCTCTTCCTGCCCTCAATCTTTCCCAGCATCAGGGTCTTTTCCAATGAGATGGCTCTTCGCATCAGGTGGCCAAAGGATTGGAACTTCAGTATCAGTCCTTCCAATGAATATTCAGGGTTGATTTCCTTTAGGATTCACTGGTTTGATCTCTTTGCTGGCCAAGGCACTCACAAGAGTCTTCTCCAGCACCACAATTCAAAAGTATAAATTCTTTGGCACTCAGATTTCTTTATGGTTCAATCTACAAGTAATTTAAACACCAGCCAGGAAAAGCCCAACACTCTCTAAAGGAATGAAATGAAACCCTGCATTCAGCAGAAAATGTCCAGCCCCCAAGCAAAAATCAACATGTATACAAAAGCAGGACAATGTGACCCATAACAAGGAGAGAAATCTATCAACAGAAACAAACGCTGGAAAGATGGACTTAGCAGGTAAGGACATTAACATGGCTGTTACCAACATGCTCTCCACACTGGAGGAAGGGAAGGAGGCCAGAAACCCAGTGAGAAGAGACATGGAAGGTATTTTTAAAGATCTGAATAAAACTTCTAGACGTGAAAAAACACAACATCTGAAATTTTAAAAGTACACTGGATGAAATAAACAGTAGAGGAGATACCAAACAAGAGATCCATGACCTTGACTACAAAGCAATGAAAACTACACACAATGAAACCCAGAGAGAAAAAATGTGAACAGAGGCTCAGCAACTTCTGGAACAATAGGAAGTGGTTTAGTACATGTGTGACTGGAGCCCGATGAGGAGGGGAGAGAGAAAGGAGACAGAAAATACATTTGAAGGAACTGGAAGTGGATCCAAATCAGGTACCATGTATAGACCCACAGTCTCAAGGAGCTGGACAAGCATCGAACAGAGTAGACATGAATGAATAAATAAACCAAGCAATTAATTAATTAAAATAGCACAGGCACATCGTAATCACATTGCTATAAATTAGTTCTAAAGAGAAAATTCCTAAAAGGAGCCGGGGTGGGGAGAGGGGGGCGGGGTGGTGGAAACCCATGTGCAAAGGAATAAAGCTAAGAATGACGGTCAAGCTCTTATCAGAAACTATAAAATCCAGAGAACAGTGGATTTTTCTTTCAGTGAATTGTTAAAAAAAAAATGTCAACTTGGAATTCTACACTCAGCAGCAAAAATATACTTGAAAAAGAAAGGTAAAATACAGACTTTGAAACAAACAAAAGCTGACTGATTTCATCTCTAGCAGAAGTACACTATCAAAAAGGAATTGTTTCTTACACCACATGTAAATCCTAGAGCAATCACGAAAAATAAAAAAGAAAGAAAAAACTAATAAGCAAATAGTAGAGGTGAGATGAAAGTGAACATGTTAGTTGCTCAGTCATGTCTGACTCTGTGCGACCCCAGGGACTGTAGCCCCCCAGGCTCCTGTCCGTGAGAGTCTCCAGGCAAGAATACTGGAGTGAGTTACTATTTTCCTCCTTCAGGGGATCTTCCCGACCCAGGGATTGAATCCTGGTGTCCTGCATCGCAGGCAGATCCTTTACCATCTGAGCCACCAGGGAAGCCCAAGAGATAAAACAAAATACGTAAAAATGTTGAATCATTATGCTGTACACCCCAAACTAATATGATGTTATATGTCAACTATATCTCAGCAAAAAGCAAGAAAAATTAACTATGAAAGCGATCAACCCCAAAGAAGTCAGCCCTGCCCTCCCCTGGGTGAGGCCCACAGGGCGCTCGGCTATGCTGTCAAGTCCAGCCCGGCTCCAAGCCTGCCTCTGCTTCTGCCTGCACGGCCCTTGCCCCAGCCCCCTGGGAAACAGAACACCTGTGCCCACTGCCCTGAACGCACCCCAGGGCGAAAAGACCAGGGGTACAGAGCGCCCGGGGCCAGGCCTGCACAGCGGCCATGTTCAAAGGATGCTTGCCAAATCTGGAGCCTGCGCGTTTGTATGCAGACGGTGCTCCTGGAGAAATTTTACAACAAACCTAAGTCTCTGATGTCCTGTTAATTTTAAAAGCTCTTCTGTTTGTATTACAGAGACACGCCAGCTGGGGAGAGGTGCCTGCTCCAACACAAGAAATGTATTGCAAAGGACAAGGAAAACACGATTTCGAGCCACTAGGAAAACAAGTGCACAGCCGCCAAACAAGAGGAGACAAAGCTGACGTTCTGAACGCAGAGCACAGCCATGAAAAAAGCCAAAATATCCCTACTGAGCCACAGCTCAAGGGTTACAGCAGTGGTCTTATAAACCACTTGGCTCAGACGGTAAAGAATCTGTCTGCAATGCTGGAGACCCAAGTTCAATCCCTGGGTTGGAAGATCCCTTGGAGAAGGGAATGGCGACCCACTCCAGTATTCTTACCTGTAGAATCCCAAGGACAGAGGAGCCTGGTGGACTATTGTCCATAGGTTCACAAAGAGTCAGAGATGACTGAGCAACTAACACTTGTAAACCAGGGGTTTTGAGTTCACAACTTCCTGGGGCCTGTGGTTATTATTTTTTTTTCCTCAATCACTAAATAACTGGACCAAACAGTGTTAACTTATAAAACTAGATGGTCAGAAGGATGCCCGGGAATGCAGGACATAACTCAAGAAGGCCTTGGCTCTCTCTGCAATGAGAAGAGGGGAGCTGCCCTGACCCCAGCCCCCAGATCAGCCCAGACCCTGTGTTTCTGAGAAGCAGACACTCACCACGAAGGTCAGCTCACACAAGCTCCTGGTTTCTGGATTAAGCTGACAAATGTATTTAATTTGAAAACCAGAATGAATGACCACAGGAAAAAAATTCCGATTAACTCTTCCTTCATGATTAAGAATCTAAAGCTGATTGATAAAAAATGCAAGGGCTTCATTGATACAAATCTGACATGAGAACATCAGAGAAGCGAGTTCCAGCAGATAGAAAACATGGTTGTTAAAGGTGCCCTGTCACACTGAGCCACACCCTGCCGCCTGCCGAGCTCACGCAGCAGGGCCGCGGCTGCCTCGAGGCACTCAGAAACGGCTGGGGCCGGAGTCTGGCCAGGGCAGGGACACCTGGCCCCCCCGGCCCCCAAGTTCCAGACGGGCCCCAGCGGCTGAACAGCCTCCTCGAACCTGCAGCGTCCTGTCATCAAAACGCCGGTGAAAAGGCTGGCGGCGTCCGTGTCAAGATTCTTCTCGGAACAGTTTCCACTTCTGCAGCCACAGTCCCGCCTAAACCAAATCCCTGAGATCCAGAGAGGCTGCCAGCCAGGGGTGCGCCCAGGCTAGGCTCAGCAGTGTGGGCCGGGTCACACTGCCTGAAGGCACTGGGGCCTGCCAGGGGCCGGGGCTGGGCTGGGACAAGTGAGACCCACCCGCGAAAGGGACAGGCAAGGATCCGACAGAAAGGGCGGCCAGCAACGCCCTGGAGTCGGGGCTCCCCCAGGGCCCGGGGAGGCCACAGGGTCCAGACCGAGTGCAGAGAGAGCCAGGGACAGAGCCAGGGACAGAGCCCTGGGAAGCAGGCGGAAAGACGGACGCGTCACAGGGTGAGGTGCACAGAAGTGACGTGGGAGGCAGAATAAAGACCCCAGGGGAGGGCCATGGCCAGGCCCCCAGACAGACCTCACGCGGCAGGAGGGACTTTGCGGATGTGATGAAGACAACGGTGCTGAGATGGGGAGATGCTCTCAGATTCCCCGGGGGGCCGCTGTCATCCTCCCAAGAGGGAGAGGTGGGCGGACCAGAGAACGAGATGTGGTCTGGAGTGTTCTGGGACGTCGGCCAAGGCTGGGACGGGCAGTGAGCCGGCCGTCTCCAGCAGAAGGAACCCGCTCTGCCGATCCATGTGGGACTCTAGGATAACAATCTCTGCGGGGTCACTCCTCCAAGTCTGTTAGCGCAGCCACCGGAAACGAGTATATTAACACAAAACCTCTCGAGCTGCTCAGTCCAGGAATGGGCAGCCTCCCCTCCCCTTCCCTCTGAGGGTCTCCCAGCCCGCCGGGGAGGATGGAGCCGGAGTGCCCCTGGGATGGCGCGGCTGAGGTTTGCGGTCCCCGACTCAGAGAGGCTGTGCCCCCAGCCCCCGGAGAGGAGGAGGGAAGATGGGTGGACCTGTGGGCAGGGCTGCAGATGCAGGACCAACGAAAGGGCCCCGTCCTCAGCCCCGGGTCAGGGAGGAGGGGGCAGCAGCTGCCTCCCTGGCGGCTCACCCGGACTGAGCGCCTGGACAGCAAGCAGCTCCGGATCCCAGAAGGGAATGAGAAGGAGGGGGGGTCCCCGTCCAGGGTCCTGGTAAGATCTGAGGGGAGGGGGAGGAGCCTCCAGAAATCCTGGACCCCATGCCAACTTCTATCTGCCAACCAGGTGATTAGGAGCCAAACCAGATTGAATTCTGTTTCCAGAAGCAACGGAATACAAGTCATGTCTGCAAGAGTCCTGGGAAATTGTCACAGGTTGCAGAGCATACAGAAAATTATTTGTCCACAGGCTTTTTCAGTATCTGGAAACTTCTTTAGGGTCCGCTGTGGAGGGAGGGAGGGGAAGCAAGGCCCAGCACTCTTTGGTCCCCCTCCCACATCTGGATGAAAGCAGCATTAATTGCCTAACTGGTTTATGTGTGCGTGCTAAGTCACTTCAGTCATGTCAGACTCTGAGACCCTAGGGACTGTAGTGTGGAATTCCACAGCTAAGACTTTGAGAGTACGATCCACCAGGCTCCTCTGTCCATGGGATTGTCCAGGCAAGAATATTGGAGTGGGTTGCCATGCCCTCTTCCAAGCGATCTTCCCGATCCAAGGATCAAGCCTGTGTCTCTTATGTCTCCTACATTAGCAATCGGGTTCTTTACCACTAGCGCCACCTGGGAAGCCACCTAACTGGTTTATGCTTCCAAGCAAAGTTTCCTTTAAGTGGTTTTCACAGGAAGATCAGCTTGGCACACAGCTGGAAGGTAGACTTGTCTGAGCAAGTGAGCAGGTGGCCTGGAGTCCAGAGGTGGGGGGGTCAGCAGGTGGAGGACACGGGGATGGGTAGGACTGGGGAGCATCTGCCCACCCACCTGGCCCCAACGGGGACCCGAAGGCACCTCGAAGGCATCTGCTGCAGGATTTCAAGGAGATTGTGGGGAGGATCTGGGGCTGGGTCAGGACAGGGCATCATGGACCCTCCCTAGCCAGGTGCGCCCACCCCATCTGGGGACAGGAGAGGCAGGTGCAGCAGCGGGGGTCTCTGGCCCTGGGAGAGGCTGCCATGTTCTGCCCCAGCACAAGCAGCGCTGCCCCCTCATCCACACGCCCCCTCCAGGACCGCTGACTCCCAGGGCACCCTCTTCTCTCCACTCCAGGCCCAGGGAGTGTTAGTGACACCAGCACAAAGCTTCCCAAAGATAACCTGCATTTTAAAAACTGGGGACAGTGTTGGCCAAGTCCCAAGAATAAACCTCCTGCGGGGGCAGGTCCGTGTGCTGGTGTCTGAGACAGACTAGCTGTGCCGGGGGAGGGGGCCTCCTTCCCGCCTGGACCCGCCCTCTGCCCCCATATCCCTTTCCCTTCCTCGCCCAGAGCTGATTCCCCTGGAGGACCCAAAATGCCTTTGACGGAGCTCGCAGCCCCCAGACCTCCCCCTCCCCCAGTGTGGGCTGACAAGCCGGGAAAAGCAGTGCAGGTGTGGGATTTCCACAGCTAAGACCTTGAGAGTATGATCACGCCCTTCAAGAACAGAAACGGCCCACGGTAATTTGCTTTGGAGGTTTCTATCAAAACAGAAAGAATGAAATTAACTTCTTAGAGGGCCAATATTAGTTCAGCATCAAACAAACAGAAAATCACCACCGGCCTTTAAATGAATGTTTTCATCCCACGGCTGCCTTCCTGTCTGATCTAAATAAATAACGAGGTCATTAATAGAAAACACAGCTATTTACCTTAAAGAATAGAATTTCAAATCCCACGGAACAGTTGCCGGTGTTCCAAGCTCTGATGAGAAAAGAATAGGTTTACACTAAATTGTATATTCAATATGTTAATTAAACCAATAAAGAGTAACTGTATTTGAGTTTCCTGATCTAATAATAAAAAAGATATGTTTGGCTGACTATTTAAAGTGCTTGATGGAATATTTTACATGCTTTATTTGCATACTGAATAAATGCCAGACTAACATTTCAAGTTTCAGTAAACTGCTCAGAATTCTGCGGATGAAGAGTTCTATGCAAGTGCGAACACCCCGCTGTAATTAACTTTTGTTGTTTAGAAAACCAAGGCTATAAAAGTCTATTTAATCAAACTTCCCTCCATGTGCTTTTTTTTTCTAAATTATACTAAGAAATCTATATACCAAAGGGTCTCATTCCAACCGTAGATGGTGAGATTATTTGACTAACTTCCATAGAAGAATCACAAATTAAAAAGAAGACAATTAGCAAAACTGAATTCTGAGACTCACATAAAAGCATCAGAGACGATCAGGTTTGATCAACGAGCATCACTGTTTACAACTCTGCCATTTCTAAACTGGGGCTGGTGTTGGCTCCGTTTTGTCCATGAGCTGACAGCAGTGTGAGAAGCACACGCCACGCACAAGTGACCGCACTTCATTTCTTCCGTGTCTCGGCCGAACAAAGCTTAAAGGCACCGGACAATAAATCTCACCTCATTCCTTGAAGCTGGAGAGAAAACAGAGGTTCCAGCTACCACCACTGCATAACAAATCAGCCCCAAAGGTAGGGGCTCCAGACAACAGCCCGATTTATCGTCCTCTCTCGAGGGCAGAGCTGGATGGCTCTCAGCAACGCATCTGGAGGGCACGGCTCCCCACACACCCTCCCTGCCTCCACCGCAGGATGACGGGGTGCCGGGAGCATCTCCCCCAGAGAGTCAAGAGCTGGGGCGCCGCTGTGATGACACGGCCGCGCAAGTCACGGGTACCACTTCCATCGGACCACAGCCCCACCCAAGATGGAGAAGAGAGAACCCAGCCCACCTCTCAAGGAGAGGATCACCTCGAAGAGTGAGGACAGAAGGGCCTGTGGTCATGTCGGAAACCGGGGTCTGCTGGAAGGTTCCACGCCCTCTCGTTGTGCCACCCGCGCCCAAGTCGCCAGCCCCCACCTCTGTCCTCAACTTGAGGCCTGAACAGTCTCCGTCACTGCACCTCCGGTGTGTCCCACAGGCTCCTTGAACCCCGTTCCCAAGTGTTAGCGGATAAACAGTGTCCCCAAATTTACGCTGAAGCCCTTATCCTGGTGACTTAGATGGTAAAGAATCCACTTGCAATGCAGGAGACCCAGGTTCAATCCCTGGGTTGGGAAGATCCCCTGGAGACTGGAAAAGCTACCCACTGCAGGATCCTTGCCTGGAGAATTCTATGGACAGAGGAGCCTGGTGGACTACAGTCCATGGGGTCACAGAGTCAGATACGGCTCAGTGACTAACGCTTACCCCCAGAACCTCATGGTGCGACTACATTTGGACACACTGTCTTTAAAGAGGTCATGGTAAACCAAGGTCGCTAGGATGGCCCTAATCTGTTGTGACTGGAGTCCTTATAAGAGGAGATGAGGACGCAGACATGGAGGGCGGATCACGGGAGGACACTGTCAGCCAAGGAGAGAGGCCTCGGGAGGACCCGGCCCTGCCCACACCTTGACCTCCAACTTCCAGCCTCCAGAATCGTGGGAAAATCCATTACCATGGCATAAGCCCCCCAGTCTCTGGTTTTGTTATGCAGCAATGCTGACTGATACACCAAGTCAACTCAACTCTTGATGCATGCATACTAAGTCGCTTCAGTCGTGTCCAACTCTTTGCAACCCTATGGATTGTAGCCTGCCAGGCTCCTCAAAGAGAGGGTTGCCATTCCCTTCTCCAGGGGATCTTCCTGACCCAAGGTTTGGACCTGCGTTACCTGCATTGCAGGTAGATTCTTCACCACTGAGCTGACAGGGAAGGCCTCAACTCTTCATACCTGTGATCTTAGAAAACGGACACATCTCTTTGCCTGGAGGAATTCATAGTGACCCCTCCTCACCCCCAACACACGTTCAGCACCCAGTCACCACCCAGTTCACCACCCACCCACCGCCCCCCCCAGCCCAGCCCTGATGCCGACGTGGACGACCACGGCCGCCCTGCACGGGCCCCTCGGTCTGCATGCCCTCCCATTGGTCCAAGAGCCCACCGGGCCCTTCGCAAAGACAGTCGCGCTCGTCCCGGGATGAAAACGTCTCCTGCTCCCTTTGGGACACCTCCAGAGCCCTGGGCTCGGCACCAAGGCCTCCAGGGGTGGCAGGATGAGCTGGAGAGGCCGTGAACCCCGCGCCAAGCCCTCTGGCTCCACCGCAGCCTCACCATCACCAGCAGCAAGGCCTGGTGAGTGACCAGACTCCGCGCCTCCGTTTCCCTGGCAGGAACTGCAGGCGTTCGTACCCACCACAGAGGGCTCCGGGTGACCCCAGGATGCCCAGCCCACCCCGCGGCTCAGGCAGCCCCGCAGCCCTTCCTGGGCCTCTCCCCTCCTCCAGGGGTGCCCTGGGGTGACCCCATGCCCATCACAGCCCTCCACTCGCCTCAGTCTTGGGGGCTGAGTGGGACAGCGTCCACACACACACACACACACTCACAGCCACCTTCCTCTTCTGTGCCTTGCAACCTCCCCAGCCGCCGTGGATGCCGCCTCAACCCCCAAAAGGCACAGCCCAGAACTGGGCTGGTGGGCATTTCTCCCAGAGAAGCCAGGACCGATCTTCACACAGACACCATGCAGGGTGTTTACAGCAGCTTGACTCATAATCTCCAAAGACTGGCACACAAATGGCGGGATAAATAAACTTGGGCACATCCGCAAATGGACGCCGCTCAGGGGTGGAAAGGGACAAAGTATTGACCTGCACGCCCACTGCACTGACCCCGGTGAGAGAAGCCAGACTGGAAGGCACCGTGTGCAAGACTCCTTCACGCGGCATCTGGAAAAGGTAGTGGCCAAACCTGGACCAATCTGAGGAACAAAATAAATAATGCAAAATGGAACTATAGCCAAAAGTGTAAACTAAATACGCACATGTCCCAATCGATGTAAAGAAACGTTTGAATAAATACACAGGGAGAAGAGAGACGTCTTCCTTATAGAAGTTCAAATAATTTATGTGGCTACTTCCCCCTCCAGAAAGGAGAGGTTGATTCTGAGCCCACATGCTCCCACAGAATAGAGTCTGTACGGGAGGGAACGTGACCTGACCAGGGCCGGGGGCAGCCAAGGAGGACCTGGCAAACACCCGTAAACACGCATCTAGGCTCAAATCAGCAGTGGGAGGCCGTGTTGAAAGTACGTACCCTCCAACATGATGGACGGGCACTTAGCCTGAGTGGTGTTTATCCCAAAAAACCATAATGGCTTGTGAAAAAGTATAACATACATGAGCAATGTCCTCAGACCTGGGGAGGTCACTAACAGCGAGGTAAAGAATGGGAAACCGTGCCAGACCAGGGGAACCTAAGGAGGCTCGACAGCCACATGCAGTGTCTTCCTTACATCCTGAACCGGATTCCGGAAGAGAAAAAGAACCCGCGGGGAACAGGTGAATGCCAAGTGAAGCCTGGAGTTCAGCTACTTGTAACATGGCAGCACTCGCTTCTGAGTTGTAATAAAAAAGAACCATGGAGCATAAGGTGTTGACTCCACGGGAAACTGAGTGAGGAGTACACAGGGATGATCTGTGCTATCCTTATAACTTTTCTGTAAACATAAAACTATTCCAAAATGAACATTTTATTTAAAAAAAAAAAGCACATAGCGTGGGCATCCTTGGACTTCTTCCCAGGCCGGTTTTGCCAAGAACCGTTCCTTCTTCTCTGGCTCATGAGCACCAAAGGAGATAATTCACAGGTTATCCCTCAGCCCCTCCACCTCCAGCTGCCTCCTCCTCCTCCAGGTATTTTGTGTCGGTCACAAGGCACCGTTCACACAAGCTCCAGTTCTGCCAGAATCCAAGTGAGCGACCAGATAGAACTCTTTGTAATATATATATATACCTATATATATATATTCAAGTAAGTAAACCCACTAGTAAAGACTGGTAGGTTCGACACCTACTGGACTAACCCAGTCCTCTGGACCTTTGCAGACGGCTTGGCCAAGGCCTGGTTTCCCGGGAAGATGGGTGTCAGCCCCCAGGAACCACCATCAGCGAACATCATAGACGGGCAGCTCACGAAGGACAGTTATCTCTGAGCGATCCAGAGGCTGCAGTGTGAGGCCCGCAGGCCTCGCAGTCGGGTCTGGGTGAGGACCCCCTTCTGGCTGCAGGCGGCCGCCTCCTCCCCGAGTCCTCGGAGGTGGGAGGGGAGAGCCTGCTGTCTGGGGCCGCGTTTACGAGAACACTGATCCCATTGTCCCCCAAAGGCCCCACCTCCTGACACCACCCCTGGGGAATGAGAATCTGGAGGACACAAGCGTGCAGACCAGGCGCTGGGGCACGTAAAGCGCCCCCTCGAGATGGGCCACCATCACACGGGGAGACCCTCGGGGACTCTGCAGTCACACGGGGTATGCGACCGGGGGGACAGGCAGACTGAGAGCGAGCGGAAGACGACCGCACAGTCGGCACTCTGCAGCACTTTCTGAAAAGACATAAAGTGTAAACTGCCTGGCTGCAGATCACAGTTTGAGCACTGTCACTTCAACTCTCAGAGCATCCGTTACCACATCTACGAAACCATCAATAAGGGATTGCAGGCAGGTCGCTCTGGGTTCATGGAGAGGTGCTGGGATCATTCCCCCGGGGGTGGGGGGCGTGCGTCCCAGCCCCTGCTGTGCACACAGTCCCTCCACAGGACACATGGCTGTCAGCTGCCAAGCATCAGCGCCTCTCGGAGGCCAACAGTCCACGCAAACTCTTCCGGGTCTCTGGGCCCCATGCTGTGGTTTTGGGTTTCAGCCAGAACAGAGAGCCTGCAGGTCAAATCATGCTGCCATGACCTGTCCTTGAACCGAGGGCCTCATCAGGGGTGAGCAATGCAGGAGCAGAGCACCGGCAGAAGCTCCGTGACGCTGTGTCCCTGGGTGTGATGATGTCCTGACGGGTTAGTATCTGTAACAGGGCCGTGTCAAGCAGGAAAGAGAATTCACCCCAGAAGGTCCAAATGAAGAGTCTCTGATGTAACTACTACTTCCAGGGTCAAATAGAGAATGGTGAGGCACCCAGAGTGGGGCTGTGGCCACCACTCAGCACGCATTATCCAAGAGGAGGGGCCAGGTGACATCTAAGCGTGAGGAGGGCAGGCTGCTCAGGGGAGACGCTGCCAGGGAACCGGCACCAAAGCAAAGAGGGAACCGGAAGGAACACTGGACCACTCTCTCCTCCCGCCCTCCAGTCTTATCCTGGCCTCTCATTGGCTGAGCCCAAGTGAAAACCAGCCAGCCGGGGAAGAAGACCCAGGAGATGCCGCCTCCAGAGGTAGGCCTGCCAGGGCCCCAAGGAGGGCAGAGAGAGGAGGAGAGGGGGTTGGGGACAGGAAAGAAGGTGGAGCACTGCCTCTGAGGGAGCACGGAGAACACGGCCCGCCCGGGAATTAACAGCTGTAGACAGGGTAGGATCCCACCATGATCTCCCAGGAGTAAGAGGATGAAACACACACGTCAGAAGGTAAGAGGGGGCAGCACAGCTGCTGGGGGCTCGGGAGCCCCATTTGCTCCTTTAAACCTCTCTCAGCTTCCAAATTCCCACAACAGTCTTTATCACAGTCAGAAAAACAAATGTTCCTGAAATGCGATATAAAATATACACATTCACAAAGCTACATTAGATTGAACCATAGGAAACTACGGCTTCTGCAGGTCAACATAGCTGAATGTCAGGCTTCCCTGGTGGCTCAGACAGTAAAGAATGCAATGCAGGAGACCTGGGTTCAATCCCCCGGTCAGGAAGATCCCCTGGAGGAGGAAATGGCTACCCACTCCAGTATTCTTGCCTGGAGAATTCTACGGACAGAGGAGCCTGGTGGGCTACAGTCCATGGGGTCGAAAACAGTCAGACATGACTGAGCGACTAACACTTTCACTTTTCACTTGTTGAATGTTTGTTCAGCTTAACACACATGCAAACACACACACATATAAATACACATGTACACACACAAACACGGGAGATGCTCATGCGCCTCAAGCACTCTGAAGTCAGGGCTACTAAACAGTCCACATCGACGGTATCTGTGACTCGGACGACAGCCAGGACAGCCTGCTGCTACGGACTCGCCTCTGACCCCCTGAGAGGCGCCGGCCACCCTGCGGACCCCCAGAGCCTACAGGTGAAGCGGAAGCCTGGACGCCACGTCACTGACCCGGCTCATCACCTTCTTCCATGTTTCAGCATCTCGGGTGACTCATGAAATTAAACCTAAGCAAACATCTCCTCCTCTACCTCTTTGCTGGAAATGTGTGTTGCTTCCTCTGTTATCACTGGCCAAAGGTCAGGGTTTTGCCCAAAGGCACCTCTTGTGGGCATGGGCGTCGGCCGCCCTGAGGTACGGGTGGGAAGCCCTGTGCTCCAGCAGTCAGGAGACCCCACCTCCTATGCAGGCAAGCACCAAGGACAAGGGCCAGCAGCCAAGTCAGAGAATCACTGAACATCACATTATTAAAAAGATACACCTTGTGATGATAGGTCTGTAACAGCCCCATGATTTTGCAGGAAGTTTATGGCATGAATACTTTCTAAGCCCTGAACAAATGTCTCCCTGGTTACATGCTGTCAGGGAGCCCAGAGTCACTCTTCTTGAAGATGGATATTTGGTTCGGAAAGTTCTCTGCCGAGGTGATGGATGATGGAGTCGCTGACAGGCCCGCCACAGGAAGGTATCCAAAATCAAAGCTCTCATTGGCCCATCCATCCACTCCTCCCATGGCCCCAGCCCACCAGACCGGTTCTCAAAGACCCTAAACCGACCCCTTGAGCCCGTGATGCTCACCAATCCCAACCATCACAGAAGTCACTGTGTCCTGCACATGGCCAGCTCTTCACTAACCACATGTGGAGGATGCTCACGGCAGCTCACTGGATGCTCAAGGGCCACTGACGATCCGCCGGGGCCCAGGCCAGCAGGGCCAGAAGCTGAGAGCGTTTCCAATAGACACTCACCCCTCCAGGTTGGGCTCCCTTCATCAACAGGATGCAGTTTATTCTCTGCATCCCTTCAAACTTGGCCTGACACACCTGTCCTCTGCAAGCACATCCTTAAGGACGCAAATCAATGTGAGGTCCCCAAAGTGGTTCACGGGTCATGTGTCAAGCAGTCAACCTAAGATATTATTCAGTCTTAAAAAGCAATGATATTCTAGCACCTGCTACAACAGGGAAGAACCTTGAGGACATTATCATTAGTGAAATAACCAGTCACAAAAGGACAAATTACTGTGATTCCACTTCTTTGAGGTGCATAGAAGAGACATACTCACAGAGACACAAGGTGGATGTTGGGGGGAGGGAGAAGGGGGATGGGTTGTTGTTCAGTCGCTCAGTCGTGTTGGACTCTTTGTGACCCCATGGACTGCAGCACGCCAGACTTCCCTGTCCTTCACTATTTCCCAGAGTTTGCTCAAACTTACGTCCACTGATTCGGTGATGCCATCCAACCATCTCATCCTCTGCCGTCCCCTTCTCCTTTTGCCTTCAACCTTTCCCAGCATCAAGGTCTTTTCTAATGAGTCGGCTCTTCATATCAGGTGACAAAAGTATTGCAGCTTCAGCTTCAGCATCAATCCTTCCAATGAATATTCAGGGTTGATTTCCTTTAGGATTGACTGGTTTGATCTCCTTGCAGTCCAAGGGACTCTCAAGAGTCTTCTCCAACACCACAGTTCAAACGCATCAATTCTTCATTGCTCAGCCATATTTATGGTCCAACTCTCACATCTGTACATGACTACTGGAAAAACCATAGCTTTGACTATATCCACGTTTGTTGGCAAAGTGATGTCTCTGCTTTTTAATATGCAATCCACATTACAGGGAGCCGTGTTTAATGGGGGCAAAGTGTCTGATGGAAAGTGATCTGGAGATGATGGTGGTGACGGCTGCACAATGAGGTGAATGTACTTAATGCCACTGAGTGGTACAATTAAGAATGGTCAAAATTTTCAAATGGTTAAATTTTATGTTATACGTATTTTACAGTTGTTAAAAAAGAGAGAAAATGGAGGTGGGGAGAAAAGGCGAGAGGAGGAGGAAGGGAAGACAGCAGGAGCCAGAGAGAAGACTCAGACAGGGGAGTAAAAGGGAGAGCTCTGCAGTGAGGGGCTTGGGAGGGTCCCAGAGGCACCCCCAGGAGAAGGGGTGGCCCTGGACAGCAGCACGCAAAGGAAGCTCAGCAGCAGGCGCAGCCACGTCGGTCCAGCGAGAGGGTGCTCCCTCTCCACTGTGAGAATGGCTGGGGGCACGGTCACTGTCACAGGACGTTCATTCCGGCCGCCGTCTCTGGCCCCTCCCTTCATCAGCATCAGCATGGCTCCCCAGCACCACTCCGCCCCCCATCATCACATTTGCCAGAGCAAAAGGGACTGGCCCATCTACTTGGGGCTGTTTTTTGTATCACAATTTTTTAATCTGCACTTTTATTATAGAAAAATTTAAAACACAAAAGAAAATGGATAAAACACAGAGGTAAATTGAAGTTAGTGACCCTGCCCCCCAGAAATGACCCAATTCATTCTGGCGCATGACAGCACTTCCAGACCGAAGGGAAGCAGAGCTCCTGCCTCACGACACGCTGCTGCGGAGCACGGAGACGCAGGGCATGGAGGACGCTGACCCTCCGTCCTCCGCCTGAAGCAGGAGGCAAAGCTCCCGGAAGGTCCTCCCCGCGCCCCCAGGAAGGGAAGCGTCCTTATCACCAGGGGCTGAGAGACCTGGACACACAAACCTGTCAGACTAACCCTTGTTGTTTGGTTGCTCAGGCACGTCTGACTATGTGACCCCATGGACTGTAGCCCACCAGGCTCCTCTGTCCAAGGAATTCTTCAGGAAAGAATACTGGAGTGGGTTGCCATTTCCTTCTCCAGGGAATCTTCCTGACCTGGGGGTCCGACCCGCGTCTCCTGAATTCCATGAGGATTCTTCACCACTGAGTCACCAGGGAAGGCCAAACTAACCCTTAGCTCCTAGTTACATCCTCACCCTTTACAACCCCCAGCCCAGACCCCTCTGTCCTGTCAACTCTTCACAAACTTACTGTTCCTTCATCCAAAAGATGTGAAAGTTTCCTGCCCTGGTCACTTCTAAACACCTTCATTCTCTGGTAAAGATTCATATATATGCACAAATTCAATAAAATTTTCTCCTGTCAATCTATCTTATGTCCACTTAATTCTTAGGTCCAACCAGCAGGGACTCAAAGAAAGTAGAGGAGAACTTGTCCTCCCCTTAGACACACACACACAGAGAACCATCCACATATTTTCATGGAGAAACATTCAAGTATATTTTTTTTCTTATCTGCAACCAAAATAAGATTTACTTCATCTACTCTTTTAATGCCTCTTAAAATGTCACTTATTACAATATTTCCCATTTGATTAACTCTTCTTCTTGAATGTTGTATTTTAATGACTGTAGAACATGACATTACATGGCTTGATCGCATTTCATTTGGACTAATTCATAACAGGGAACACTGAGGCTGCCTGCTTGCTGTTAGTATCACAAGCACAGCAGAGATGTGTATCCTGAAGGCTGCACCTCGAGGCCAAGCTTGACCCGTTCGTAGCCGAGGAATGATCGGGCAAGGGGTGTGTCTGCACAGGCTGCTTGATGCATGCTTTTTTCCAGAAAGTCACCCCAATTTACACTCCACCTCAGTGTGACTTCCCTGGTGGCTCAGACAGTAAAGCATCTGCTGTGGGAGACCTGGGCTCAATCCCTGGGTCGGGAAGATCCCCTGGAGAAGGAAATGGCAACCCACTCCAGTACTCTTGCCTGGAAAATCCAGTGGACGGAGGAGCCTGGTGGGCTACAGTCCATGGGGTCACAAAGAGTTGGACATGACTGAGTGACTAAACTTTTACTTTCTTCTCAGTGTGTGGCATCTAAAAGGAAATCACCTTTGACTCAAATAAATTTGCTCAATAGATGCACGTGAACAAAGATATGAAATGAAGGCAACTCAGATGGGACATGACAAGTCAGACCTTCGGGGATTCTGAGCTTGTTAGCCCAAAAGCTGATAGATTTTTGCTATGAACGTGGAGCCAACGTTCAGTGCAGACCTACCGCCCCAGACCAGGGGACCAAGCTTCTGGAGCTGTGGCTTCACATGTGCAGAGATGGCCTTAGGCCAGGCCAGGCCAGAGGGGACTCACAGCGACAGCCCTGCCCAAGTCAGCCCAGGCCAGAGGGGACTCACAGCGACAGCCCTGCCCAAGTCAGCCCAGGCCAGAGGGGACTCACAGCGACAGCCCTGCCCAAGTCAGCCCAGGCCAGAGGGGACTCACAGCGACAGCCCAGCCCAGGCCAGAGGGGACTCACAGCGACAGCCCAGCCCAGGCCAGAGGGGACTCACAGCGACAGCCCAGCCCAGGCCAGAGGGGACTCACAGCGACAGCCCAGCCCAGGCCAGAGGGGACTCACAGCAACAGCCCTGCCCAGGCCAGAGGGGACTCACAGGGACAGCCCTGCCCAAGTCAGCCCAGGCCAGAGGGGACTCACAGGGACAGCCCTGCCCAAGTCAGCCCAGGCCAGAGGGGACTCACAGGGACAGCCCTGCCCAAGTCAGCCCAGGCCAGAGGGGACTCACAGCGACAGCCCTGCCCAAGTCAGCCCAGGCCAGAGGGGACTCACAGCGACAGCCCTGCCCAAGTCAGCCCAGGCCAGAGGGGACTCACAGCGACAGCCCTGCCCAAGTCAGCCCAGGCCAGAGGGGACTCACAGCGACAGCCCAGCCCAGGCCAGAGGGGACTCACAGCGACAGCCCAGCCCAGGCCAGAGGGGACTCACAGCGACAGCCCTGCCCAAGTCAGCCCAGGCCAGAGGGGACTCACAGCGACAGCCCTGCCCAAGTCAGCCCAGGCCAGAGGGGACTCACAGCGACAGCCCTGCCCAAGTCAGCCCAGGCCAGAGGGGACTCACAGCGACAGCCCTGCCCAAGTCAGGCCAGGCCAGAGGGGACTCACAGCGACAGCCCTGCCCAAGTCAGGCCAGGCCAGAGGGGACTCACAGCGACAGCCCTGCCCAAGTCAGCCCAGGCCAGAGGGGACTCACAGCGACAGCCCTGCCCAAGTCAGCCCAGGCCAGAGGGGACTCACAGCGACAGCCCAGCCCAGGCCAGAGGGGACTCACAGCGACAGCCCAGCCCAGGCCAGAGGGGACTCACAGCGACAGCCCTGCCCAAGTCAGCCCAGGCCAGAGGGGACTCACAGCGACAGCCCTGCCCAAGTCAGCCCAGGCCAGAGGGGACTCACAGCGACAGCCCTGCCCAAGTCAGCCCAGGCCAGAGGGGACTCACAGCGACAGCCCTGCCCAAGTCAGCCCAGGCCAGAGGGGACTCACAGCGACAGCCCAGCCCAGGCCAGAGGGGACTCACAGCGACAGCCCAGCCCAGGCCAGAGGGGACTCACAGCGACAGCCCTGCCCAAGTCAGCCCAGGCCAGACGGGACTCACAGCGACAGCCCTGCCCAAGTCAGCCCAGGCCAGAGGGGACTCACAGCGACAGCCCTGCCCAAGTCAGCCCAGGCCAGAGGGGACTCACAGCGACAGCCCTGCCCAAGTCAGCCCAGGCCAGAGGGGACTCACAGCGACAGCCCTGCCCAAGTCAGCCCAGGCCAGAGGGGACTCACAGCGACAGCCCTGCCCAAGTCAGGCCAGGCCAGAGGGGACTCACAGCGACAGCCCTGCCCAAGTCAGGCCAGGCCAGAGGGGACTCACAGCGACAGCCCTGCCCAAGTCAGCCCAGGCCAGAGGGGACTCACAGCGACAGCCCTGCCCAAGTCAGCCCAGGCCAGAGGGGACTCACAGCGACAGCCCAGCCCAGGCCAGAGGGGACTCACAGCGACAGCCCAGCCCAGGCCAGAGGGGACTCACAGCGACAGCCCTGCCCAAGTCAGCCCAGGCCAGAGGGGACTCACAGCGACAGCCCTGCCCAAGTCAGCCCAGGCCAGAGGGGACTCACAGCGACAGCCCTGCCCAAGTCAGCCCAGGCCAGAGGGGACTCACAGCGACAGCCCTGCCCAAGTCAGCCCAGGCCAGAGGGGACTCACAGCGACAGCCCTGCCCAAGTCAGCCCAGGCCAGAGGGGACTCACAGCGACAGCCCTGCCCAAGTCAGGCCAGGCCAGAGGGGACTCACAGCGACAGCCCTGCCCAAGTCAGGCCAGGCCAGAGGGGACTCACAGCGACAGCCCTGCCCAAGTCAGGCCAGGCCAGAGGGGACTCACAGCGACAGCCCTGCCCAAGTCAGGCCAGGCCAGAGGGGACTCACAGCGACAGCCCTGCCCAAGTCAGGCCAGGCCAGAGAGGACTCACAGCGACAGCCCTGCCCAAGTCAGCCCAGGCCAGAGAGGACTCACAGCGACAGCCCTGCCCAAGTCAGGCCAGGCCAGAGAGGACTCACAGCGACAGCCCTGCCCAAGTCAGCCCAGGCCAGAGAGGACTCACAGCGACAGCCCTGCCCAAGTCAGGCCAGGCCAGAGGGGACTCACAGCGACAGCCCTGCCCAAGTCAGGCCAGGCCAGAGGGGACTCACAGCGACAGCCCTGCCCAAGTCAGGCCAGGCCAGAGGGGACTCACAGCGACAGCCCTGCCCAAGTCAGCCCAGGCCAGAGGGGACTCACAGCGACAGCCCTGCCCAAGTCAGCCCAGGCCAGAGGGGACTCACAGCGACAGCCCTGCCCAAGTCAGGCCAGGCCAGAGGGGACTCACAGCGACAGCCCTGCCCAAGTCAGGCCAGGCCAGAGGGGACTCACAGCGACAGCCCTGCCCAAGTCAGGCCAGGCCAGAGGGGACTCACAGCGACAGCCCTGCCCAAGTCAGGCCAGGCCAGAGGGGACTCACAGCGACAGCCCTGCCCAAGTCAGGCCAGGCCAGAGGGGACTCACAGCGACAGCCCTGCCCAAGTCAGGCCAGGCCAGAGAGGACTCACAGCGACAGCCCTGCCCAAGTCAGCCCAGGCCAGAGAGGACTCACAGCGACAGCCCTGCCCAAGTCAGGCCAGGCCAGAGAGGACTCACAGCGACAGCCCTGCCCAAGTCAGCCCAGGCCAGAGAGGACTCACAGCGACAGCCCTGCCCAAGTCAGGCCAGGCCAGAGGGGACTCACAGCGACAGCCCTGCCCAAGTCAGGCCAGGCCAGAGGGGACTCACAGCGACAGCCCTGCCCAAGTCAGGCCAGGCCAGAGGGGACTCACAGCGACAGCCCTGCCCAAGTCAGCCCAGGCCAGAGGGGACTCACAGCGACAGCCCTGCCCAAGTCAGCCCAGGCCAGAGGGGACTCACAGCGACAGCCCTGCCCAAGTCAGGCCAGGCCAGAGGGGACTCACAGCGACAGCCCTGCCCAGGCCTGGCCAGAGAGGATTCAGGGCTCAGCCCCTCCCGGCCTTCTAGGCCCACGTGGAGCTGGAGCTAGCCTGCACAGAGAGTTGTGATGAGCAGGGCAGGCTACACAGCCGAGCCCTCGGGGGCACATCAGAGCCCCCTGCCCAGGCTGCTCCTGCTGAGGTTCATGGCATTGATTTTGTGTCAGAAGTTAGCAGGATCCTGTTTTAATTGGTGGTCTTGCAGCTGACCTCTGAACTGCATTATTAGTGAAGGCCATGTCTCCACTGTCAGTCCCCAGCCCCCGCAGGGTGGTGAGCATCTCGTGGGCCACAGGGTGGAGGACCAGGAGACTGGCAGGACCCAGGAGGCAGGAGAGGTGGGCTAAACCTGGGGCTCTTAGCTCCATCCTGCCCACATTCAAAGGGCATCCTGTGGTCCTTATCAGGGCCCTGGCAGCTAAATCTGAACACTTAGGGAAAATGCTTAGGGCTGCCGAACATGAGACTTTCACAGCTACCACAGCCTGACGTGAGTGTCCTTGAGGGGCCACTGGTTCCAGAATCCCTGGGTGTGTGTCCGAGACGCACATTCTAACCCCCACCCCAGCTCAGGCCAGTTCAGTGGTTCCAAGGTGAGGCCCTGGAACCTGCTTTTTCAACAAGGACTCAGGTGGGTCTGGTGACCCCTGAGTTGGGCAATTCCATCACTCAAAGAGGGAAGCTGCTGGCGTCTCCACTGCTTCTCTTTCTTTCTTCCTTTTCAAATTCAGCTGGCAAAAAAAAAAAAAAAAAAATCCCTGATATTTTAGATACAGGTACACAGAGTAGCCACCTTCCTAGGTGGCTCGGTGGTAAAGAATCTGCCTGCCAATCCAGGAGATGTGGGTTTGATCCTTGAATCGGGACGATCCCCTGGAATGGGAAATGACCACCTGTTTCAGAATTCTTACCTGAAGAGTCCCATGGACACAGGAGCCTGGTGGGCTACAGTCCATGGGGTCGCAGAGTCGGACACTACTGAGCGACTAAGCATATACAGGGTAGCCAAGGGTGATCAGATTGCTACGTGTCAGACTCCCAGGCCCCTCAGAGCCTCTGGGGATGGGCCTGGAGAGGCTCATTTTTAAACTCTCCCAGTGACTCTGGTGCTTGGCCCCTTTGGGAATTGATCTACTACATGCCCAACAAGGTTTTAGAAGGGAAACCCATTGAAATACAAATTCATGAAACATGGCTCCCAACAGCCAGCTCCCCACATCCAGGCCTCGGGACGCTAAATGCAGCGATGGGATCATCTCAGAATTCACAGGGTGAAGCTGATCACTTTCCGTTGAGAACAGCCTCCTTCCTACACCAGGACACTCCCGCTCCACCTGGTCTGGAGGTCAGGCTGCAGTTGGGCAGGACTGGGTCAGGCAATGGGGCTGATGACTGTACCAATGACTTCCAGACCCTTCTCGACTCGCCCAGGAAAAGGACCCATCTTAAAGGTGAATGTCCAGGGCCCAGATGGGCTGCCTGCCTTGCTCAGCCGCAGATTCAATCCTGTTCACCTACTTCTCTCCTCACCCATCACAGGAAAACCCCAAACAGAAGGATCCGCAGTGTGAAACAGGACAATCCCTCTGCCAGTCCCTCAGGGGAACAGCTGCTCTTGGAGGGGCCGGTCATTGCTGGACCCCATGAGGACCCTGCAGGAGAGACTACTTTGGGCACTCTGCCCAGTGGGGGCGTGGGAGTCTGTGAGCGTCCAGAGCATAAATCAAGAAGACCACAACGGACAGGTCCTTCTGGTTCTGCTTGATTTTTTTAAAACCTTCTTGGTGTTCCTTCTACCGGGGGTCAGTTCAGAATTATCAAGGGCAGATGGACTTACAAACTTCAGAGCGCCCTGTAATCCTGCCTACTGTTCAGAGCCACACACCCCCACGAGGGTCTGCATGCTTGCTGGGGAGGCCACCTCCGTGCCCGTCTGTGCTCTGCTGGCACACAGTGTGGCGCGTGCCCAGGCCGTGTTAGCGGGAGGCCCCATTGGCTCCCTCACTCATATCCTCATCAGGATGGCAGCAAGGGCAGGTTTCATTTTTCCAAACCTGGGCTGTCACGTGGATGCCCACATGACAGACTAAGTTCAGTTCCTTCCCCTTCTTGCTTGCACAGATCCAAATTCCACTCACCCTCACCCTTTCCCTAGAGCCATCCCCCTTCTCAGGGCCAGAGAAAGTCCCCCCCAAGGGAGGCAGCTGTCCTACAGCTTCCACCCATGCTGGGATAAACGTCCAGGCAAGAAAGAGGTGACTGCACCCAATGCCCCAGCAGGACTGGCCCGAGGTAATCCATCAGTGAATATTTACTGTACCCTCTGAAGTATGTGTTCTTAATTTTGCCGATTAAGTTCCCAACTGCTCCGGTAATGGGCGATGCAAATTCCTAGAGTAATAAAATCATTAGACTTATGAGCACTGGGAAACCCCAGTGGGTGCCTGAACCACTGGGGTCAAGAGTCATTCTGACATTTGTTTATTCAAAAGCACAGTGTGTTCTTAGGTCAGTCTCCCAAGGCAAAAGAAATAAAAGCAAAAATAAACAAATGGAACCTGATCAAACTTAAAAGTTTCTGCACAGCAAAGGAAACCATCAATAAAATGAAAAGACAACCTATAGAGTGGGAGAAAATATTTGCAAGCAACGTGACTGACAAGAGGTTAGTATCCGAAATATATGAACAGCATATACAACTTAGCACCCAAAAAAATCCAGTTAAAAAAAATGGGCTGAAAATCTAAACAGACATTTCTCCAAAGAACACATACAGGGACTTCTGTGGTAGTCCAGTGGTTAAGACTCTGTGCTTCCACTGCAGGGGGTATGAGTCTGATTCCTGGTCGGGAATAAACAAGGATGAGATGGTTGGAGAGCATCACCGACTCATTGGACACGAGTTTGAGCAAATTCCAGGAGATGGCAAAAGACAGGGAAGCCTGGCCTGCTGCAGTCCATGGGGTGGTGAAGAGTCGGGCACAGCTGAGCACCCAAACAACAACAACAGGAACTGAGATCCCCGTGTCTTGCGGCCCAGCCAGAAACAAAAACCAACAAAGGACACACAGACGGCCAACAGGCACATGAGAGAGGCTCAACACCGCTGATTATTAGAGAAATGCAGACCAAAACCACGTGAGATATCACCCACACCAGTCAGAATAGCCATCACCAAAAAGTCCAAAACTCATAAATGCCAGAGAGGGGGTAGAGAGAGAGAAGCCCTCCTGCACTGTGGGTGGGACTGTAAATTGTGCAGCTACTGTATGCAGCTACCACAGTATGGAGGGTCCTTTTCTTTTTTTTTTTTAATTAATTAATTAATTTTAATTGGAGGCTAATTACTTTACAATAGTGCGGTGATTTTTGCCATGCATTGACAGTTAGGGGAGCAGGCCGGCACAACTGCAGGCTGAAGCAGAGCTGGTCAAGTTCTGGAAGTGGGGACTAGCTGGCAAAAAAACCCCACACACTTTAAACAGAGCTACCATGTGACCCAGCAATCCCACTCCTGGACATGTGTCTGGAGAAAACCATGGTCCTGATAGTGTAAAGACACATGCATCCCAGTATTCATAGCAGCACTGCTCACAATAGCCAAGACAAGGAAGCAAACTTAATGTCAATCAACAGAGGAATGCATAAAGAAAATGTGGCATATACATATAGATATGCTTAGTCGCTCAGTCATGTCCAGTTCTTTGTGACCCCAAGGACTGTAGCCCGCCAGGCTCCTCTGTCCATGGGGATTCTCCAGGCAAGAACACTGGAGTGGGTCGCCAGGCCCCCCTCTTCCCAACCCAAGGGATCTTCCCAACCCAGCGATCGAACCCAGGTCTCCCACATTGTGGGCAGATTCTTTACCATCTGAGCCACCAGGGAAGGCCAAGAACACTGGAGTGGGTATCCTATCCCTTCTCCAGGGGAACTTACTGACCCAGGAATCGAACCAGGGTCTCCTGCATTGCAGTGGATTCTTTACCAGCTGAGCTACCCAGGAAGTAAGTCAGACACAGTAAGGCAAATATTATAATGATGTCATTTTATATGTGGAATCTAAAAGGTAAAACAAATGAATCTATACACAAAACAGAAACAGCCTCAGAGGAAAAGAAATATTCATGGTTACCAAAGGGGAAGGAAGGAGGGGGAGGGGTAAATCAGGAGTCCAGGATTAACAGATACGAACTATTCTGCATAAAACAAACAATGAGGATTTACTGTATCACACAAGGAACTGTATTCAATATCTTAGAACAACCTATAATGGAAAATCACTCAAAATATGTATACACATATATATGCATGTATGTATATAGAGAGAGAGCTAAATCACTTTGCTGTATATCTGAAGCCAACACAACATTGTAAATCAACAACACTTCAATCTAAAAATAAAAAGAAATTGCAGTGTTTCTGCCAGGTCTCGCAGGGCAGGAGTGAGGGCGGTTGGGGCCAGTGCTCGTGAGTGCCGCTGGTCACTAAAGGAGACCCAGGCCGGGCATGGGAGGTGCAGGAGGGGAGGCCGCCATAGGCTCAGGCCAGGGCCCGCAGAACCGTTCCATTTCTCCCAATAAGCAAGACTCATCACTTCTTCATTCCGTTTGCCTTATACCAACTTGTGTGTGCGTACACATGCTCAGCGCTGTCCGACTCTCCGTGACCCCACGGACTGTAGCCTGCCAGGCTCCTCTGTCCATGAATTTCCCAGGCAAGAACACTGGAGTGGGTTGCCATAGTGGTAAAATATAATTTTAACATGTTTCTACAGAGGAAGGGCCCACAAAGGCCAAGGTGCCCGGGCCCAGGGAAGCCCAATGCAGCCCTTGCAGAAGGGACAGGTGGGGGGACCAGTGAGCACACCCTGGCCAGATGGCTCCCTAAGGGACGGGAGGCCCCAAGTGAGAGGGGACGTGACCCCCGGCCCGGGGCTGGAAAGCCAGCTCCGGGGAGGGCAGGGATCAGGCAGAGCAGTCCTTGATGGGCGCTCCCAGGGGCCCGGGGGTGAGCACACCCTCCTACCTTCACCTGGGTCTCCAGGGGCCCTGACACAGCTCTCACCACCCGTGGCCACCGCCTCCCATGGCCTCCACCCCCCCTTACACCACAAGACCCCCACACTGGTTCAGCAGCCACCTTGGAGGGACAGTAGACTCCGAGGAACCACAGAAAAGCTCCCCAGCTCAGCCACTC
Source organism: Giraffa tippelskirchi (assembly GCF_054371585.1). NCBI lineage: Eukaryota > Metazoa > Chordata > Mammalia > Artiodactyla > Giraffidae > Giraffa > Giraffa tippelskirchi. The sequence continues at coordinate 2,633,709 of NC_137276.1, forward strand.
AAGGCCACAGGCTGGAAATAGAGGGAGGGAACTGTCCACGCGGATACCTGTGTGGGCAGCCCTCCCACCCAGGACATCTACCCCAAGTCCAGCCAAGTCCGAGTGGGGGCAGGCTTAGGGGCCTGCCAGCACCCAGCTCTGGGAGGCAGGGCCGCCCCTCCTCCGCCACCCCCAGCTCACCTGGCTGAGGCCGTCGAGTCCAACTCAGGATGGAGCCATCCAAGCACTGTCGTCATGGTGGACATCCCATTCCTGCCCACCCCTCCGCCTCAACACCTCCACGGGCTTCCCCGGCCGGTGCAGCAGCCCCTTTCAGGATCCTCATGTTCACACGCTTAGCCCGAGCGACCCTCCCGGCCCAGAAAGCCCACATCCTTCTCATCCGTCGACCAGGAACTACCAACAGCGCCCAGACTCCGGGGTGCACTCGCGTCCACAGCCTCACGTGCCTCTTGGGTGACGCAGTGGAGACACAGAAGGCTCAAAAGACGTGTCCACACCCTAACCCCCAGCACCTGTGGGCTAACCTGATTTGAAATAGAGTCTTTGCAGATGTAATTAACTCAAGGATATCATCAGAGATGAGACCATCCCGGATGATCCCAGTTCAGTTCAGTCACTCAGCCGTGTCTGACTCTTTGCGACCCCGTGGACTGTAGCACGCCAGGCCTCCCTGTCCATCACCAACTCCTGGAGTTTACTCAAACTCATGTCCATTGAGTCGGTGATGCCATCCAACCATCTCATCCTCTGTCGTCCCCTTCTCCTCCTGCCTTCAATCTTTCCCAGCATCAGGGACTTTTCCAATGAGCCAGTTCTTAGCATCAGGTGGCCAAAACATTGGAGCTTCAGCTTCAGCATCAGTCCTTCCAATGAACATTCAGGACTGACTTCCTTTTGGATGGACTGGTTGGATCTCCTTGCTGTCCAAGGGCCCTAAATCCACTGACGAGTGTCCTTTGAAGAGACACAGGGAAGATGGACGCAGAGACAGGAGCCACAAACCAAGGAGCACCTGGAGCCTCCTGACGCAGAAGGGGAAGAAAATGCGCCCCTCCCGCAAGAGCCTGTGCAGGGGGCGCAGCCCCGCCCACGCCGTGACCCCAGGTGCTTGGCCTCTGGACTGGGAGAGAAGGAACCCCCGGCGCTTTCAGCCGCCCAGTCTGCGGCCATTTGTTACCACAGCGCCTGGAAAACTCACACAGCTGACAAACATCGGTGTGGCCAGCGGGAAAACAAACAGCAGTTGTTCCGCTCTGGCCCTGACAGCACACGGGGGAAAGACCCACACAGAGGAGAGAGTACAGAAGCCTGTCTCTCACTGAGCCACCAGGGGAAGCGTTACTGTCCCTGCAGGAGCAGGTGTCGGAGAGGAAAGTGTCCTGGCGCAGCAGAAGATCCGAAAACTCAGAGTGTGACTGAGCAGGACCCTCTGGGGCCTTCTGGGGACAGACACCACCCCCCCACGTCCTCCACCTGCCTCTTATCTGTACAGAAACTTCATCCCGAGAATAAATCTTATCAGAGAAGTGAGAAAATGCAGAAAGAAAGGAAAACAGGCAAGACAAAATACTACTAGTTTAGCCATTAAACAAGCCAAGGGCCTTTAGATCTCCCTCAAGGGCTACAGGGGGTTCCCAGGTGGCACCAGTGGTAAAGAACCCGCCTGCCAATGCAGGAGACATAAAAGACTTGTGTTCGATCCCTGGGTCAGGAAGATCCCCTGGAGCAGGAACTGGCAACCTACTCCAGTATTCTTTCCTGTAGAATCTCATGGACAGAGGAGCCTGGCGGGCCACAGTGCATAGGGTCGCAAAGAGTCAGACACGACTGACGCGACTTAGCACACACACACGCAAGGGCTATAGATGATACTCTGAGCTGTGTCCTGTGAGCTGTTTTGCAGATACTGAAGCCCCCACCAGCAGAAGTTGACTGCATGCTGCCCACCAGCAATAGACCTCTGACCAGCTGGAACCAGAAGGCTGAGGATGGTGCTTCCAATGACCTCGCCTCCAGCCAATCAGAAGAGCGTCCATGAGCTGGCCCCACCCCAACAGCCCCCTCCCTCACCTTGTCTTTAAAAGCCTTTCCCTGGAAGCCTTCAGGGAGTTCAGGTCTTCTGAGCATGAGCTGCCCAGACTCCTTGCTGGGCACCTGCAATAAACACTGCACTTTCCTCCCCACAACCCCGGGCGGCAGATTGGCTTTACAGCAAGGGTGAGCGGACTCGAGCTTGGTCCCGTAAGAAGACCTCTGTGGGTAACAGGCCAGAGCTTCTTGTCAGTGCCAACGCTGAACACTGAGCATCACTTACCCTGTTTCCGTATCCACAGGACAGGGCCGTCAGAGCCACCCAACTGGAGACCAGCACGCAGTGGAGAGCCTGAACTCACACAGTGTGAACGGAAACTGCCTCTGGAACTCGGACCCGGCAAGGGGAGGAGGGGCAGGGGTCACACTGCGTGTTGGCCCCGCCCCCAGCTGTGCCCCCTGCCGACCACAGACCACAGGGCCAGCTCCACATCGCCAGCAGTCCAGCCAGCACCACGACCTCCAGTTCTCTCTGTGAAGCATACAGTCTTTCCTGGTCCCACTGGTTTCAGACTCTATTACCTTTTCAAAGCAACACATTTCTATTTTTTTTAACTGTGAATGATTTCAAACAACAGTAGCGATGAAATATACATGAGCATTATCGTGCATGGCTTTTTACCTGGAAAAATTTCCTCGTAGTTAGAAAAACTGCTTCAAAGGGTTGTATAGCTGGGAGCCATCTGATTAGGTAATAACACAAGAGAAACAGCATGTGCAAAAAAAACAAATCTCATCACCACATCTGGACCAGGAAAAGTACTGTATTAATCAACAAAGAAATGAGATATCTGGGGCCTAGAAAGAAAGAAAGTGAAGTTGCTCAGTCGTGTCCAACTCTTTGCGACCCCAGGGATTGTAGCCCACCAGGCTCCTCTATCCATGGGATTTTCCAGGCAAGAGGACTGGAATGGGTTGCCATTTCCTTCTCCAGGGCCCCAGGGATCGAACCTGGGTCTCCCAGATTGTAGGCAGACGCTTTACTGTCTGAGCCACCTGGGCCCTAAACACCTACCCAAAGCCACAGAAGTGTCCACACTGAAGAAGCAGTGTCAGCGCCCCCAAATCACTGCCAGAACCAGGCCCTGAGCCCCAAGCCTGGCTGAACACAGTCACCCTGTCCAGGGGTACAGATGTCCCCTGCCTCCCTGGGGACAATTCTGAGAGCCACCCAAGCTCCAAAGCTCCCAGCCCCACCCCCGTGGGCTTGTGTGTGGCCTCCATTGTGGCTGTGTCAGCGTTCAAGACCTCTGTCTGTCCCATCTTCCCTCAAACCCTTAAAAGTATTGTTCTGAGAACCCCTGCGATAAACGCCCTGCACAAAGCCTTCCTCTCAGTCTGCCTCCCAGGAACTGGACCAGACCTAGCCCGATACCCTCCTTTTCCATTTCAAGGGAATGGAACACAGTTCCTTCCTCAGTCTCCTTGAGAATTCTGAACCTCCTCCTTAAAGTTGTTCTCAGATGGTTATTAGTTCTTTTTCGCTGGGTACACATCCTCCCATGTGTGTAATCTCCTGGCTGTTTCTTGAGTCTCTTCCTATGATTTGTAATTCTGTTTGCAACTTGTGCCCTGGACATTTTCCCTCTTAACCTGATTTTGCAGTTGCTTCAACCTGGCCTGCAGGTTGTGTGGTTAAAAGCAGACCTTACAAGAAGCTTTGGGGGCTTCGAAAGCCTTGGTTCCACTGCTCCCTCCAGGTCTACTTCCCTTGAACCGCTGCTCCAGCCTCTGCTCTCCCTGGACTTCTCTCCACTCCTGGGGCTGGAAGCTCTCCTCTTCCTTTTGAATGTGGCTCCTTTGTTTATTTTTTTAACAGTTCACTTCTCAGCCACTTGAGTCAGGAGCAGAGAAGCGAGGAATATGCCTGGATCCACCACCGCCTCCACCCCATTGGGGCTTGGACTTTCAGCCCAGTGCTTCTGCAGAAATATCTGAATGCTCAAATGTCTTCTGCATTTTGAGTCTAAGTCAGCCTCCTCTAAGTTGGATTCATTAGCCTTGGCCCCGTCCTCTGGAACCACAGAGAAAAGGTTTCCTTCTTCAGCATGATATCCTTCCAATAGGTGACCCCTGATGGTGGTCCTGATGATGATCCCTAATGGTGGTCCCCATGCTTTTCAGGCTGAGCATGCCTGATGCAAACACAGTTTCAAAATGTTTCACCAGCCTGGAAATCCTTCCCTGGACGCACTCCCATTTGTCAATTAAAATTTAATTCTAATATAATTCTCACCATTTTGTTTTACCATTGACAAGTCTATTTAGACTCCTAATTTCACTGCCAAAATTCTCCCAAGAGCAAAGAGCTTTGCACCCATAGCCCAGCAGTCCCCTCCAGGACCTCACCAACTGATGGCCAGCCTGCCCCACTGGAACAGCTCAGAGGTAACAACACAAGAGAAACAGCACATGCAAAAAAACCAAATCTCATCACATCTGGACCAGGAAAAGTACTGTATTAATCAACAAAGAAATGAGATATCTGGGCCCTAGAAAGAAAGAAAGTGAAGTCGCTTTACCTGGGGTCGTTATTACCTCACCAACTGATGGCCAGCTCTGCCCTGCCACTCACCAGGGCAGACTCCTGGACCACTGGGCAGACACTGAATGTGCTGGTATTTTTTCACTGAATGCAAATCTTCCTCCAATTGAAAGATGAATGTACAGGGACGTCTGATGCAATGTTCTTTCTAAATGAAATATGGGGGTGGGGGGAATGCAGGCCAGACACCTCAACGTCCATCAGGTAAGGAAGTGATTTAAAAATTGAGGTAGACTTTCCTGGTGGTCCAGTGGTTAAGAATTCACCTGCCAACATAAGAGACACGCGTTCAATCCCTGGTCTGGGAAGACTGCACATGCTGCAGGACAACTAAGCCCAAGCACCAAACTACGCACCTCAGAGACTATGCTCTGCCACAAGAGTAGCCACTGCAGTGAGAAGCCTGCGCACGGCAAGTGCAGAGTAGCCCCTGCTCGCCACACCTAGAGAAAGCCCCACTGTAGCCACATGTGAATTTCAAAAAACTGAGGTGACTTATGCCACGGAAAAGGCAACATCTGTAAATGTCGGCACTGTATGTCAAGCGACACAAGCAGGTCCAGGATATGCTGCTATACGTGCAATATAATGAGCGCCGAGGGATTTCAACGACGTGAACACACGTGGTGGATCCACATTTGTCAACACCTAGAAAAGAGATCTAGGAAGCGACGTGCCAACAGCTGACAGTGGTCCTCCCCTCCGAACGGTGCAGGCAAAGCGTGAAGCAAGTGCACGCTTTGCTTTACAATTAAATACGTCCATAGTTGAAATCCCATGGACAGAGGAGCCTGGTGGGCTACAGTTCATGGGCACGACTTAGCGACTAAACAAATATTGTTGGAACTTATGAGTATGTATTACTTTTGTAATTTAGAAAGGAAAAGGGAAACACATTCTCCAAAACCATGTGCCGATGAAGAAGAGTTCTAATCACCCACATGAGTGTTTGCTGCCTCCCAGCCTGTGCTAACAGGCCACATGCCCACACTTACTGAGACTCAGAGTAGCCACCGTCACCACCTCCTGTAACAGATGGGAAGGCAGAAGCATAGACAGGTCAAGTAATTTGCGCAGGCCACACAGCAAGAGCAGTGTTGGGCCAGAGCACGCGTTCAGGTCCAACCCAGAGGCCGCTCACCCACCCTCTGCCCTGCAGAGGGCTTCTGCAGCCTGAGTTTGTGCTGATGACTTCGGGGTACAGGGGGCTGTCCAGTGTCCAGAGCAGCTGCCCTCCCTCCCTCATGGGCTGTTCCCAACCAACACCCCAGCTGACACACATCTACCCTGGTCCTATGGGGGCCTGAGAGCCAGGGTAACCAGGCCTCATTCACCTTTGCTCTTGAAACTCCCACAATAGTTGACATTAGAAAACAATAAACACATTCTAGGATGTTCCCAAATGCATTCCATGTATTCACTGATGTACGTTATATGTTAAGCCCATTATTTAGAATTTCTGTGGGTCCCGGATTTTTGGTTTATTAGTTACATGGCTTGGATCAAGATTCTTACATCCTTTAAGTGTCAGTTTTCTACCTTTTGAATAAGAACAATACCTCACAGGGACTTCCCTGGTTTCCAGTGGTTAAGAATCCACCTGTCAATGCTTGGGACAAGGGTTCCATCCCTGGTCCAAGAAGATCCCACCTGCCTCGGGGCAACTAAGAGCCACAGCTACTGAAGCCCGCACACCAGGAGCCCACGCTCTGCAACAAGAGAAGCCCCTGCGTTGAGAAGCCCACGAACCAGGATGGAGAGAAGCCCCCACTGGCCACAACTAGAGAAAATCCCGTTCAAGGCAGCAAAGACCTAGCGCAGCCAAAAATAAATAAATATCTCCAAAACAGAAATTCAGAAAATCGGGAAAAAGAACAATGCCTCATGGGATTTTTCTGAGGATTAACTGTGGACACTGACTGCGGCCACGAAATTTAAAGACACTTGCTCCTTGGAAGAAAAGCTATGACCAACCTAGACAGCGTATTAAAAAGCAGAGACATCACCTCCTCTAGTCAAAGCTTTGGGTTTTCCAATAGTCATGAACTAATGTGAGAGTTGGACCATAAAGAAGGCTGAACACTGAAGAACTGATGCTTTTGAACTGTAGTGCTAGAGAAGACTCTTGAGAGTCCCTTGAACAGCAAGGATATCAAACCAGTCCATCCTAAAGGAAATCAGTCCTGAATATCCATTGGAAGGACTTATACTGAAGCTGAAGCTGCAATACTTTGGTCACCTGATGTGAAGAGCTAACTCATTGGGAAAGACCCTGATGCTGGGAAAGATTAAGGGCAGGAGGAAAAGGGGGTGACAGAGGATGAGATGGTTGGATGGCATCACCGACTCAATGGACGTGAGTTTGAGAAAACTCCGGGAGACAGTGGAGGACAGGGGATCCTGGGGTGCTGCAGTCCCTGGGATAGCAAAGAGTCATGTGACATGACTGAGCGACAGAACAGCAACAGCAGAAAGTATGGGGACCCTGCGCACGGTGCTGGCCACACAGAAGCATCTGAATATTCAGCCTAAGTACGCATGCATTTACCACAGTGACCCCTCTATTGCCTGAACTAGGTGGCAGGTGTCGGTCATTTGGTAACATATCAGGACTCAACCCACCCACCCAATTCCAAAGTGGTCCTGCTGCACAAGGGCAGGCCGAGCACACGCTATCTGTGCTGACCATTAAGTTACTCCAGAACTTCCCAGGCCCAAGGATGCTCCCTCTAGAAGCCTCTTCTTGCTGGCAAGCACGTCACATCAGCACTGCCCACTCTGACGCAAGAGAAGGGAGCCTCTGCCTGGACACCCAGCTTCCACCCACCGGGCTCAGGACCCCTGCCTGGCGGGGGCAAGCACGTTGACCCTTCATGATGCCTCTCCGTGAAAATGCCACCCCCTGCTTACAGCAAAATGCCTTCACAGGTAAGCGTGGCTTCTGCACAGAACATTCCTGATGCTTTTTATAAACGTCACATCTGGCTGGCTGAGTTAATTAACAGAATGAAAATAATGAGAAAGACGGAATGAGCTAAGCCATGAGCTAAGCCGCTCACCATGGCGGAGGCAGGAGGAAAACACAGCCCCTCAAAGTTCTGAGTCAGGCTCGAGCCTGTTTATCAGCCTCTGATTAAATACCTGGCTCCTCAGGAAAATAAATTCCCATCATTCTTTCCTCGACTAGACCCATAAACTGTTACTGAAGTGTTTTTCCCTTAAAAGTTCTCCTAATTCCTCACTCTCAGATCCTGAAACCAAATGCCTACATTTAGCAGCAGGTAGGTCTTCCATTCTTTGCCCTGGTCCTTCTCCACGCCCACTCCGGGGGCCACCTCGCCCTGCCTCTGTCCATGGTGCTGGAGAGGCCTGCTGGAAGAGGCCCTGGTGCGGAGCCAGGCTCCTCCGCTGACCAGCTGGGGGACCAGAGGCAGCCGTGGACCACGAGTCCCCAGCAGGGAAAGCAGAACTAACAAACGACTCACAGACCCTCCTGCTTCCTGACTGTTCTGGGGCACGTACCCCCCGGGCTCAGGGAGGCCTGTGGTTTGGGCTCAGATCTGCACCTGCATTCTGTGCCTCTCCTTACCTCCCTGAACCTGCTCCCCATCTGCAGAATAGAGTCAGAGTTGGCACTCAGTCACGCTGGGACGGTACGTGCACATGAGCGCCTGGCTCCAAGCCCCTGGTCCACGCATCCCGAGAAGCGGACACTCATCTCGGCTGAGAGTACAGAAGGGGCTGCATGCAGACTGGAGCCATGTCCTGCACCCTACCCTTGGCCGTCGACACAGAAAAATGTACGAACCCATATTGATGAGGACACTTCCTTAATTGCCAACTTTGATGCATCCTTTCAATATACTAAAACCCCTAATGAAGACGTGTACGAGATTAACAGATACAATTAGAAAGACAGTCTTTCTGTTTCATTCACTACAGAATCAGCTTTTTATTGCACAATTTATAACACCTTCACATTTCAAAGTCAGGGAACAGAGACAGGGGAACTCAGCACACCCGAGTGTATCATACATAATTATCTTTAGAGGAAAATGAGAACAAAAGTGTGAGATAAATCTCATTGCCTGTTGAATAGTGAAAATCCACAAGAAACAGAAAAGTGTCCAGGAAGTCTGTGTTCATCACAAGCTTGCGTTCCACATTGGCTTCATAAACCCTTTGTGACCTTCAAGACTCTGGTTAAGTCTCCTGGCCAGCATTCTCAACATGAAATAACAGTATTTAAGGAATTTGTAACATAAGAGTTTCAACGGGTTTTGGAGCCAAGGTCAGAAAGACAGGCCGCCAGAAGCCCTGCACCAGAGCATCTTCATCTGAGGGCAGACTGGGCCCACGCAGGCCAGGTCAGGGGCCTGCAGGCACACAGGACATGGCTGTGTCCATAACAGTGAGGATGCCTCTGGCCCTGGTCATCACCCACTGTGGCCAGAGGCCTGGAGGCCCTGCTTTCATGAATGAGGCAATGGTCCAGAAAACCACCTGAACTCCAGACCCCGCCAAGGATGCTGGGCTTCTGGTGTCTGTGGCTGGACAGACATCCTCTACCAGACGCCAACCCTGAGCCTGCCTGGCAGGCCCGAGCCAGGCATAGCGGCTGAGAGCTGCCACCGAAGCACAGGTCTGCCCCCGGGCCTTGTGGTGGGTAACCACCAACCAACGCTCAGACCACAGCCAGCATTTAATAACCTCTACTGCTCAGGGCATCGGGCACCAGACCCAGGGCGGCACATGAAGAGCCGTGTGTATTAGCCTGACAGCTGCAATCCCCAAGCCACCAGACAGGGAGGGAAGGGAGAGGGGAGAAGCGGGGAGTGGAAGGGAGGGAGGGGGCGGTGGACGGGCCGGGCTCTCCAGGGCTGACACAGCCCCGGCGCTTGAGGGAGAAAAACCACATCCAACTGCTGACTATTCCTATGCGACTCCTGTAACAAGAGCGTTAAAAACCACCAGGGGGAATTCTTCTGACTTTCTGGGAGCTCTCTAAAAGGCTGAGCATTCCTCGGGGGAGGGTCATGGTAAGATTCTCTCATGTGTTAAATACCGATTAAGGCCTACGGAATGGTCACTGCAGGTCTCAACTGCAGGAGGTTACCGTGGAGACGTGGAGAAGCCAGGAGGCTGCGGCTTTCTCCCCAACCTTCAACGACCCGCAAAGCCAGCAAAATGGGACAGTGAGTTATGAAAACCAAGGCTTGGGGGCTCCTGCAGGACCTCGGGACCTTGGAGATTTGGGGCAAAGAGTGCAGAGCAGTGTTCCACACTTAACATCACTGCACTGTACACGCGAAACAGCTAAGAGGGTACAGTCCAGGTTGTGCGCATGTTACCATGATTTAAACAATAAATCAAAAGATTTGGGAGCAGGAAGTGGTCAAGCTGAGCCTGTCAGTGCCTCACTGCCCTCCCTCACCTCCTCAAGTCCCCTGCAACGCACCTCCCTAGGGTCCCCCCATCACCTCCCTAGGGTCCCCCTCACCACCCCCGGGTCCCCCTCACCTCCTCAGGCCCCACTTCACATACCTAGGGTCCCCCTTTCACCTCTCTTGGGGTCCCCCTCACCTCCCCCAGGTCCCCCTCACCTCCTCAGGCCCCCCTCACCTCCTTCGGGTCCCCCTCACTTCCTTGGGTCCTCCATCTCCCTCCCTCACTGGCCCATGGGAACTCACCCTGGCTGACCCAGTGCCCTCCTGGGTCGCAGCCCGAGTGCTCGTGTCCAAGCCCCTGGGGTGGACACTGGTGGCTCTAGCATCCTCCGCCCCCTGCCTCGGAATGCACATCCCCAGTTCAGATGGCACTAACCTGGTCCCCATCACGGAGCCTGCCTACTCCCTGGCACCCCACGTGCCTACAGATGGACACAGCCAGCTTGCCGGGGGGCATCAGGTCTCTGCTGACTTCCAGGAGGTGGTTTCATAACCTCTCCAGCTCAGCTAGGAGGATCCCCAGGTCACGTCGCCAGCAGCCCCTGTGAGGGAGACCTGGGTCTCCTTGCCGTGACCACAGGTGGGCAGAGGGCACTTCCGGGAGAGGGCTGAACTGGCCACAGCCTCCCAGCAGCCAGGGCATAAACCTTCGCGCCCCAAGAGGTGCCAGGGCTCTCAGGCACCTTCTATTACGATGGCCCTACAACGTCACCGGCGCCAGGAGGACAACAGAGGCCCACCCGGCACTCCACGGGCATGGGCTGGGATGGGCCAGCCAGGCTGGGGCATGCGGCCACCCTGGTTACAGCGAAGCCACCCGGGAATCCGGGGACTGAGAAGAAAAGGCGCGTCTGATGCAGATTCCGAGTCTGCTAAGACACTGACGGCGCCGTCCCCATCACAGGAGGAGGTCAGAGGCTCTCAGTCCAGTGATGTGCCCAGGTTCACGGCCCAGGCAGCCTGGACATCTGCAGTGAAAGCTCTCTGTGCCCACACTGCAGCTTGGTCTGAGACCTAAGTCTGGTTTATCACATATGCTAATGCATTTCCAGGTTTACTCGGGGCTCAAGGGGTCAATGCTGAAGAGAATGCATTATTTCCTATCCTTTAAATTGTGGGGGGAAATCCAGAACCTAAAATGGATCATTTTTAACTCCTCAGTTCAGTATGAAGTACATTCTCAGGGCACTGTAACCATCACTAAAACAGGAAAGGGCCTTCGTATCCTATTTCAGGTTCATCACTAGGGGGATAGTGCCTGCAAGCTTCAATTCCACATAATGGCCCATCTCCGGGAGTCCTACGTCCCAGGCAATGAGCATTAAGCTAAACTACCTTTGCTTAGCTAGTAGGAAACATCCTGACCAGACCCACCTGTGAAGGCTGCAGGAAGGAAAAAATTAATACTCCCTCCAGAGTCCAGCTAAACCAGACCTTCACTCCCTCCCCTCTGAGTATAAAAGAAGCCTGAATTCTGACTTGGGGAGGATGGTTCTTAGGACACTAGCCGCCACCTTCTCGGTCTCCAGCCTCCAAATGAAGCCACTCTCCGCTGCCCCGATACCTCGTCTTCAATCAACTGGCCTGTCATGCAGCAAGGACTGCAAACTCGGACTCGATGACATCACCACTGCCCACCTCCAGAACTTTCAGGGGAGCAAAGATCCCACAAGCCTTGCAGCCAAAAAAACAAAACACACAAAACAGAAACAACATTGTAACAAACTCAATAGACTTTAGAAATGGTCCACATCCAAAAAAGAAAAAAAAAACTTACCAAAAAACCACACTAACTTACCATTCCCCTCCCCCTGGCCCCAGCACCCACCATCTAATTCCTGTCTCTATGAATGTGATTATTTCCGATACTTCACAGAAACGGAATCACCTGCTGCTTATCCTTTTGTGTCTGGCTTACTTCACTCAGCAGGATGTCTTCAAGGTTCATCCACGTGGTAGCAGGTGTCAGAACTGCCTTCCGTTTAATGCTAAATAATATTCCGTTGCACATAGGCATGCAGGTTTTACAAAACAGAAAGCGATCCTCAGCCTCCAAGGTGGCCTCAAGGTCAGAGGCATCTGATGGGCCGGGCCGCAGGTCATGGCGGCCATGACCTTGACACTGGGCTGGACTCTCCTCCTCCTCCTGTGCTGGGAGCCGCCCTGTCCTCTGGGACCACTCCACACAGCAGTCCTGAGAGCAGCTTTCAAACTAATAAAAGCAAATGGAGTTTTCCGATCACTCCTAATGAAGTTATGGGACTTCTGACGTTCCCTGGGAGGAGAAGTTAATTCTGAAAGATGGTGCACATCTCTGGGTGTCCTTTCAGGGGGAATGGCGCGGCTCTGGGGCCCCAGCTGGCACGGCGGATGGACGGTGGGTGCTGGTGCTGGGCTCTCACCGGCTGGCCCTTCTGCCCATTGCCAGGGCCAGTGACCTCTTCTGGGGATGAGTGGCCTGGCTGAGGAAGGCTGTAAGATATCCGCCCAGACAGAAGCGTATCTCACGCAACACAGGCAGACACGCGATGGGCCACGAGGGGACCAGCCTGGAGGCAGCCTGGAGGATGGGAGCAGGACTGTTTATTCTTGGGGTTTCCACATTTGAAAAAGCCCCATAAACCAGAACCCCGTGAGCCCTGTGGCATGTGAGGGTCAAACCCCTGAGTAAGACTATCCAAGCACACAAACGGACCCTGAACTGCACAGATAACTCAGATTCCTGCCCCGAATCCCGTGCACGTGGCTGGAGAAACTGGCTGAGGGTTCAGGATGGGCGTGGACGACACCCATGCATCAAAACCCTGATGGTCTAGTCGCCTTTCCAGCTCTTCGCTGGTGTAGACAAAGCTCTTGCTTCAAGGAGACGGGAACGTCGCGAGGGCAGGCGTGCTCATCCTCTCTCCACCTATCCACGTGGACAGGCTGCCCCCAACCACCCCCTCCCCCAACCTCCACACTGTCCCCCAGCGCAAGGCAGGGTGTGCAGCCCACCCAGCTCTGCCGCCAGCGCCTGGAAGCCCTGAGCCAGCCACTCTCCCCAGCCTTGGTTTCCCCTTCACCCCCGTCACACCCAAGTCCCTCTCCTCTAAGTGGGTCCCCCCCACACACACACACCGATGCATCCCTTCCTTCCAGCCAGCTCGGGGCACTCACTGGGCAAGCCTGACCAGGAAGGCAGCCCTCCCCTGGGGCTGAGTTAGGACTGGCCACCACCTTCACGGGACCCCTTCCCCAGGGCCAGAGTTGGACTCTGGGGCCACGTCTCCCATCTGGCTGAGGTCCAGGGAGTTGTCTGATGTCCTACTGAGCACAGGACAGGGGTTTCGTCATGAAGAGTCCTGGAAGCTTCTCCACCTCCTTTCTGCCCAGTGGATGATAACAACGGTGGCTCAGGGCATGGTCCCCAGGGACAAGAGAGCCCCTCCGGGGCAGAGGGTGCAGCCCTCACGCCAGGCTGTGAGAATCACCCCCGGGGACACTGCCCTCGGTGGTCAAGAGCGTCCCACCCCACAGGCCACCTGCTCTGACCCCCGAACCACTTGGAGGGGCTCCTCCACAAGGCCACACAAGTCACCTTGCAAGAGCAGGGGACGATACCCGACAAGGAGAAGGCCGCTCCCCAGTCGGGGCTGGTGGAGAAGCTGGGGGCAGGGTTACCCCTTTCCCTGTTCTGTGTCGAGGGTCTCAGCCATAGGCACTGAAATAAATCGCTTCCCAGTTTTTATTTCCTGATAAAAGATCCTCTCTGCTCACACGACTTCCCTGGGCAGGGAGACGAAAGTTCCAGCAAACCCGACTGACTCCAGCTGACACAGAGGATGTGGGGTGGGCGGGGGGCATGGGGGCCAGGAGACCCCCCTACCCCACCCCACCCCGACTTCAGGGCCCACAGGCCCCCTCCACTGGGAAGGGGCAGCCCGGTCAGCGTTGCCGGAGCCCAGGGAGGCAGGGCCCAGATGCCCTGAGCCTCCAGTGGGGTGGACAGGCCAGCCGGATGCCGACCCAGGCTGGGTCAGACAAGTCGGGGCTCGGAGCGCCTGCAGCCACTGTGCCCACAGATCCTTGGAGGAGCGGTCACGGAGCACAGTCACTCCAGGGCGCTCCCGGCAACATCGCCACCAGGGGGCGTGCACGAGCAGCCCCGGGGCTCCCTGGGGGGCCGAGCTGGACCACGCTCTGGGGAGCCACTCGCCCCGGCTGGGAGCTCCTGCCCAGCGGCGTCTGGACACAGATGCCGGCCCCACAAGATGTCCCGGGGCGGCGGCAGGAACGCTCATGAGATGGGTCAGAAATGAGCTGTGTCTTCCCACACAGGTGCACGCGTGCACACGTGTGTGGACATGCCCGTGGGCACAACGCACACCCACACACGCACACGTGAACCCACATACGCACCGGCCTGTCTCCCTGGGCGCTGCCTGGGACACTGAGCCGCCATCCCCCGGGAAGCTCAGCTGCCCCGGTCAACACAGTGGTCCCCCCCCGGCGGCCCCACTGAGAAGGCAGGTCCCCTCTGCCCGCCCCCAGGCCGGCTCTGCAGCTGCGGAGGGAAGGACAGGGCACAGCTCCCGCCAGGGCTCCGGAGGCACTAGATGCCTGCCGGCCATCTCGGCCCTGTGACCACCGTGAGGACAAGCACAGGCTGGCCGGGGGGCGAGGAGGGGCCCCGTGGGGCCGGCCCCCAGCCAACCCCACGTACCCGATGTGTGTGAGACCCCCCACCCCCAGCCGAGGCCAAGGCGGGACCAGAGACCCCGAGCGGGTGGTGGAGGGGCAGGGTGCCCGCTGGCACGGAGGTAACACCAGCAACCGTCCAATTTACACGAAAGTGTAACCAAAAGCCAGCAGCGCGCAGGAGGGAGGAGTCTCGTCAGACGCTGGGCTCCCTGCCCCGGAAACCAGAGTCCTGCCGCAATACCAAGGAAGGGCCGCCCGGCCCAGCGCGGTTTTGCAACATCCAGGCCAGGAGACCACACTCAGGCTGCGGAGTATCACACCGGAAGGGAGCTGCTCTCCTCCCGTCCTCTGATCCGCCCACCCAGCAAGGAGTGGGCCTGCATCATCCAACAGTGATGCACAACCCGCCCCCGGCCCCGGGGGGCTGGGAGGACGGCCCCCTGGGGTCTTGTCCGACCTGGGCTCACACCTGAGCATGGCCTTTACTGCCTCGATCGCTTCCTCCACAGCCGCGTCCAGCCACCCACACCTGGATTCCCGCCATGGCCTCCTTGAGGCCAGCCTCCCTGGCATGGCACCCCCTGCCTCCCCTCTCAGGCCTGTATAGTTGAGTGGAGGTGAAGTTCCCATCGCCACCGCCCAGGGGCCTCCGGGACTCCCGGGCCCTCTGAGTGGTCGAGGTCCAGCCCCACATTTACGACAGGTGAGCCTTCAGCAGCTGTGCTGGTTCCCCGAGTGGCCAAGGGACCTGTGCGGACGCTGGACACTGAACGTAGACAAGCAGGACATGCCTCGCATCTCAGTGGAGCCAGTGCTCGGGAGAAAGGGAGTGGGCACTTGGGCAAAGGCACCAAGGCGTGGGGGGCAGCTGACCCGGACCGGGGCTCATTGCTGTCCCCTCCTGTGGGCAGTGGGGGGTGGGGTGGGCAGGAAGGCAGGCCAGCGAGAGCCCAGCCCCCCAGGGAAGCACAGAGCCAAGGGCTGCAACTGTCACCATCACCAAGCACCACGGGCTGAGCCAAGGAGGGTCACGGGTCAGGAGAGGAAGGGGAGAGCTGGGGAGGGCAGCGATGTGCTTAGAAGCAGCCTCACTGGCCAGCTGAGGAGCGCGGGAGAGGTGGGCCTGGGCACGCAAGGGCAGTGGCAGGGAGCCCCACGGGGACCAGGCTGTTCTGTGTCCTAACAGTGGGCGTGAGTGCATGAGTTCACACATGTGGTAAAGGGCAGAGAACCAGACACGTGCACGTGCCCACACACACGCATGCATGCCGGGGACCCCCAAGAGCACACACACGAGCACACGGCAGGCACACAGGCGGGTGAGACCTGACGGAGGGGATCGGACGGTGCTGTCGCTGTCCGCCTGCCGTCACTGACCCCGCGTGGGCGCCGGGTGAGGACAGCCAGGACTCCTCGGTTATTTCTTACCCTTGCTCGTGAGCCTACAGTAATCTCCAGTTTTGTCAAAGTCCTGCTGGCCAGCACTCGGACAAAAGGCTAGAGGGAGGCTGGACTCCTTAAGGGATGAGTGGATGTGGGCGCGTGGGGCCTGCTGGGGACTGGGGGCCGCGGGCGGGGCGGCCTGGAGCAGCAAGGATGGGATGGCTGCCTGGGCTTCGGGAGGAGGATGGAGGGACGGGCTTCCCCAGGTGCCCGCGTCACCCCCTGCCTCTGTGCTGAACTCCCCCCAGACAGCAGAGGCTCAGATGGAAATGAACCCAACTTATAACTTTGACGGGTCATTTGAGTTTGCGAACAAGGCTAGTTTGCCAAAATGATTCTTCCCTCTTTAATTAAAATCCTTTATTAACTGCCAAGCTAACACCGTCCTGCAAGACAGACAAGATAATGAGTCCACATCCTTCAGAACAGGCAGGAAGCCGTCCAAGTGAGGCGGGAGGTTCAGCAGAGGGGCGGGCCCCTGCAGACGCGCCTCACTCAGGATGCGGTGCAGCCCAAACCCCAGCAGAGGTTCCACCTGGGGCACAAATCACAGACCTGACCAAAGATCGTATGAGGAACGGGGTCCAGCCCAGGGCTTTGCCAGGCCACACGATCCTCCATGGGCCCCATGCAGGCCAGCGCTTGGCAGGGTGAGTGCCCAGTTAGGGCACCTGGAAGGGAGGCAGCCTGGACCAGCGGGGCCCGGACTGGCTCTCGGTCTGTGTCAGCTGAGTGAGGACCCTGAAAATGGCAGGTTCTGGATGCCAAGGGAGGGTGGGCTTGCACCGCAGTCACCCCGGCCATGACCACAGACAAGAGGCAGGGCCAGGGAGAAGGGGCGGGTACAGTCATCCCTGCCAGGCGGGCACAGGGGGAAGTGACTGTCCACCAGCCTGGTTCAGCCCCAGGACGTCAGCCCTACACTCACCTCCCATTCACTTCATTTGAAACATTTCAAACAGACAAGAGTGGCTCATACAATGAGAGCCATGTACAGGCCACCAGCCTTGCTCAACCTTAAATCACACTGCCCGCTACCCTTTAAGTGTAAAATAAATACCTGAGTCCACACCAACATAAATACGTTATTAGAAAAATAAATACACAGAGAAAAGAGACAAATCTCCCTAAATCTCCTTGTAGAAGAACTCCAATACTCTGCCTAACGACACCCCTTACATGTAGGCAGTGCAGATGGCTTCCTCCCAGAGGACACTGAACAGGGGAAACAGTGACCTGACTGTGGAGGCATCTGACAGACCTCGGCCAGGTGAAACCTCCCACAGCCCCATCTCAGTTCAGTTCAGTCGCTCAGTCGTGTCCAACTCTTTGCGACCCCACGGACTGCAGCACACCAGGCTTCCCTGTCCATCACCAACTCCTGGAGTCTACTCAAACTCATGTTCATTGAGTCAGTGATGCCATCCAACCATCTCATTCTCTGTCACCCCCTTCCATTAGTCCCAACTCAGCACAACAAAAAGCTCAGACAAATCCCAACAGAGACACGTCTCACAAAACACCTGCCCAGCACTCCTCAAGCTGCCAAGTTTATCAAAAACAGGGAGTGTCTGAGAAACTGCCCCAGCCCAGAGGAGCCTCCGGAGACATGACCCTAAGTGTCAATGTGGGATTCTGGATGGGACCCTGGGACAGAGAAAGAACATTAGGTAAAAACTTTGTTGTTTAGTTGCTCAGTTGTGTCTGACTCTTTGAGACCCCATGGACTGCAGCACACCAGGCCTCCCAGTCCTTCACCAACTCCCACAGCTTGCTCAAACTCATGTCAGTGATGCCATCCAACCATCTCATCTTCTGTCACCCCCTTCTCCTCCCACCTTCAATCTTTCCCAGCATCAGGTCTATTCCAGTGAGTCAGTTCTTCCATCAGGTGGCCAAAGTGCTGGAGTTTCAGCTTCAGCATCAGTCCTTCCAATGAATAGTCAGGACTGATTTCCTTTAGGATGGACTGGTTGGATCTCCTTGTAGTCCAAGGGACTCTCAAGAATCTTCTCCAGCACCACAGTTCAAAAGTATCAATTCTTCAGTGCTCAGACTTCTTCATGGTCCAACTCACATCCATACATGACTATATGGACCTCTGTTTGCAAAGTAATGTCTCTGCTTTTTAATATGCGGTCTAGATTGGTCGCAGCTTTTCTTCCAAGGAGCAAGCATCTTCTAATTTCATGGCTGCAGTCACCATCTGCAGTGATTTTGTACCCCAAGAAAAGAAAGTCTGGCACTGTTTCCATTGTTTCCCCATCTATTTGCCATGAAGTGATGGGACCAGATGCCATGATCTTTATTTTTTGAATGTTGAGTTTGAAGCCAGCTTTTTCACTCTCCTCTTTCACTTTGATCAAGAGGCTCTTGAGTTCCTCTTCACTTTCTGCCATACGGGTGGTGTCATCTGCATATCTGAGGTTACTGATATTTCTCCTGGCAATCTTGATTTCAGCTTGTGCTTCATTCAGTCCAGCGTTTCTCATGATGTACCCTGCATATAAGTTAAATAAGTAGTGTGACAATATACAGCCTTGACATGCTCCTTTCCCATTTTGGAACCAGTCCAAATTCCATGTCCAGTTCTAACTGTTGTTTCTTGACCAGCCTATAGTTTTCTCAGGAGGCAGGTCAGATGGTCTGGGATTCCCATCTCTTGAAGAATTTTCCACAATTTGTTGTGATCCACACAGTCAAAGGCTTTGGTGTAGTCAGTGAAGCAAAAGTAGATGGAAAAGTAGATTTTCTGGAATTCTCTTGCTTTTTCGATGATCCAACAGACATTGGCAATTTGATCTCTGGTTCCTCTGCCTTTTCTAAATCCAGCTTGAACATCTGGAAGTTCTTGGTTCATATACTACTGAAGCCTAGCTTGGAAAATTTTGAGCATTTCTTTGCTGGCGTGTGAGATGAGTGCAACTGTGCTGTAGTTTGAACGTTCTTTGGCATAGCCTTTCCTTGGGACTGGAGTGAAAACTGACCTTTTCCAGTTCTGTGGCCACTGCTGAGTTTTCCAAATTTGCTGGCATATTGAGTGCAGCACTTCACAGCATCATCTTTTAGGATTTGAAATAGCTTAGCTGAAATTCCATCACCTCTACTAGCTTTGTTTGTAGTGATGCTTCCTAAGGCCCATTTGACTTTGCACTGCAGGATGGCTCTAAGTGAATGATCACACCATCGTGGTTATCTGGGTCATTAGGATCTCTTTTGAACAGTTCTTCTGTGTATTCTTGTCACCTCTTAGTATCTTCTGCTTCTGTTAGGTCCATACGCTTAGAAAATCTGAATGAAGTATGAACTTATATCTGATAATAATGTATCAATATTGGTTCATTAATTATAGCAAATCATCCATAGTGGTGTAAAATGCTAATAACACAGGAAACAGGGTGTTGACGGGGATACGGAACCCTCTGGATTTTGTGCCCCAGTTTTCTGTAAATCTAAAACTAGTCTGAAAAAAATCAAGTCTATTAATTAAAAAAAAAACAACTAACCCCTGATGGTCCCGACTGTTCCCCCAGGTCCCTCAGCTGCCCCTTTGTAGGCCAGGGAAGGTCTTCTGAAGCTAAAACACAAGACTCAGGGCGGGGGAAGCTGACCCACAGGAGCCAGAGGCCTGTGTGAGCTGCAGCACCGGGCCGGTCACCTGTGCGCACCTGGGCGGGGCGTGCGGGTCACCAGCCGCGGGGCGCCCAAGAGCACGTGGGGCTCGACGCCCCACCCCCAAGAGCTGTCCGGATAACCCGGGCGGGCTGTGAGGGCGCCGGCTGGGGCTCCCCGCGGCCAGCCGGGCAAGGAGGGGTCGCAGGGTCCCTCCCCCGCAGAGGCGCAGCCCCCGGACGCCCAAGGACCCCCCAGGACGGCGGTCTCAGGTGCCCGCCCTGTGGGGGCGCCCAGACCACAGAGGCCTCCGAGGGACCCCCGAGGGCCGGGGGGGTAGCGGGGCTGGGGAGTCGTCGTCCCGGCTCCCTGGGCACCGCGGCCTCCGTGTGCTGGTCTAGAAATGAGGCCCACGGTCGGGCCCAGGGCGGAAGCCTGAAGAGAGGCAACGCCGACGAGCGACACCGACACAAGCGCGCGCGCGAGGCGCCCTCGCGAGAGTCTCCGGCTTCCGGTGCCTCCCCCCGCCCCCCGCGCGCGCGTGCGCACACGGCCCGGCGCGCGCTCCGGGACCCGCTCCCGCGCGCGCCTCGGTCCTCGCGCGCCCCCTGGCGCCCGGCGGCCGGCCTTGCGGGCGGCGCGCGCCGGCCCCGAGCGCGGAGAGCAGCGCCCCCGCGTGGATACGCGCCGTCTACGCCCGCCCGGGCGGCCGCCGCCCACGTGAACGCCACTGCCCCGGTCCCGCCGCCAGCTAAGTGCGCGCCCACCCCCGTGATCCGGGAGCGGCCGGAGAGCGAGCGCGCCGGCCTGGGCGGTTCTGCAGGCGGCAGAACGGACGCGTGAGAGCCCCTGGAGGACCTCCTGGCGTCTGTGGCCGTCAGTGCCCCGGCCTGGCCCCCCCGAGGCCGCCCGGGCGTCACGCGGGGCCCTGGGTGTCGCCTGCCGTCACTGGGCCCTGTGGCTGGAGCAGAGGGGCGTCCCTGCGACCGCGGCACACGGGGCGGGGGACGGGGGTCCGGGCGCAGGGACCCGCCCCAGCCAGGCAGGGCTGGCCACGCGCTCCGACCTCTGGTTATGGGGCCGGTATCTGCGCGCGTCCTCCTGGGCAGTGCGCCCCCCACCCCAGCCAGGCTCAGCGGCTGCGCGTCCCCAGGAGCGAGGAGACCCCCCACCTACCCACCAACCAACCCCCGCCAGCACGGACGCGCCCAGGCCGGCCCTTCCAGAAGGCAGGCGCACAGGGACCCCCCCCACTCCAGAAGAGGGGCGCAACGGGACTTACCTCTCCAGAGGCAGGGAGTGCCTCTCCAGAACAGGGTGCATTGGGGTCGAGCCCTCCAGAAAGTGGTCTGCGCAGCGCCCCTCCCCCCGCACGTGCTCGGCGCGCCCCTCCCCCGAGGGCGCTCACCTGTCCCGGGCGGGGTGGGCAGGGCCTGCACAAGTCCAGGCAGCGGGCCCTGGGGGATGGCGAGGGAAACAGGGTGGGGAGACAGGGGCGGCCGGGTGGGGTGACTGCCACGACCCCCGGGCAGCTCTCCAAGGGCTAATTCAAGTGCAGGCCTCCGGGTCACTGGCTGGGTGTGTGTGTCAGGTTAAGAGAACACAGGGTAACGCTGTGTTCCCTAGATTTAGCGCTTGAGTGCACAGAGGGCGGGAGCCTTGCTCCATCAGCGCCTGCTGCTCCCCAGGCTGCCCCAGGGTGACCGCGCCCGGCTGGGACCCACTGGGCAGAGGGGCTCGCCCGCGCAGAGAGGGGGCCTTGCCGACAGCAGCCGCTTGGAGAGCCAAGGGGCTACTGGCCGGCACCCCAGTCTGAGCACAGCGCTTGCTGATAATGACCGTGCACTGCGCTCCGGAGGTGCGGGGCCTGGGAGCTCAACCACCCCCTCAGAGGGGTGACTTTGGCAAATTTCTGCACCTGTTCCCCCCACGACAAAAATGACACCTGTGACACCCATTGTGCCGAGTCCTCAGCAGTTTCTACACGAGAAGCACCAGGCTTCCCGCAGACTGGCCTTCGGCAGGGGCAGCCCCCGGGACCCGCAGTCTTCTCCCCAGCCCCACCGCCTGCACCAGCTCTCTGCCCTCTGCTCAGTCCCCTCCGACTCCCGGAAACGTGAACGGCCTCCCTCTGCGGCACCTGGGAAGGAGCTGAGTCAGCAACTCCATGTACAGGATGCGCTCTGGGGCCAGGTGACCCGGGCGGGTGCTGTGTTACCTGGAGCAGGTGGCTGACCCTCTCTGTGCTCAGTTTCCCACATATAAAAGGGGGTTGATGATGCCCACCTCACGGGGTCATTGTGAGAAGTAAGTGATTCACGGTATCAAATATATAGGAGAGGACTTGACATGTTATCAGCACCAGGTAGGTGGGGGCTAGCTGCCGTTACACCGCGTCACTAATTCAGGAACGCAAGCTGAGCGAGGAGCCAGGACCCAGTGACCAGGTTGAGGGTAACGTGTGTTTCCCTGGCGAACAGTTTCAGTCAAGTTCAAAGAGAAGACTCAGGAGGCCGGTGGTTACCCCAAGTGGTTCTTTAACAGAGTCCCTAGGGAAGAACACTGATCCCCCCACAGACCACACCCCCAAGGCTTCTGTGGCCTGTGCAGGACCCCCTCAGGGAACCCAGGCTGTTCAGCACTCCCTTCACCTTGAAATTCTTCATCACTGTACCTTTGGACTTGGGTTTGCTAAGTGAAGTCCTGTGTGGATGTGAGAGTTAGACTATAGTCCTGTATATATAGTCAGTAGTCACGTATGGATGTGAGACTTAGACTATAAAGAAATCTGAGCACGGAAGAATTGATGCTTTTGAACTATGGTGTTGGAGAAGACTTGAGAGTCCCTTGGACTGCAAGGAGATCCAACCAGTCCTTCCTAAAGGAGATCAGTCCTGGGTGTTCATTGGAAGGACTGATGCTGAAGCTGAAGCTCCAATACTTTGGCCACCTGATGTGAAGAACTGACTCATTGGAAAAGACCCTGATGCTGGGAAAGATTGAAGGCAGGAGGAGAAGGGGACGACAGAGGATGAGATGGTTGGATGGCATCACCAACTGGATCGACATGAATTTGAGTAAACTCAGGGAGTTGGTGATGGACAGGAAGGCCTGGCGTGCTGCAGTCCATGGGGTCACAAAGAGTTGGACACGACTGAGTGACTGAACTGAACTGAAGTCCTACGGGACAAGGGTGTGTGTGTGGACAGGAGGTGCCCACAACATGCATTCATACCTATCCCCTGCCCCCCGTTCATACACAGCATAGAATCCCAGTGCCCCATGCACGGGACGCCCTCAAGACTCAGAGCGAGTGCAGGGGAGCATGTTACACCTGTGACCCCACAGCCCCGAGGCCATGCTTTCCACTCAGACCACAACTTGCCTCGTACACAGAAAGGAGGCAATGGCGTTCTAAGAGCCACACGGGACCCGGAACCCTGTCTGCCCTTCTGACCTCCAGGGATTCATATGGGAAACTTGTAATTTACTCACACAAAATGTGTTGTTTTAGGAGATGATTAAAAATTATCTACAAATGGTAGCCGTTGAGATGAAGGCGGGGGAGCACAGGAGAAGCCCTTTTGGTCCTAAGTGCTAGTCCTGGCACCTAATTTTAAAAATCCACAGTACTCTTGACGGATGTAAAAGTCCTATCATTTCAGAAGCCCAAGACCTCTGGCTGAAGCTGTCGTGTCAAGATGCCTAAGGCACAGTTCCCAGGGCTGGAGTCAGTGTCTTCCTGATTCAGACCCCGCTGCCAGCCCCAGACCCCTGCAGAGTGACTTAGACACCCTGGAGTTGTCCTCGGAGGATTCCAATGCCCAACACACACCCTCTCTGTTGTGGCCCGACTGACCTGAAGCCAGCTGAACTCACATCTTCCAGATCTGAACATCTGTAGATATCGGACAAACCTCTATGAAAAAGCCCCTGGAATTCTGAAACCAGTGTGGGGCTACGAACTATAAAACCCTGTCTTTGAAACTGCCCATTTAGTGAATGAGGCAACAATTTATATATCCATTCCAACTCACCATCTGAAATGTGGTATAAAAAATGAATTTATCTGCAAGGTGGCTCAGATGGTAAAGAATGTGCCTGCAATGCAGAAGACCCAGGTTCAATCCCTGGGTAAGGAAGATCCCTTGGGGAAGGGAATGGCAACACACTCCAGTATTCTTGTCTGGAGAATTCCACGGACAGAGGAGCCTGGTGGGCTGCCTGGGGTCTCAAAGAGTCAACACTTTGACCTTCAGGGGAAAAAATGTTTGAATTTTGGTAACATGTATCTGTTGTCAAGTTTAAGAAAACTGACTCATTAAAAATTAAGCCAGAAATCATGCTTCATATTTCGGTCTTAAGCTTTGAACTTCTGACTTGGCCACAGGATAGGTCTTATTTCTGTAATTCCTTCCAGTGAGGCAGGTGATGATCACCTGTGTTAACGGCTTTAAATGCATTACAGCTGTTTCCGAGGTCAACTACGCTTCTCTGCAGAAGTTTAACCTAAGAGAAGCAGACGACATTAAGAAGAGGTGGCAAGAATACACAGAAGAACTGTACAAAAAAGATCTTAATGACCCAGATAACCACGATGGTGTGATCACTCACCTAGAACCAGACATCCTGGAGTGTGAAGTCAAGTGGGCCTTAGGAAGCATCACTACAAACAAAGCTAGTGGAGGTGATGGAATTCCAGTTGAGCTATTTCAAGTCCTAAAAGATGATGCTGTGAAAGTGCTACACTCAATATGCCAGCAAATTTGGTAAACTGCAGTGGCCACAGGACTGGAAAAGGTCAGTTTTCAGTCCAGTTCCAAAGAAGGGCAATGCCAAAGAACGTTCAAACTACCACACAATTGCACTCATCTCACACGCTAGCAAAGAAATGCTCAAAGTTCTCCATGCTAGGCTTCAACAGTACGTGAACCAAGAACATCCAGATGTTCAAGCTGGATTTAGAAAAGGCAGAGGAAATGGAAATCAAATTGCCAACATCCATTGGATCATCGAAAAAGCAAGAGAATTCCAGAAAAATATCTACTTCTGCTTCACTGACTACTCCAAAGCCTTTTAGTATGTACATCACAACAAACTATGGGAAATTCTTCAAGAGATGGGAATACCAGACCACCTGACCTACCTCTTGAGAAATCTCTATGCAGGTCAGGAAGCAACAGTTAGAACTGGACATGGAACAACAGACTGGTTCCAAATTGGGAAAGAAGTACATCAAGGCTGTATATTGTCACCCTGCTTATTTAACTTCTATGCAGAGTACATCATGAGACATGCTGGGCTGGATGAAGCACAAGCTGGAATCAAGATTGCCGGGAGAAATATCAATAACCTCAGATATGCAGATGACACCACCCTTATGGCAGAAAGTGAAGAGAAACTAAAGAGCCTCTTGATGAAAGTGAGAGAGAGTGGAAAAAGCTGGCTTCAAACTCAACATTCAAAAAACTAAGATCATGGCATCCGATCCCATCACTTCGTGGCAAATAGGGAAACAATGGAAGCAGTGACAGACTTCCTTTCCTTGGGGTACAAAATCACTGCAGATGGTGACTGCAGCCATGAAATTAAAAGACACTTGCTCCTTGGAAGAAAAACTACAACCAACCTAGGCAGCATATTAAAAAGCAGAGACATTCACTTTGCCAACAAAGGTCCATCTCGTCAAAGGTATTTTTCCAGTTGTCATGTATGGATGTGAGAGTTGGACCATAAATAAATCTGACTGCTGAAGTATTGGTGCTTTTGAACTGTGGTGCTAGAGAAGATTCTTGAGAGTCCCTTGGACTGCAAGGAGATCAAACCAGTCAATCCTAAAGGAAATCAGTCCTGAATATTCATTGGTAAGACTGATGCTGAAGCTGAAGCTCCAATACTTCAGCCACCTGATGTGAACTGACTCATTTGAAAAGACTCTGATGCTGAGAAAGATTGAAGGCAGGAGGAGAAGGGGACGACAGATGATGAGATGGTTGGATGGCATCACCGACTCGATGGATGTGAGTTTGAGCAAACTCTGGGAGTTGGTGATGGACAGGGAGGCCTGGCGTGCTACATTCCATAGGGTCACAAAGTGTTGGACACGACCGATCAACTGAACTGAGTGTAACTTCTCTGCATGACTGGAAAATTGTTTTCTTTAAAAAAATGAGATTTTCTAATTATAAAAATGTGCTTTTTAAAAAATCAGTCTCTATTTCAATCTCATCAGTAGGTGTCTGAAAATGGAGAATTGTTCTTCTTCCTTCTTTAGCAAGTTTTCCATCAGTCAAGATGGGCAGGACCTGAAGTTCCTGACAGAGGCCAAGAGCAGCACAGCCGCCCCGCTGACCCAGAATGACACAAGGTCTCCGTCACCACTAGGGCAGGGTCACCCGTCCTTTTATCTTCCAAGGACCACTGACATTAGAGCAAGTCTCTACACATTTGCCTACTAGCCTTTTTCAGGCCAGTCCTTGGATTACAGGAGTGACGGTGATGAAGAGGTGGTACGAACTGCCTCCCTGACACTCAGGAGAGAGAGACAGAGTGGAGCATGCTGGCCAGTCACCCTGCACTTCTCGTCACAGGCAGAAAGGCAGTCTGATTCCATACCCCTTGGTGGGGCGGCCTCATGCAAGGGGCGAGCCTCAGGTCTCGGGGGTCGTACAATCCTGGAGTCACACGTATAAGCCCAACCCTGCACTGGGTCCTGCAGCTAGTAAGTCTCATATTTCCCTGAGTTCCTCACCTGAATTCCTAACTCTTTTCATTGGCTTCATTTTTTTTTTTTCCATGTCTGGTTAAAAGCAAAATCAAAGTGGTTCTGTTGTTTTTTTTAAGTCTATTCCTACAAGCTGTTTCCCCAAGTGGATACCAGTCCTGTAGGAACCCTCACCAGGAGGCGACCTCAGGGTGGGCACAGTCTAGAGGAGCTGCCTGCCCTTCCCCGGTGAGCCCTGCTGGTTGCCGGAAGGGCAACCCAGACGACGGGAGGTTTGGTTCCCCAGGGTCCAGAGACAAAGTCCTAGCAGCAGCCGGTGCCAGCGGCCTCAGTGACCTGCCATGCGGTGACCTGCCGCTCCTGGCCCCTGGCCTGGCACGAGCCCTCAGCCCACCGTGCCTCCCTGAATTCCCACATCAATCCAAGCACAGGGAGCCCTGAGGCAAGGAGCTGGCAGCGCCGGCCCGTGGGGAGGCCCCTGCCCCCTGGCAGACAGCAGTGATGCTCAGCCTGTCTGTCCGCACGCACACCTGCTCCTCCAGTATCCGGACTCACTAGAGCCCTCCCACGCACCAGCCCTCAGTCTGCTCCCAACAGGGCTCGGCCTCAGGCAGCATCTGGATGACACCCTGCCGCCGGGATGTCCCCGCTGACGTCTCTCGGATGCTGGGAACTAGTTTGTCTCCAGAGAGAAGACAACAACTCTGACAAAAGGTGATGACGAGGGCTCGACTGTTAGGAAACCTGATCGGGGTCAGCCTGTGGAATGTGAAGCTCCACTGGGCACTGGAATCAGCTGCCTTACTCCTAAAATACATCCAGAAAGTCAGCGAGGGATGGCTATCAGTTTGCATGAAGGTCTCCTGGACTTCCCGACGTCCAGCTGCAAACACCTGCAAGACAGAAACCTGCTCCACGGTCACTCCAGCATGCCTGGAGCCACCGGAGCCACCAACCAACAGGGCTCAAGAGGTCAACCTCATGTTCCGTTTCGGGGACAACTCCCCTAAAACGCTCCCAATTCAAACCGGATGCTCGACCGAGGACGATACTGCCAGAGTTCTTCATCGCACAAGTCCCCTTAAGGGAGTCTGTCCTAAAACGCATGCGGCATCTTACGTTATCACAGTAACACCTCTGAGCAGAAGGGTAGCTCCCTAATTGGAGGTCAGAGTTTTTGCTGAAAGTTACGCATTTTATTTGAATATGCAAGAGGAGAAAAAAAAAATATCTTTTCACATTGTTGTGACAGCAGATACTGTTGCTTGGGATAAGGCAAGGTTAAAATCTGATTTAGCAGAAAATACAACGGGGCTGACAGCATCCATGGAGAGTGCAGAAATCACGAAAGCAGTGTGGGGTTTAGATGGTTTGGGTTTGGGATAAAGGAAATCAGGGCCCCTCCATGAGTCACGCACATCCCTGGAGCCGACGGCTTAATAAAATTTCAGTCAAAATCCATTTCCATCTGCACTGTAGAGGTTTTTCTTATATAGTTATTTTCAAAGTGGAAGGACGCAGTTCATAGATGAATGCCCAAAAGAGCCCCATCTAATTATACATGGTGGCAAGAAAACACTAAACCATGAGGGGAGTGCTCCTCGTGGCGGGAAGCAAGGCCACGTGTCACACAGCAGGGCATGTCTCTCCTCTCTGCACGATGCCAACAGCAGGGAGATGGCCTGTCGCCTGAGAGACAGGAAATGCCAGCGTCCTGGTGGGCGAAGGCTTACCTGCGCTGGAACTACCTGCATTTCCTCCTGTCTCTGCTCTCCAAACTGCTGACTGCTGCACCCCTTTCCTTACAAACACCAAATTTCTGGAGCCTTAGCCACCCAGCTCAACAGGCAGGGAAAACTCCACAAGGATAACATGCGCCTCAAGTACTGACAGAGTCTAAGAACATGGCGATGGACTCAGCCTTCAGAATCAAAAATACTACCGAAGTATTCATGGACTTCTGGATGTTCTCAACTTATGTGAGGACTAAATCAATATTTTTAGTGCAAAGATTAGAGTAAGTTGTGATGCGTAACACAACCCAACACCGCCATCCTGCTCTCTGCCACGCTACCTATCCTGGGACAAGTTACGAAAGAAACCTGCTGACACCCTACTGAGAAGGCCCCCTCCTCGGGGAGGCTCCCAGGTCCTGCATCTGCAGACGCCGACATGGACACAGCCATTTCACCAGGGCCCAGCTCAGTGATGCTCAGAAAAAGGCTGGCAGCAGAATTTTCTGAGCTGTAGAAAGATCTTCGGCCAGTGAGGGGAGCCATTGGTTTGGTCTATGAGTGGCTCTAAATGCTGGTGTGGTTCAGATTCTCAAGTTCCCCACTCTCTGAAGTCTGTCTATTTCTTAACTGCAAGATGCCCACAGATGATGCAAAAGAGATGATAACTGGGGCCAGTGAGGGGAGCCATTGGTTTGGTCTATGAGTGGCTCTAAATGCTGGTGTGGTTCAGATTCTCAAGTTCCCCACTCTCTGAAGTCTGTCTATTTCTTAACTGCAAGATGCCCACAGATGATGCAAAAGAGATGATAACTGGGTTAGTTACAGTAACTACACGCCTAACATCACTATAAAGACACACTTTTTTACACAATTATTTTTAATTGAACTTGAAGATGTTTATTGCGTTCTATTTTTGGTGGAAAAAAGGTCACATACATTATTTAGCACAGCCTTGTGAAATACACAAAGCGCAAATGGGGATAAGCGTTTTCTCCTCCTAGTCCATTTCTGAGGACTAAATCATGAACTGCTCCGCTGGAGGAAGCTTCCTGCAGTGGGTGGGCACCAAGTCTAACGTTCATTAATTTTCTCCTTTCAGTATAGGCAGCAACTCCCCATTTTCTTTCAGTTCCTAAAAATAAAGAAGGAAACAGTATCATGCATATGTATATATAGAAAAGGAAAACATCTAAACAACGGCAGATTGCATCTGTATCTGAGAACTGAAAGAAACACCTTACTGGATGCAAACTCCAGTCCACCAGCACACTCAGACTAAGAGCGCTGCCATAAACACGGGCGCACTACCACATAACAAAGTTAGGGTTACAAGATGTTCGGAAACCCACAGATTTTTCAGCATTAGCAAACAGAGCAACTGGAGCAAAACAGTGAAGCTTTGTATTTAAACAACAGCAATTAACAGGGAAAATGAACTTTTAAGTGACTGAAGAAACATCGGGTCCACTCAGATACAATGCACACGACACCTGCTGCCCTACAGGTAGTAAAGAGGCTGCACAACCCAACCTGGGAAAGCCCGGCACTGGTATGTAACTATAAAGGCCGGAAACCATTAAAAAGCTGAAGTATTCAGAAAGGGTTTGTGCCTATCTTTCAGATCTAAAATTGGAACACAGCCATCAAGTTTAAAATGAGATGGTAGAGGATAAATAAGATTTTCTAGTTTAAGATAAACAATTTGACAAGACATTTCAGGTTATTCTTAAGCTTCATGAACATCAATCAATAAGACCACTAAAATCCACTGGCACTGCTCTCTGGATTAAACCCAGACAGGCAGGTCTTGGGATCTTGTACCCATTTAACAAGCAGACATCCAAAAGCCATGCACGACCTCTCAGAGCACAGGACTCGGAGGCAGCAGACCACACAGCCCGAGGGGCGGGCGGGCACCGGGAGCCAACGGCCCCCTGGCCAGGAGGGGGCGCAGCACTCCCCTCACGTCCCTCTGTCTCCTCACCTGCCGGGGGGTGTCAGGCAGTGACCTACGGGAGGCACCGCTCACCTAATTCCGCATCCCCACACTCTGCAGGGGTGTGCTATGCCCTCTTCAGAGCCAGTGTTAGCTCTCTGCGTATACACTGACCAGTCGGCGTTTTTCCCCAGGCATCAGCCTGGCGCTCACCAGGTAAACCACTCACTCATCACCCATTCAACCAAACCAGCACTCACGGCTCCTGCTGAGGAAGCCAGGGGTGAGCCGTCAGCAACGGAGCTAAGGCTTTAAGTGACATACAGATGAAGAGCTGCCCTCTGCCAGAACAGACCAACAAGGCAACATAACATTAAACCCATTATCTTCTCATAGAACACTGTTAACAATATCACAAATTTCCAGTCGTGTAAGTTCTTAGCAGGTGAACACAAAAAGTCATGTAACACACACTGTTACACACCTAAAAAGAAGCTGCCCGTGCAGCTCAGCTTCAGAGTGAAATGAGACATCCTGACTGCATCTCCCCCAGAGCTGCAGTGGCTGAGGGACAGGCTATAAACCTTCAGACAAGAACAGGCTCAGGAGCGTCTGGGCTCTGAATGCTGCCTGTGTCTCACACAAACACAAATAGATACAGAACAACAAATGCAGACCTAGTTTTGCTGCCTCAGGGCTCTTCACAGCTACTATGTTATACACTGTCTTCCCTCCAGGAATGCGAGTTTACTGGGGAAATGATTCACTGGCTTCCTCAAGAGGTGTGAGGTCAAACCTGGAACTCAGCAGGGGACAAAACCTGGGCAATGAACCCGCAGGACCGCAGCTCTGCGACTCGGAAAACCCACCAGCACCCAGCGCCGGTGGCCCCAGGGCTGCGCCAGAACTCTTCCATGGGATGACGGCGTAAAGTCAAAAACTGACAGAGGCAGCAGCAACCAGACAGCAGGTTATACGACAACCAGAGGCAGCAGCACTTCCTACGTGCTTTCCACTTAAAACATCAGGGACCTGACCTCAGATAAAATCCTCTGACTGGCCAGGCCGAGGGCCTGAGCCCTGGCAGCTCCACTCACCTGCCTTCCATGAAGGCTGGCACTCCTGCAGCTGAGCCCTCACTGCTGCCCAGGCCTCCCTGCGCCCACCACTGCCACCATCCCCCCTCACTGCGACGCCAGGGTGGGCCGGGCTCCAGGGAGGCTTCGAGGATGTTAAAGCTGCAGCTGCCCCCTGTTGTCTTGGGCTGCCCAGGAAAGCTCCAGAACACATGGATGCTACCAGGTGGCATGCCCTACGTTCTGGACTTGAAATCCTATAAGCAAAGTCATGTCTGTTTAAAATTTACTTAGAATTTACTTAAAGCCAGTATCTAACAGAAGCAGAAGGTATTAAGAACAGGTGGCAAGAATATACAAAAGAACTGTACAAAAAAGATCTTCATGACCCAGATAACCACGATGGTGTGATCACTCGCCTAGAGCCAGACATCCTAGAATGTCAAGTCAAATGGACCTTAGGAAGCATCACTACAAACAAAGCTAGTGGAGGTGACGGAATTCCAGTTAAGCTATTTCAAATCGTAAAAGATGATGCTGTGAAAGTGCTGCTCTCAATATGCCAGCAAATTTGGAAAATTCTGCAGTGGCCACAGGACTGGAAAAGGTCAGTTTTTATTCCAATCCCAAAGAAGGGCAATGCCAAAGAATGTTCAAAGTACTGCACAGTTACACTCATCTCACACACTAGCAAAGTAATGCTCAAAACGCTCCAAGCCAGGCTTCAACACTACGTGAACGGAGAACTTCCAGATGTTCAAGTTGGATTTAGAAAAGGCAGAGGAACCAGAGATCAAATTGCCAACATCCGTTGGGTCATAGAAAAAGCAAGAGAATTTCAGAAAAACATCTGCTTTATTGATTACGCCAAAGTCTTTGTGTAGATCACAACAAACTATGGAAAATTCTTCAAGAGATGGGAATACCAGACCACCTGACCTGCCTCCTGAGAAATCTGTATGCAGGTCAAGAAGCAATAGTTAGAACTGGACATGGAACAACAGACTGGTTCAAAATTGGGAAAGGAATACATCAAGGCTGCATGTTGTCACCCTGCTTATTTAATTTATATGCAGAGTACATCATGAGAAATGCCAGGCTGGATGAAGCAAAGCTGGGATCAAGATTGCAGGGAGAAATAACAATAACCTCAGATATGCAGATGACACCACCCATATGGCAGAAAGTGAAGAGGAACTAAAGAGCCTCTTGATGAAAGTGAAAGAGGAGAGTGAGAAAGCTGGCTTAAAACTCAACATTCAAAAAACTAAGAGGATGGCATCTGGTCCCATCACTTCATGGCAAATAGATGGGGAAACAATGGAAACAATGACAGACTTTCTTTTCTTGGGCTCCAAAATCACTGCACATGGTGGCTGCAGCCATGAAATTAAAAGATGCTTGCTCCTTGGAAGAAAAGCTATGACCAACCTAGATAGCTTATTAAAAAGCAGAGACATTACTTTGCCGACAAAGGTCCATCTACTCAAAGCTATGGTTTTTCCAGTAGTCACGTATGGATATGCGAGTTGGACTATAAAGATAGCTGAGTGCCGAAGAATTGATGCTTTTGAACTGTGTTGTTACAGAAGATCCTTTCGAGTCCCTTGGACTGCAAGGAGATCTAACCAGTCCATCCTAAAGGAGATCAGTCCTGAATATTCACTGGAAGGACTGATGCTGAAGCTGAAGCTCCAATACTTTGGCCACCTGATGCGATGAACTGACTCCTTGGAAAAGACCCTAATGCTGGGAAAGATTGAAGGCTGGAGGAGAAGTGGATGACAGAGGATAAGATGGTTGGATGGCATCACCGACTCGATGGACATGAGTTTGAGCAAGCTCTGGGAGTCGGTGATGGACAGGGAAGTCTAGTGTGCTGCAGTCCATGGGGTCGCAAAGAGTCGGACACAACTGGGCGACTGAACTGAAAGCCAGCCACACAAGGAAATTCATCATCACACATGTAGAAGAAACAGAGTCCCTGAAATACACTTACAACCTGACAGAGGTCTCCAGTTTCCTAGCATCTGAGAACCAGTGGGGGACCTGGAGATGACCTCATGCAGTCCCGAGGTCAGTGACCTCAGGCCTCAGTGGCACAGCTAGCAGGGCCAGGCCGGCACTCTTCTACTCCATCACCGAGCACATGTGAGTAAGGCAACCGAAATGACGCCAGAAAGTAGTATC
The DNA here is from genome assembly GCF_054371585.1 of Giraffa tippelskirchi. Lineage (NCBI taxonomy): Eukaryota > Metazoa > Chordata > Mammalia > Artiodactyla > Giraffidae > Giraffa > Giraffa tippelskirchi. The sequence continues at coordinate 2,667,192 of NC_137276.1, forward strand.
ATTATAATAACAGAAATGGAACAGGCAGGAAAACTTCAGAAGCAGATGCAAAACAAACACTTCTGGCTGAAAAAAATCTATGATTCACAGACAAGAGGGGCCTGAAGGATACAGAAAGCATATTTAAATATGGACTATGCAAGGAAATTCAAAGGTCAGACAGGGTGGAAAGAAGCTAAAAGGCGGAAGAACTTAATACGGTGTGAGCACACCAGGTTTGGAGCCTGGCCACACCCAGTGCTGCTCGGAGTGCCGAGTCTCCCTGGGGACCCTGGCTGGCAGCCCCTCGGGGCCGGAGCAAAGGACCTAGAGGGCAGGAGAGGCCGTACAGTGAGGGGCTGATTCTGACTGGCTCAGGTGAGAGGTAAAAGACAAGATATTCTTGTCGGAGAGATGGTAACTCGGGGCTGGAATGGTCAAACATGAGGCCAGAAAAGGACACCAAGGACACCAAGTCCCGTGAAGTGAGAGTTTTCAGACCCGCTCAGGCTTTCTTTCCTCCAGGCTCCCAGTGATTCCTGACCTCACCTTAACGATGTCCAGTCCTCCAACAAGCTCCCCCTTCACATACAGCTGAGGGTACGTGGGCCAATTGGAGTAAGCTTTCAATCCTTGCCGAACCTATGGAAACAACAGGCACCCTGAAATCATCCTATCAGATTAGAATTAAATACAATCCTAATGATTAAAACTAAGACAAAGGACAAAACCTAAAACACAGAACTTACTTCTTCATCCTCCAATATATCAAATGTCTCATATTCAACCCTACAAAAAGGAGAAAACATTTTAATAAGAAATACAGTTTTAGACAAAAATTATAAACTCTATTTGGTGTTTCAAAAACAGTCAAGAAAAGTAAAACTATTTTGTTGCTAACAAAATTTGGGGGAAAACAGAAGTTATTTTACTTCTTTACCTGTCTTGTACTTGACAGAATAAGTCATCTCAAGATATAAATTTTTCTGGATTTTCTCTGCTTCGGGAGCAGGAGGGAGCAGCCCTGTGGCGCCCAGGGATAGAGGCTGGGGGCTCACCAGCTGGGGGATACACCCCAACCAGCTCCCCCTCTGGAGATGAGCTTCCTACAGAGCAGGAACGTACTTCCGAACACACATGCTATTTCCACGACGCACACAACCAGCAAAAGGGCTGTGGCTTTATGCTAGGTAATGAACGCTACTAGTGTAAATGAGTGAAAATTCAACCACATCTACTCAGGAGGATTTCATTACAAGGTGGTCAAGGAATTAGTAAGCATGTATGACTGGATCCCTGCAGGAAGTCTGTGAGTATATGTGCAATTTCAAACCGTGGCCAAAGAAAATGCCACATATGAAAAAATGAATTTCGTTTTCCATAAAAACCAAAGCCATTTTCATAGGGAAATCCTGTTTACTTAATACACAAGTTCCAAAGAAAATGGTCCATAATGCAAGAGTCAAAAAAAGAACTTGACAGGATAAATCAACAACAAATATCAAGAAAGTAATGTTTGAAAGAAAAGCAAAAAGGATTAAAAAAAGAAAAAGAGAACCGCACGGTGTAAGTCCCCCTTTAAGGTGAGCTAAAGAGGCGGATCTCCTAACTGGCACAGTGTGATAAAAGCACAGAGTCCTGGAACTGTCCACTGATCAAGGGGTCTAAGAAGCGCTGGGCCTACATGTGCACAGGGACCCCGAGTCACAGCTGCCAGTACACCTCCTGAAGTCCCAGTAAAGGGTGCCTCTCAGGGCACACTGCGCACTCAGCCCCTCAGGGCAGACATCTCTTTCCTACGGAAGGAACAGACAAGAGCAAGAATGCAGGAAAGGAATAGAGTGCTAGAAGCGCCCCCCACATTCTAACACCTCCAGCAGGATCACAGTCCTCCAGGTTAACAGACCCCAGGAGGTGTTCAGCCAGCCTGGAGTCGGGAGGGTACTCTGACCCAAAGAAGCTCCCTGCTCTGGGGGAAAACTGGTGCTTCCAATCCAATCCAATCCGGCTTAGACAGACACGGGACAGAAAGTAAGCGATGGAGACTTTCCACCAAATACTTAGGCTGTAATGGGCCCAGAACTGTCCCATCCTGGCCTCAGAGCCCCAGGGGACTGGCTGGCGCTAAGGACAGGTGGCCTGAGGGTGACTCCCGGGAGATGTGGCAAAGGGCAGAAAGTGACCAGAGCCAAGCCAGCCTCTCCTGCAGCTCAGGGCGGGGTGAGGACGGGGCAGCTGGAGGCCAGAGGACAATAGCGACTAGACTCTCCCCTGTGAAGTGTCACAATCACTTGAACAGAATGACTGTTCTTTTATCCCAAAAGTTGCATTTGGGGCTGTGTTACTCCACCCAGCCCACAAATGCCCACACACTTCAAAGGTGACTTTCCCTGTCAGGTCATAGGGTTGGCGAGTCTATCTAAAGCTACTGTTAGAATCCTTACAATGCTGAAAAGAGGCAGTTGAGAAGTAATAAGGAAGAAAAATAAGCAAAAACATTGGACAACACAGAACATGTGCTAAGTATCTCTTAAATAAGTGGTGTGACCACAATTCCAGTTTTCCTACCTGGCAGCTTCATCACTGAGATCAAAAGCACGAGCACCACAATCTAACTTACCCACCTCTCGGATCCAGATAACGGATCTTCATGTGCTTCCTGTTTCACAAACTATTTGGAAACTAAAATTTTTTTTAAAGAAAATTAAAAACCTATAATACACTTTCCCTAAAATATCTTTACGCACGCTAAGAACTCAGTTGTTAACTTTCCTCTGTGAAAGTAGACAAATAGTTATTTCAATGGCTGCCAAAATACCTCCTTTATGTTACCAATAGGTTGACATTGGTCAAAAAAATTCTACTGTGGTCTAAGTTAAAGCATTCACAAAATGTTACAGCAAAAAGAAATAGATAAAAATACATGAACAGATATAACAACTAAGAAGCATCAGTGTCAGAACTAAAAAGTTAGAATTTCTTAAATATACCCTCTGAAAACAAGATTTACTTACCCAGTACTATTTAGTATTTCCAAAATCTGTCTGCTGAAGCCACACTTAGCTTCCTAAATTTAGGAAAAACACAAACTTTAGGATGCACCGCATGCCCACACAGCCCACCAGCACGGTCCTGTCTGAGGCTCTGTCGGGGGGACGGCACCTGCAGAAGATGGCCGGCTCCCAGGGCCTCCTCATGCCAGAGCCGACAGAAGGATGAGACCCGCCCCTTCAAGAAGGACCCATCCAGACGTCACCCCGGGCGCACGGCCCCAAGCCTGACTTGGGCTTGTCACCACTGGAGATGACTGTGTTCTGACACTGTGACCTTGTGATCAAAAAGCCCCCGAGTCAAACCCTGCCGCCTCTGCTCCACTTCACGCAGACCCACAGCCGCAATGCCTCCTTTCTGCAGTGGCTGGGATCATCCTTTTCTTATTCCCGCTTTTTAAATGTATGTTTACATTATGGAGGGACTTCCCTGGTGGCTCAGAGGTTAAAGCGTCTGCCTCCAATGCGGGAGACCTGGGTTCGATCCCTGGGTCGGGAAGATCCCCTGGAGAAGGAAATGGCAAACCACTCCAGTATTCTTGCCTGAAGAATCCCATGGACGGAGGAGCCTGGCAGGCTACAGTCCACGGGGTCGCAAAGAGTCGGACACGACTGAGCGACTTTCCTTCCTTCCTTCCTTCCTTACATTATGGAGTACTAAACTTTTCTGAAGTTATAGAAAAGTCTAACAGTTTTTTTCATGCCAGAGGATCCCAAATCCCAGTCCTATAGAAAAGACTTGGCACCATGAAAACATCTTACAGCACTCACAATTCCATTCCCAGAATTCATGATTACTTCCTGCGCTTCCAGGAACAAAATATAAAAATCTGCTTTAAGTAACCGCCAAGAACAAGAAAAAAAAAGGTGATTGGGAATTATTAACTTCCTTTACTTTGTTTTAATAAATACAGTGAAGCAGTCAAGGACTCTAGGTCCCAATCTAGTGGCTGACACGCCCCCCAGACAGGTGAGGCAGATGGAACGGCAGCGCTGCCCTCTGCCCAGCCCTGCCCACCCCAGCACTTGGTTGCTGCTGCTGCTGCTAAGTCGCTTCAGTCGTGTCCGACTCTGTGCGACCCCACAGATGGCAGCCCATCAGGCTCCGCCGCCCCTGGGATTCTCCAGGCAAGAATACTGGAGTGGGTTGCCATTTCCTTCTCCAGTGCACGAAAGGGAAAAGTGAAAGTGAAGTCGCTCAGTCGTGTCGACTCTTAGCGACCCCATGGACTGTAGCCCACCAGGCTCCTCCGTCCTGGGATTTTCCAGGCAAGAGCACTGGAGTGGGTGCCATCGCCTTCTCCACAGCACTTGGTTAGAACAAAGGAAAGTAACAGAGGCTGGCTTCTAGAGACCACCAATCTACTTCAAATACACAGGATAGATGGTTTTGATCAACCTATCAGTGGGGGTGAGCTATCAAACTTGATACTCAGCATGATGCACACTCAACACAACTCTCATCCGTCAGAGCGACAAGAGCCACCCAATTACAAACAGAAACTGTCAGACCGCTCCACTCATTCATCACCCAGGCTCTGAGCCCCCTAGGCACAGCCCTGTTTGTTTCCCCATCGCCAGCGCTTTAGACCATGGTCCAGGGCTGCAAACCAAGAACTGTGAGGTTCCCAGCCCCGAAGTGCACGCTCTGGGAGGAGACAGCAGCTAAGGGAACCCGTCCAGTGCTAGCAGTGCTGACCACATCCGCTGACAGTTTAGCAGCAGAAGGAAATGCACCCCGCTGAGATGCTGATGATAAAGTTAAGGAAAATGTAGATTACTTTGTTTGATCTCCATAAGCACCAATTAAGGCCTGGATAACTTCCTGCTACCACCACAGCTTCATTAGCTAAAGCTAGGAAAAAAGATTTAAGTGTCCCCTTGTTGCAGATGTTAACATCAAAAGAAATTACAAATAAAACCATTTTTGAGTTCTTTACCTGTTTGTTTCCTTTCATAAAGAGCATCACAGAAGCTTTATTTGTCAGTACTTTGAGCCTGAAGAGAGAAAATTGATATGAAAGGGCTCAGCTCAATTATTAAACACCACTTTTGCTCCGCTTCACGGGTACCGTGCACATTTGAGGGACGGCAGGATGAGAGTTCACAGCACTGAGTGCAGCACACAAGCAAATGCACTGACATTCCCTTTATTTCCCTGTCTCCCTAAGCCGCTGTAAAACACAATATGGCTTTTTAAGGCAACAAATGTGCCTTCAAATTGCAAATTTAAGCCCATCAACTCACAGAACTAAAAAACTAATAATAACCAACTCAGTAAGGAATCGCCGATAGGGGCACAGACTGAGCCCGCTCGGGGTTCCCAGGGCAAGACGCGGGTCCTTTCCCGGCACGGGGCCGGCACAGCCTGGCACTCGTCACGCTCCCGCCTGGGGGGAGACGCGCTCAGCATCAGCAGCTGAAGTCTAATGCTCCCATCTCCACTTTACACCATCTTTCAAACCTCCTGATCTACCTTGCTGTCCAGAACACTGACCATCTGCACACACCCTGGAGTCCACAACGCATCTCAGGACCCACCCACATCAGGACCTGGGGCCCCGCGGCAGACACGGCACCGCGTTCTCCTCCTTCCATGTGCTCTGCAACACTCGTGGCTCCAAATCTCCTCAGAGGAAAATGGCCTCATAAATGAAGCACACAAATCATGAAGAAGCTGCGTCACACACCCTTTCACACGGCGCAAGCAGCCGATTTTCAGGAAGCCCCCTATCACTCACCTGGAGACCCAACTACGGGGATCCAAGGAACCGAAACAGGTCCCTCTGTCCCACCAGAGACGTGGCTGAGGCCAGAACTCAGGCTCCGACACTGTGCTTTCCAGCAGCCCTTTAAATTATGACTCAAAATGTACTGACTATGACTCTCTGTATGATTCTAGACAGTCATCTTCTGGTGCCTGAACACAGCACATTAGGAAAGAGCGGTCTACTCAAAACAGGGACACAAACAACAGCAAAGGGGCACTCAACACAGAGGACAATAAACTCAGAAGACACAAGTGTGTCTGCAGAGAGTCTTCTGAGGCCATGCCCCGCGTTGAGCCACCCAGGCTCTAGAGCAAACGCTAACCAAGGACACGAGAGTGCCACAGGGGCTGGAGCCGCACCTTCCTGTCAAGAAGGCACAGAGGGCGCTCGCCGTCTGAGAGCGCGTGGCACTTCCAGGTCAGCTTGACATACGTGCTAACTATGAGGAGCACGGTACTAACCAAAGCAGGTTGAGTGAGCACTTGCAGGAAATCTCAAAATGCTAAATGAGGAGACAATTACGAGAGAAAGTTTTACCTTATAAACTCAAGCCCCAACTATGAATGGCTGACATGATGCTGTACTTCAAAATAAACTGCTTTTTAATCCTCCACATTAATATTTATTATAACTATTTATTACAATTAATATTTATTAAAATTAAAATCCACAGACCCAAGTCCAAACTTTCTATAAGATAGAATCTCTAAAAGCAGATTGAGATCCTTCAGAATAAGACAAAGCAATTTTACAGCTCCAAACAAAACCTCCTTGAATTTTAAGTTACCACAGTCCTAACAACAGCAATGAGAAATCCCAGCGAGTCTCCACACGACCTCCATGCACAGCCCCTGCCTTCATTCAACACGTCTCACAGAGCCCTACCAAGATGGAGACAGCCGCCGGCCCGGGGCGCCGCGCAGGAAACACGAGTAAGCAGCTTCAAGCTGTGAGCAGAACCTTCACTAAACCCTAACACCAAGACTGGAGCCCGGCTCCAAAACGCAGAGAACTGCAATTTGGTCATTTCATGGTGACAGGGACATTTCTACAAAAACTAAGAATATCCTCCACATAATCATTAAATTGGTGCAAAACTTTCTCCCAGTCCAAATGAGACCTTTCCAAGCTTGCATGGTTGAGTTTGCAACAATTATGACTTTGGCATACAATAGCAAACCTCTGATTTCTATACAGAAAGAGTAATACAAAAACTGAAAACTCAAAAATATTTTTAAAATAATAGCAGACTGAAACTTTTAACACACTTACCTTTCCTCTAATTTGGGGGCTTTGGGGCAAATCGTATCTAGTTCTTTAGATGCTTCTAGCTCCTAAAATAGACACATATGTTTATTTATACATTTATTATAACAAATCTCCTCAGTCATACCATAAATTAGTGAATCACCTCTTAATGAATTTATCAGTGAATTCACAGGAATGAACCAGATATACTGTATTTATTCCAGATTCATAAATGTAGATTCTACAAAAATGTACACTTTTAATTTAATACAGCACTTATAAAAGTATGCTTAAATACGAAAATACCAAACTGGTGGTTTACTGGTAAAGAACCCGCCTGACATCGCAAGAGACACAAGTTCAATCCCTGAGCTGCTAAGATCCTCTGGAGGAAGAAATGGCAACCCACTCCAGTATTCTCGTCTAGGAAATCCCTTGGACAGAGGAGCCTGGTGAGCCGCAGTCCATGGGGTCACAAAAGAGTCAGATACAACTTAGCGACTAAACAACAATAAACATGAAAATTCTTTACAATGGTCTTCTCAATTCTAACCTTAATTATATCAAGTCCTCCTATGAGCTCTCCAGAAACATACAGCTGGGGATAGGTGGGCCAATTGGAATAGGTTTTGAGGCCCTGACGAACTTCTTCATCTGAGAAGATGTCGAAACTGCTAAACTGAATATTATGTTTGTTAAGAATTTCCACCATCTGCTTGCTGAAACCTGCACACAGAAAAAGAAAATACAGAATTTTACTTCTCTCATGTACACACAGTTTTATGTTAATTCAGAGTGTATATCACCTACTGAACACAGACATCTGCCTCTATTTTACCAATAATTTAATTAGCATGGCTGACTAGTGTGTAAGGAGGAAACCAATTCCAAGAACCCCTTCTCTGACCTTGAACCACACTACATGTTCAGGTATGGCTTAACTTTTTAATGCACTTTTGAGTTTTTTTTAAAACGTGTGTTTATCTATCCAAGTTCCTCTTCAACATTAGGTACATTTTCTTGTAGGGGAAACAGTGCCGGCCAAATAGCACAGGCCTCAAGCCCAGGCACCCAGCTCCGTTCACCAAGCAGAGGCCCAGCGCAGGCCCGGAGGCCACCTTCCCCTCTGTGCACTTTGCTGTCAATCGGGAGACTGACCTGGACACCCAGACAGTGCCCCCCGCCCCAGGCTCTGCTGTTCTGTAAATCTGTGAGAATCAGCACCAGGTGAAGAGAAAACTCTGCAACTGCTCTTTCCCACCCCTCCTGGACCATACTTGGAAACCCATTCTGTCTGGTTTCTGCTGTCCTTTTACTACTTCCTGTGCATCCGTTTCAATAGTTCTCAATTTTCATCATCCCTAAATAGAATAAATTAAAAATCAAGAAAGCAATATGTTCTCTTTTAGTCTAAAATGACAGAGCACATTGAATTTTAAAGCTATCTCCTCTGCTGTTGTATATGAACTGTCAATAGACTGACAGTATCCTTTCTCATCCAGCGTAGTTACTTGACAGTTTCTTTTCTAAAACTATTTATATTCCCCAAAGCATGTAATGCGATTTCTGTTTTTTAACCACACTGCGGTGACAATCTTACGTTCCATGACTTGATTACACTTTTGTGACACATTTTTGTTCTGTACTTTTTTGACATCATTTTCTTATTACGACATTAGTACTGAAGAGTAAGAGTGTGCATATCAGTCTTTTATAAACCTATTTAGTCTTGTCTGAAAAGAGGGTATTTTTCTTCCTGTAAGCCGATTCTTCCCGATTGTTTTCAGCACTCTGTACTCCACTCGTTCATTCCATCATTCCTCTTTCCAAACACAGTCGTAATCCATCGGAAAATAACCTACTCTTCAGATTCAAAATTCCTAGAAGGTAACAGCATCTGCAATTATTTTTAAATAAAATCAAATCATGAATAGGCTTTACCTGATGTCATGTAAAAGCACTTTTACTATTAAAATGTGGATCTATTACTGAGCTCCAGACATTTTTAGATCTGCCATTCACTGAGATGAAGCACCAGTGTTTATTTTTGTATAGCATGTAAGTTGCTTTTCCTACAACTGAAGTGTTAAGTTCATGTACAGCCTGAAGTAAAACACTGATTCTGAAATTTTTTCATTCATCTGGGAGTTCATTAGTAAACAGCTAACGGCTGATTGCTGATGGTTATTCTGTTGCCAATATATTAACTCATTTCTACTGTAACTGACTGAGAAAAAGCTTTATTTTTGCTTTAGGCAATTACATGCAGACTAGAGAGATTGATTGGTAGTGTTTCATTTTTAAGGGTTAAAGTGGTAGACTGGAAATGTTATGCTTAAGGATAAAATAGAAGGCTTTATTTTAGTAACAAAATATTTACACATTTTTTTGAAGAAAAATGCATGAATGCAGTAAAAATATTTAGAAGTAGGAAAACCATGTTTAACTGTTACAGAACCACCGTTTTTCTCCACAATCATTTCCACTCATGACAGATGACATGAATAAGGAGCCTAACTGCCACATTTCATCACTATCTAACAATAAAACCCTAAAGAATGTTTCAGAATCTGTAATGTGTCTATGTCCGATTTAGAAAGTAAAACCCAATTAGATGACTCTCACTGTAGGAGAAATTTCTGCACTGTGGTTCAAATACCTTTTGTTTTACTAAAAGCGCTGTTAAGACAGAGACAAGAACTCCCAGACAACTTAATTACCCTGCAAGAGCAAGGGTTCTTCATTCTGTTTTAAAAGATGTGCATCTCAGTGCTCCTTGAAAATCATCCCAAAGCACGACAGCCTTCTTTCCTGTCCTCCCGGGCAGCACAGAGAAAGGACAGTCTAATCCTCTGACAGCTGAGACCCTATCAGCATGCCAGGCTCCTTAGACACTAACCATACTATAGGCAGAGCCCAAAAGTTAAGGTTGAGAAGACAGAGATGTGCAATGTGCAGGGGCTGGGCTGAGTCCAACGAGATCCCAGGGCAGGCCCTGAAACGGTTTTCAAGGTTTCCTTGATAGAAAGTTTAAGCGTTATTCATTCATGTTTTTCTGTTTTACTGAAAGCAAGGTGCGGACCCGCTAATCAAAATCAAGTGTAGCTCTACTCCCAAAGGGAGTCCAAAGGGAGTAACACGTGTTAATGACAGCAGTGCTTTCAAAGTGAATTCTGTGCAAACTATGGAAATACCAGCCTGAGTTCATGAGAGCTGACGGCCATCCTTTTATAAAGAAAAGTTTGCCTACGCCTCATCTCTAATGTACCATCAGAAAAGCAAAAGCAATTTTCCACTAAACAAACTCAGAAAGGAGGAGGGTAAAAGTTGTGTACGTTCCTATAAGAGAACAGTTTCAAGATGAAGACAGTGTGTGGAGCCACGCACACAGACAAACAGTGGGAGCAGCATCAGTGAGGGAAGCAGCAGGGCACAGTCGCAGCAACAGACTCCCGATTAAGCCTCAACGAGGCGCTTCTGTACAGAACACCAATACTCCAGAATAATCTATTTACTGCATGTGACAGACATTCTGTCACGGAAGCCAAAATACTGGGAAACAGAAAAGCCTACTAAAATGTAGTTATAAAAATTCTACATGGCATATATATAAAAACAATAAGGAATGAAACTGTGTTTATCATATGTATCTAAAAACCTTTTTTATATCTCCCAAGGATTATCTAAATGTGGATAATATAGTGTTTTGCCTATTGCTCAGAAATGTTTCAAAGCTTCTTTTTCATTCTAACTCATTGTTTGTACAGCCTTTTAAATGCCACTCAGGCAGTTAATATAAAAATGGCTAGAAATACCTCATAGATTCAGCCTAATAAACAGTAAGCAGAAACATGATTATTTCTAAGTCTAACTCTGTTTTATTTGAATAATCATTCAGCATCTGGATGGCTCTCCAAGGCTGACTCCGACCTTCTGACACTACCAAGGAAGAACTGAAGGCACAAGGAAGGCGACCGACTTGAAGCTCGAGGCATCAGGGCAGGCGCAGTCGGCAAGCGGCCCGCCTGCCAGCATCTGGTCTGCAAGGCATTCCAGGACATCCCCGTCCCCTCTGCCGCTTCAACTACCTTCCCCAGCTGCAGTTTCACCGCCTGCCAGTTTTACCTGCTTCATTCAGAAGAGATTAAGAGAATATCACTGCTCTATTCCAAAGAAGAGAACATGCTACTGGTTTTACTGTGGGTCTACTGTGTACAACCTGTCACACAGGCTCCTCCGCGCCATGGAGCCAGTTCTGCAGCGGTTCAGGCCTGATGAAGGCACTGACTGCGACCCATGGGACTGCTGTTGTGAGCTCAGCACAGAGAGTGCCAGAAACGGTGCTCCTGCCTGATGGGGGAAGGCGAGCCAGTCGCAGCATCCATTAAAAACAAACAACCAAAACACAGAGCCTGTCTCTGGCTCTCTCTGGCTCACTCTCATAGAGACTAAGTCAGCCTTTCAGCACATAAACAGTAGGCATCTGACATGTAAATGCTGGCAAGGAAAATTTTCAAGCAGAACTGAGAAAGAAAGGAACCATTTCTTTATCTAAGACAGAATTCACCATGAAACTTTATGTTTAAAACTAGACTTTTTCATAATTTACTATGTAATTTGCTAACTATATAGGGAAGAATCTACAACTAACTTTATACTGGAAGTTTTGCTGTATTTATAAAGTCACACTGGACATGCAGTAATGACATCATAGCACATTTAATTTCCCTGCCACCTATCTTTAACAAATCCCTCCTGTGCAGTTGAAACCAACATTCTTAGATTCTCAACAGCATCATCGAAAGGCATTAAATGCTCAATTATGCAGCATAATAATGTTGCGCGAGGCACAGTAAAAAGAAAACAACATAAATTCAATACCAGAGGGGTCAAATAGCTCTGAAACTTAAGGACAAAACTCCATGCATATCTGAGGGAAGACAGTAAGAGTAACTATAAGCCACAGAATTAGGAATCTTTACATCCCGAAAAGCAATGAAGTGGAAATGACAGCCATGAGTGAATACTAGTGTCATCAGACGCTGAGAGACAATAGGAAAGGCAAAAGCATACAGGGTGGACACTGGAACACTACCGTAATTCTTTGCATTTCTGAACTGCTGAATCTGAACCATACGAATAAAAGGAGGCTGCCAAGAAAGAGAAGGTAAGTGTTAAGAGCAAGATAACTGAACAGACCAAAAGCCTATTAATGGAGACAGCAATATGGTGGCCAGGACTCAATCCCAACTCTGCTACTCAGTCACCGAGCAAATTGCTTCACTGGGAATTATGCAGACAACAAAGGTTTTGAATTAGATGATTTCCAAGATGCCCTTTGGTTCCAACATTCTCCAAGTCTAAACCACAAACAAGTTCTCATCACCTAACTACAAAGTCCACTGGAAATTACAACCTCTATGCTCTTCTAACAGTGTCTGAACACAAGCATCGATGTAAGATGTCCAGCACGGTCTGCACGGAGCACGTGGTCTCAAGCCCAACCCCCATGAGGCTGTGGCTCAGAGCAGCCCCTTACCGCAGCGCGGCTCCTGAGGAGTTCCCTTCATGAACAGCATGCAGGGGGCGGCGTGAGTTAACTTCTTCAGGCGCAGGCTGAGGTCTTCCTTCGGGTGCTCAGTACCACTGGGTGAGAAAGAGCCGCTAGACGCATGTCGCTGAACTTTTTTGGTCAACTCTGGGGCATGGGCACCATCTAATCGGTCGATTTTCTGAGAATTCTAAAGTTAAAGAAGTCATTTAGAGTATGTGTCCATTCCATCATCATCTATTTTAGGCTCGAAAATTATAACAAGCACAAGTCCATAGCTCTAGCCAGTATTTAAAGAGGTCAACACTACCACTGTAGAAATTTTGTAAAACTCAGATTACAAACTGCCTGCTATGCATGTCAATTTTAGAAATAAATAATTGGTTTCTTTTTTCCTTTTTGGAAACACTGGGAAAGCAGCACTATTCCTCAAACCAGATCAGAAAGGATCTCCCCACCCCTGCTGTGGTCAAACCATTATAAAGTATAAATGAGGTACTTGGGGAACTACGGTGACACCCAGGAGCGCCCCGAAACACAGATTTGCACCCACTTCCTCAGAGAGTCATTAATCAAACCAGAAGAAGCAAGATGTTTCATCATGTCCAGGCACATGCCCCAACCAACTTCTGACCCAACTCAGGGAACATTTTGGGTTTACAGCCATGCATTCTGGTGGCTGGACCTCCACAGTCCATGTCACTTTTCCAGGACCCCCAGGGCAAGCAAGCAATGAGACTACAAGACAGGTCAAGGCGAGGAGGAAGCAAACAGCTAGTGCTCGGCCATCAGGGGAAGGGGAAGGAACTGGCAAGGACAGCCCCACGGCACTCGGCGCATAATCTCTCCCACCACCTTCACCCTTACCTTGAAGAACAGGAAGGTGGGAACCGAACTAATTTCATATTTTTCAGATACTTCAGGAACAGCTTCTGCTTCCAACTTTAAAATAAAGGAATTTAAGCGTGATTATAAAAAGGTCTTTTCTTTTTAACTACTTCAACATGTACATCAGTTTCACATGCATTATCCCTTCAGGTAGTTGACGTTTTTAAAGAGTACAGTACAAAAGTTTATGACACATTTACATTTAAATGAGACTCACTGGGCTGGCATGTCATCCACTGAGTCTGCGGTGTCAAAACAGGTTCAGAGGTTTTTATTTTGTTGCACATTTCAAAAGATGCCTGGAGGCTGTGAATAAAATTTTTGGTGCACTAGTGACCTAGTAAATTTTCAATCATATGCAGCTACTACTATATTGAAATCCATAAATCACTGACCCCAGTTATGTCATGATTACAGTGCTTATTTTCTGCCCACAGCAATTCTTGCTGTTTGCTCTATTGACTAATTTCAAGAGGCAGTACATCATGACTGACAGTTGCAGCCTTCTGCAAATTATGAAGCAAAAAGGAGTATTTCTTCAATAAACTATTGATGTCTGATAAATTTTACTTTTAACTCCTGCAAGGCTGCACCCTAAGCAGATAGATATCTTGCTAGGTTACTTGCTTCTGGGCCTGTTCACACATTTAAATGCATTTTAAATAAGATGATCACATTCTATTTGAAAATTTCCTTGAAGCCCTTCAACAAGATCTGATAGGTATCTGACACATAAATTTAAACGTATTTAGTAACATGCTCTCTAAATAATGAGAGAACAATTACTGTAAGCTTTTTATGTGGACTTTATATACATTGAGAAAAACCAAGACATATTGTGTTTTTCCCTCACAGGACTATCAATGTAATATAAACTTTTAAAACCAATAAAAATCTGTATCCACATTATGCCTATAGGAAACAAAATTTATTGAAAAATTATGTTATTAAACAGTTTTTAAAATATATACACTGTGTTTTTCCAAGAGTAAAAGATTTCCACTGGGCTTAAAATACTATCTTTATCCAGAGCTTTAACCAATCCGGTGTTTCTAGCCATAAAAATGACCATGACAGGGGGAGGCTATCCTATGTCTGTGGCTTGTATCTTCCATCTCATATATTCCTGGGTGCTCTTTTACTGCCTTAATTCTATTTTCTTTAGAACACCCTTTTGAAACAATATTTTAAATTATTTCCATTTTTAATGTGAGAAACCACATATATTTTAAAATCAATGTCAACTGTCCAATAAAACTGAAAAAAAGAACAAAGAGAAGGTTAAGCATTCGGAGACAGCTATTCAGAAGACACTCTTTCTAGAGTCTAAGGAACTTCTGTACCATATTCTTTCAGACAATTCCACACTAGACCACAGAAGAGCAGAAAGGTGGTGACCGAGGCAGCACTAACATCTGGTGAGTGCCCCCCACACTCTGGGCACTGGGCCAGGCTCAGTGAAGATCCCCATCGCTCGCACTCCGGGATTCTAACAGAAAAGTAATACGAATCAAAAAACAGGTGCTACTAAGTAGAAGCAAGGTAATAGTCTTAAACAGAACAAAACAAGTCACATCCTGACTCCTAAAATCAAATTTCTATGTGCTTTTAAAAGCTGATCTCTTCTCCTATTTCTGCTGGTTTACAGTAGGCCCCTTACTGACAACTCTTCTGGGAAGCAAATGATGCTCTCAAAATTCCTGCTGAAGCCAGGAGGATCACTACACGTGCCTCCCCTCAAATGAGCTCCCAGAAGACGGAGCTTAACAAGACAAAGGCAACAGTGACAGGCAAATCCTCCTGAGTCCAGACCAGGAGGGCCATTAAAGGCAAAGCCGCTGCCCAGAATAGTAAGGGCAGCTGAAGTCCGAAAACCTTCACAGCACTAAAACTCCTTGGAAATATTTCTGTTGGATGTAAAGCAACATAACAGTTATAACAATGAAAGTAGAAGATAAATGCATAAATATTCAAAACCTTTAATTTCAATTTTCTTCTGCATTCTGAAGAGACCAAAGATGGCCGATAAGAGCTACGTTCCTTGGAGGCCTGCTCTGTGCTATACACCAGACTTGTCACAACCTGGAGGTAGGGGCCACGTTATCATCTCAGCTCCACAGGGGCCCAGAGAGAGGTCACTGCAGACACAGTTAATTAGCAGCAGAGCTGATAAACAAACCCATGTCTGTTTGACGACAAACCCTGTGCTTTTCTTATTATGCTACAGTTACCTTTTCTACCACAACAAATAAGAAACAGCAAATTTAAAAGACAGGATTATATATGACTTCAGGACCAAAAAGACACGGACACTTCCAGGATGATTCCCAGCCAGAGTGCCTTGGGGGAACCACGTGCTTCCTACACTGTGAATCTCAAACTTGGACCCTTCCCACCTAGGCTGCTGCGTGTCTGTGGAGAGGGAAGGAGGGCAGGGGAGCCCTATTACAGCAGGATGAATCCAGAGGAAAGGAATCTCCATCATCTCCTTCGATATATCAGGGGTCCCCAAAGACCACCGTGAAGGTAATGGCTAAGAGCTATGGTGTATTCTAAGCCAGACAACATTCTGAGTGCGTTCACATACTGAGTTCATTTAATCTTCACAGTGAGTGAGTGAGCGTTAGTCGCTCAGTCGTGTCTAACTCTTTGCAACCCCATGGAGTGTAGCCCGCCAGCCTCCTCTGTCCATGGAATTCTCCAGGCAAGAATACTAGAGTGGGTAGCCAATCTCTTCTCCAGGGAAAGCTTCCCCACCCAAGGATCAAACCCAGGTCTTCTGCACTGCAGGCAGATTCTTTACCACCTGAGCCCCAGCAGGGATCCTCACAGCGGGTACTGTCATCACACCTGGTTTCTAGGTCACTACACTGCTGAGCGGGAGAGTGAGGCAGTCTGGCTCCAGGCACACTCCACTCTACACAGCCCTGTTACCACCTCACCAGACCCAACGGTTCCCCCTCGTCTCCTCATTTTACTGACCTTTCAGTCTCACCCAGTAAGCGTGACCACAGCTGCCTTCTCGGATGCCCTTCCCTCGGCTTCCCGCGTCTTCTCTTCCTCTAACTCCTGGGCTGAGTGTCTGGTTTCCTCCTTCACCTCTGCCAACCACGCCATCGCTGCACATCCCAGGACTTGGTTCTGCACCTGCCTCTCTTACCTACACTCACTTTCCTAGAGTGGCCTCAGGCAACACCCTGGCTCTAAGGAACTCCAGTATGGCACCGCAACCTCTACCGAGGACAAACCTCTCCTCTCACCTCCAAGCCACACACTCGACATCTGCCCGCAGATCCCCAGGAGATATTTCCCACCATACCTGTTCCTCCCCAGGGCAGCCCCAACCTCATTTAATCCACCGAGCTGCTCAGATCAAAAGGAGACAACCTTGACGGATCTATTTCCTCCACCCTGACATCCAATCCATCAACAGGTCTCCTGGGCACCCCCTCTAAAATATAAGCCGATGCAGACGACGACAGCATTTCAACAATCTCCCCACTAATGTCTGAGAAATCTCTTACCTGGCCTAGTGAAACAGCCTCCTAACAGAAGACCTGCTTCTAGTCTGCCTCCTTACCCGCTTCAAACCATCCTCCACATGGCAGCCACAGCAATCGACTTAGGAATCAGACTGCATCAGACTGCACTTGCAATAAAACCAAAACTCGACACTGCTCACAAGGCCACGTGGCCCTCCCTGCCTCTGCAGCTTCCGGTCAGGGCCTCGACCCCTTCCCTCTTCTCCAGCCCCGCTGGCCGCCCACTGCTCTTCTGAGGTCTGCACCTGCTACGCCTCTACCGAAAGGCTCTCTGCCAGCTCCTCCAGTGACTGTCATCTTTGCGTTTTTTAACTCTCACTTGTTAGATAAACCCTTTTAGCACAACCTACATAAAAGCAGTCCACCTACCCAAGACCCCCTCTTCACAGACTGCCTATTTATTTCTTTTGTTGAACTTCATACCACCTGAAATTACCTTGGTACTATGTTACCCATTTATTGTCTATACCCTTACTGTCCTGTATTTCCAGTAACTAGCATCCTGTGTGGCATATAATTAACTGTTCAAGAAACAGAATTCTGAACAAACAGTAGTCACTATTCCTAAGCCAAAAACACAAGTGACTACTTGCCAGTGGCGGCACTGAGGCTCCAAGGTAAAGGCAAAGATGAGAAAACTCAACATTTCAACGTAAATCAACTAGACTTCAAAAAAACAAGCAAGCAAACAAAAACACCTGACACTCTGGGACACTCTTTATACCTCATGCAGGGCTTCTTTCTACTCTCTGATGTGCTACAAAAGGTAAATGTTTCAAAGTCAAATTCTTTGTCAGAAAGTCAAATATAAATTTCAAAATAGTACTTAAATGAACATTTCTAATAATGCTTTTTATAGCACTCTGCCAAACTTTACCCAGTAACAGCTAATAAACTATGTCAATTATGTTGTTTTTTTTTTTTTACCAAAACAGCACAGATTAAAACTTGGTTATTTTTAAGATTTAACCATCCTACTAGAATTATCTGAGACATATTTTTATAGTTCCTAAAAAATGGAATCCTACATATGCTCTGTAAGACACCAAATAAACTGATCAATATTCTGAAACACACACACAAAAAAAACAAGTTCAGATAGTCAGCTGACACCTAGTTATACAACCAGTTAGCCAATACTTAGTTATACAGCTAGTTGGCACCCTTCTGAAGACTGCCCTACATTTTCTGCTTACACACACTAATTGTACAGATTATTTAGAATTTAAACAGTGTAACCTACAGAAATTATCTATAGTAATTTTACAGACCTTTAGAAATTACAGTGTAAGCTGTTCTTTAAGATGGTTGCACATTTAAGAATATATCAAACTATAAAGATTCCTACTTTTTAAGGATTCAAAAAAAAACTTAAGTATATAATTCCTTCTGTACCCTTGATTTCATATCTGAAGATACAATGCGCATAAAATGCAAGAACAGCAGCTACCATACAAACAAGATTAACAGTAAATGAAATACAATAATATAAAATCTCACCAACCAGATGGTTGATCAGTCTGACTTCATGAATAAATTTTTGTACCCAAGTGCAGTATATGGTTAAGTTGAGTATCAGAGCCTAGCAGGATTAAGCTAGAATTAGGGGAGGGAATAAAGAGGAGAAAGGGCTGGCACGTGAGGTGGGAGCCACCCGCACAAAGAAAAGCAGTTTAAACAAACATGGTAAAAGGTGAAGGTCCCCACCTCAAGGAGCTCACCCCTAGTCAAGAAGTCAACAAAACAGGAAAGAAACGACAGAGCTGATGAAAATACAAGAGACTCACTGACAGTCCAACCAATGGAACAGACTAAGTTCAGAAAATGAGGAAAGGGGAAAAAAAGTCACGGAGGTACACACAAAAGACATCACACAAAATGGATCTGATTTAAATCATCACGTTGTACACTTTAAATACACACAATCTTTACTTAAAAAACAAAACTAATAATAATATTAAATATAAGAATTTAAAAATAAATTGCCACTCCTATTTTTTTCAAAAATGGCTTTGATTTGGACCATGAATTTGACCAGTGGCCCCAATTTCACCACCCAAAACTATTCTTCCTCTTTCCCACAGCACCACCAGACACTGTATCTTGAAATAGTCTACTGACCAAACAATTTGATTTAATGATAAATGTGTATTCCCATTGTAGTTAAAGTGCTAACAAACTGACTATACATAATTCGAAATGCAAAGACACTGACATTTTAATTAGCTATCTAATCTTATTCTGAATAAATGTAAGGTTTCTGTGAGACTTCAAGCAACAGAAATAACTCACGTTATCTCCTCCAAGCTCTTGGAGGTGTGAGAAGGTAGCGAAGAACCCAGCCCCAGGACCTGACTGGACGTGGCAGCCGATGCAGGTGAACACAACGGCAGGCGCCCTAAACGTGGCACCAGGAAAGAGCACACGTTCTTTATCATCATATCATCAGTCCAGGAAGTGAGGGGATGCAAACGCAGTAAGTGAAAATCTTGCCTTTCAGCAACCTATTCCAATGAGCACAAACTACTGGGATAAAAAAAAATGTATGCTAGGTCTTCTCAGATGTTATTTTACCATCTTCTACAAAATAAGGAATTGATGATCACAAAACTTTAGAATCAAAGTATTAAAAACACAGTGTTTAAGATCATCCTATGCAATAATTCTATAAATCTAAGTCATAGAATGAACTAATCTCTATACTTCAAGTCAAAAATGCCAAATAACTGCAGTGGTTAAAAAAAGAAAAAGACCAAGAAATCAAATTATAAGAAACAGAGAGTAACACAAATGGCAATTCTACAGACGGGAAGCGGCGCAGAGCCCTCACTGAGGAAGCTGCGTTTAGATGGACCACAGGCCCTTCCTCTGGGAGATGCCAGCGCCCTCTCAAGCACTTCACCTCTGCTAGGCTGACTACTGCTCAGCACTGTGGCCTGTAAATCACCTACCTTCCGAATCCCATGCAAATGATCTTTGCCTCTGAAGATGTCTAAGAAAAGAAAAACTATGCCACAGAGTGACTTCCCAGAAAGTAACAACACCTGAGCAAACTACCCACGTAAACCTGTCACCCTCTCTCAACGGCAGGTGCAGTTGGGGTAAGGTATCCCCAACAGATAAGGGCTCCCAACCCTTGGCTTGCCGAGACACTTAAGCACTTGAACAACTTAAAATCTCACTGCCAAGTTCAGTACTGACGTGATAAGTAATCCTATAGTCACTTTAAATAAATCATTCAAATGGCAGCTAAGAACAATGTGTTACCTAAACCAGTAACATGATATACATAAAAGCAGACTTACAACAATTACCATTGTCTTGATTAATCTTACGATTGAAATGTTTAATCATTTATTTCACTTGTAATCGTTATCTTTTATCACTGACCAAACATGCAGTTTTAATGTCTGCTTCTATTATTTATATTGGACATTTTAAGGTTGTATTCTAAGGTTACATTACACATTTCACTGGAATTTTAAATAAGTCCTTAAATTTTAAAAAGCTAACTATTCATACGTGCTCAATCTGCATAAGGAAACACTGCAAGGATTCATACAAAATTATTACAAGCGCTACTTATGGGCTGGGATGGCAGGGCTGGCGGGAAGGAGTACGCTGGGCCTTCTCAATGGACTTCTTCCTACACTGTTTTGATTTTGAACCATGTAAGTGCAATCAAATTTTGAACCATGTAAGTGCAACCTGTTCAAAGGACACATATTTAAACAGAAACTGTCTGAAAAGTGTATCAGCCACTATACAAATAAATTAGTGTGTCAGAATTCTGGGTCTTCAGTTCACACAAAAAGTGCCACACAGACAAGCACAGCTGATGTCACTGTTAACCCCACACACCTGCCAACACACCCTCCAGCTATTGTTTTAAAAAATCAGGTTTTGGCGTTTTGTCTGCTTTTTTAGATCCTAAAGATCCAGCTTCTGAATACAGGGTATGGCTCCCTTCCCAAAAGTTCATTTCTAAAATACTCAACTCACATGTTGGCCATGGTGCCTCAATAAGTCCTGACTGACACATAAATGTGCTAAAACCAAGCGAGCTCATCCTTTGTAACTCTCACTATCCTAGTCCTGCCTACCCAAGAAAGACACCAGGAGTGTGGAGCCTGGAGCACCAGGGCAAGGACCAAGAAGGTCACGCGCAAAATGAGCGAAAACAAAGGCAGCCAGGAGAAGCGGCTTCCTTCTCCCCCTGCTTCCCCACCGGTCAGAAAGACTCTGGCTGCCCTGCAGGTCTGCATCACCCGACCCCTGGCAGCAAGCTCTCCTTACTCCCTGTTCCCTGCAGCCCTCACACACCCTTTCTTGAATCACTTTCCATGTCCCACTTAGCTTTTCAATGAAGCAAGTCTTGTTAACATTTCTACTGTATAAAATCACAATTACCCACAATGAATGATCTCGCCTGCGAGTGCCCGCGTAAACCCTCTCCTGACTGCCCATGCTGTCCTCCCACCCAAGCGTGTATTCAGGAAAGTGTGGTGAGTTTTACACCACTCCACTTGTAAAATATAAAACCATTTTAAGATTTTTAAGAATAATCTACTTTGAAAATAACAGATCCCAACACTACCTATGAATACGAGGAATCCCACACCACCACTCCTTTCTATGTCAATAAAATGTGGTCTAACGCATAAATCATAATTAAATCCCTAAGACATGACACTGAAAATGCAGTACCTTCACAAACGAAACTTGTGGGTGCTCTTTGGCGAGCTCTGCCATCACGTCGTTCATCTGAGTGCACTGAGGAGCCCATGGTGCCCAGAAATGGACCACAAGAAGAGACCTGTAAATCCATAAAATGCTGTTTTTAAAAATACAGTAGCTTTAGAAATAAGCAAATAGTGATAGATTAAACTCTACTACCAAAGAAACCTTTCAAGGACCACCTGAATTGTTTTTGTACTGCTAGAATCTTGTATTAAACACAGACTGAAATATAATGATTTCAAGGTCTTGGGAATCTTTTGGATGAATTTTCAAGTTAATGATAAATTTTTTGAGTCAATATTTAGCTCACATGAAGTGGTTCTGAATATTCACCCACCTCAACTACTAGCCATGTAAATTAACTCTATTTTGAGACCCTGCCTGAAACTAGATTTCTGCAGTCAGGGCACAGTGTTTGTGAAAAATGACTACTATTAATGTTAGTATGTTTAAACATGGTATTATGGTGAAGTGATCCTAGGAATAGGAATAAAATGTGGCAAATGAAGTATATAAGCAGAAAACAAGGGAAAAATAGAACTGCTTTTTACAGACAAACTTTCTCATATTATGCTACAAAGTATTTTCTAAAACTTGACAATATGAACAGACAGAATAGTGGACTAACAAACTGTTGACAAAATCCTTGGGCATCTCAGTATGTATCTATTAACTATTTTCATATAAAATTATCTTGGCAAAGATACCTTTAAGTCTAACCTCATACTCAACTGAAAAACCCTTCACTTTTACAGAATTCTAAATTGAAATAGTTGCTTCAGTCATATGCGAGTCTGCGACCCCATGGACTGTAGCCCTCCAGGCTCCTCTGCCCATGGGATTCTCCAGGCAAGAAGACTGTAGTGGGTGCCATGATCTTCCCGACCCAGGGGACGAACCTGAGTCTCTTATGGCTCCTACATTGGTAGGCAGGTTCTTTAACACCAGCGTCACCTGGGAAGCCCAAATTCAAATACAATCTCTCTCAACTACAAAAAATCTGAAAACTCAGGAAAACACATTGAAAAATATGTCACAAGGAGGAAAAAAACAAGGACAATTAAACCTGGGCAAGGAAAGAAGTAATCAACTGTTAAACCATTGAAACAATACAGCTGAGAAAAGAAGGGGCTTAGTAGCTCCAAGTTTCTGGCTTAGTGACTTAGGTAGTGGTGGCACTCGCCACAAATCACAGTCCAGAAGCTGGCAACCTGAGAGGAAAGAAATCTAGTGGGCTGTTAGTGACCATCGAGCTCAGGAAAGAAGTCCACACTTGATCCACAGATCTGCGAATCATGACAGTGGGCACCACACTCACCCACGCCACAGAATAAAGGGTCCAAGGGCAGAGCCTCTGGAGCTCCTCAACACCAAGTCAAGAGAGATGGAGGGAAAGGAGTCCTGGCGGTAGACCAGAGAAGGTTCAGGGGTCTCACAGGAGTCAGGAAGGAAGGGAGACAACCATCAAATGGAGCAGGAAGAGCGACCAGTAGTGGGGAGTCATTTCAGCAGGTGAGAGAAGCCGTGTGAGGACCACTGAGCTGAGGATGAGGAAGTAAACTGCTAGGAACCTACTAGGTAAGAGACTGGGCTGTTAATAGAGAGAGAGCAAGGATCCAGACAGCTCAAGGGATGGGCTTTTTTTCAATGCAAGCATCTTCATAGTTTGTTTTGTGAGGGGACAGTGCAAATGAGAGGGAGAGGCTGAAGACATGAGATTCAAGGTCTCAGAGGTGGCAGGACAGGGAAATCTAGAGCAGACAAGAATTCACCTTGAGAACAGGAGTTTCCTCTGGGTCAGGAGCAAAGGAATCAAGAATGGGTAAAGTGAAGAAAGTGTTAGTTGCTCAGTCGTGTCCAATTCTTTGCAACCCCATGGACTGTAGCCCGTCAGGCCCCTCTGTCCACGTGATTCTCCAGGTAAGAATACTGGAGTGGGTTGCCATTCCCTTCTCCAGGGGATATTCCTGACCCAGGAATCAAACCTGGGTCTCCTGCATTGCCGGCAGATTCTTTACCATCTGACCCACCAGGAAGCCCCTAGAGTGGGAAAAGCTACAAGTAAATCTGTTGTGTTGGGGGAGGGGCAAGTAGAAGCAGCAGTCTGATGAGGCTACTGAAGTCCTGTTTTCCCAGGTAGGAAGCAAGGTCTTGTGCTGAAACAAAGGAAAATGGAGGACAAGGGTCACAGACAGGACGGAGGAAGAAGGGACAGCTGCCTGGGACACAGAAAGCAGGAGGCTCCAAAGGAACAGCCACCCAAGGCAGGAGAGGAACACATGGTAAGGCTCCCACTCCATGGGCCCCCACTGTATCTAGAACTCAGGAGCTTTGGCACCTGGGCAGAGACTATGGAGGAAGTATTGATACTTCACCAATTACTGCTTCCTCTTCCTCTCATGCACGCAGCTGGACTACATTACCACTTGTTACCAAACTGAAAAATGATTTTTAAAATCATAATATTCAATGATAAAAAGGACAAAGTGAGACAACACTTTCATATCCCACTGGTAAAAGTTCAGTTGGAAACTTTCAGAAATCTCTTGTCAAGGATCTATCCTACGGGAGTCATTAAAGAGACAAAGATGTATGTATATAAATACTTCCCCAGTATTTTACATAGCTGCTGCTAAGTCGCTTCAGTCATGTCCGACTCTGTGCGACCCCATAGACGGCAGCCCATCAGGCTCCCCCGTCCCTGGGATACTCCAGGCAAAAATACTGGAGTGGGTTGCCATTTCCTTCTCCAACGCATGAAAGGGAAAAGTGAAAGTGAAGTTGCTCAGTCGTGTCCGACTCTTAGCTACCCCATGGACTGCAGCCTACCAGGTTCCTCCGTCCGTGGGATTTTCTAGGCAAGAGTACTGGAGTGGGGTGCCATTGCCTTCTCCATTTTACATAGCAATTAACTGTAAAAAATCTATTGTTCAACAACATAGTTTTCTTAATGGTCATAAAATATTATAAGGTCATTAAAAATTGTATCTCAAAGAACATTTAATAACATGGGAAAATGCTCACAAAGAGTACATTTTAAAAAAATTAAAATAGGTTACAAAACTTTTTAACAGTATGTGCCAACGTATGTAAAAAAGAAAAAGTACACATATACAACTTAAATTCCATCACTACTAATGCGGCTCTGAAAAGTAACATAACTTCCACATCTATGAAACAGCAATAATACCCTGGGAGGTTCGGAAGATCAAACAAAAATATGTAAGCCCTTTAAAAACATTAAAGAATGATATTAATGTTATTTTAAATTATCCACGCTATTCTCATATTTAGATTCTTAACTTCCACTTTCCAATTAAGTGAACAACGACGCCTAGTATCATGAGGACATAAACCTGAAACAAACATAAACGCTGTCACTCTCTCCTGACATCACACTGTTCTCTCCATCTTCATGGATAGGGTGCAGGGTGGTGCACTGTTTAAGGAAAAACCTTTTAGAGAAGAGGAGGTTCAAATCCTAACTACTGTGCTTCTAAACAACGTAATGAACCTCGGTTGTCAGTAAAATAATTAGTGATCAATAAACAGCTGTTTCTCTGTTATTTCAGATGTTCTGCTCCTTAAGTTATTCCTGTGCAGATAACACCAACTACCAACTACCATGTATTAAAATCATATAGTAGTAGACTATATTAGTTAAATATTTTACAAATGGGCAAAACCTTAATTACTCTGCAAATGGGTATCAATATCCCGACTATATAGACTAACTGAGGTTTCCGTAACACATAAACATGTGATTAGACGACTTAGGCAAAAACTATTTTCAATTCACATGAAATTTTTAAATTGAGAAGCGATGATCTGTCAAACAGACGTTAAATGGCATTAACAAGTACTGTTTCATGTTCTGAAAGGCTGCCGTTTCCACCAAAAGGCGCAGAGGTCTGCTCCTTCCCCAGATGCCAAGCGTCACTTCCCACGTGCCCGTCTGAAGGGATCATTTCAGTGTTAACACCATTTGGGTGTGTTCTTGCCACTGCTCTGTACTTGGGTCATTTCACGTACAGGCCAGTAGCAAGAACGCATCCAAACGGTGTTAACACTGAAATTTTAACCGGCTGTGACGTCTTAAGGACTGTTACCTTTAAAAAAGAATGAAACATAGAATCAAAAATGCCAAATACACAAAGAGCAAAAGAGTCTTCACCCTCACCGGAAGAGGGTGACCGCGTTTACGTTTGCTTCAGGTTTCTGTCCTCATGAAGTCAGGCGCTGTTTACTTACGATGCGTAAACTGAGCGTTTATTAAGGACAGATCCACAGAAGCCCGGCTCCTTCCAGAGGCCGCATCCCTTGTCATCAATGAGTCAACGTCATTCCCCACGCACCCGCCTTCCAGGGCCCCCCTCTTTCAACAATTTACCAAGTGAACCTGAAACGCCGAAGGAGCTGTTCTGATGAACACTTTTCGGCACCGCGGCCAGGAAGACAGGGCTCACTTCTCTCACCGGCACCCCCACTCCCCCCGGCCCCGTGCCACGCTCCCAGGGAGCTCCCCAGCTGCCTCCAAGTCAAACTCGGGGCTGCATTCAGGTCCACACGCCCCACCGCCCTGAGCTCCGCGCAGGCTCTCTGCCCCCTGGAGCCTCCGAGAGCGCTCCCGCCGGCCGGCCTCGCGCCTCTCACCGCAGAGGACACCGAGGCCCGGCCAGGGCGCGAGCGCAGAAGGCGCCCAGGGCTAGCTGGGGGCTGAGCCGGGAGCGGGTGCCCAGGCGAGGGCTGGACGTGGAGGCGGAGAGACCGCCCGGAGGCCCCGCGCGCCCGCCGGCGCCGACCTGCAAGTTGGGGGGCGGGGGGCGGTGTTTCCGGGTATCCCCCAAACGGGCCCACCGCACCCCGCGGGTCTACTTCCGACGCCTCCCCCCAGGGCGAGAGGCAGGCGGGCCAAACCAGAACCGAGGGCGGCGGAGTGCGCTCAGGAGACGGGAGAGCCCCGTCCAATGCCCGAGCAGGCGCGCTCGGCCCCGCCACGAGCGCCCTCAGACGCCAGCTGCCGGCCCCGCTGGGCCTCCCCGCAGCGTCCGCCCGGGACGACGCGGCAAGGGGCCGGGGTCTCCGCGCCCACCCTCCGCCCGGGACTGGGTTCCCGCGCCGTCGCCCCCCGGGGCCGCCGGGCCTGGCGCCTCGGGGCGCCCGGCGGCTCCGGACCTGGGCCTGCCGTGGACCCGCTGCCTCACCGGGGCGGGGACCCGGGCTCGGGGTCCGGGCCGCCCAGGCTGGGCCGCGCGTGAGGGAGCCGGGCAGTCCGCCCGTGAGGCCGGCCCCCGCCGCGTCCCCTCACCCCTGCCGCCCGCCGCCTTGCTTACTTGGCTCTAAGGCGAAGCAGCTCCTCAAACTGCCGGGCTGAGCCGACCTCCACCACGGCCGCCGCTGCCTCAGCCGCCCCCGCCGCCATGCTGCCGCCGCCAGACAAGAGCAATCGAGTGCGGGCGGCCGATGGGGGCGGAGCGCGGCCGGTGGCGCAGAAGCCCCGCCCCCGGCCTTCCCGGAGGCCCCGCCCCCCAGGGCCGCGTGCCAGCCCCAAACTGGTGAACACTCTGGGGCTGTGGCGTCCGGCGGGCCCAGTAGGACCCTGGCTCCCGGGGCTCTGGACCCTCAGAAATCCTGACCTCCGGGGCTCCTGGAAGTCAGGGCTTTCTGCGATCCTAGCAGCTCCTAAGGCAGCTGGGAGAAAGGTGTATGCGGGTATGCATGTGTGTGTGTGATGTGAGTGTGTATTTGAGTGAAGTCGCTCAGTCGTGTCCAACTCTTGCGACCTCATGGACCGTAGCCCGCCAGCCTCCTCTCTGTCCATGGGATTCTCCAGGCAAGAACACTGGGGCAGTTTGCCATTTCCTTCTCCAGGGGATCTTCCTGACCCAGGGGTCAAACCCGGGTCTCCCACACTGCAGGCAGACTCTTTACCATCTGAGCCACCAAGGAAGTGTGTATTTAACATGCTGAAATTTTAATCCAAAAGATGGGGATGGAAGAATGGGAGATCAGGGGAAGGGAGGTTGCGCCCTCTCCGAACCTCAACGTTGACAAGGAGTCTCGAATTCGGCCCTGAAGAACCGGAAGCCGAGTCAGCGCAGGGCCCACCATCACCCACTGTGAGGTCAGGCCCGGCTCCAGGACCCGCTCACTCAGGCCCCGTGCCCCTCTAACCTCAGACCTCCCTCGGATTCCCTGGCACCTCCTGATGCTGACGATGCTGACGCTCCCACCACTGCTTCGCACACCTCCAGCCTGGGTGACCTTGTCCATGGTCCCGGTAGCCTCCATCACCAAGGAAGCCTCCCGCAGAGTGCCCTCCCCTGCCTCGGATGCCCATGCCTGGGGGACAGTGGGAGGGGAGGGTTGGTCTCTTTAAGTTTCCCCGCAAACCAGCCCCGGCCTTGTCTCCAAAGTGCCCCTCGTCCTGGATCCGCCGTTCACTACTGCCATTGCTTCCACCCAGACACGTGGAGCTCCTCCTGGGGTCTTCTGGGTCTGTACCTACCGGGTTGGAGGACAGGCCCCATGGAGCCACCCTCAGGTGTTCAGGGCTCTTGTGCGCCTTGTACTGCGGGCACACCTCACCATGTTAGAAGCGTCTGTGGTCTCGCATCAAGGGCAGGAGCTGTGTCTCCATCCCAGAGCCTGAGTGAGAGCCCAGCATGTGGTAGGTGCTGTGAACCATGCTCTCTACTTGAGGCGGGGGGGCGGGGAAGGGGGGGGCGAAGTGGACTTATAGAGTTTCAGAGACTCATTACCAAAAGAAGTTCATGTAGTGTATCCCATGAATAGTCTTTACAGGGATTGCATGTTGAAATATACTGGGTTGTGTGAAATATATTATTAAAATTAGATTTACTTCTTTCTACCCTTTAAATGGGGCTTCCCTAATAGCTCAGTTGGTAAAGAATCTGCCTGCAATGCAGGAGACCCAGGTTCGATCCCTGGGTTGGGAAGGTCCCCTGGAGAAGGAAATGGCAACCCACTCCAATATTCTGGGGGATTCCATGGACAGAGGACCCAGTGGGCTACAGTCCATAGGATCGCAAAGAGTCGAACACAAGTATGCTACCAGCTGTCACTTTTCACTTTCACCTTTTAAATGTGGTTGCTAGAGATTTCCAAAGTATGCAGGCGCCTCATTTTTGGCTCGCTTTGTGTTTTCTCTTGGGCAGCATTGTTCCTCGGCCTGAGAAGAGGTAACTGAAGATGGTAAATTACATTACTTAAAATGTAAAAAGAGAGGAACTGTTTTGTATTCTGACTGTGGTGGTAGATACACAAAATAGCATAGAACAAAAAAACACACAAAAAGTAAAGCTGAGGAAATGGAGAAAGATGGACAGATTGTATGACTATCTGCATTCTCCTTATGATATTGTACTACAGTGTTTCAAGATGCTGTCCTTGGGGGAAAAACACACACAGAATCTCCTCATGTTATTTCTTATACCTGCATGCATTAGTGCGTGCACGCTGAGTCGCTTCAGTCACATCCAACTCTTTGCAGCCCCACGGACTGCAGCCTGTCAGGCTCCTCTGTCCATGGGGTTCTCCAGGCAAGAATACCAGAGTGGGTTGTAACTGCATGTGACCCTACAATTATTTTTAAATAAAAAGATTATTTTTCTTAAAAATTAAATAAAATCTAGAGATTACTATGAAAAATGCAACATGAGGGGAGAAAACAGCATGTTGCAACACAAGGTGTCTGCTCTGATGACCAACTTTAAACAGAACTATATAAATACAACATATTACTGTATAGGTGAATGTAGCAAAGAAAAGGCTTCAGAAGGATGTGCCCCAAAGAGTTAGGAGAGCTTGCTCCCAGAGAGTGAGAACAGGGGAGTTTTAATATTTATTTATTTGACTGTGCCAGGTCTCAGTGGTGGGGGCACAGTGGATCTTCGCTCTTCATTGTGGCATACAAATTTTTAGTTGCAGCATGTGGGATCTAATTCCCTGACCAGGGATCGAACCCAGGCCCCCTGCATTGGGAGCACAGAATCTTAGCCTCTGACCACCAGGGATGTCCTCTCCTTGGAATATTCTGCCCTTTTTGCATTTACCACTGTTGACAGCAACAGGTCTAATGTTCGGCAGGTGAATCTCTGAGCTCGGCAATAAAGACCACTCCACGAAGCCCTGAGCCCCAGTCACGGACCAGGGCTTGTCACATCTGAGTTACAGGTAGACAAGGTTATACACAGCCACAGAGTGCTTTTCAGCTTTCCAACGCCCCTGCTCTTTCCAGTTCGTGATGCAAAAACGTCACTACCTGTGATACCTAACCAAACTTGGGTCCACTCGCCTGCCCATGGTAAAGCCAATCTACTGGCCCCAGGTTGGAGGGTGGGGAAGAAAAGTGCAGCATTTATTGCAGCAAAGGCGCTGCACCCTGCATCTGTGAATTGACTCCAGTTCAAAGCGAGATGTGTGGGTGTGGTTGAGGTGTAATTATGTTTAACAACAGCTAACATTTCAGCACTTCTGAATAGGTGAGGACATAATTTTAGCCATCCCATTTTTGAGATCACATTATTCCCTCTTGGGCCCAAGGGTTACTCCCCAGCAGGGCAGAGTGCTGAGTGCTAGGTGAGCACAAAAAACCCAGGAGGAGAAAAACACCTACCTGGTCGCTATAGACGGGACTTGGAATTGAGTTCCCACCTGGCTAAATCTTTGTAAACCCTATGTTGAGGAGCTGAGAGACACACAGGTTTTTAATGGGCAAAGCATGGCATTGAAAAGTGTTGTTACTCAGGTAAAATGGCCAATACTTCCTTTGCTTTAAAAGAGAGTCTTAAATCCTAATTACTCCTCCCCCAAAGACTGGTTGAGGATAACACAACTGGAGGAAACTAATTTCCTCAGGAATTTCACTGTTACAAGATTAATGGAGCCCCCCTGCAGAGAAACAGTAAAACTGTAAGTACAGCAGATTTTCACCTGAAGGATACATGTTTTAATTTCTGTTCTCAAGCTGCGATAACATCTTCTCAAGCTACTGTAAAAGGCATAAATGAGCACCCGCACCTCTGCTGAGAACTGCCAACACGGAGCTCCCGGGGAGTCATCCTCCCAGACGGGCTCAGCCCACTGGGGTGGCCCCGAGCAGGGTGGGGTGGTGGTGTGACCACAGACCACGGCTGGCCGCAGGCCTGGGAGAGCTGAACAAACGCTCCTCCCCAGGAGCCCCAAAGGGTCACCCCCATTGGACAGCCCCAGCCCTGCCACCCACCAGGGCACAATCCTGCTGAGGGACCCCTGGCCTGGAATGAGAATGAGGTAACTAAGAGGTGGATGATCTGTGTTCTGCTCCTCAGGAGCCCCCAGGGAATTTCACCCCGCTAACCATCAGCTTTGGGGGCTCCAAAGATGGGCCTTGGGAAGGTCACCTCACAAATGATGTTGAGATAAGCTGGACACATGGGGGTCCCACCAAGTGGCCACCCCTTGTTCTCTGTGGCCCAAGAGCCTCCCCAGCAACTGAGATGCTCCAACTGTCATCCTAATAGCCAAGAACTAGTCTGGGATAGGGAGGTGGAAACGGGTGTGAGGTTTCCTCTGTCAACCCTTGGGACCCTTGCACATGATCTTGGCAAAGTCTGGCCAATTTTCTGTCCCCTTCCTTACCAGGAACTGCTTTTATTGGAAGAACTCTATGTATATGCTGGCTATAAAGGTTGTTTATGCTGCCATAGCGAGATTTTTATTGGTTGTATTTTTGCTGCACTTGCTTGAAAAATAATTATTTTCAAAGAAAAGAAGAATTACATATCCAGTAAACTAAATAAGACTCATGTTTATTAGGGACCTCTGACAGCTCCTCAAATGTGAAAAAAGATTTCGAAGCAGTGAATGGACAATTTATGGGCAAGTTTATTTGTAAAACAGATTTCAAGACATACTTCATCTTGGCTCCGCCAATAAAAATACATTTCATTTCTTTTCAGAAGTGTGTGCTCTCTGATGGTTTCATAGTAATCCCGTTTCCCCTAAGAAGATAGGACAATGTGGATAAGTGTGTGCCCACTAACCTAATCTAGGACTGGGCTGAATGATTTGGGATTGCTATATGCAAAAAAAAAAAAAAAAAAAAAAAAGGATGTGACCACATCTTATAAGGTGTACTCTAGAAGAAATATATTTATATTTCTAATATAAATCCTGATCTAATTGCTACAATCCTCAAAATCTCTTTAGCCAAAATCATTTTTAAACACACTTCTAGTTGTTGGCAATTTATCAGAGGAGATTCATCTTGAGAGCTGACGGCCCATTTTCCATCCCCTGCATCAATTCTAATCTGTCCTCCTCGGAGGACCAGCCAGGGCAGCAGGTGCGCGTTGTAGAGCCAGTTTCCAGGCTGTAGGTGGCACCAGCCGCTTCTTCAGCCTGGGGAAGGAGCATCCTTTGTTGAGTGGTTTCTTTATTCAACCTGGAGACGCCGCAATTCAGAATTAATCCAAACTGATGCTCTGTCTTGATGCTCTGTCTGTAGAGGCTCTGTGGATCCTCCAAAAACATGCTTCACCCTCGACCTGCCAATTTTTAACACCTTCCCTTGCCTTCTCAGTTCAACCGGCAGCGTATGTGAGGTCCTGTAAAATGTACCGAGTCTGTCCTGTACAGATGAAAGAGGCTGGTACGAGGGCCAGGGGGGCTGGGATGTGCGGTGAGAGAGGAGGAGAAACTCACACACACGCTGCTCTGCACATCTTTGTCTACCCGATGGTTCCGTTTTCTGCGTTTTCACCCAGATACAGACGTGATGGCACTTTGTTGATCATGAGTGTACAGAGTCACTGTGCATGTTTGTATGCAGCTGTGTGTTGTCTTAAGTCAAATGTTTTACATATAAACAGTGGTGTGTGTGTGTGTGTGTGTGCGTGCGCGCACGCGCGAGGGTGTATTTGTGTGTGCGAGTGTGTCTGTGTATTTATTCTCCAGGTTATTTTGGAGTTAATCTGCTGCTGCTGTTGGTAATTCTTGTTTCAAATTTGAGAAACTAAGGATACAAATGGCTTTGCTGTCACAAACAAGATCCCTTGTAAAATCCGAGGTTAATTCTAAAGAGAGCTAAGAAGTCTTAAGCAGTCAAGCCCCTTGGGGCTATGTGGCTCTGAGATGTCCTGTCTCAGAGGGGACCCTTCCACCCTGGAGTTCACAGGCCCTCCGTCCCACTGACCTTGGCACTCCTGTGGGCTGCTTCTGCCTTTAGCTCTCTCCTCACAGAGCGGATGTCTGGAGTGTCCGGCTAGCTCTGTGAGCAGAGCTGGCCCTTCCTACCTGTGTAAAGAATTCAGAGTATGCTGAGAACACACACCCCTTAAAGAATACACCCTACCATACAGTTCTGGGGGCCAAGCCATGGTCAGTCAGTGATTCTCTCACACGAGGCAGGAGCCATCCCAACCGGGAGAGCTAGCTGGTTTAACCAGTGACCACAACAATCCTGTTTGACAAAATGCCTCACAAGTCTGCTACACCTACAAAGGCCTTCTTCCCAGCCTCTCTGTTATCTAAAAGATAACGGTGGCATTTCTCCCAGGTGTAGGGCAAAGGAACACCAAGTATCTTTGTTTAATCATCTGATATCTGTATTCTTTTAAGTTTATTCTAACTGGAGGAAAATCACTTTACCATACTGTGATGGTTTTTGCCACCCATCAATATGACTCGGGAATCGGTATTCTTGAACCTCTCTGGTGCTGTCGGGCAGGTTGTCTGAGCCTTGGCCGGCCACTGCCCCGCTGGAGTCCAGTGGGCAGGACAGGCAGGGACGCTGGTGGTCTCCTGCTGAGCAGCTGTGGGAGCCCCCCGCCCCACAGTGTGGCAGCCGCGGCTCTTGCTGCAGCTTAGGGGCAGGGTGGTGAAATAGTACAATAACCCCGGATGATGGGAACAGACCTGGATTTGCGTCAGATTCTGCAAGTGTTTCCAGTTCCCACGGTCTCTCAACTGGCTCACCCACCTCAGATTACAATGGCTGGGATGATTTTTCTGTTAAAAAAAGAAAAGAAAAAAATTGATGACTTTTGAATTTCTTCCTTTGCTGCTGCTGCTGCTAAGTCGCTTCAGTTGTGTCCGACTCTGTGCAACCCCATAGATGGCAGCCCACCAGGCTCCCCCGTCCCTGGGATTCTCCAGGCAAGAACCCTGGTGTGGGTTGCCATTTCCTTCTCCAATGCATGAAAGTGAAGTCGCTCAGTCGTGTCCAACTCTTAGCGACCCCATGGACTGCAGCCTATCAGGCTCCTCCGTCCATGGGATTTTTGCAGGCAAGAGTACTGGAGTGGGGTGCCATTGCCTTCTCCATCCTTCCTCTAGCACCAAACAAACAAGAAAGGAAAAAGCAAACCACTGATTTTTAAATGGTGCTTAGGCTCCATTGCCCTGTGAAAGTGAAAGTCACTCAGTCATGTCCGACTCTTTGCAACTCCATGGACTGTAGCCTACCAGGCTCCTCTGTCCATGGAATTCTCCAGGCCAGCATACTGGAATGGGTAGCCATTCCCTTCTCCAGGGGATCTTGCTGACCTAGGGATCGAACCCAGGTCTCCCGCATTGCGGGTGAATTCTTTACCAGCTGAGCCACCACGGAAGTCCCCTGTAGTGTGTATAAAAATGGGTCAGTTCCTGCCCCATTACTAGCATCCACGGTCCCCAACACACACATTTTTGGGGGTGCTCTCTTGCATGCATTTATCATCTTGGACAGCAAATAAGTTTAACTTACACTCAAAACACATTTTGTACATTTTTTCTTTATCCGAGGATTCGAGTTTTATCCTCTTGCCATGTCGGTACCAATGCCACCCAGTCTCCTTTTCCTGACCCTTGGTATCCTCATGTTCCTTCCCGACGACTTGGTAGACCTTTATTTTGTCTTATTTCAACTTTTGAAATAAAACACAAAAGTCTGAAAAGATTAAAATAAACCTGGGTCAGGATTTCATATTCTCATGATAAAGCAGCCAAACCTCCATCAGAGTAAAGCAAAACACTTAGCGGTAACTCCATCACTAGCTTAAGCTTCAGTTAGGATCTATTCTTCACTCCTCTGCATGAAATACGCTTCACTATTTTAATCAGAATAAATACCTCATGTAAACATGTCGGTGCCCACATGACCTTCAGACTTTCCAGCTATGAGATAGATTCTTTTTTCAGTCCATGGTCTGTTGAGCTATGAGATGATTAACAGGAGATACATGATGAGGACCGTCTCCTTCCTAAGATAAGAGGAGAAGTCGGGGCCTCCCAGCAGGCAGCCCTTTACGGTGTGGACCTGAGGGAAGAAGCGACAGGACCCCCGGCTCTGCCAGACACCGACCCCTCAGAAGTCAGACCGCAGCGGCTCCAAGGCTGAGAAGGACGAGGCAAAGCCCCCGGGGCCTCGGGGAGGTCTGCGGACGCAGCCTGCTACCCCACGTCCCCCGCCCCTCCACCCCCGAAAGCCCTCCTCCTGCACTGCTCTGTCTTATGCCAACTGCCCCAAACTCTCGGGCCTTTCTCTCTGACGGGTGAGGACCCAGAAAGGGCTCCTGCTCACCTGGATGAGAGGCTGGTTTTCCAGTTTCTGCACATCCTCTGTTGCGGCTTCGCGGCTGGAAATGACCAGACGCGCGTCATAGGGATTCCTGGCTGCCCTGCTCTTTTTCTCCCCTTGAATCAGGTCTTACCCAGGACCGAATTATTATTGGGCATAACTGTATTTACCCTACATACACATGTCCTTTTACGATGGGACATAAATATTAAATAACAGTGTTCTGGAATTCCTGTCCACTGACGCAGCTAGGGGAGCTGAGTTCAGAAGAATCCCGAGGCCTACTCTGATCCCTAAATGAGATGTTCTGTTTTAAGGACAGAGATAAAAATCT
Source organism: Giraffa tippelskirchi (assembly GCF_054371585.1). Lineage (NCBI taxonomy): Eukaryota > Metazoa > Chordata > Mammalia > Artiodactyla > Giraffidae > Giraffa > Giraffa tippelskirchi. The sequence continues at coordinate 2,702,856 of NC_137276.1, forward strand.
TTAACACTATTTAGCAATCCCTTTGGAGGGATTTGTCTCTTCTTTACCGAAAGATGCAGTATGTGAGTTTGTGTGCCTTTGCTTTTGTTTTATAATTTCAAACAGTCAGAAAAGATGGCATCCGCTGGCAATCAATTTATTTTGATTGATAAAAAGGGGTTAATAAAAGCCCCTCAGAAATAAAAAGAAGGTGACTAGTGATATATCTTTCAGGGAGCCTTCTTTCAGCTGCGCATAAACCGAGCAAGCTGTCTTACTTCTCCCCAATAAGTCTCCTCCCCTTGTTTTCTCTACCTACCGAGTCATTTATAATCCTTATTATTTCCAACCCACATGCTAACGCGGCCTCAGTCATATTTCCACAGCCTGGGGCTTTCTCCTTACTATGTTGTGAAAGCCGAGAGGCAAGAACACCCTATAATTTATATGAAAATACATGCCAAAAATGGATTGTCAAACATAGCCAATGTGACTTCATACACCTGCAAATAAAAAAATTTTAGGATGAAATATAAAACATCATGCTAAAATTTCCACCTACTGCCGAAGCACAGCACAGCACAGAAAGTACACTCGTGTCTGACATTTAACACTCATTATGCAGCCATTAGAAGCAGAGGTGAGTCAAAATGAGATAAAATGTTCAAATCTAAAGCTCCTGCTTTTGCAAGAACATATGTGGTTTATTAATATTTTAATTTTTCGACAGCACCTATGTAGAAAATGCAAAACGACAGACTATAAAATCTCTGCCCACTGTATGTAGCAAGTGTTTACAGTCCCATTATGGGATGGACGGAGGCACATGTGTTTTACAGTATTGTACAAATCTCTAATTTGCACTGGTTGTAAAGCCTTTCAAATAATTTTCTATTTTTGATCATCCCTGAAGAGCATATGTACAACGTCAGGAAATAATGTAGGGAAATGGCTTAGATCCCAAAGGTCTCCATGTAGCGATATTTTGAAAGTTGAAAATGGTGGTTTATTATTGTTGTTATTATCATTATGATTCACCTTAATGAAATAAACCTGGATCATTATAAGGATTGCATTTAGAAAAACCTTATACTGAGTCTTGCCATAAAAAAAAATAATAATAATCTGAGCGAAAATAACATGGAGACAAAACTATGACCCTTAGGAAGATGAACACGTGCTGACTTTCTAGCGAGATGGGCATCCTTCGGACTCTAATCGCCTTGGGATGGAGCAGCCGTCCATGGCGAGTGGGCCTCTTGAGCTACCCGTATGCTGACCACCTGACGACCGAGGCAAGAGAGACGGGCTGACCATGGGGCCCTGTAGGCAGTCCTGACCGGCCACTCTTCAGTAACACTTTAACTGGGGCATGGAAGCATAAGATACGATCACAAAGACAAGAGGTGGATGGCTTGTGCATTCTCGTTGTTTTGTTGTCCCACTTAACTTCCCAGAAACGTCGGCTGTCATTAGCTGAACCTAGCCCAGAGTGGGCAGGTGACCACACGACCACCTCTGTTGAATGCATTCACTCACTGGCTCAGCCCTGAACACCCTCGCTGGGTCCCGTCTGTGCTGGGTACTGGGGACACAGATTTTAGGGTGAGAAGCCCTTGGCCGCACGCTCCCATACATGAGCCACCTTGACCATGAAGGTGGGTGTTCAGAAGAAAGATTATTCACGTCTGTGCCACAGCAGAGGCACCCCTTGAGGAAGCTGACAGGGGCTCTGTACCCACCAGCCGTGCCTGGAGACTGGTGAGGGGACCTCGAGGCCCCCGGGACAACTAGCACAGCTGTTCTGTTTGTCCAACTGTTGCTGTGGTTTGCTTGGTCAGACTCACTGGGTTTCAGGAAGACCTGCGACGGAACGAGCAGGGTTTCCAGGGAACGAAAGGCGAGGCAGGAGAAGAAATCCTGACAGAGCTCTGTCCGAATTCAGGTCCGCCCTTCAACCTCCTGCAGCCGCATCTCTGAGGCTGACGTCTCTGTTTCTTTATCCGAACCGGAAGACAGACCTGCAGCGCTGCTGCGAGGATGACGGCAAATCAAGGGTGCAGGAGTGACCACTAAAGACGGTTCACGACCGGTGGGCGGGGACTTCCCGAGCGCTGACTGCAGGCCAGGCTCCGCCCTGGGGAGACCAGCCCTCCCGGAAGGGCACGGGAAACATCACCGGACAGAGAAGAAAGACCGCTCGCTCCCCGGGGAGGAGCGCCCTGGGGGACTGGAAGCAGGCAGATGGCGTGGGGTGGGGGCTTCGCGTCTTTCAGGAGGGGATGGTTTCCTCAACCTCTGGAAAATAAGGAGGAGAGCTATTGCCGTTTAGGGAGATGGGTTTCCAAATGAAGATGATAAACAGCACGTCACAGAATACCTAAAGAAATCGTGAATTTCAAAGGAATGAAGTAACCAATATTCTACTAGTGCCCAAGGAAGTTCTGGGAACTTTTTTTTCCTAATAAAAGGGCAAGAAAGAATGAAAAGGGTACTTATTAAATACTATGTGCCAAAAATAAATAAATAAATACTATGTGCCAGACTCTGTGCTTCTGGATATACATATATACACACATATAGACACCAGTATGTAAAACAGGGGCTTCCCAGGCGGCTGAGCGGTAAAGAATCCACCTTCCAGTGCAGGAGACGGGGGTTAGATCCCTGGGTTGGGAAGATGCCCTGGAGAAGGAAATGGCAACCCACTGCAGTATCCCACCCATGAGAGAGGCTGTAAAGAGCATGCAATCAAAGGCAACCCACAGCTACTGCACGAAGCCCTGACATCCCTGAGAGGCTTTACTCCCATTTTACAGACGAGGAGACTGAGGCTGCGAACAAACACTCCTCTCAGCACACCTCACTAGTTAAGCAGACAGAACCTTTCCAGAATCTTCCTGGACTCTGAATGATCCAGTGCTTGGCTAGGAAAGACTAGAGGTTCCTCACACCAGCTACGGTGAACTGCAAATGTGCCAACATCATGCTGGGCACTGTACAGTATCTCACAGTAAACTCTGAGTGCCCCACTACAGAAGGGACAGTACACACACACACACACACACACACACATTGTTGTTATTGTTCAGTTACTAAGTCATATCTGACCTCATGGACTGCAGCACGCCAGGCTCCTCTGTCTTCCACTGTCTCCTAGAATTTGCTCAGATTCATGTCCACTGAGTCAGTGATATCATCCAACCATCTTATCAGGATACTCTGTCACCCCTTCTCCTCCTGCCTTCAATCTTTCCCAGCATCAGGGTCTTTTCGAATGAGTTGGCTCTTCTCATCACGTGGCCAAAGTATTAGAGCTTCAGCTTAAGCATCAGTCCTTCCAATGAATATTCAGGGTTGATTTCCTTTAGAATTGACTGGTTTGATCTCCTTGGCGTCCAAGAGACTCTGAAGAGTCTTTTCCAGCACCACAATTCAAAAGCATCAATTCATTGGCGCTCAGCCTTCTTTGCTTCCCTTGTGGCTCAGCTGGTAATGAATCAGCCCGCAATGCAGGAGACCTGGGTTGCATCCCTGGGTTGGGAAGATCCCCTGGAGAAGGGAAAGGCTACCCACTCCAGTATGCTGGCCTGAAAAATTCCATGGACTGTATAGTCCATGAGGTTGCAAAGAGTGGGACATAACTGAGCGACTTCCACTTCACTTCAGCCTTCTTTATGGTCCAACTCTCACATACATATATGACTACTGGAAAAACCATAGCTTTGACTATATGGACCTTTTTTGGCAAAGTGATGTCTCTGCTTTTTAACCCACTGTCTACGTTTGTCATAGCTTTCCTTCCAAGGAGCAAGCATCTTTTAATTTCATGGCTGCAATCAACATCCACAGTGATTTTTCAGCCCAAGAAAAGAATATCTGTCACAGCTTCCACTTTTTCCCCCTCTATTTGCCATGAATTGGCAAATACACACACACACACACACACACACACACACACACACACACGTATAAACTGAAGAGTTGATTCATTGGAAAAGATCCTGATACTGGGAAAGATTGAAGGCAGGAGGAGAAAATGATGACAGAGGTTGAGATGGTTGGATGGCATCACCGACTCAATGGACACGAGTTTGAGCAAACTCCGGGTCATAGTGGAGGACAGTGAAGCCTGGAATGCTGCAGTCCATGGGGTTGCAAAGAGTCGGACACAACTGAGCAACTGAACTGAACTGAAACTCTGCCCCAGTTAAACTCTTCCTCCCCTTCCCCTGGCCCCCAGAGCCACCAGGCTGCTGTCTGTCTCTGAGGCTGACTACTCTACAGCTTCACAGAAGCAGAATTCTTTTACACGTGACCTTTTGTGACCCTATTATTTCATTTTGCATGATGCCCTTAGGGTTCATTCATGTTGTAACCGGGGCCAGAATTTCCTTTCTTTGAAGACTGAATAATATTCCATTGTATGGATAGATCACATTTTGCTCATGCCTTCACCCACCTGTGGACACCTGGGTTGCTTCCACCCTTTGGCCATTATGAATAGTGGTGCTCCCTGCTTTTTATTACTCAGTGTAGATACTCAGAAATGGAATTGCAGGATATGATAATTTTATCTTTAACTTTTTGAGGAAATACCATACTATTTTTAATAGCGTCCACACCATTTTACATTCTCATCAGTAACACACAATGGCCCCAATTTCTCCACATTCTAGCCAACACTTGTTAGTTTTATAACAGCCCTCCTAATGGGTATGAAGAGGTATCTCATTGTGGTTTTGATGTGCATGTTCCCTGATGATTAGTGATGCTGAGCATCTTCTAATGACCCTTTGCACATTACCTTTGGAGAAATGTCTATTCCAGTCATTTGTCCTTGTTTTAATCAAGCTGTCTGAGTTGTAGGAGCTCTTTATGTGTTCTGAATATTAACTCCTTATCAAATATATAATTTGCAAATATTTACTCCATTTTGTGGGCTGCCTTTCACTGCGCTAATAGCATTTTTTCACAAAAGTTTTACATTTTTATACTGTTCAATTTACCTAATTTTTCTTTTATTGACTGCGTTTCTGGCATCATATGCAAGAATCCAATGTCATGAAGCTTTCTCTTGTTTTATTCTGTTACTGTATATAATACATTAGGATAATGAAGTCTTCAAGCTATCACTTTATAGATGCTTTATATTATTTTTAAAGTCTTAAGTTTTGAGATACTAAGAATTTAAATATACTAGGTAAATAACAGGAGAGGTTTAGTATACATCTTGTGGTTGGTACCCAAATGGTCAATGTTTGGTAGTGTGCTACACTAAACTGTATCATTCTAAATATACCAATTGTATTAAAGGAAAAAAGAATCATGACACTTGTTAAAGAATAAGGCAAACTTAATGCAGGGGGACTACTGGGACAGGTATAGGAACTGCTGAAATGGGATTTTGTGAGAGCAGAGAGACTGGGCTCAACTCAATACAAGGGAAAGTGGGAATTTACAGCCAAGGAGCATGGTAGGGTGGGAGAGTGGGGTTGGTGGACGGAAAATTTCTAAGAGGAAACATCATGTATAAGGGGAGATTCTGGCTAAATTAACCTAGCAGGATTCTTGCTGAAAGCAGACCACTGTGATCGGACATCCCCTGGGGGATGGTGGAGGATGAGGAGCCCCATCGGGTACCAAGAGTGATCAGAGATCAAGGGCAAGGGCTTCCGGCTAAGTTGACTCAGCAGAATTTGTGCCGAAATTGGAAAACGCAGGGGTCAACCTGGGAGCCTGAAGGTCACAGCCTAGTTGATAAGAGAATTCAGAGAAGCCTGACAAGAATTTGGTCAAGAAGACCACCTGTTCCTTCCTCGGGGACTAAGCTTTTGTGCCCCTATAAGCCAATGTTTGGATCAAGCATCTGAAAAAACAGCCCTAGGTGCAAAGAGCAGTGAAACTGAAATGGATGGCGAAGCAGGTCATTTAATCTCAACTGCAAGACACACACACAGAGCTTTCAAAGCAGAGGTAGTAATATAGGTCTACAACAGTACTTTATTTTCAATTCTGAAATGCAAAACGTTCTAAGACTTAGGAGTTTTCCCCTAAGTGAAAGTGAAGTAAAAGTCGCTTAGACATGTCCAACTCCTTCCAACTCCATGAACTATACAATCCACGGACTTCTCCAGGCCAGAATACCGGGGTGGGTTGCCTTTCCCTTCTCCAGGGGATCTTCCCAACCCAGGGATCAAACCGAGGTCTCCTGCATTGCTGGTAGATTCTTTACCAGCTGAGCCATAGGGAAGCACTAAGTTTGGAGCAAACTCATTTGAACTAACATGAGCCTGAGACTGAGACTATTTATAGCCTTTATATATCCCACTTCTGGGTAATATTTGTCACTATTCACACATTTTTGCTACAGAAATACTGTCTTTGATCATATGTGGTTCCAGACCCCAGTGAAGGTTTCTTGTAGTATATATACTGCCCTTTCAAACAGAATCCAAAAATTTTGAATTCCAAAAACACATCTGGCCCCAAGGTCCCCCACACTCATATTTACTGAGCTCTAACTGACATTTATTGTCCTCTTGGTTCACTGTGTACAATGCAATGATCTGATATATGTATACACGACAAAGTGATTACTAGAGTGTGGCATGTTAACACATCCAGCACCTCACATAGTTACATTGTGTGTGTGTGTGTGGTGTGAGATGTTTTAAAACCTACTCTTAGGCATCTTTCAAATATATAATACAGCACTTTTAACTATACAATCATCATGCTGTTTATTACAAGCCCAGAACTTAGTTACCTTGTCAGTGGAAGGTCCCAGTGGTTTTGGATACAGGATTAACTAGTAGCCCTGGAACTATGACCAGTAGTCATGAGTATTTAGTCTGTGTCAGTCGTTGTTCTCAGGACTCTATGTGAGTCCCTCATTCAGTCCTGCCAACACCACGTGGAAGTGAGAGTGTCAGTGGCTCAGTCGTGCCCGACTCTGCAACTTCATGGACCGCAGCCCATCTGGCTTCTCTGTCCATGGGATGTTCCAGGCAAGGATATCGGAGTGGTTTGCCACTTCCTTCTCCAGGAGATCTTCCCAACCCAGGGATCAAACCTGGGTCTCCTGCACCGCAGGCAGATCCTTTACCGACTCAGCTACCAGAGAAGCCCATCCTCTTTTATAAATGAGAAAACTGAGGTAATTAGCTATGTAATCTGCTGAATATCATGCAGCAAGTAGCCCAGCTGAGTAGGGCTTCATGTGCTGCACCACAATGGATAAGGATGGGTCTTTATAACAAAACAGCTTCCAACTGCCGAATAGTAAACTTACAGTGACTAAAATATCAGAGATGAGGCAAGAAGTCTGAAGATTGGTGGGCTGCTGGTTTTGGTTGGTTCAGAAGCTGCTTCTGAACTATTAAGAAAGCTGAGCACTGAAGAATTGATGCTTTTGAACTGTGGAGTTGGAGAAGACTCTTGAGAGTCCCTTGGACTGCAAGGAGATCCAACCAGTCCATCCCAAAGGAAATCAGTCCTGAATATTCATTGGAAGGACTGATGCTGAAGCTGAACTCCAATACTTTGGCCACCTGATGTGAAGAACTGACTCATTTGAAAAAACCCTGATGCTGGGAAAGACTGAAGGCGGGAGAAAGGGACGACAGAGGATGAGATGGTTGGATGGCATCACTGACTCAATGGAAAAGAGTCTGAGTAAACTCTGGGAGTTAGTGATGGACAGGGAGGCCTGACATGCTGCAGTCCATGGGGTCGCAAAGAGTCGGACACGTCTGAGCGACCGAATTGAACAGCTTTCTTTATAGTCCAAATCTCACATCCATACATGACCACTGGAAAAACCATAGCTTTGACTATATGGACCTTTGTTGGCAAAGTAACGTGTCTGTTTTTTAATATGCTGTCTAGGTTGGTCATAACTTTTCTTCCAAGGAGCAAGTGTCTTTTAATTTCATGGCTGCAGTCACTATCTGCAGTGATTTTGGAGCCCCCCAAAATAAAGTCAGTCACTGTCTCCATTGTTTCTCTATCTATCTGCCATGAAGTGATGGGACTGGATGCCATGATCTTAGTTTTCTGAATGTTGAGTTTTAAGCCAGCTTTTTCACTCTCCTCTTTCACTTTCATCAAAAGGCTCTTTAGTTCCTCTTCACTTTCTGCCATAAGGGTGGTATCATCTGAGGTTATTGATATTTCTCCCAGCAATCTTGATTCCAGCTTGTGCTTCATCCAGCCCAGCATTTCTCATGATGTACTCTGCATGTAAGTTAAATAAACGGGGTGACAATATACAGCCTTGATGAACTCCTTTCCCAATTTGGAACCAGTCTTTTGTTCCATGTCCAGTTCTAACTGTTGCTTCCTGTCCTGCATACAGATTTGTTAAGAGGCAGTTCAGGTGGTCTGGTATTGCCATCTCTTTCAGAATTTTCCACAGTTCATTGTGACCCACACAGTCAAAGGCTTTGGCATAGTCAATAAAGAAGAAGTAGCAATGCCCAAGAATGCTCAAACTAGCACACAATTGCACTCATCTCACATGCTAGTAAAGTAATGCTCAAAATTCTCCAAGCCAGGCTTCAGCATTACGTGAACCGTGAACTTCCAGATGTTCAAGCTGGTTTTAGAAAAGGCAGAGGAACCAGAGATCAAATTGCCAATATCCGCTGGACCATCGAAAAATCAAGAGAGTTCCAGAAAAACATCTATTTCTGCTTTATTGACTATGCCAAAGCCTTTGACTGTGTGGACCACAATAAACTGGAAAATTCTGAAAGAGATGGGAATACCAGACCATCTGACCTGTCTCTTGAGAAACCTGTATGCAGGTCAGGAAGCAACAGTTAGAACTGGACATGGAACAACAGACTGGTTCCAAATAGGACAAGGAGTAGGTCAAGGCTGTATATTGTCACCCTGCTTATTTAACTTATATGCAGAGTACATCATGAGAAACGCTGGGCTTGAAGAAACACAAGCTGGAATCAAGATTACCAGGAGAAATATCAATAACCTCAGATATGCAGATGACACCACCCTTATGGCAGAAAGTGAAGAAGAACTAAAGAACCTCTTGATGAAAGTGAAAGAGGAGAGTGAAAGAGTTGGCTTAAAGCTCAGCATTCAGAAAACTAAGATCATGGCATCTGGTCTCATCATTTCATGGGAAATAGATGGGGAAACAGTGGAAACAGTGTCAGACTTCATTTTGGGGGGCTCCAAAATCACTGCTGATGGTGATTGCAGCCATGAAATTAAAAGACGCTTACTCCTTGGAAGGAAGGTTATGGCCAACCTAGATAGCATATTTAAAAGCAGAGACATTACTTTGCCAACAAAGGTCTGTCTAGTCAAGGCTATGGTTTTTCCAGTGGTCATGTATGGATGTGAGAGTTGGACGGTGAAAAAAGCTGAGCGCCGCAGAACTGATGCTTTTGAACTGTGGTGTTGGAGAAGAGTCTTGAGAGTCCCTTGGAATGCAAGGAGATCCAATCATTCTATCCTAAAGGAGATCAATCCTGGGTGTTCATTGGAAGGACTGATGTTGCAGCTGAAACTCCAATACTTTGGCCACCTCATGCGAAGAGTTGACTCATTGGAAAAGATCCTAATGCTGGGTAGGATTGAGGGCAGGAGGAGAAGGGGATGACAGAGGATGAGATGGTTGGATGGCATCACTGACTCGATGGACATGGGTTTGGGTAGACTCCGGGAGTTGGTGATGGACAGAGAGGCCTGGCATGCTGCAATTCATGGGGTCGCAAAGAGTCGGACATGACTGAGTGACTGAACTGAACTGAACTGAGATGTTTCTCTGAAACTCTCTTGCTTTTTCGATGATCCAATGGATGCTGGCAATTTGATCTCTGATTTGTCTTTCTTTTCTAAATCCAGCTTGAACATCTGGAAGTTCATGGTTCACATACTGTTGAAGCCTGGCTTGGAGAATTTTGAGCATTACTTTGCTAGCGTGAGATGAGTACAATTGTGCGGTAGTTTGAGCATTCTTTGGCATTGCCTTTCTTTGGGATTGGGATGAAAGCTGACCTTTTCCAGTCTACTGCTGAGTTTTCCAAATTTGCTGACATATTGAGTGCAGCACTTTCACAACATCATCTTTTAGGGTATGAAATAGCTCAACTGGAATTCCATCACCTCCACTTGCTTTGTTCGTAGTGATGCTTCCTAAGGCCCACTTGACTTCACATTCCAGGATGTCTGGCTCTAGGTGAGTGATCACACCATAACGATTATCTGGGTTGTGAAGATCTTTTTTGTACAGTTCTTCTGTGTATTCTTGCCACCTCTTCTTAATATTTTCTGCTTCTGTTAGGTCCATACCGTTTCTGTCCTTTATCGAGCCCATCTTTGCATGAAATGTTCCCTTGGTATCTCTAATTCTCTTGAAGAGATCTCTAGTCTTTCCCATTCTATTGTTTTCCTCTATTTCTTTGCATTGATCGCTGCGGAAGGCTTTCTTATCTCTCCTTGCTATTCTTTGGAACTCTACACTCAAATGGGTATATCTTTCCTTTCCTCCTTTGCCTTTTGCTTCTCTTCTTTTCACAGCTATTTGTAGGGCCTCCTCAGACAACCATTTTGCCTTTTTGCATTTCTTTTTCTTGGGTATGGTCTTGATCCCTGCCTCCTGTACAATGTCACAAACCTCTGTCCATAGTTCTTCAGGCACTGTCTATCAGATCTAATCCCTTGAATCTATTTCTCACTTCCACTGTATAATCATAAGGGATTTGATTTAGGTCATACCTGAACGATCTAGTGGTTTTCCCTACTTTCTTCAATTTAAGTCTGAATTTGGCAATAAGGAGTTCATGATCTGTGCCACACTCAGCTCCCAGTCCTTACAAGGTGATTAAGTTCTGGGCTGGTAATATACAGCATGGTGATTATAGTTAACATTGTTGTATTGTGTATTTGAAAGATGCTTAAAAGTAGGTTCTAAACCGTTTCACACCACACGCACACACACACATACACACACATACAATGTACCTATGTGACGTGTTGGATATGTTAACTGTACCTCATTCTAGTGATCATTTTGCAGTATATACATATATCAGATCATTGCATTGTACACAGTAAACTAACAGAACAGTAAAAGTCTGTTAGAGCTCAGTACATACGACTGTGGGGGGCCTTGGGGGCACATTCCTCTTTAAACAGTAAAGAACCTCTGTCCCAGAGACAGCTGTGCCCCAATAGACCCATCAGCCCATCACTGTCAAAGGATTAGCTTATACCAACTTTAATTAAGCAGAAAGGATCTCGGGCTCTGCGCTTGGTGCGGAACGGAGGGGGTGCTCCGCGGTGGGGTGCACGGTCCAGCCTGGACTCACTGGCGGACTCGTGAGGCTCGGCCCCCTGAGAAGAGGGTGGCGCAGCTGAGCACAGGGCTGGGTCGGGGAGCCACGCCCAGGGTTCCGGGGGTGAGACGGCACACGACGCGAATCCCACACCGCACGACGGCGCGGGCAGCACGACCTCGCTTGCCTCTTCCGCACCGCCCGAGGGCCCGGGCAGCTCAGAGCTGCGGCTTCAGAGACCCGGGGGTGCTCCCAGCGCCTCTGGACGAAAGGCAACCGCGCACCGGGCAATACCAGGCTGGAAGGCACCACGTGCCGGGGCGTGGCTCCCGCCCGGAAACCAGGCGGACTCCCAAAGACTACAACTCCCGGAGACGCCAGCGCTCCTCCCCTCTGATTGGCCCGCTGCGCCACGTATCAGCCAACCATCGACGCAGACGGGGCTCAGCAACCAATCACAGGAGGGGAGGAGGGCGCTCCTCCAGCCGACCTCAGGTCCCAAGTCGAATCGCGGCGAAACCCTAAACAGGTTCTCTGGAGCCCCAAGGCCGACTCAGTGACCGGAGAAGTGACAGAATCAACGACCGGGGGGGGGACGGTGACCGGAGAAGTGACAGAACCAACGACCTGGGGCGGGTGACGGTGACCGGAGAAGTGACAGAACCAACGACCTGGTGGGAAAATCCCCTCATCTCCTCAAGGCTCTGGCCTCCGCTACTCCAGCCTGTCGCCGCGCCAGCCGGAGCTCACGGGTTCCTGGCGGCGCCCCGCCCCCAGCCCCTTATTGGTTCCCTTGGGGCACGTGAGCGAGGAAGGCGCGGCCTCGGCGGCGCGGGCTGGGGCGGCAGGGCGGCACCTGGCCGCGAGCGTGGGCTGAGAGGCCTGGCCGCCTGGGGCCTGGGGTCGCATGGACACCCTGGCGCTGGGCCGATGGCGACGGCGGAGGCCCGAGGATCTGCAGGTCCCGGGGAACGCGGTGAGTCCCCCGGGGCCCGGGCCTTGTGAAGGGGAAGGCGGCGGCGCTGGGCGGACGCCCACCGCGTCTGGCGACTACTGGCGCATGAAGCGGGAGGACGCCGGACCCGGGCGGGCGGTGCGTAGTGGGCGGGGCCTGGGTAGGGCGGACAGCCCCTCGGGTCGCGCCTGCGCACAGATGCGGGCCCGGGCGGACGGTGCGCGCCCTCTTGGGCGGAGCGCAGTGGGCGGGGCCTGGGTGGGGCGGGCCGCCCCCTCAGGCTGCGCCTGCGCAGAGACGCGGACCAGGGCACCTCGGGGCCCTGGAGACCCAGAGCTGAGCACTTGTGCTCAGGGTTGGTGCGGAGGCCTTGGTGGTTCCGTGTCCAAAGTCCCACCTTCTGCGCGCAGCTGTTCCTGAGTCACGCCGCCACGTACAGGCGCTGGGCTGGGTGTGGTATGGGTGCCAGGCCAGCAGACACTCCAGTTGTTTGTTGCGAGAGAGCAGGGTAAGAGGTGATGGGTAATGGGAGGGTCCCTGATCAAGCTCGGGTTGGGTGCGTCGTCGAGTCTATGCGAGGCTTGAAGGGAAAATTAGTGTGGGCAGGAAGTGCGTAGGCTTTCAAGGAACCGACAGAAGCCCTGTGGGATTCGGAGCAGGAGGGCAGAGCCTCTGAGCTGCGCTCTTGTCCAACACCTCTGCCTGCGAATCTCTGGTTCTCACTTCATCTTGTTTACTTTATGGATCCTTCTAAGAGCAGCAGCCATCTGCCGCTGTACCGAGCAACAGAATTATTTATATGCTGCTTCTACACCTCCCGGCTCCATAAGCACGGCGTGTGCCTTCCCAGTTAGTGCAGGCAACCTTTTTCTCCAGGGTTTTGCACAACCTCTCAGGAGTGAGGAGCTTTCCCTCCAGCAGCCTCTTTCCTCGCTGCCCGCTGCCTGACCATGAGCTAGTGTCACTTATGTTCTTGATGCAGCACCCCTCTCCCTGGTATCACCTCACAGGGCATAGGTTAAGCTTCTGTAACAGGGAGACTTCAGACCACCCTGGCTCAAACCTGAGGGAAATTTGGTTCTGTGCATAGCAGTATGGAGGTGAGCCCAGGGCAGTGGAACAGTTCAGTTTAGCTCAGTGGCTCAGTCGTGTTGACTCTTTGCGACCCCATGGACTGCAGCACGCCAGGCCTCCCTGTCCATCACCAACTCGCGGAGTTTACTCAAACTCATGTGCATTGAGTCAGTGATGCCATCCAACCATCTCATCCTCTGTCATCCCCTTCTCCTTGCACCTTCTAGTGATACCGCAACTAGTGGTACCCAGATCAAAGACATCCACGCACCCAGTCTCATTCTGTCCATGGCTTCAGCAGCCCCTCGTCCTCCAGTTGTGTCTGACTCTTTGCAACCCTGTGCACTGTGGCCCGCCAGGCTCCTCTGTCCATGGGGTTTCCCAGGCAAGAAGAGTGGAGTAGATTGCTTGCTTCAGGGAATCTTCCTGACCCAGGGATCGAACCCGCGTCTCCTGTGTCTCCTGCAGTGGCTGGTGGATTCTTTACCACTGAGCCACCTGAAAAGCCCCATCCTCCAGACAGTGGGAAGTAAATAGGAGAGTGACATGATCATCCTGACATTTAAAGGGCTGCCCTTTCCACAGAGCAGCTCTGTGGGAAATGAAGGGGATGGTGCTCAGAGGGAGGCACAATGTGTAGAGCGTGCGAGGCGATAGAGGCTCAGACTGAGGGGAGTGGGGCGGTGACAGTGCTCAGACTTGGCTGAGTATTTTGGAGGAAGAACGGACAGATCTTGCTAGTGGAGTGGTTGTGGAAGGGAATGTAAAGGGAGGAGTCCAGATGACCCCCAGGGTTGTGACGTGAGCACCTGGGTGTGCAGTGGTGCTGTCACTGCAGGAGAGGACATCTTGGAGACATTTAGCTGAGGTGTGGCAGATTCTGCCAGTCCTCAAGTGACCACCATGTGGGTTATCAATTTCACAACAACCTGTTATGATGCCCATATTACCAATGAGGAAACTGAAGTACAGAGATTAATCGACTAGCAGGTGGTGGCAGTAGGTCCTAAACCCTACCAACGCCCTCCAGAACTTGTGTTCTTAACCGCTGGGCTATACAGCTTCCTATGGGGGGCTTGTGGAACTAAAACATGAGACTTCAAAAGGAAGTCCAAAGTTGCCCATAAAATGATGAAAGGTGTGACGCGCTGGACTGTCATGGGTGGGGAGCCATGGGTCACTGTTGATCAGAGGGAACAGGAAAGACCTAATAGAAGACAGCTTGAGTGATCTTTCAGATTGGAGTTGGTGGGTGAGGTGCCCAGGCTGAGGCTCCAGCACTTCCAAACTGTCACCAGACAAGGATGAGGGTGTGTAGTGCTGGGCTGTGTCCTGTCTCCTGATCTGACAAAGTTCTTGTTTATGTTGCATTGTGTCCTAGTTTTTGATCTGATGATCTGGGCTGAGCTTCATAAAGTTGCCAAGTTCTTCCCTCCATTTTCCACTCTCTCATTCCCTATCTCTCTGTCACACACATCCATTCAGAGTCCGGTTACTCGGGAAGCGTGAGTCCCCTCGTACCTCTGTGACAGCCCAGTGGCTCTGCACCCTGTGTGTTCAAACCAGCAGAGGAGATTAGGAGCTGCAGCCATCAGGACCATCTCTGGAATGAGGAGTCTCACGAGCCAGGGTCAGGAGTCTTCTCCTGTCATCTTGGGATGTCCTGATCATGGTAAGGTTAGTGAATATGGTAACAGTTAAATAGGTAACGTGTAGCAGTTAAACAGCAGTAGTGCTTATCCTTTCTGTTGCATAGACTTTTTTTAAATTTTTTTCTTTTCTGAGCACCTATTGTATACCAGCACTGTCCTAGGCTCTGGATGAAGAGAAGTGAGGCCTTGCTTAGGTTGACCCTGTGACTGGGCATCCAGTGCCTGGCTCCTTGCAGTCCGTAACCTCCACACTCACCACACCTTTCAGAAGGGAAGTGTCAACCCAGAGCGCCCGAAAATGCATGTCTACGCCTCAGCCTTTCATCTCCCTGAAGACTTTTTCCAAAAAAGCTCTGTAAAGAGCAGGCTCTCTGGGAAGAGTACAGAGGTTTCAGTAACAAGAACAAAAACACTGTTTGTCCACAGAGTTATCGTTCCCAGTGCACTTCAGTCTTTTGTATATTTTTATTTCCATCTGGTTTTATTTTTTGGTTTTCTTCCTGAGCGAATTCCTTTAATGCACATTCCCTGGTGGCTCAGATGGTAAAGAATCTGCCTGCAATGCAGGAGACCTGAGTTTGATCCCTGTGTTGGGAAGTGCCCCTGGAGAAGAGAATGGCAACCCACTCCAGTATTCTTGCCTCAAGAATTCCCTGGATGTAGGAGCCTGGCAGGCTACAGTTAATGGGATTGCAGTTGGACACAAGTGGCTAACACTTTCAGAGTTCATGTAGGTTCTGCACTGCAGCAGCAATGTCACTGCCGACTAAAGCCACTAACAGGTCAATGTTTTCAACACAGAATTTAGCTCACCAGCCCTTATGTGGCTTTGCTTAGCTGTGCTATGTAGGTTCTTCTGCAGATCTGGAAGTGGTTAGGTGCACATTCTATTGGCAGACATATTCTTCCTTCCGGGGACACCTGTGCACTGGTCATGCCTTCAGTACCAGGGTGAGCACGCTTGAACTTTGCGGGAGGGCAGGTAATTGAGTTGCATCTGAGATGGTTTTGATTCAGCTGTTGAAATTTAGATGTGAGTAAATTGTAAAATTCCTACCATTTTCACCAATCCTTGATGTTATGAATGGCTGCCCTTAAATTAGAGGGCTGATGATATTTTATATCCACTTTCTCTGGATAACTTATAGGTCTACTTTTGCTAACACTTGAAAGGTTGTCCAGTAAAGCTAAGTGTTCTTGTCAGCAGAACCACTCAGATGTATCGATGTCTCTAACTCCATCCAACGGGGTCCAACTTACAAAGTGAGAAATTCAGAATTAAATTTGCTTTTTCTGCCTCCTAGGACGTAGGTTTCCTTGCTCACCTGCTGAGTGAGATCCCCACTGTGAACACCTAGTGTATAGTAGCTGATGGTGTGGATCCCTGACAAACCGTTCGGCTCTGTCTTTTGGTGGCCACTCTTTTCATTCTAAATAATTGCAACCGACTCCTCAAGAAACCATTTACTTCTCTCACCTGTTTTTTTTAGTTTAGAAATTATCCATTGAGCTACTTTGTATTCTCTGGTCTACTCAGTTTAATTGTACTCAGCTATCAAAAGCAGAGTCATTACTTTGCCAACAAAGATCCGTATGGTCAAAGCTTTAGTTTTTCCAGTAGTCATGTATGGATATGAGAGTTGCACCATAAAGAAGGCTGAGTGCCAAAGAATTGATGCTTTTAAACTGTGGTGCTGGAGAAGACTCTTGAGAGTCCCCTGGACTGCATGGAGATCAAATCAGTCAATCTTAAAGGAAATCAATCCTGAATATTTATTGGAAGGACTGATGCTGAAGCTGAAGCTCCAATACTTTGGCCACCAGGTGAGAAGAGTGGACTCACTGGAAAAGACCCTGATGCTGGGAAAGATCGAAGGCAGGAGAAGCGGATGACAGAAGATGAGATGGTTGGATGGCATCACTGACTCAATGGACATGAGTTTGAGCAAGCTCCAGGAGATGGTGATAGACAGAGAGGCCTGGCGTGTTGCAGTCCAGGGGGTCACAAAGAGTCCGACACGACTGAGCAACGGAACAACAATCCTCCCATCTAGAGAAAGGAAATTTGTCAATCACTTCATCTTCAGTTGTAACTCTAGTCAGACATTCATGCTGCCAGCCACACGCAGTCTTGATCGTTTAGTTGTCAGCAGATGTCTCTGTACGTGACACGGAAGAGGCACGGTGAGGCCAGGTCAGGGAGGAAGGGCCTCTCCACGGCCAGGGCCCTTTAGGCCAGGTCAGGGAGGAGGTGCTGCCCCACGGTCAGGGCCCTTTAGGCCAGGTCAGGGAGGAGGGGCCTCCCCACGGCCAGGGCCCTTTAGGCCAGGTCAGAGAGGAGGTGCTGCCCCACGGCCAGGGCCCTTTAGGCCAGGTCAGAGAGGAGGTGCTGCCCCATGGCCAGGGCCCTTTTAGGGGTCTGCTGTGCTCAGCGGTGACCCGCGGGGGACCACAACCAGGCGCCCCGAACCAAGCAGGGCACACCAGAGGCGTTCAGCACCCACTTTGTGACTGCTTACCATGAAGAGTGTGTATGTGTGTTTGACTGAAAAGAAATGATGGAAGACTTACACTGATGCATAAAATTGTTGGTGTCTTTGAAGTATATATCATTTATCCAGGAAAAAGTATAGATCGCCTGGTATAGTGTGCCCCTCCAGGTCAGTCCCCGTGGCTATGACTTCTCAAATTTCCCTTTCACACTTACCATCAAGACCACATGGATTAAAGTTTTAAAATTTTACGTGTACAGTGAAGTGACTTTTGGTGAATCCAGCCGTGCAGCCATCACCGCAGTGAAGACTGCGTTCTCAGAAAGATCGCTTTGCGCCCATTCACACCCCCGGGTCTAGTCAATCACCGATCTACTTCCCGTTTCTCTAGATTTGCCTTTTTTAGACATTTTGTGTAAACAAAAGTATATAATGTATCATTTTGCCTCTGATTTCTCTCACTTTTATAATGTTTTTGAGGTTCATCCACAATGAAGCATATATTAGTAGCTTTTTTATTGTTAAATATTTCATTGTATAGATATACCACATTTTGTTTATTCATTCATCAGTGGATGAACATTGGGGCTGTTTTTCCTTTTTGGGTGTTATGAATAGTACTGAAAACGTTGAAGGATCACATAGAGGTCATTGTGTGGATGTAGGTTTTCATTACTGCTGGATAGACACTCCTACTGGAACGACTGGTTCCAATGTTAAATTTATGTTTAACTTCCTAAGAACTGCCAACTGTTTTTTAAAGTGGTGGCAGCATTTTACACCCCTTTGTTGTTGCTCAGTCACTCAGTCGTGTCCGGCTCTTTGACCTCATGGATTGCAACACGTCAGGCTTCCCTGTCCTTCACCAACTCCCAGAGTTTGCTCAAACTCATGTCCATTGAACTGGTGATGCCATCCAACCATCTCATCCTCTGTTGTCCCCTTCCCCTTCTGCCTTCTATCGTTCCCAACATCAGAATCTTTTCCAGTCTTTTCATATCAGGTGGCCAGAGTATTGGAGCTGGAGCGTCAGCTTCAGCATCAGTCCTTCCATTGAATATTCAGGGTTGATTTCCCTTAGGATGGACTGGTTTGATCTCCTTGAGGTCACAGGGACTCTTTAAGAGTCTTCTCCAGCACCACAATTCAAAAGCATCCGTTCTTCAGTGCTCAGCTTTCTTTATGGTCCAACTTTACATCCCTGCTGGCATCCTAAGACGGTTCTGGTTTGTCCACATCTTGCTCACGTCTGTCGTTTTGATTATAGTCATTCTAGTAGATGTGAAGTTAGGTGTTCTCAGCAATCTAAATTTTTCTTTCCCGAATGATGAACATCTGATGTTGAACATCTTTTTATGTGCTTATTAATCATTCATATCTTTTTGGTGGACTGTCTATTCAGATGTTTTGCCCATTAAAAAAATAGCTTTCAGTTCAGTCGCTCAGTCGTATCCAACTCTTTGTGACCCCATGGACTGCAGCACACCAGGCTTCCCTGTCCATTACCAACTCCCAGAATTTGCTCAAACACATGTCCATCAAGTCTGTGATACCATCCACCCATCTCATCCTCTGTCATCCCCTTCTCCTCCTGCTGTCAGTCTTTCCCAGATTAAAAAATAGCTTTATTTATGTGTAATTTTAAATGGGTTTCTGAACTTAGTTCCAGTGTTTGTGGTGGAGGCTTCTCCCAGCAGTTCTTGGACACCAACAGAATGTCTAGGGATTCAACTCAGTCCTGACACTGACTGCCCAGAGCCGGCCTCAGAGCCCATGGGTAGAGGGCTCAGGCCCCCAAGGCCACCCTCCACTCCAGATGCCAAAGCTCAAGTTGTTACCAATGGCTGTAAGTCAGAGATTCCCACCACCCCCTCCTTAGAGCCAGTTACCTCTGGAGCAGCTCACAGAACTCCGGCAGCCCGTTTACTCACCGGATGACTAACTGTCTCTAAAAGGGTATCAGCAGATGTGAATCCACAGCCATAGGAGACACACATAAGACAAGGTCTGGCACAAAGGAGGTCTGACCTCCTGGAGCTCCGGCTCGAGTCTCCCCGTCCTGAAAGTGCTCAGAACCCCTCCCCTTGGGTTGTAAGGCGGCTTTGTTTTGTAGGCGTGAGTGACCAGTGGCCTCTGTGACTCAGCTTCTGTCCCCTCCCCCCCTCCCCAGAAATCAAAGGGTGGGAATGAAAGTCCCAAGCATCTATTCTTGGTTGGTTCCTCAGGCAGCCAGTCCCCCCAGCCCCCCTTAGGTGCTTTCCAGAAGTCACTTTGTTAACGTGAATAACAGAACACCCATTTCACCTTTATGGCTCTGAAGTGACCTCAGGAACCGAGGACTAGAGACCACGTGTTATGACGGAAAATACCCCCGTCGCCCTGGTCGCTTAGAAATTCCAAGGGTTTTGGGAGCTGCAGTCCAGGAACCAGATATATTTTAAAAATACGTTTTGGTCACCTGAATGAGTGACTATATATATGTGTGTGTGTGTGTGTGTATAATAAATGTATATATTTATTATATACATATATACATAATAATATATATATATAATCAATGACAGTTTTGCAGATTTGTGTCTTAGTGAAGTTCACTCTGGGAAAGTGCACAGATCAGTGGTTTTAACGTAGTACGGAGTTGTGTAAACATCATCACAACCTGATTTCAGGACATTTTCATCACCCCTGAAAGAAGCCTGGTCCCCTGTCCCATTCCCCCATCTCTAAGCAACCACCAGTTTACTTTCTGTCTCTGCTGACTTGCCTGTTCTGGCCATTTCATAAAAATGGAATCACAATGTTTGGTCTCTTGTGACCAGCTTCTTTCACTTAACATAAGCGGTTCATCCATACTGAAGTGTATATCAGTATTTTATTTCCTCTTGTCACTAAATATTACATTGTATGAATAATACCACATTTTATTTAAGCATTTCTCAGTTGATGGGCATTCAGGTTGTTTGCTCTTCGGGGATTTTCCGAGGAATGATGCTGTGAACATTCAGGTACAGGTTTTTTGTGTGGACGTATGTTTTCATCTCCCTTGGGTAGGTGCCTCGCTGTGGAATTGCTGAGTTATTAGGTAACCCTGTGCTTAACGTTTTGAGGAATCACCAAACTGTTGTGCAAAACAGCTGCACCACTATTTAAATTCCCACCAGCAACAAATGGGGCTTCTGTTTCTCCACGTCCTTGCCAACACTTGTTTGGATTATAACCATTCCAGTGGGTGGGACATGGTATCCCGTTGTGGTTTTGATTAGCATTTTTCTAATGACTAATGATGTTGAACATCTTTTCATGTACTTATTGACCATATGTATATCTTTGTCAGCAGAATGCCTATTCGTATCCTTTGCCTGTTTAAAAAATTGTGCTATTTGCCATCTTGTTGAGTTGAAAGACTTCTTTATATATTCTGGAGACAAGTCCATTAGCGTGCATATGGTAAGCAGTTTTGGATATTGATGAAATCCAGTTTATGAATTTGTGTCTTTTATGAGTCATGCTTTTGGTGTCGTATCTAAAAAATCTTTGCCAAGCCCAAGATCACAGAGATTTCCTCTAAAAATTTAATGCTCTTTGCTCTTACATTTAGCTCTCTGATCCATCCTGAGCTCACCTCTGTGTGTGATATATGTTAGGGCCCTGAATTCCTCTTTCTGCATGTGGATAGAGAGTTACGCCAGCACCACTTCTTATGAAGACTGTTCTTCCTGCATCGAGTTGCCTCGGCGCCCTTGTCAAAAGTTAGTTCACCGTGAACGGGAGGGTTTACCCTGGACTCTGGGTTCTGTTCCATTGATCTCTCTGTGTCTCCTGAGCCAGTACCACACTATCTTGATTACTGTAGCTTTATGTTAAGCTTTGGTATATTTTTCAAATATTATTAAGTTTTTAGTGCTTCTTTAGTATATGTTTCAGTCTTGTTTGCCCAGTTTGACTGAATGCGCGCTGAGCCCCAGTTCTGGCATTTCCAATCATTGGACTTCAGGCAAGTTAGTTGGGGTTTGTGGACTTCATTTTCTTCACATGCAAAATAGAAATAAAATGCCCTGCCTTTCTGACATCACAGGATTTTGGTTTGTTACTGAAATAACAAGTATGGAAACACTCCATGCTGTAGTTTTTTTTTTTTTTTGGAAGGACAGTTTCTAGGTTCTGCCTGTGGTAAGTAGATTTTATATAATTTAGGTTTATACTGTCCTTGGTAAATCATGCAAGCAAAATTAATGCTCAGTCTAGAGTGTGTGTTTATGTCTTTTCATTTTCATTGGAAGTAAAAAGGGTTTTTCTTCACTCTCCTCCACCACCTTCCTCTGGGGAGCCAGCTTTCATGAATCACGGTGGTGCCCCACGGCTTGCCTCACTTGTCTCCTCATCGGTTGCTTTCTCTTTCCTGAGCGGGACTTGGTCTGGGGTGTGGACGCAAGTCCCTGCCCAGGACGGGGAGGAGTCTTCTGGAAAGGGCAGCTGATGACGTCCAGCATCACGATGTTACGGTCCCCTGGCTGAAGCCCCAGGGCACCTGACCACACGGGGTGAGAGGAGACACCCTCGCTTTTGCTGGTCTCTGTAGTTCAGTCTGTGCTGCAGAAAGCAACACCCCCAAGAGCACAAGGTCGTTTCCAAGTGACTGTCCCCGAGGAGGGATCTCTGCCCGCTTTCTTTCTCAGCAACAGTCTGCAGGCCTCATCATTTGGCTCCTCGGCGCTGGCGGTTCTGTTTGAGAGCTGGTGGACATCCGCGTCAGCTGCTCCAGCAAAAGTGAACTTTCTTTACTGTGACGGAGATTAAACTAGACTAGAATACCTCACTCAGAAACTTTCTGATAACTGGGACTCAGTCAGCATCACACATTTATGATACAAGTGATCTTTAGAATAAATTCCACTGGTCAATAAAAATCCTTAAAATACCTTCAAATGAAAGATGAGATTATTGTGCACGTATGTGTGTAGTTGGAGAATTACCTTTAATTGCATTACCAACTTATGACAATTTACATCGGTATTCTAACTTAGAGTATATGTGCTTAACATATATTAGGGCATATATTACATGTGCTTGACTGAAGGCTTTTCAAGAACCTGCCACTTTCTTGCTGCGCTGATTGAAGAGAATTCATAGGGTGTTTCTGCCAAAGCATTCAGGGAAGTCGGCGTCTTCCTTCTTTATCCTCCACGTTCTCTTTGAGGGCAAAGTCGAGGAGCGGGTTTCCAGAGGCTGCCTGTCGCGTGTCTTCTCTCACCCTACTGCGTTTCTTCTTCAGCTGCTCTCTGGCGAGACCGCTGCTTGATGGCTCTTCTGTAGTTATTCAGCGATGGGATCTTTGTGTCTACTCAGGATCTGAATTTTGTTTACACGGTGCCAGAGTCATCTGTTGTTGCTCAGTCGTGTCTGACTCTTTGCAACCCCGTGGACTGCAGCTCGCCAGGCCTCCCTGTCCTTCACCATCTCCCCGTTTGCTCAAACTCCTGTCCAGAGTCGGTGATGCTGTCCAACCATCTCATCCTCTGCCGTCCCCTCCTCCTCCTGTCCTCAGTCTTGCCCAGCATCAAGGTCTTTTCCAGTGAGTTGCCTCTTCGCATCAGGTGGCCAAAGAATTGAAGCTTAATCAGTCCTTCCAATGAATATTCAGGGCTGATTTCCTTTAGGGTTGACTGGTTTCATCTCCTTGCAGTCCAAGGGACTCTCAAGAGTCTTCTCTAGCACCACAGTTCGAAAGCATCAATTTTTCAGTGCTCAGCCTTCTTTGTGGTCCAGCTCTCACATCCTTGCAACTACTGGAAAAACCATGACTACTGGAAAACCAATAGCTCTGACTAGACGGACGTTTGTCGGCAAAGTGATGGCTATGCATTTTAATATTCTGTCTAGGTTTGTCACAGCTTTTCTTCAAGGAGCAAGCATCTTCTAATTTCATGGCTGCAGTCATTGTCTGCAGTTGGGTGGTAAACCTTCACGTGCTGTGATGAAGGCTGACCAAAGCCTCTCTAGAAAGGACTGGGAGAGAGCGAGGCACGTAACACACGTGTCCTGGACTTCAGTGCCTCTCAGCCCTCGTGTTCCCTTGGTCCAGGCCAATCCTTGGTAATTGGAATATTTGCCAAGTAAACACGTGAGTCAGTGTCATATATAGCAGCTTTCACTAATCCCTGTTAGAAGCAGAAAACGTGAATGATTTAATCCCCTCGGCCGGCCGAGGGCCACCACGTTCCCTGGAGGAGCCCAGCCCTCGATGACCGTCTTGGGGTCAGTGTGGCTCCCCTTCCCCCTGCCATGTTGGGACCCAGCCCGCACCCCCAGGAGTGTCCTTGTCTCTGTGGGTGGCCATGGGTCTGCTGACC
This sequence comes from Giraffa tippelskirchi, assembly GCF_054371585.1. Classification (NCBI taxonomy): domain Eukaryota; kingdom Metazoa; phylum Chordata; class Mammalia; order Artiodactyla; family Giraffidae; genus Giraffa; species Giraffa tippelskirchi. The sequence continues at coordinate 2,726,667 of NC_137276.1, forward strand.
CGCTGTGCCAGGCCTTGTTTGGCCCCACAGAGAAGGAGTTAGAATCCTTCCAACTCATTGAGAAACACGGAGTGTGTAGACCTCATCCAGAAGCACGCTTCCTGCTCACAGTCACCTGTCCACGCCCGTCTGCTCTCCTTTCTGGCAAGCGATGTTCCTCAGGAGCAAGGGGCTGGGATGTGACTGAGGGAAGAGAGTTGCAACCTGTGTGTGAGATGATGTGGGGCGTGTTTAGTATCCCCACTTCTCTTTGCCTGGATTTCTTATGGCCTCGCTGCCTGGCACTGCGCAGGATCTTTGTTCCCCGACCCGAGATCGAACTCAGGCCCCCTGCAGTGGTCGCACAGAGGCTTACACGCTGGGCCCCCAGGGAAGCCCTACCCAGATAGCTGGGAGTTGGCAGGAAACCCCTTTACCCATCGTGCCTCTCTGCAGTGTGAAGACTGAGCAGATCCTGAGTAACCGGAGGTCTCGGTCCTTGGTCTTTTCTTCCTCAACCCTTCCATCCGACACAGGCCGAACATGGAAGGCTGCACCATTTCCAATCACAAAGGGGATTCATAGGATTATGGCAGTATTTGGCAGTACTTTGATACACTAGAAAACGGCAAGGAAATCAGATTAGACTTAGAAACTAAACTTAAGGGTTACATGGCAGAGCCTGGAGTTAAATTTAAAGCAGAAGGGCCCTCCGTAGTCCCCAGGAGTGGGTGGTGCTTCCTGTGGGGGGACGTAAGCTGGGGGGCTGCCGGCCTCGTGCAGACCCGGGTGGCGGGTCGCTGAGGCTTCTCAGCTGGGGTCTTCTTCCCTGAGGACTCAGGACCACGTCATGGAGGTGGGGACTCTGCTCTCCTCCGCGGTGGAGACGCGTTTGGGGAGTATTTTATGTGGTTCATTTCAGGAGGAATAATGACGGTTTAGAAACTCTAAGACATGGTGTCTAGAAGAGGAAGATTCTGGAAGGCCTCTCGGATATGGGAGAGTGAAAGACAGCAGGAATGCTTGGTCGGAGAGAACCAGCCTCAGAGGTATCCGAGAGCTGTCTTCACACACGGGAAAGGACTTGTGTCTTACACATGTCACTCTTAATGTCACTCCAGAGGGACAAATTCGGATCGTGGGAAGGTGACTTGGCTTCCATCCGTATTTCCAGACGTGTGGTATACACCAGAGCACGTGCAGGAGGCGCTTTTATCTTCATTTTTAAAACTTCATTTCCAAGTAGTTTTAGACTTACAGAAAGCTTGGGAAAAAGAAACTGTAATACGGAGAACGCACCTAAACAGCGTGTGCGCTCAGTACGACCAGCGGACGGCCAGGCTCACCTGGTGCACGGCTGTCGCCCGAGCTCCAGCCTGACTCCAGCCTCAGCTGTTTTCCCTCTAGCACCCTTTTTCTGTCCTGGATCCCTTCCAGGACTCCACACTGCATGAGTCCTGCTCACTCCTCTAGTCGCTGACGCGTCCTTGGTTTCCTGACGCTGGCACTTTGATGGAGCAGCGGTCGGTTATCTGGCAGAAGACTGTCCGTCCGTTTGGGTTGTCCGGCGTCTGCTATGATGAGGTTAAGACCACAACCTTTCTGGCACAAGTATCACAGAGGTGATGTTATGCTTTCTTAGTGCATCTTATGGGTATTGTGACGTCAAGATGTCTCATTATGATGATGCTGGCCTTGTCTCTGGATGAAGATGGTTTCATACCCTGTGATGTTACCAGTCTTTATTTATAATTAATAAATACCTTCGGGGAGATATGTTGAAACGTGAAAATATATGTTGAAACTATATATAAAACACATGTATAAAACTGAAACTTCATAAATTAACATATACCTTGGGGGAGAAAGCACATTTCTCCTTAACCCTCTGCCTTCTGAGTTAGCATCTATTAGTAAATCTTGCCTGAAATATTTTTCACTGTGTGTTTACTTAATGATGATTTTATCTTTCTCTCATTTATTTAACACTTATGAATCTTTTTCCTGGTGACCTTTGATACACGACTGTCACTTGTACAGTATCGACCTGTACTACAGAATTTTTCCACTTTCCCTCTCCCTTCATCTTTTGTGTTTTAGTGGAATTATTTCCACCATGTCAGAGGATGTAATATTTGTACATTTGTTTGTCAGCCTAATTCCACCTTTATTTTAAATTTAGTCTGAGATGTATATCTTAATACCTTCAGATGCTTAGGAAAAATCCTTACTCTGGGATTTTCCCAGTCATCACTGGTTAGTTAGATGAAGCTTACCCTCACATAGAATCCTCTAGAAGAGTTCACGGGTGTAGTGGTCTCTAAGTTCATGTATGTTGAAATTCTATTTCTGTAATCTTGATATTTGAAGGACAGCGTGGTGGATTTTAAATTCTTGGTTTGTGTTTTCTCACTGGTTTTTAAAAGCATGTTTCTCCATTGTCTCACTTATGTGTTGGCTTTGAAAAGCCTGATGCCTGTCCAGTTCCTTCCACTCTCACTGATCTGCATGCCCAGGGGCTTTGAGGAGTTTGTCTTCACCTTTGAATCTCCTGGTTTTATTGGGGTGTCTCGGTGTTGGTGGTTCTGGGTTAACCTGCTCAGGTGCCCTGTGAGCCTTCTCAGTCTAAGCTTCAGTCGGTTTTCTGGGTTATGGTTTTAAGTCTTAGCTTTGCTCTGTTACTTGGTTTTCCTCTTTTCAGAGCTCTGACTTAGTGCTTTGTCCGTTTCCACCATGTGGACTTTGGGGCCCCTGCCGGCGTCTGGGCTCTGGGGCTTGGGCTCCTCCTCACCGCAGGTCCCTGTCCTGTCCCGCTCACAGCGTCTCCTCCTGCCCTTCTCAGAGCAGAGCCATGTTGCAGGGTGTGGGCTGGAGCGTAGGGGACCCGCACTGGGGTTTGGTGGCTTTTCTCTCCCCCTGGCCGTATTCTCAGATGTCTGCATTCTCCAATTCAGGTTGTGCCCGGGGTGTGGTTCTGCAGAAGTGACTGTGACCCTTCTGGACTTCCTTGTGTTCAGGAAGGACTGTGGCGTTGGGGGGGGGGGGCAGTGGCTGGCTACCTCTGCCCTTGTCTCAGCCTCCCGGAGTCAGCACTGTATTCACCCCAGGGCAGTATTCTCTGGTTTAGGGGCTCAGAGGTCAGCATTTTCCATTTTCCTCCTCAGGTATCTGTTTTAAGACATGTTAGTTAGGAAAGAGTAAAACTAGCACTTGATGCCAGGTTTCTGTATTAGATAAATCCATAGAATAAAAAGTCCATTTAGAAAATAATGAATAAATAATGGAACGGATCATGAACAGACTTGGCACAAATCATGAGGATGGTTTGCCGGTGACTCAGGGGGGTGTGGGACCACCCGTGAACCAGGGGTGTATCCTGACTCTGGCGGGCACTGTCCAGCAGCGGGGACCCAGGACAGGGTGGACCTTCTGTCCCCTCAGAGACCTCCTGCCCATCAGCTCTGTGTCGCTGAACACATCCTTACCCCACAGAGCCCAGACTTGGAACTTGGAGAGTCAGCCGTTTCCTTCAGCTTTGGAAGACTGCTTTTGTAATTCATCTTTGGTTCACGGGAATGCCAAAGCCAAATGCTGCCTTTCCCGAAGGTTATCCGTTATGGGCTGTGTGTGCAGCTTGTGAAATAAATAAAATCAGTCCACTCTTCAGTGTCAGGAGGACATGGAATTATTCATATTGTATTAAGAAAGTACCTCCCTGGCAAAAGTATTGAAGTGCATAACTAGTTTCTTGAACAAAAATTTATAGGTTTTGTACATTCTCGATATCGATAAACTAGTCACAACAGTTTATTATAAGAATTTTGGCCAAAATTGCTTAAAATGACTATTTTAAACTTGTAAAGCTAAGTAAATATCAGACTGTGCTGGAAGTAATGAGGTTAAGTGTAACCGATGGTGGTCATTCCCGGAAGGTAAAGTTGGAAGTTGTCTCTCCCAGCATCCTGTAAACTTTCTGAGCTCCTCGGGGGTCTGTTTGTGGTGAGGTTCTCAGAGGCAGATTCAGTCAGCGCGCCGTGTGCTTCCCGAGGCCATCTAAAGGGAGACTCTGTTGTTGCAGAAGCGGGCGTGCAGGAGGCTGGACGCCGCGGCGCCCGAGCGGGACTGCCCCCACATGAGGGTGCACATCCCAGCGTCTGGGGGCAGCGAGGAGCCCAAGTCCTTGGATGCCCAGCGCAGAGGCCGCCTGCCCTCACCACGGCCCGACAGCGGCCAGGGCCGACCAGGCATGGGGGTAGGTTCCTGCTCCCACCAAACCAGCCTTTACATGTTCAGTGAAAGTGTGAATAACTGCTGTCCTGGCTCATCTGCCGCTGTGATTTGTTGGACAGGGTCCTCCTGACAGTGGAAGGAGCCGGGCCCAGCCTTGCCCGAGGTGCATCGCGGGAGAGTCTGTAAGTGCATTCACCTGCTTGCTGTGACGTGAAAGACCTGTCCTTAAATCCTGGATCTGTAAAGCAAGGATCGTAGAAACAGCCATTATGTTCCTAAGTAATGAGGGGTGTAAATTAAAAGGTGCAGCTTGATTTTCTTAGCATTCTACTCAGCTGCAAACTAATTTGCTTCCAGCTTCAGACTGAGACTACAAATTGAATATACATTTTAAATTCTTTCTAAAAACAGGGTTTAGAGAAGGGAACAGGTCCTGGAAATGGTTAAAATAGAGCTAATTTGAGGACATCTTAGAGAAATATCCTTAACTCATTTACTTACCCAAATAGGAATCAGTGTTGCTTTTTCTTTTCCCTCCTTAAGCTTTTCTTTCCTATTTGCATACACTTCCCATAAATCACAAATTTCAGAAGGAGAAACACAGCATTCACACCACTAATTCAAAGGAATGGGACTTCTTAACGTTGCCAGAGTCAGATTCTCAGTCCCCTGTGCTGGGCAGAAAATCACGAAGTATACATCGTTGTTGCTGTTCAGTCGCTAAGTTGTGTCCGACTCTGCGACCCCGTGAACCCCAAGCACGCCAGGCTTCTCTGTCCTTCACATTAGCATCATGATACCTTTGTTCCTAAATTTGGGCTTGTTCTAAAAGTAAGTTAATAGCTTTGAAACCTCTATAATTCTTTTTTTTTTTTAATTTAAGCTTGCAGTCTTCATATTGCAATAAAATAGAATTGTGTTCCACATAGAAACCAGGAGCGTGTGTGTGTGTGTGAGTATTTTCAGGGTTTCCCCCTAAAGATCTTCAGAGGAAACACAGTGCTGCTTTTGATACGCAAAAGTTTGAGTCAGTAATTTGCAGAATCTTCACTTGGTGCATTGTAGGCGGCTGTTTTATAGGGGGAGGCAGTGATTTTGTTTTAAACAAAGGCCAGTCACCATGGGGACCTCTGAGTACCTGAAGTCCTTAGACGAGTGTGAAGACCAGGGCCAGTGGTGGACGCGCCCGTGGAGGTGTCCCTTCCTATGTTTTGTCCTCCATCCTCAGGAAAATTTCCGCAGGTCATGTTGCATTTTGTGGTGTGGAGGTGGTGGTGGTTTAGTTGCTAAGTCATGTCTGACTCTTGAGACTCTGTGGACTGTAGCCCACCAGGCTTCTTTGTCCATGGGATTCTCCAGACAAGAAGACTGGAGTGGGTTGCCATGCCCTCCTCCAGGGGAATCTTCCCGACCCAGGGATCAAACCCAGGTCTCCTGCATTGCAGGTGATTCTTCAATGACTGAGCCACCAGTAATCCTGAATAATGTTGAAACCAAAGATCCAGCAACTTACTGTATTTTGGTTGATTCATGTAACTGCCAAACGTGCCCTGGATTTTGATAATTAATATTATGACCCCACTATGGGTCGAGTGCATTATTGCTGGTGACTAACTCAAAACCTTCCTTGTTCTCGTCCCATTTCCATGGAATGTGTCTTTCAAATCCCCCATCTGTTGGGCAAACAGTTAGAATGTAATACGGATTCTTAATGCTCCAAGAGTTTGTCTTCTGGCATGAACAGCTTAAAGGAAAAAAAAAATTTGGCTCAAGCAGCTGATTGGATCATTTAAGCTAATGTTCTGTTTGAACAACAGCACCTATTTGATTAGGGTTTTCCTTCCCTGTGATTCCCCAAGCTTGCCTCTGTATGTTTCCTAGGAGATGAATCTGTGCGTGGAAAACCTATATTGATATGTAAATATATCATTTTTTTCACTAATGCTCGATATTCTTTTCATCTAAATTTTCAGAAAGTGACTTTAAAAAATCAGTTTCCCTTTATTTGTAGTTATTCTCAATAAAATTTCACCCAGGCTTGGGTGATTTAATATTTACACCCACTATTTCTAAAAGTCTTATGTAAATAAAGATTGAAATGTGAATTTGAAAAGTCACACCTCTTGATATTTGAACAGACTATAGCTGCATATATCTTCTTTTTCTAATAATATGGCTAGTTTCTCTCTTAAGCTTTTAAAATAATAAGACACTATTTTTGTATTCCAGAACATCAAGAGGCTCAGTGTTAAATAAAAAGCAAATAGTATTTTTAGAAATGCAAGATCCCAGGGAGAAGTGCTTAACAGTAAATCACCGATGGGCAGCAATTCCAAATTTCAGAAGACTTCATTAAACGCGGGGCTTCACTCACGGGTGCGCCCTGTTCACACGGAAGCCTGCCTCTCCAGGCCCACAGTTCCCGTGGCTGACCCCGGCTCATGAGCTTGGCCTAAAGAGCAGCAGGGGTCATGCTGGGGGTTGTGTGGGAGCCCTGTGTGTGTGTGTGCTCAGTCGTGTCCGACTCTGTGACCCCAGGGAGTGTAGCCTGCCAGGCTTCTCTGTCCATGGAATTCTCCAGGCAGAAATACTGGAGTGGGTTGCCATTTCCTTCTCCAGGGGATCTTCCCGACCCGGAGATTGAACCCATGTCTCCTGCATTGGCAGGCAGATTCTTCACCATGGCGCCCCTTGAGAAACCTTGGTGTCCCGGCTAGCTGGACGCTTTTCCCTGAGAACCTCCTCAGGTCCCCCCTCTCTGCTGTGTTTATGACCTCAGCAGGTATCAGCTGACCAGTCGGTTCTGCTTGGAATTCTCACGTGGCCATCTCAGCTCTCTGCCTGGGTCTGTTGTCTTTCTCCCACGAAGCTTTTCCTGATTGTTATCATCAGTCCCTGCTCATGTACACAGCGACTTTTCCCATAGACCTTCTCAATCTCACTCCCCAGGCTGACACACGAGCCTCCTCTGTGGCCCATTGCAGCTCACTGATAGTGTCTTAGGGTGATCAGTGTTCAGGTTCAGCTCCTCAGTTCAGTTCTGTCGCTCAGTCGTGTCCGACGCTTTGCAACCCCATGGACTGCAGCACTCCAGGCCTCCCTGTTCATCACCAACTCCTGGAGTTTGCTCACACTCATGTCCATTGTGTTGGTGATGCCATCCAACCATCTCATCCTCGGTCATCCCCTTCTCCTCCTGCCTTCAATCTTTCCCAGCATCAGGGTCTTTTCAGATGAGTCAGTTCTTCACATCAGGTGGCCAAAGTATTGGAGTTTCAGCTTCAGCATCAGTCCTTCCAATGAATATTCAGGACTGATTTCCTTTAGGATGGACTGGTTAGATCTCCTTGCAGTCCAAGGGACTCTCAAGAGTCTTCTCCAACACCGTAGTTTGAAAGCATCATTCTTCGGTGCTCACCTTTCTTTATGGTCCAATTCTTACATCCATACATGACTACTGGAAAAACCGTAGCTTTGACTAGACAGACCTTTGTTGGCAAAGTAATATCTCTGCTTTTTAATAAGCTATCTAGGTTGGTCATAGCTTTTCTAGTAGTAATAATAGCTAGTAATTATTCTAGTAATAATAATGACACATTATTATTAAGAAGCAGCTCCTCCTCACCCCGCTCATAGTACTGACAGCTAGGGTGAAACCATCCCCTATTTTTGGGACATGGTGTTATGTCATTCAGAGTGTCTGCCGTGCCCTCCGGGTGGGCGGCCCTCTCTGCTGTGCACCATCCAGGCTGCAGGGCCAGGGCGATGGTCTCCACCTCTAGGAGGCTCCTTTCCTTCCTCAAGTGGTCCCAAGGCTGGGCCTGCCGTGCAGCCGGCTTCCTTCCTTACTCAGCTCAGCAATCTTGGTCCAGGGGCTCATGGTAGCCAAGTGTGCCATGAGATCATGCTCTTCTTAGTAATTGTACCCATTAAATGAACCCAAGCGAGGCTGTGAGAGGTCTCCATGATAACCACATGAAGATGCAAGAAGGGGGGCATTATCAGGCCGGAAACCACAGGAACGGGTTCAGGGTGTTGGCTGAGGGGGAGTGCTGTGTCGTCAGCACCCCTTTGGCTGAGTGGCACCTGCCGCTGATGTGCTGCAGCTCCTCAGAGAGGGGGCCACCCCCAGACCTCGTGGGTCAGCGTGGCAGTCACCCTCAGCGCCGTTCCCGCCCCTCGCCTCCCCCCACCCCAGGCAGCCTCTCCGCCCCTCCTTACAGAGTCCCAGCTCCTGAGGACTTGGCCCCCCCGCTCCCAGCTCCTGCTGGGTGGCAGCCCTCGGGCTCTGCGGCCACCCGTCTCTTCCCTTTACCCTCCCAGCTGCCCCCCGCCTGGGAGGGGCCCCTCCTTGGGGAACACGTGCCTCCCTCCCCCTGTGGGACCTCTCCCCTTCCGTCATCTGTGACCTTGAAGCCCACGTTCCTCTCGTGAGATGTCTCACCTGAGTTCTCTGTTCTGACTGGACCCCACCTGGGCTAACCAGCTAAGGAGTGGACGGATCCTCCTGAAAACACAAAGCCTGCAGTCTTGAACGAGGCCTGGGGTCCTGGTCACCCAGCAGGCTCAGTGTTTGGGAGCCAGTCCCCTCTGCGGGTGTTCATCTGAGGTTATTGAGTTTTTACCCAAGCTGATAGTGAGTTACTACATAAGAGCCGACATGCAAAACAATGTTTTTGGTTTTGGGGACCCCCCTGCTCCCAATCACCAACAAATTGGTTTGGATAACAGCCTGTTCATTAGTGTTGAGGGCAAAAACCAAGGGAGCATCTTAACAAGCTTCTACATTATTCCCTTTTTGACATTGGAACCCATTGTCTGAGCAGCATGGGGGGCTGGGAGAAGAGAGGTGGGTGATGTGGGGACAGAAGTGGAGGGCAGGGGGCAGGGTTTGGTTTTTCCTGTAGGGCGGAGGGAGGGGCCCCAGGATGGTCATTCTGATTCTAAACGGATGCATGCTTCCCTTGTACTACTTCTTATCTCCAAATAGGTGACCTTTAAATATTTGCTCTATTTTATTTACCTGTCTGTCTCATTAGCAACTGCTCCCTACATCTGTAGCATCTATAAATACTGCACTGACCCAGAGGCGGGCAGAGAATCCAGTGCAGACAGGAGTCTCTGTCCCCCTTGCCCACGATGGTGGCAGTGCTGCCTGGCCCGGGGCTCAGGCCGGGAGCCAGGCCTGGGGTGGGCACGGCAGGCTCTGACATGGATTAACACAGACGTGTGCGCAGCGGGTCACTGTGTTTCAGCAGCAGCTACACCTTATCAGCCCTTTATTCATATGTCCTGGAGAAGACAACAGTCACAGAGGGATCACCGGGAACTTCACTGCATTCCTCAGGAATCAGAGTGTGCTGTGCATTTCCCCGAGGTTCGGCAGGGACCCCAGAGGCCATTGGTCAGGTTGCCGATAAGGAACGTGGTCTGCACCGGGGTCGGTGGGGAGGCCTCTCCTGTGCCCGCTGTCCTGGCCGGTCTGTGTCCCTGTCACTCCCCTACCGAGCTCGGCGACGGCCCGCTGTGACGCACTCAGAAGCACAGCCGTGAGGCCGCAGGGCTTCATGGACGTCCTTCCCAGACCCCGTGAGGGCTTCGTGGCCAAGACAGGGCTGAGTTCTCCAGATGGTGGGAGAGGCAGCCGGCCAAGGAGGAGGAATCTGGCTGTGTTGCTGCTGCTGCTGCTAAGTCGTTTCAGTCGTGTCCGACTCTGTGCGACCCCATAGACGGCAGCCCACCAGGCTCCCCCGTCTCTGGGATTCTCCAGGCAAGAACACTGGAGTGGGTTGACATTTCCTTCTCCAATGCAGGAAAGTGAAAAGTGAAAGCGAAGTCGCTCAGTCATGTCCGACCCTCTGGCTGTGTAGGTGCAGCCAAATAGATGAGTCTGCATAGACTTGCTGACAGAATCTTCAGGAGTGATCTCTGACAATAAACGTTTCCTCTGAATATGGATGCTAGAAAATTAGTTTAAAAAATTTTTTTACTGTGTTCTTGAGATCATTTCAGGTTCTGAAGGAATAGAGAGCCTTCAGGTGACTAAAGAACAAAACTAAAACATCTTTCTTTGGGGATAAAATGTTACTATGAGGAGACAGTGAAACGGATTTTCACAGAAAAGCTGGTGTTTTTAAAAAACGGAGTTAGATTTCCTACAAGCATGTTGGACTAAACTAATGTATGCCACAGATACAGACATCAAATACATTGTCAGTCGTAAGTGAAGAGAGAGGCAAACAGCAGACACAGATGCACTCTCCGGTGGCTGCTGTCAGGGCTTGACTTTTGTTGGGTTTGGTCCTAGAGTGGGCCCACAGAGATGTGTACAAAACACTTGTAACACTGCTTAGCAGAAAGCCATAAACCACATCAACACCCATCAGTGGGGGAATGGATGAGTGGCTCAGTCTCTCAGTTGTGTCTGACTCTGTGGCCCCATGGACTGTAGCCCGCCAGGCTCCTCTGTCCATGGGATTCTCCAGGCAAGAATGCTAGAGTGGGTTGCCATTTCCTTCTCCAGGGGATGTTCCCCACCTAGGGATCAAACCTGGGTCTCCTGCATTGCAGGCAGATTCTTTACCAACTGAGCCACCATAAGTGGATTGGCATGTATTTATTCAGGAAATATACACTTCAGTGAGAATGGATGCATTTTACCTGTGGCATTTTATCTCGTAAGCTACGTAGTGGTTCGTGTATATTTGTTATATTGCTGTCTATACTTCATTGTATTCCTGAAAAGTCCTGGTGAGTCTTGGACCTGATGTATCTGCACGTCTGACGTATCATGGTGAGAGAGAATTCTGGAGAGCTGCTGGAGAGAAACCACCGATAGCCGTGAGGGAACAGTGTTTTGAGTGACAGCAGACCCCCCATGAGTTACAGACATCAAGGACCTCAGAATAACGCTCTGCAGTGCTAAGGGGACTGTCCTGTGTGAACGTGCGTCTGTGACACGCTCAGAACTGGGGAGACCAGTGCAGTGGGATTTCCCTTGCCCTCATAGTAACTCAGTTGCCAGAACTAACTACAGAAGAGAGAATCCCAATGGAATGATTTGGGAAAGTTCTCAAAAGCTACCATCCCAGATGGTTTTATAGGTTAAAAGAAATTCTACATAAAGGAACATACAGATGACTTGCTTTAGAAAAAGAACTACATTATTTGATCAAAGGAGGGAAAAAAGAAACAAATAAAACTGTCATCTTAATAGAGGCAGAAGCTGCTCAGTTACTCCAGATCCCACTCAAGATAAAACCAAAAATAGAGGGTTTATCCTGTGAGGTTGAAAGGTCTCCACACGTAGGGGGAGCATTTCTTTGGATGAAGAGAGAAACGAATTTGTTTGCCATCACCTCTTCTGCTTAGCAGGGTTTGTAACTCAGACAATTAAACAAGGAAGAAGAGACAGTGGCCATAAGAATTAGAAGGGGAAGAAGCCTAAATTGTTATTTCCTGATATCGTCTACATAGAAAATCCAAGCAAATCTGCAGATAAACTGCTAAAACTAATACTCAGCAAGATTGTTGACCATCGATGAGCTAGCAAAAATAGGATGGAGGAGGAGATAAAGAAATGTTGCTCTTTATCCAGTGGAATATTATTCAGCCATAAAAGAGGGGGATGCTGCCATTTCCAGCAACATGGATGGCATCTGGGGGCATTGTGCTAAATGAAATGAGTGAGACAGAAAAAGACAGATTCTGTCTTATACATGGAATCTTAAAAAAAAAAACGCTCATAGAACGGATTGGTGGTTGCCAGAGAAGGTGTGTGAGGGGTGGGAGAAATTGGTGAAGGGAGTTAAAAGGTAAAAATGAAAACAGCTACAAGAATCTGTTTTAAAAGCAGCAGCAGCAGCGGGTAAGTGGGCCCTTTAAGCTCCTCAGACTCTTTGCAGAGCAGGTTCCTCAGACCTCTTAAGGGTCAGCTGAGGAGGAGCTGGCTGAGCTCCTGAGGAGCCAGGCTGTCCCTTCCTTCCAGCCTACGGCAGTGAGTTTGAGATAACGAGAATTTATGTACAATAAAAGCCTGAGTGGATTTTGGAGAGTGTCCTCCATGCCTGCTTTGGAAGTCCAAGAAAGCTGTGCATACAGTTTTTTTTTAGTTTTAAACTCAAGGCTTTTCCTGGAATATACATGCATCCTTATACCCTACTTTTAGAGTTGCCTGTTTGTCCGCAGCTCCTCCTTGAAGCTCTTGATCCTTGAGTGTCTGGGGTGGGAGCGTTGTCAGTCACAGCACTGTGGTAGGGGCCCCACCCCTGAGAAGCCCGGGCCTGGCTCAGGCCTGTGTCTCCCCTCCCAGCGTGAACCCCTGGCTCAGCCTCCGAGGAGCAGAGATGGTCGTGGGTGTCGCCTCGCTCTAGCCCACCCCCCCTGAGGAGCAGAGATGGCTGTGGGTGTCGTCTTGCTCTAGCCCACCCCACCTTGAGGAGCAGAGACGGTCGTGGGTGTCGTCTCGCTCTAGCCCACCCCCCCTGAGGAGCAGAGATGGCTGTGGGTGTCGTCTTGCTCTAGCCCACCCCACCTTGAGGAGCAGAGACGGTCGTGGGTGTCGTCTCGCTCTAGCCCACCCCCCTGAGGAGCAGAGACGGTCGTGGGTGTCGTCTCGCTCTAGCCCACACCCCCTGAGGAGCAGAGACGGTCGTGAGTGTCGCCTTGCTCTAGCCCACCCCCCTGAGGAGCAGAGATGGTCATGGGTGTCGCCTTGCTCTAGCCCACCCCCCCTGAGGAGCAGAGATGGTCATGGGTGTCGCCTTGCTCTAGCCCACCCCCCTGAGGAGCAGAGATGGTCGTGGGTGTCGCCTCGCTCTAGCCCACCCCCCTGAGGAGCAGAGATGGTCATGGGTGTCGCCTCGCTCTAGCCCACTCCCTTGAGGAGCAGAGATGGTTGTGGGTGTCGTCTCGCTCTAGCCCACACCCCCTGAGGAGCAGAGATGGCTGTGGGTGTCGCCTTGCTCTAGCCCACTCCCTTGAGGAGCAGAGATGGCTGTGGGTGTCGCCTCGCTCTAGCCCACTCCCTTGAGGAGCAGAGATGGCTGTGGGTGTCGCCTCGCTCTAGCCCACCCCCCTGAGGAGCAGAGACGGTCACGGGTGTCGCCTTGCTCTAGCCCACCCCCCTGAGGAGCAGAGATGGTCGTGGGTGTCGCCTCGCTCTAGCCCACCCCCCTGAGGAGCAGAGATGGTCATGGGTGTCGCCTCGCTCTAGCCCACTCCCTTGAGGAGCAGAGATGGTTGTGGGTGTCGCCTTGCTCTAGCCCACACCCCCTGAGGAGCAGAGATGGCTGTGGGTGTCGCCTTGCTCTAGCCCACTCCCTTGAGGAGCAGAGATGGCTGTGGGTGTCGCCTCGCTCTAGCCCACTCCCCCTGACGTTGGTGCCACCCATGCGTCCTTTCCCTGGTCGAGGTGCATCGTTTCTGAGACTTGATCCCTTTGGACCTACTCAGTAGGAGACTGACTGAAAACAGCATGCTGGCTGTTGTTCTGAGCTGCTCACTAGAAGCTGCTGCTGGGCACTGATAAGTACTAAGCTTTGTCCCTGCCATCCACTTCCGCCCCAGAAGGGTCTCTGTGCACTGGGCTGGGACAGGTTCCCGCTCCTGGGAGCGTCAGGACAGTCTGGGATGGAGGCAGAACCTGACCGCAGGAATCCAGTCTTCTTTTCCCTGGTGTGTGCTCTGTTCTCCTCCACTGCTGCAGACGTACTGACAAGCAGCCCTTCATAACAAGGGGAAGGCGAGGTTCAAACAGGATTGTTGGCTTTCTCGGAGCTCCATGCTGGGACCTGGTACAATGGGGGAAAGCTGGCCCCTGGCCCACCCTGTCCCCAGCCCAGGCGCTGTCCTAACTGACGGCCCCCGGCCCACCCCGTCCCCAGCCCAGGCACTGTCCTCACTGACGGCCCCCGGCCCACCCCGTCCCCAGCCCAGGCGCTGTCCTGACTGACGGCCCCCGGCCCACCCCGTCCCCAGCCCAGGCGCTGTCCTGACTGACGGCCCCCGGCCCACCCCGTCCCCAGCCCAGGCGCTGTCCTGACTGACGGCCCCCGGCCCACCCCGGCCCCAGCCCAGGCGCTGTCCTCACTGACTAGAGGCCTTAAGCACGAGCGCACAGACATGTCCTGTCCCGTCCGCATTCCTGCGCCCACCTCCCTGCGGTGGGCCTTTCAGCCTGCAGCAGGCATGCCGGAGATGGGCTGTGATCCCAGGAGAAGGCAGCTGGTGGGTAGGCTCTCCCAGCCAGGGGACGGGCTCTGGAGGGGACAGGACCTATGGGCGGGGGGTGGGGTGGGGGGGGCATGCAGAGGTGCAGCCAGAGGAGGTCCTTCTGAAGCAGTGACCCAAGGCAGAGAGAGTGCTGTTGAAGTAAGACAGCTTGAGTGGGGAAATAAACTTACTCATAGGTAATAATTAGGAAAAGTAATGCCATTCACATGGATTCTTGTGGATTTGAGTTACTATCTAAGTTCCTTTAATTTTAACCTGAAAGAGCATCATCAGTATATCTTGTAGGGTAGGTCTGCTAACGACAGATTTTTTCTGTTTTTGTTTATCTGAGAGTGTCTTTATTTCTCATTTTTGAAGGATGGTTTTGTTGGATACAAAATTCTTGGTTGACCTTCAGCACTTTGAACTGTCATCTCACTGCCTCTGACTTTCATATTTGGGCTGAGAAATCAGCTGTCAGTCTTGTTGAGGATCCCTTCAGCTTGATGTGGCATTTCTTGCTTTCTGCTTTCAAGACTATTTGGTTTTTGACAGTGTTGTTCTGAAGTACCTAGGTGTCTTTTTGGACCTGAGTCTCTTTTGATCCCAGTATTAGAAACAAAACTCTTCAAAAAAAAAAAAAATACTCTTCTCTTGCTTGGTGGAAAAATACTGAAATTGTGTTTTATCAAAAGTGTTGTATTTCCCACTGTTGCTTTTAATATCACTTTTCAAGCCTACTCAGGCAATGGACATACTAATTGTCAACAGTAAGACTAACGTTTAAGGCACAGCTATCCTCTTCCTTGGAGAAGGCGATGGCACCCCACTCCAGTACTCTTGCCTGGAAAATCCCATGGACAGAGGAGCCTGGTGGGCTGCAGTCCATGGGGTTGCGAAGAGTCAGACATGACTGAGCAACTTCGCTTTTACTTTTCACTTTCATGCACTGGAGAAGGAAATGGCAACCCACTCCAGTGTTCTTGCCTGGAGAATCCCAGGGACAGGGGAGCCTGGTGGGCTGCTGTCTATGGGGTCGCACAGAGTCGGACACGACTGAAGTGACTTAGCAGCTGCAGCAGCCTCTTCCTTTGTGACTTTATCAGATCAGGGGCTCAGTGCCCAGACCCCCATCAGACGCACCTCCAGTGGCTGGTCCCTGCCAGTGGCCACCCCAGAGTCTGAGGACATCAGACCTCACTTCTGCATCAGGGACAGAGGTCTGAGCTTTGAGGGAGACGTCGACAAACTGAACCCTGGGGAGAAAAACGTGATGATTTGGGAACTTGAAATCGTGTCAGGGAACAGAGATCAGGTGAGAGGTTTAAGTGAGTGATTCCTGCAGGTCTTTTGTGTAGGAGATTCGAGGTTTTGGTCCTCTTTTTGATGTGTCTGTGTGTCTAGTTGTCCCAGGTCTTATTTGTTCTGCCTCCATTGTGTCTCCACATAAACCCCATCCAGACGGGTGGGGTGGGGTGGCACAATGAGACATCTCAGTAAAGATCTTAAAAAAAATTTTGAGCCACGTGGTGATTGAAGTTAATTAAAACGTGTTGTTACCGTCTCCCTGCGCACTCCCAGCCCGAGTCCCACTGCCTCGCTCCCGAGAGGCCCTTCTTCCCTGCAGTCTTGCCTCTTGACCCGGCCTCTCCGTGCCCGCCCCTGCAGCTCCTCAGCATCCCAGAGTCCGCCTGACCTCTTCTCTGCCTCCCCTACCCAGAGCAGCGCTTCCCCACCTGGGGTCCTGCTGCCCAGAGGCTCCTCACCAGAGTTTCCAGCCAGAGCAGTTCAGGAAGTGTTGCAGCCTGTCCCTGGCTCTGGAGGTTGGGTGTACATTAGACTGTCGGCCCGAGAATCTCAGCAAAGAGACGAGGTGATTTTGTTGAGTCTGATATTTCTAGAACATCCGTTGTAAATAGATGCTTGTTTCACATGCACTTCTGAGACTGGGCCACTGAGCAGATCCAGCCACTGTGTAGTCATCGTGCATTCAGAGCCTTCTGCAGCCTGGCCTTCCCCTGACCTTCAGGCCCCCGCCCATCCCTGGCTGTGTTCACTGTGAGCCCTGGCTCCCACTGTCACAGCCATTCTAGTTCCTGGACCATCCTGCCCTGCTGCTCTCCCTGCCTGAGCTGCCAGCTCCCATCCTGTGAGACTCGGCTGTGCCCTCGTGGCGACCCTCGGCAGGTGGATCAATGGCCCCCATGGCACCCCACCCCGCTCGCCCCGGCGGCCCATCCATCACCACGGGTGTTCACCAGCGAGCGCTGCTTCAAGTCCTGAGTGTCTTGCTGGGTCCCGGCTCAAGGCAGCACTCACCTCCCAGGAAGCAGAGCTGTGGGATGCCACCATGGACCTGGCTGCTCTGTGCCCCCGGCGCCCAGCCTCCGCCGGCCCAGGGAGCTCCCACCACCACGGCATGGCCTTGGAGAGCAGGGGTGTCCCGCAGCCTCTGCCCGTGGGCCGTGGAGCCGCGCCACTCTTGGCTGGGGCAGCGGCAGGTGTGATATCAGTTTCTGGACGCTGGTGAGACCGCTCCTTTGTCAGTGGTGCGGTGTCTGGCCACGGGCCCGCCCCCAGCTCTGCCCAGGGCTCCCAGTCACTTCTGCATGAAGGTGAGGAGACAGGAGGTCTGCTCTAGGGGCAGGGAGGGCAGGCCCAAGTGGGATCCTTGGGAAGCTGGGTTACTTCCAGCCCCGGGCCCCCTGCGAGGAGCCTGCTGCAGTGCACTTGTGCTGAATCCATATTCAGTATTCAGACATCACTTAAAAAAAAAAAACTATGAATTTGTAAATGATACTTTCATTCTCTTTTTTCCCCTCTCATAGAACCGTAGGAGAGAAGAGAAATAACATTTATCGAGAACATTCTATGTGCCAAGCACTGTAGGAAGCACTTTAGATATCTTAATTATGTATTTTATATATGTCCTGCAAATACATGCTTAGCTCAGAATGTGTATTAGCTCAGCCGTTTGAAAGGCAGAGCTTCGTCTTTTGAACCTGAAGCCAAGGTAGATTCAGTCCCACGATGCACCGTTTTCTCGTTGTAGGGACATTTTAACCACACGGAGGATCGGTAGAAGAACGCGCTGGGAGAGAAAGGTCCCAGTCATGGTTTCGAGCCCTCGTGCACCAGAGATGTACTCCCCTGGGTGGACCTGGCGCCTCCTGTTCCCACGGCAGCTGCCGTGCTCCCGTCGGGAGGTCCCGCCTCCTCACTCCAGAGCCAAAGAGCCTCCAGACCTCACTCCTCCTGAAGCCACCTTTCCAGTGCAGCCTGCTTGGGAAGATCAACGGCTTTATTTAAAAGTTGAAAGTATCCAGCATCAAACTTCATGTGAGGTTTGAGAGTCCACATCCAGATGTAAAGCCCCGCTCCATACTTTTCTATTTTCGAGGGTGTATCCAGAGCTACTTGTGTGCTCTTTTTTAATTAAAAGTCTTATTTTTATATTGAAAATGCTCTGTAATCTTACACCGAATTTTACTAAATGTTAGCATCAAGTCTGTTCTGTGTGATTTCCTCAACTGAAGTTACCAGGCACAAGACTACTTTTATATTAAAATGGGAGTTTCTCATCGTCTCTTGGGTTTTCAGTGTCTTGTCTGGCTGTGGAGACTGGCGTGTTCCCCGGGGTCTGCAGGCTCCCCCAGGACGCCCTTGTCACCTCAAGACGGGTCCCAGCGAAACCCCAGGTGGCAGCTTGTCACAGATCCTCTCCCCTCCCAGAACTGGGGCAGACGAAGGCCCAGCTCTCCATGTTTCCCTGGGTCGTCCACGTGGCCGTGTCCTCTGCCAGCAGCCAGCCCGCAACATCCATGTTCAGAAGAGCCAGATTCGTAGGCGATCATGGTGTGCCGTCATGGGCGAGGGGTTCAGGCTGGAAAGACGAGGCCAGAAGACAGGGTGCAGAAAGGAGATGAGCAAACGCCGTCCGTAAGACGGATTACCCACAGTCCCAGGATGCTGCCGGGCCACAGGACTGAAAGCTAGCTTTTCTGCCCCCAGCGTTTTTGGAGCCACTGGACAGTGAACCCCAGATAAGCTCGCAGAGCTATGACTGGATGAAGCAACGTCCAAGTCGCAGGAGAGAAGGAGTTGAGATTTGAAGCCGTAAAAAGACGTTTTTAAAAAGCGTTAATTTGCTTCTCTCTTCTCAAAATGAGATTGACATTTGTATGGAAAACATGAAGAAGCTCAGATCCCAACCTGGTGTTTTGTGTATAAGCTCTTCCTTTCCCCCCAGATCCGTGGCGACAGGGGGTGTCCACGTAGGCACAGTGAGTGTCTGATCATTGAGGCAGCACACGGGTCGCCCCAGCCATTTATGTGGACTGAAAGCTTTCGGGCGAAAAGAAGTCCCCGTGCAGCACCCGGCCTGGTGCAGGACAGCCACCCCTGCAGGGGGGCCAGGCGGACACAGGTCAGGACTCACCTCCCCGTGCTCACCAGCGTCTCCGCCTCACTCTCATATATGCAAGGGTCTGAGGACCCAGGGGCTGTCCCTAGTGTGAGACTTGAGTACTCGAGGCCTGGCCACTGCTGGGCGTCCGGCCCCGGCCCCACGGCCCTTCTGAGGCCAGAGTGGTCGGTCTTCTATGGGAAAGCCGTGCACGAGTCCACCTAACGGCGTGAATCCAGTGAGGGGGGCATTGACGCCGGCCAGCCTGTGGAGCAGCAGCTTTACCCTGAGCTCTGCAGTTCTCAGGCGGGAAGGGGGGCGCGGTGGAGCTGGTGGGGCCTCCATTCTCTGTCCACTCAGAACAGGCCCGCAGCAGAGCACGCCAAGGGTCTAGGCTTCCAGAACCTTCTCTGTGCCCCTCGGAGCCCGCCATCTGGCCTTCTCGCCCAGAGAGACCCCGGGCACAAAAAGCCCGGCAGGGTGACCTGTGGGCGTTCCGCCCTCCTGGCCTGGCCTTCACCCGGCTCCAGAATCACCCCCTAATCGTCCCCGTCTCTCCCACCAGCCTGTTTCCTTCTGGGCCCTGCAGCCTGAAATGGATGAGGGAGGATGTTTTGGTAAAACTTTCTTACTTGGCATTTTTATGATTATAAAAATATACTTGTTCGTGTAGAAGAGAGAGAGGAAAAGAGCCCACCCCACCGCACATGTCCACCCTGGGCTTGCTGGGGGCGCCCCCTCCAGATGTGGACCTCTTTATTTCCAGCGAATGTTACAGAGCGAGCAGGCTGCACGTCATTGTGGGAAAGCGTCGTTCTAAAAGGTGGCAGGGGGCCCTCCCTGGCGGTCCAGTGGTTTAGTCTCCCCGCTTCCAATGCAGTGGGTGTGGATTTGGTCCCTGGTCAGGGAACAAGGTTTCCACATGCTGAAGGGTGCAGCCAACAAATGTTTAAAAATAAGTAAAACTTGTAAAACATGTTATTTAAAAAAAGTGGCGGGGCCCCCCACCTCGGGACAAGTGGTGTCATCTTCACGGCTCTGACACTAACTGCCGTCAGTCGGGAAGGGCTGGCTCTAAGGGTGTAGGTAAGCGTCGGGGAGCCGCTCTGTCCTGCATGGACGTGAGGGGCTGCGAGAGGCAGGAGGCAGACCCACTGCCCAGAGACCTCGCACAGGGACCCCGTCTCCCGGCACCTCAATCTGTCAGCCCCACAGGTACCGAAACAGATTAGGCAACACACAAAACCTGCACAAATTCCATGAAACCGGGTTTTGACACGCCCGGGATGAGCATGAAATGTGATTATACCTTTAAAATGCTCCATCTCTGTGCTCTTGCCAAAATAGAGGAACACCCCGAGGAAAGAGACCAGGCATTTGTGTGTGTGTGTATTAAATACACTTACACATAAGTTGATACCCATTAAATTTTGCATTCGTTCTTTAAACAGGATCTGTCGTTGGCTTTTGTGTAGAGACGAAAATATCAATACATACCTTTTATCGTTTCACAAAATAAGTTTATAATGGTTTCTAAACCTTGAAACAAGTTACAAAACTCTCAGAAAATTCAGAAGCATGGTAAATGGTTATCACAGACATATTCGCATCACTTGAAATGTTTTGCCTCCTTTTAAAATGTAGTTTAATCTTCAAATTTGTTTTCAACACATTCCAAAATGTTATCCTGGGGCTTACCTGGCAGCCCAGTGGTTAACACTCCGTGCTCCCAGGGCAGGGGGGATGGGTTTGATCTCTGGTCAAGGAACTAAGATCCCACGTGCCATGCAGCTCAGCCAAAAAAAAAAAAAAAAAGCAAAAAGATACCTCAAATTCCCATAGATAAGTAGAAATGAAATATGAATGTAAAAGTCATCTATAATCCTATTACGCAGAGATAAGCAATGCTCACATTTCAGTGCATGTCCTAACGGAACCTTGTCTGTGTGAGCATATACACATCTACAGGCCCGTCCCCCGTTCCCCTGTGATCACGTGCGTTCTCTCACCTCAGCGCGCGTTTAAGCTGTCGTTCTAAAGGTCAGCAAAGAGACCTCCCTGCTGGTTCCATGGTTACAATTTGGTGCTCTGACTGCCGTGGCCTGTCCCTGGGCGGGGAACTGAGATCCTGTAGGTCATGCATCGAGGCAAAAAAGGGAAAAAAAGAAGGTTGGCTTAGGCTGCTGCACGGTATTAATGCCATTGACCGGAAACACACAGTGTATTTGCCCACTCGCTCCCTGATGTGAATTTATGTTCTCCTTCATTCATTCTTTTTTCATCCACCTGTTTTAAAAATTGCTGGATAAATAGTCTTACATATACAGTTTTATAAGGTCTTTCAATTATATTCATAAGAGAAGATTCTAGAAGTTGTGCTGCTGGGTCAGAGGGTCTACTCAGATTTTCTGCCACCTGGAAAGGTGGTCCCATGTCCCTTCCCATTTTCCAACACCGGATAGAACCCACTGTTTTTATTATTATTATTATTAACTTGGAATGTCTTGAACACACAGGAAAGCAGGCAGAACCAATAGCACAAAGACCCTGTAGCCTTTGACCTGCACCAACAACGGTCACCGTGGCCAGTCCTGCCCACCTGCCCCACCTCCCTGTGCACTGGGAAGATTCTAGCCACAATACTAGTTCCGCTATAACTATCTCCATCTGTCCTCCCAAAGAAGCAGCTTGAAAAGCATAACCACAACACAATAGTCAGCCCTCAAACAAAATTTACAATAATTCCTTATTTATGGAATCTCTAGTCTTTGATCAAATCCCTCTGCCTCTTCAACTTCATAGATGATTGTTTTCATTTTGTTTGGTTTTTCACAGCGTGTTTGAGTTGAATGCAGACAGGGTCCATGTACCAGACTGGCTGATCCATCCTGAGTCTGATCGAGGGGTCTTCTTCCTCCCCCTTTACTCCTATGCAGTGAATTTTTAAGAAGCTAGTTTGTTTGTACAGTCTGTGTCAAAATGTTCCTCTTTGCATCTCCCAAGTTTTACCTACTGCTCTTACCTCTGTCTAGGTTGTCTAGGTTTGTCCCTGCTCCTTTCCTTCCAAAGAGCAAGCGTATTCTAATTTCATGGCTGCAGTCACCGTCCACAGTGATTTTGGACACAGAAAAGAAAACCTGTCACTGCTAGACCATGTATTAAAAAGCAGAGACGTCACTTTGCCAACCAAGGTCTGTATAGTCAAAGCTATGGTTTTTCCAGTAGTCATGTATGGATGTGCAAACTGGACCATGAGAAGGCTGAGCACCGAAGAATTGATGCTTTTGAACCGTGGTGTTGGAGAAGACTCCTCAGAGTCCCTTGGACTGCAAGGAGGTCAAACCAGTCAATCCTAAAGGAAATCAACCTAGAATATGCATTGAAAGGACTGATGCTGAAGCTGAAACTCCATTACTTTGGCCACCTGATACGACGAACTGACTTACTGGAAAAGACCCTGATGCTGGGGAAGATTGAAGGCAGGAGGAGAAGGGGATGGCAGAGGATGAGATGGTTGGATGGCATTGCTGATTCAATGGGCCCGGAGACGGTGAAGGTCAGGGGTGCTGGTGTGCTGCAGCCGAAGGTGTGGCAAAGAGTCAGACACGACTTAGCGACTGAGCAGCAACAGCAACTTGCCTCAGTTCCTGGTTGGGGAACTGGGATCTTGGTATTTACTATAATTGCTGTTGATAAACAAGCTTGATCAGATTAAATTTTGATTTTTTGGCAAAAGTTCTTTCTTAATCGCTACCAGTCTGACCTTTGCACTGACTTTGTGGTTTTAACGTGTGGGTCCCGTATCATGTTTCTGATGCGTATTATCGGCCACGTTTGTCCTTCATGGATGATCCGTCTTTGGATGTTTTTCTGTTGGGGTGCTTCTCTTTGTTATTTATTTTCAGGAGTTCTTTAAATATTAAGGCTGTTACGTCTGTTTTCCTCTCATTTGTTACCCATATTTTTTCCCCATTTATAATTTTTCACATTCGTTTCAGTGATGTCTACGGCATCATTTCCTGGAAGATTTCAGCTGTCATGACTCTTGGCCTCCTTTTAGCATGTTTCCAGCCTTGGAGCCATTCAAGAAAGGCCTTCCTTTCCCCGAGATTATGTACGTTACATGAACTGACATGTAAATTATGGCCTGCATTTTTGCATGATTCTGATTTCATTATTTCAGTTTATTTTTTATTTTTGGCTGCACGGGATCTTCCTTGCTGTGAGCAGGCTTTTCTCTGGTCATGGCCTCGGGGGCTGCTCTTGCGGTGTGTGGGCTCTCGTGGCGGTGGGCTCTTGCGGATCACGGGCTCCAGAGCACAGGCTCAGGAGTCGTGGCACTCGGGCTTAGGTGCTCCTGGCATGTAGGATCTTTTGGACCAGGACAAACTGGTGTCCCCTGCATTGCAAGGCAGATTCTTAACCACTGGACCCCCAGGGAAGCCCCTGATTTCACTTTTAACACATAAAACTTTGTGCTTTAGCTACAGAGTTTTAGGGCATAAAGGGCAATATATCTAACTTTGTTTTTCTCTAAATATTAGCCAATTATTCTTTTTTGGAGGGGAGGTTGTGAAATGTTTTATTGAAGCATAACCTATACACATAAATGGATTTTCTTTATATATGTAGCAAGACAGTTGTGCTGAAAGTAATGTTTTCTCTTATTATTTTTAAAAATTTTTATTTCATATTGGAGTGTAGTTAATTTACAACATTGTATCAGTTTCAGATGCACACAAAATGATTCTGTTATACATATACATGTATCTATCCTCTTTCAGATTCCTTTCCCATTTAGGTTGTTATAGAATATTGAGTATAGTTCCCTGTGCTGTATATAGGTCCTTGTTGTGTATTTATTTTATGTATAGTAGTGTGTATATGTTAACCCCAAACTCCTAATTTATCCTACCCCCCCACCTTTCCTCTTTGTTTTGTTGTAGACATAAACTTGTTTTCTATATCTGTAAGTCTTTCTTACAGATAAGTTCATTTGTATCATTTTTTTTTAGATTCCACATAATAGGTGATATCATATGGTATTTGACTTACTTCACTTAGTATGATCATCTCTAGGTCCACCCATGTTGCTGTAAATGGTATTATTTCTTTCTTTTATTTTTTATTGGCTCTGATGTAGTCCAGCTTGTCTAGTTTTGCTTCTGTTGCCTATGCTTTTGGTATCATATTACATGCCATATGGAGCTTCCCTAATAGCTCAGTTGGTAAAGAATCTGCCTGCAATGCAGAAGACCCCAGTTCGATTCTTGGGTTAGGAAGATTCCCTGGAAAAGGGGTAGTCTACCCACTCCAGTATTCTTGGGCTTCCCTTGTGGCTCAGCTGGTGAAGAATCCACCTGCAATGCGGGAGACCTGGGTTTGATCCCTGGGTTGGGAAGATCCCCTGGAGAAGGGAATGGCTACCCACTCCAGTATTCTGGCCTGGAGAATTCCATGGACTCTATAGTCCTTGGGTCTATATAGTCTATATAGACTATAGTCTCTATAGTCCTCAAAGAGACAGACACGACTGAGTGAATTTCACTTCACTACATGCCATACCATGTCATTGCCAAGATCAATATCATGAAGCTTTCCCCCTATGTTTTCTTCTAGAAGTTTTACAGTTGTGGATCTTTAATCCATTTTGAGTTGATTTGTGTGTGTGGTATAAGAATCCAGCTTTATTATTTTGTGTGAGGATATCCAGTTTTCCAGCACCATCTGTTAAAGAGACGGTCCTTACCCCGTTGTGTATTTTTGGCACCTGTGTCAAAAATCACTTGACCTTACATGCATGGATTTACTTCTGAGCTCTCTATTCTGTTGCATATGTCTGCCCTAATACAAGTACATAATTTTCTTTTATTATATAGCTTTGTAATATATTTTGAAATCAGAAAGTGTGATGCCTTCAACTAGCATATGAAGAGATGCTTAATATCACTGATCATCACAGAGATTCGAAGCAGAACCTCACTGAGATAGCACTGAGCTCTTGCTGGGATGAAGCAATAGATACTAAGTGTTCACAAAGATGTGGAGAAATTAGAAACTTGTGCGATGTTGGTGAAAGTGCACAATGGTGCAGCTGCTAAGGAAGATAGCATGGAGGTTCATCCAAAAGTTAAAAATGGGGGGACTTCTCTGGCAGTCCAGTGGTTGGGACTCTACACTCCCACTGCTGGGGGTGAGAGTTTAATTCCTGGCTAGGGAACTAGGATCATGCGTGCCACACAGTGTGGCAAAAAAATAAATAAAAAATTTTTTTAATTGATGCAAAAAAATCCACGCTGAATGAAAAAAGTAAAAATTAAAAAAATTACAAATAGAACCATCAGATGATCCAGCAATGCCAGTCCTGGGCATACAGCCAAAGGAATGGAGGTCAGGACCTCGAAACGATGGCACCCCGTGGTCACTGCAGCACCGTGCACAGCGGCAACACGTGGGAACCGGCTAGCTAGCCGTGCGTGAGAGCTCGCTCCCTCAGTCATGGCTGCCTCTCTGTGACCCCAGGGACTGGAGCCCTCCAGGCCCCTCGGTCCATGGGATTCTCCAGGCAAGAATGCTGGAGTGGGTTGCCGTGTCCTCCTCCAGGAGATCTCCCAGACCCAGGAATCAAACCCACGTCTCCTGCGGCTCCTGCATTGCAGGCGGCTTCTTTACCACTTGAGCCACCAGGGAAGCCCAGTTAAATGGCCGGTGACTGATAAATGGATAAAGAGAATGTGGTACCTGAACACAGTGGAACATTACTCAGCCTTAAAAGAAAAGGAAATCCTGCATTTATGTGACCACATGGATGACCTTGGAGGATATTAAGCTAAGGGAAGTACGCCAGGCACAGAAGGATCCGTATTGCCTGATTTCCACCGAAATGAGGAAACTGAAGAGCCAAGCTCACAAAAGCAGGGGACAGAATGGTGGTTGCCAGGCTGGGGAGGGACACAGGGCGGTGGCTGCTGGGGGGGAGTCTCAGATGCGCAGGGCGGCTGAGCCCCGGGCCCCTGCTGCACGGCAGTGCCTGCGTCCACGGCAGTGCCTGCGTCCACAACGCCGTGTGTGTTGCACACGGGAAGCCCTGGAGAGGCCGGGCCCCGTGTTAAGTGTCCTCACCACAGTGAAGTTAGAGAGAGCGCAGGGCCTTGGGGGGAGGGCTGCCCTCGCTGTCGGTCTTTGCCCTCGAGTCCCGGCGCTGCCCCTCCCCACTGGGTCCTGCCCTCCGTGGTGGCCGCTGGAGGCCCTCTCCGCCCTCTCTGCATGGTCAGCGGCTTCTCGACTGGAGCGGGAAGGGACTTTCCACAAAGCTTCTTTGTCCCCCCAGATGGTTCCACTTAGGCCGTGGTTTCCCTGGGATCCGGGGTAATTAACAGAGACGCTCGTGACCCCTGGTCCACAAGTCCAGGCTCCGGAGCTGCCTGGCTGGCCGTTGTGCCTGCCCAGCCCACAGAGCATCCCACGGCCAGCGAGCTGGGCCTCCGACCTCACGTCCAACAGCAGAACCTGACACAGATGCACATACCCCAGTGAGGGCCATCACGGTCTGGGCCCTGTTCTGGGAAAAGCCAGAGGCTCCCCCTGGAAGATCTGTGTCCCCAAGACCACGTGAACAATAGCAACAGGCCCAGCAGGTTCCAGAGGTCCCGAGGCTGCTGAGCCTCATTTACATCCTCTCAAGCTCTGCCTCTCTTAAGAAACTTGGGTCTTAACAGAAAAGACATATTGACACAGTTTGTGTAAATGTGTAAGATGGCCCAGGGTGCCATCCGCATGGCGTTCAGACTCAGTGTTTCTTGACTGCTTATGTGAAGTGAGTTCACATGGCTCCGTCTTCTTTGAGGTAGAAAATGCCACGTGGATTCTCTCATTTCTTTTACAAACCTTTATGTTAAAGTCTTACTGTGATGACACCTGACTGGCTCTTCCATCTGGCCTCTATTTTGTGGCTTCTTGTTGTTGACCCCATGGACGCCAGGCTTCCCTGTCCTCCATTGTCTCCCAGAGTTTGCTCAAATGCATGCCCGTTGCGTGGTGATGCTATCTAACCATCTCATCCCCTGCCGCCCCTTCTCCTGTTGCCTTTGTGGCCCAGTGATGTTCATAAGTTATGGATGAGGCCAGGTCACGGTGCCTTTGCCCCCCGCCCCGTCCAATCCCAGGGTGCCCATCCACCTCTGTCTACCAGTCCCCTCGCAGAGCCCTGGGGGAGCCTGGCTTTGGAGGGTGGGGGTGGGGTTTGCTCCGGCCGAGTGGAGGCGAGAATGGGGCTTCGCTCATCGGTGCCCCAGAGCTGGGCAGGGCTCCTGACACCCAGGGCGCTTCAGTGAGTATCCACAAAGTCAACTTAAACCAATTTCTTTTAAAAAATTATTAATTTATTCTTGGCTGTGCTGGGTCTTCGTTGCTGGGCAGGCTTTTCTCCAGTTGCAGCGAGCGGGGGCTCCTCATCCCCGTGGTGTGCCGCCTTCATTGCAGAGCTCAGAGCACAGGCTGCAGGTTCACGGCTGCGGCTTTCGGACCCCAGAGCACAGAGTCGACAATTGTGGCTTACGGGCTGAGCTGCTTCGAGGGATCTTCGCGGATCGGGAGTCGATCCCTGATTCTCCTGAACTGGCAGGTGCTTCTTTACCACTGAGCCGGCAGGGGAGCCCCGGGAACTGATATCTGATGAGCTTCTGAACTTCAGGAGTGCAGGCCGGCCGTGTGTTCAGCTAGCGGGGGCTGGGGTTTGCTGGGAGGGGCCCACCGAGGCCGGTCCAGCTCCTGGTCCTGTTCCCACAGCTCCAACCTCCCGGCCAAGCCCACCACCTGCTTCCCGTCCCCAGACCCTCCCCGCCTCTGTCCGGGGTGATCCTGTCCTGGTGAGAAAAGCCGCGCATGCGCACTGCAGAGGCGGGAGACACAGAGGGCTCGGGGACCAGGATCAGGTGGTTGGAGGTGGGAGTCCAGGCCGCGCCGGGCGCCCAGGTGCCTGCTCATCACTGCCCCGGGGACTGGGATCAAACATGTGAGGAGTGTGTGAGGCCGGGCTGGGCCTCATCCCCACCCCGGCTGCCCCCTGGGACACAGCTGGGACCCCTCTGAGGGTGGAGCCCCAGTTCCAGGGCGTACAGCCGGGGGCCTCTGGGTTAGTAACACAGTCCATTGACAGCACGTGTCCCCAGCTCCCTGTGTCACGCGTGAGCTTTCTCCATGACACACGGGCTGTGTACGTCCATGAGAAAATCCCGTGGACTCCGGGGACCTGTGTGACTAGGTGGATCCTGGTGGTCCTCAGAGCCTGAAGCTGACTGAGCTCCCTGCAGGCCTCAGCCTCCTGGGACCCCCGCGCCTGGAGCAACAGCCAAACCCTCTCACCCTGCATCCCGATTTGGGGGCCCGCAGAGCTGTCCCGGGGCTGCAGCCAGAGCAAATGCAAGAGGCTGCGGTGGCCCCAGCAGCGGGCACTGGGGACTCAGCCCGCCCAGCCAGGGCGGTGACGTGGTGAGGGTGCAGGTGTGCTGGTGGGCGGGGCGGGGGGGAAGAGGCTGCCTGCTCCCAGTCAACCTGCCCACCTGGCCAGCGGGCAGGGTGCCCACAGAGGCGGGCAGCCCCCTCAGCCTTCGTGGGCAGGGCCAGAGAGGGGAGATGGCCAGACCAGCCTTCCCTCCCCTCCCTGCTGGGCAGCCCACCACAAAGCTCATCTGTGATGAGCTCCGAGATGAAGACAGACAACAAACCGGGCATCAGAGCAGAGGAGATGGGATGGAACGCCAGGTCGCCGGACACGAGTGGGAACTTTTTCTCTGGGCTTCTAGGGCACAGAGGTGGTCAAGGGTCCAAAGAGGGGAGGTACACCTGCTCTTCAGAAGAACTGCGTCATTTCCCTGGAGCTGATTCTGCAGAGACACTTCCAGTGGCTGTTTATGTAAATGACGTTGACGGGAGGTGGGGAACATCCCCACTTGGGGCACCAGCGCGTGTGTGCTCAGGCGCCAAGTTGTGTCCGACTCTTTGTGACCCCATGGACTGTAGCCCACCAGGCTCCTCTGTCGATGGGATTTCCCAGGCAAGAGTACTGGAGTGCATTGCCATGCCCTCCTCCAGGGGATCTTCCCAATGCAGGGACTGCACACACACCTCCCGTGTCTCCTGCATTGGCAAGCAGAGTCTTTACCATTGCATCACCTGGGGCACCAGAGGGCTGTGTTAAATATACACACGGGGAAGCGTGGCCAGGGCCTGGTTGCTGTGGCCAGTCTCAGCAACAGGAATTAGAGGAAGTGGGTGCTGCTCCCCTCCCCGCGTCCCCCAGCCTCCTGGGGTCTGCTTTGTAATGGCAGCTGGAGCCTGGAAGCCTGGAAGGCTGGTGCCTGGGTTACTCATAAATGGGGGATATCCAGGCAGGTACAGAGCTGTGGGCACTGCCCAGGGTTGAGGCAGCCCCTGGGAAGCGTAGGGCTGCTGGAGGCCCTGGTCTCCCCCGTTTTCCTGGCTGTGTCCCCACCAGGCATGCAGCCTTGAGAAGAGCCTCCAGGGTCCTGTGGGGACACTCAGGAGGAGAGAGAAAGAGCAGGTTACCTTTATTACCCCGGCGGCGGTAAGATCGTGTTCCCTGATGGACGCTTGAGCTGCACGACAATGCACGTGCCAGCTTAGTCCCCACTTTACAGGTGAGACTGGCAAGTCCAGAGAGCTGCAGATGTACATGTGGGTCATCTGAGGTCACGCAGTAGGTTGAGTGGCTGCTCTTGGAGCCCACCTGGGTATCAGCAGGTGTGCAGGTCACCCGCAAGGTGGTGATCTGATGAGCAGGGTGACCCTCGTGGATGGAAGACCCACCTGGGTAAGGGTGTGTGTGCCTTTCCTTGCAATTGCAGAGTTTTATTGCCTGCCGTTTAGAACACAGGGCAAGTGTGCACAGGTGTGCACACACACACACACCCCTGAGATGTGATTCACATTGCCCACCGCCCCACCCTGGAAAGGTAAGGGGCCTCCCAGTGGGAGACCTAACTGGCCTCTCCCTGGAGACCCGAGGCCCCATGCGGTGCGGAGGGCGCTGACTGAACGACCTTCTCGTCCTTTGTCTAACACTCATGCCGCGTTGGAGCGGGTGGAGCTGCCAGCGGCCTCGATGCTCGGGAAACACGCCCAGTGCGTGGCGGGGGCAGCTGGCAGCCGGCGCCGTCCGTGACTTATAGGAGGATGGCAGCTTCACGTATTTAATTTTTTTTTTTTTTTTTTTTTTTAAGATAACAGAATTAGCCAGAAAGTTTAATCCAGAGACTGTCTTCAGGCAGGATACATTGTTGTTACATAATCCTTGTCCTGAAGAATCCTGGATGAGCCCCCAAGATGAAAGGTTGTTTGCTGAATCACGAAAAAACAGCCGGGATTCTTGGCCTCCGGAGGAGAGGAATTCAATCCGGGGCTAGAGACGAGGCTTGATCTCTCAGAGCTTTTGTGCAATAGAGTTTATTAAAGTATAAAAGGGATAGAGAAAGCTTCTGACATAGGCATCAGAAGGGGGCAGAAAGAGTACCCAGCTTCACGTATTTAAAAGGAACATGGCCGGCTTCCTGTCTGAAGTATGTTTCCCCGGAGAGACCACCGCCATTTGATCTATTTTTGATTAAAATGTAAAAATTAAAAATTAAATCAAATGGTAGTATAAGTCCTTGGGGAAAACACACTTCAGTTATGAAGTATTCCCTACAGTAACCTTGAGACTCTTACGGCAGCATTGTCTCATCTGTAGGTGGTCTTTTTATGTCACACGTAATTAAAATAAATTGCGGGGAGCTCCACCGAACGCCTGCCTTCGGATGTACGGCCTGCAGGCTGGGCCCCTCAGGTGAGTCTTGGTGGGGGAGGCGCCAGCCAAGGGGCCCAGCAAGGTTGCCCAGACAGCCCGGGACCCAAGGGTGCCCACTGCAGCCCCTTCCCTGCTGAACCCCCTCGAGCAGCCTCATGCCACCCCTGTCGGATGAAGGATCGTGCCCCTCCCATTCAAAGAGCCACAACACAATTCCTGTCCCATCACCAAATAACGTATGCCGCCCCAGAAACCAAAGCAGGTGCAATTGGATTTCCTAGGAAAATGTGCTTTGCAGAATCTAATCTACAACTGATTTGTATCAAACTACTTTATCAGTCTGCCTGGGAATACAGGAGCGCATCTGATAAGTTTAGGGGACAGTCGCCTCGCAAACGAGACACGCCAGTGTTTGCATCCGTGATCCCCACCTCTCTTGGACATAGCTTTCTGAGTCGTGACTTCACCTCCATCGTGTGGGTGTGACTGGGCACGCTGGGGCCGCCTCATCACACTTCCTTGTCCGCATCCATGTGTTTCGAAGCCTCTGCTTCAAATGAAAATTCCCCAGAAGAAAAACGTTCCTGGAATGAAGGTCTTCACACAGCTCCCATCAGCACTGTGCTGTGGATTCTAAGCGAACGATGCCGGCTCAGAGGGGGCGGGGTGCTGCAGAAATGCCGAGTCCAGGGTTGGCGCGCACGAGGGCTGTGGCTGTCCCTGTGGTCAGCACCCCGGGTGGGGCCTGTGCTGTTTCAATTACCGACTCATGCCAGACACCTGACATGTGTAGAGTCCCCTTCTGTTCTCAAACGTGCTGGCGGCACGGCCTGGCCCCCGGGAAGCAGTCACAGCCATCGTGGTTTGGGAAGGCCGTCTCCTGAGGAACATGGGGTGAGCCTTGCAAGCAGGAAGGGGGAAGCCGTTAGTGCAAGTTCAAGGCGAGATGCCTCCCTCACAGCCTGCCCTGCAGGAAGGCCGTCAGAGCCCCCAAGGGCCAGACCTGGGCTGACGGAACTGGCCCCCGCCCTCCAGGAAAGCCAAACCTTCTGAATGGGGTCCGACACTTTCTCCAGGGGGTGGGCTTTGTTCACCTGGACAGGCCCCCTCTCCCGCCCACGGTCTAATGATCCCTGGAGCCCATGGAGAAGAGAGGGCAGAGGATGCTAGTTTGGGGGCCTGGCCAGCAGGCCTGACCAGCCCTCTGTGGGGTGTGCGCTGGGACACAGCATGTCCAGCTGAGCCGCGGCCAGTGACAGGAGGAATGCACTTATACTTATCCATTTACAGACTCTTCTAAGAATGTACATTCAATCCAGTTGGTGGATTTTGCATTTTCTAGTGTATTTCCTCCATCAGTTACCTTGGTTCCTTCCAAACTGCCCTACCTGGTTAACACTTGCAGGATGAACTTTGCATCTACCCGGTGACTCTGAGCACTGTTTCTGATTTAACCCCAACACTAGTCCAGCCCTGACGTCCGAGGCGATGGCCTCCCTCATGCTGGGCCAGCTCCATCTCATATTTCCCCCCTACCCGATGCCCACTGATGCCTCCACCTAGGGCGTGTGTATGAGTGTGCACGTGTACGCACATGAGTGAGCGTGCATGTGTGCACACATGAGTGAGTGCACACATGAGTGAGTGTGCACATGTGTACAGACTGTTAAAATTATACACAAAACTCCTGCAACTTTCATTTCCTTTTAACACTATGTCCTGGATGTCCTTTCTGTGAGGATAGCTCATCAGCACAGATCTGACTCGTTATTTTAAGACCCACATATTATTATATCGATTATATGAGCAATAATTCACTTTGCTGGTATCCTGTTGATAGACACTTGGGTCTTTGCTATAGTTATATCTTGTAAGTTTAAAAATAAAAGTCAGATCTATTAGATATTTTACTATCAAGTTGTCAAGAAGTTTTAAAAAGCAAAACACTTGGTGCTGGTGAAGATGTTGGAAAATAGGCATTCAATCCTTGTTGATAGCAAAGAAAAGTGTTACAGTCATTTTGGAAGACAATTTGGCAAAATCTTTTTAATGTGTAAAATGCCCCTACTCTTGGCTCAATTCATCACCCTCCTAAAAAATTGATTCTGTGCACAGGTTTATGCCCAAAGCTGCATTCTGAGCCTTTGGAGGGGACCACTGTCTTCTTTCCTTTCTGGGGTCAAACATCCTATGTGGGGACAATGACACCCGTCAAGACCTCTGGAGGTTTCAGTTTGTGAAGCCTCCTGCACTTGTGATGTCCTGTCTCTGTCTCAAGCACAGCATCCTCCTGGCAAGACGTCAGCCTGGAAGCCTGTCTCCTTCCAAGTGGAACAAATTTCCCCAACTCTGCCCTTTGGTGGCAGGAAGGGATGAGAGCATGTAGGAGGGCACAGCACCCCCCACCCACCTAAGGAGGACTCACTGAGGCCTGACCAAGACCCAAGTATCCCTTTGCATGTCGGCTGGTGCCCAGGAATGGTGCTCTGGACCAGGAGGCCATGCAGTGACCCCCAGTCCCCCACAGCCCTCAGGGCCCCCTCTCTGGGGCCCTCCAGCTCACTCCCATGGTCTTTTCTCCTTCTGTTCTTTTGAAGAAGGCCCGTTACCATGGGATGCAGGCGGCATGGGCCGGGCCGAGGGAGAATCACTGTGGACTTCCATTGCTGTCCTTTCTAGTAAGGAGAATTTGATGCTGGTACAGAATTTGAAGTCCATGACCAAATGACCCACTTCCTGAGATGTTTTGCAAAAGCAGTCTTGTCACGACCTTCATCTTGGAGAGATCCCAATGTTCACATGTGCCTTGCACTGCAGGGGCCAGCAGATGCTACCACACAGTCACGATAGCTCCTGTGGACTGACTGCCTGGCACAGGCTGGCTGGCGGGGGTGGGGGGAGACTTTAGCCCAAAAGGGAGCAGGAGCTGGGGGTGCAGGGACCTGGGCCTTCTATGCTGCTGGCAACTGAGTTTCCCAGCATTCCCTAAAAAAGGAGGCCCCCAGGCTCAGACTGCTCGTGCCTTCATCCGTGAGTCCACTCTCACCCTCACCCCACGAAGAGGGAGAGAGGCGGAGGACAGGAGCCATCCTGGGCACCCTGACCGGCTGAGCTGTCGTGAGATTGGCGCTCCCAGGCTGTCTCCTGCTGACCGTGGACTGCTCCCCCAGGCCAGCCAGCATCTCATCCCAAGCTCTGTACCGTCAAGGCTGGTACATCTTGCTGCGTCTCTGAATGAATCACGTTCATTGGCGCTCTGGGGATGGCAAACTGCTGACAGCCCACCGTCTTCCTTAAAGGCATCCAGAGTACCCGGGGAAGGCCACGGACCCAGACACAACAGTGTGTGAAAAGCCAAGCGGTCTCCTTGAGGTCAAAGGCCTCCTATCACCCACGGTGTCGGATGAGGAAACAGGCCCAGGTGGTGAGCTGACTTCCAGGGTCACCCAGATGGGCAGACAGGACATGGCAGCGCTGAGCTGGTTCTGGCCACCAGGGCGGCCAGCTGCCCTGATCTGTCTTCAGCCGAGGGTTTCCCGGGACCCAGGACTCTCAGTGTTAACAGGGGTGTTCCAGGCAAAGTGGCCTCAGCTGGTCACTAGGCAGCATCTCCCAAGCTCCTCCCCAGGTGCTGCCTGCCGCCGGGACTGTCCCCACCTCCTCCCTGAGCTCAGAGGCCCCCATTGGGTCACTTCTTTCTGGGCTGCCATCTCTGCTCCCTCTCTTTGTCAAAGCCTGGCATGGAAGGGCACACACAGTCAGTGTGCTCTGAGCCACACTGGGCTGACAGGCAGGGCTAGTAGACAGTAATCGGGGGCCGCCCAGGCCAAATTCGTGAACTGGGCTGTCCAAGGGTAAGGCAGGAACCCAACTTCGTTGGGCCCAGCAGGGGTGGGAAGGGTGCCCTCCAGGGCACCCCCTTACCCTCCCCGCTTACCCTTTGGGCCTTGGTACCCTAGCATTTACACTGAGCAAAAAAAAACAAAACTGAAAGTGTTAGTCACTCAGTCGTGTCCCACTTTTTGTGACCCCAAGGACTGCAGCCCTCCAGGCTCCTCTGTCCGTGGGATTCCCCGGGTGAGAATACTGAACTGGGTACCCAATCCTTTCTCCAGGGGACCTTCCCAGCCCAGGGATTGAACCTGCGTCTCCTGCATTGCTGGCAGATTCTTTACCATCTGAGCCACCCGGAAAGCCCGGAACTGAGCACACTAGCTACCAAAACAACCCACATAGATCATTTCCCTCCCAGGCTTCCTTCCTGTGTCCAGAGGCAAAGTCTGGCGGGAATGTCCCTGCAGGCTAAGATGGACCTTAGCTGCAGCCGTAGGGACCACGCTGGTTGGGCTGACACCTGGGCAGGAGCTGGTGGCCAGGGGCCAGGTGGTCCTGACGCCACCAAGCACAAAGGAGCGGCCAGGACAGGACTCACTGGGCAGCGGGCTTTTCCGGACCTGCCTTCTCTAACGAGCACATTTCTCTTCTGACGAATGACACACGACTGGAGATTCGTTCCTCAAAAACAGATGAGAAGGTCTGAACCAGAAACTTCAGGCTGGACCCCCTCCGGGCCCCCTGCCCCCCGCTGGCCCAGACGCCTGAGGACCCGGTCCTTCCTCTTCGCCTGGGCCCAGTGGGGCTGGCGCCCGTGTTTCTCCCTGTCACGAAAGAATTAAAGACAGCATCTTGGGTTGGAAGCAATTGTGGAGGGTGGAAGTTTCTGGCCTGGCAAATAAATTGGATTTAAGTATATTACAGTCCTAATCTTTTTCTGCCTCTCTCCAGACGGTCTCTGTACATGGAAAAATGAGAATGTATTCGCAGACGGAGCGTGACCTGAGGGAGAAGCCTGCCGGAATCTGGATTTTCAATAACATAAGACAATAAAGCTTTAGACTTCTAACCTGCTGCAATATGGTCCAAGTGTAAAGAGCTTAGCTGCTAATAAAGGGGAGGGGCTCCCCCTCATATCTGCAGATCCAGGCCCCCCAGAAGGACACTTCATAAAGATCATAACGGGTTAGCCGGGATCATGCAGACACGGGCCCCTTGTTGACCGATTGTCTGACAGTTGTCACCTACGGCTCTGATATTAATAAGTCCCGCGTTGATTTCCTTGGGGTATTTTTGCCCCTTTAATTGCACATCCTCCTGTTGTGACCTACGCTGGGCAACATGCTGGGCTACAGTTACCTGGTGACAAGATACACGCATACGTGCAGCGGCACCTCCTCGGTGAGGGTGACGTGGCAGCGGCCAGACCGTGGGGAGGCCAGGCTCTTGGGACACAGGACAAAGCTGACTGCCTCCTCCCGGAAGGTCAAGCACTCTGACTCCTTTTTCAGAAAATGGGAGCTGGTGAAATTCAGGATTTTAAGTGATCCATCTCTGATATTATTTATCAAATACTTTACCAGGGGATGAATGGGTTGCCGAGCTGGTCCCTAGACAGTGTAATTGAAGCAAATTGCATAAATATGCTGAATCAATCTGGTTGCATGAATCAAGCCTGGTTAAAAGAGTTCTTTGACATTAAAATGAGCCAGCAACATGGCTGCAGAGAATTGTAACAGCCAGCAGGCTTTCTGCCTGCCCATCCTCTCCCTCCCATCCACCCGGCCTCTCTGGAGGCTCAGGGCTGGCCTGTGCTCCTCAATATTGTCTGCTGTTTAAAACCTCTCTGGTGGCTCAGATGCCAAAGAATCTGTCTGCAATGCAGGAGACCCAGGTTTGATCCCTGGATGGGGAAGATCCCCTGGAGAAGGAAATGACATTGAAGCCAAGTTTTCCAAAACATTCCAATTCTGTTCGTTCCAGGTGTTGCTTCTTCCCTCCACCTGCAGCTCAGAAGAGGCAGCCCCGCTCCACAGACAGCGCAGCTCTCGGAGTTCTCGTTTCTGTGGCTGTTCCCCGAAGTGGGCTGTTTAGCTGTCTTAAAGCCGGGCTATGCTCTGGGGACTCAGACACGGTATAGTGATTCAACCCACATGGAGCCACACCTGCTTCTCTGTCTTGTCATCAAATATAGACGATGGAGACGTGGGTGGAGACCGCTGCCGATGAGCATGGAGCCCTCCTCTCAGGTGAGGTGCCCGGCAGGGCGTTAAACAGGCTCCGGCCCTGGTTCTGAGCACTTCAGAGAGAGCTGCTTGCCTCTGAGTCAGGCTATTAGGGCTCCCAGGAGGCAGTGCTGAGCTACAGACAGAGCCCACAGACCCATCTGGACCCCTCTGTCCAACATGGGAACTGTCCCACTGGGTACTTTTGGAGCTGTGATGGGAGGCTGTGAGATCTGGTGGTGCTCGTGACCTACTGGGCTCGGAGGACCAGAGCCCAACACCTAAACTGGGCTCCTGGTCAGACAGGCTGGCATGGGAAGTGGGCACCAGATGTGCCGCTCAGCAGCTCCATGGCTGCATCTCCCAGAGCCTGCTTCCTTACCAGAATATGGGGGTAACATGG
This sequence comes from Giraffa tippelskirchi, assembly GCF_054371585.1. Taxonomy (NCBI): domain Eukaryota; kingdom Metazoa; phylum Chordata; class Mammalia; order Artiodactyla; family Giraffidae; genus Giraffa; species Giraffa tippelskirchi. Next base: position 2,763,758 of record NC_137276.1, read on the forward strand.
GACCACTGGGTGGATCAGCTGAATTACCTACAGTCTCTAAAGAGAGGGTGGTCCTTAGCCTTTGAAGGGTGGTGTAACCGGATGAATTCCTTCCTTCTCAAAATTTATATACTGAAGTCCTAACTACCAGTAATTCAGAATGTGACTCTAGTTGGAGAAAGAGTCTTTAAAGGTATTTAGGGTTAAATGAGGTTTATTAGGGTGGGTCCCCATCCAATGCAAGGTTGTCCTTTTAGGAGGGATTAGGACACAGACATACACAGAAGGAAAAGAGACACACAGGGAGAAGATGGCCATCTATTGGGTTGGCCAAAAGGTTCTTTTCGATTTTTCTGTTAGGTGTTACGGAAAAAACCCAAATCAACTTTTTTGGCTAGCCCAATACATGCCAAGGAGAGAGAACTCAGGAAAAAGCCAAACCTTTTGACACCATGCTTTTGGACTTTGAGCCTCTAGAACCATGAGAACGTAATTTTCTGTTGTTTAAGCCACACAGTGGTGGCGGCTGAGCAGACTAGTAAAGGTGGGTTTGCCCACAGCTGGCTCCAGCCTCAGCCTAGGAAGTTGGCATTTCATTCCTTAATCTCCTCTGAAGGGGTTTCTACCCATCACTAAGTTACCTGCTTAGAGGCCTCCCAGCTTTGTGACAGGTGTACAAAACACCTCTGCTTTAGAAATAAGCATACAGGTATAGCCAAGTAAACTCCTACTGGACCTAACCCTCTTGCACATAAAAACTAAAAACTCTGCAAAATAAGAAAAAAAAATCAAATAAGAAAAGTCAAATCTCTGACTGACCCGTGAACCACACATGCTTGTGGCAGACTCCAGGAAGTTTAGCTAAAATAAAAGATCTGCACTGAGATCTGAGCTGATGCTAAAGACACAAAGTTTGCAGTTTGAATCCAATCATGTTAATTGTCTACCAAAACAAACAAACAAAAAAGTCAACGTTCTCTGCAGGATTAGAATAGACTCCAGAATTTCTGCAACATAACAGTCCCAACACAGGGCATTCAGAATACAATCTAAAATCACTTGATATATGAAAAAAAAAAACAACAGGAAAATGTGACCCAGCCTCAAGATAAAGTCAATCAGCTGAGAATAATCCTGAGACGATCCCAAGATGTTGGATTTAGGAGATGACTGTTAAGAAGATATTACAGCTATACTTAATTAAGTAAAGAAAAATATGCTGTCAGTGAAAGAAGAGATAACAAATCTCAACTAAGGAATAGCAATGTAAGAATAAGAATCACAAAGAAATTCTAGAAATGAAAAAATACAATATTTGAAATTAAAAATGGAGGAGATTGACTTACTGCTAGAATGGAGATAACAGACTAAAGAGTCAGTGAACTTCACTGTAGATGAATATCAATGATCTAATCTGAAGAAGAGAGAGCAAACAGATTGAAAATAATGAAGGAATTATTATTGGAAACCTACAGGACAAAATCAAAAGGTCTAACACATGAAATTTGAGTCCTAAGAGGAGACAAAACACGGACATGTAGGAGAAAAAGTATTCAAAGTTGTAGTGGCCAAGAAATTTCCTAAATTAGGTGAAAGACATAAATTTGAGTTTCAAAAACCTCAGTGAACCCCAAACAGGATAAATAGAAACAAAATCATGTCTAAACTGAAAATCAAAAGAAAGAGCAGATCTCTGAAGCAGCCGAAGAAAAACTATACACAGGTACCATCTGAGCCTCTAGGGAAGCCTCTACACACACTGTAAATGTGTATATACATATGCTATGCTATGCTATGCTAAGTTGCTTCAGTCATGTCCGACTCTGTGCGACCCCATAGACGGCAGCTCACCAGGCTCCGCTGTGCCGTCCCTGGGATTCTCCAGGCAAGAATACTGGAGTGGGCTGCCATTTCTTTCTCCAGTGCATGAAAGGGAAAAGTGAAAGTGAAGTCGCTCAGTCGTGTCCGACTCTTAGCGACCCCATGGACTGTAGCCTACAAGGCTCCTCCGTCCATGGGATTTTCCAGGCAAGAGTACTGGAGTGGGGTGCCATTGCCTTCTCCGGTGTATATACATATACGATGGAAAAATACGATTTGAGTGACTGCAGACTTCCTATTGGAAACTATGGAAGCCAGAAGGCAGTGGAACAACGTGTCTGATGCTGAAAGACAAACCCATTAAACTAGGAGTCTGTAACTAGGGACAGAGTCTGTAACCAGCGACAGCGTCCCTTCAAAAGGGACAACGCTTTCGGATTAAATAATACTTGGAGAACTTGTTGCTACTTATTAGAAGTACTAAAAGAAGTTCTTTAAGGGAAATGATGCCAGTTAGGAATTTGGATTTTAGGGCAGTAACGCAGAATGTCGAAACTGGGAAGTACACGGGTAAACGTAAACGAATATTGAAATCCCCACTTCTCTAAAATATATGGTGTTTAAAGCAAAAAATTATAACAGTGTCTTCTGCAGTTTATTATGTATATGGATATAATGCACATGACAACTAGAGATTAAAGGTCTGGGGCACATATGGGCCTATAAAGTCATAAGGTTTCTACATTTACACAGGCTGGCACAGTAGTAACTCTAATAGACTGAAAAGTCAGGAAGGTATTGTGTATACTTTAATCCCTAAGCAATGACTAATAGTGTAAAGTACAGTGTTAATTGCTCAGTTGTGTCTGACTCTTTGTGACCCCGTGGACTGTAGCCCACCAGGCTCCTCTGTCCGTGGAATTCTCCAGGCAAGAATACTAAAGTGGGTTTCCATTTCCTTCTCCAGGGGATCTTCCTGACCTTGGGATCAAATGCATGTCTCCTGCGTTGCAGGCAGATTCTTTACCATCTGAGCCCCCAGGGTAAGGTACGGAAGTACAGGTAAAACGCATAGATAATTGAAATGGATTTTTTAAAAAAATATTCAAATAATCCATAAGAAGGCAGAAAATGAGGACTGCTGCTGCTGCTAAGTCGCTTCAGTCGTGTCCGACTCTGTGCAACCCCATAGACGGCAGCCCACCAGGCTCCGCCGTCCCTGGGATTCTCCAGGCAAGAATACTGGAGTGGTTGCCATTTCCTTCTCCAGCGCATGAAAGGGAAAAGTGAAAGTGAAGTCGCTCAGTCGTGTCCGACTCTTAGCGACTCCATGGACTGTAGCCTACCAGGCTTCTCCGTCCATGGGATTTTCCAGGCAAGAGTACTGGAGTGGGGTGCCATTGCCTTCTCCGGAAAATGAGGACAGAGGAGCACAAAACAAAGACTACAAAGAGGAAATAAAGAATAAACTAGCAGACTTAAATCCAACCACGCCAAAAATCATGTTAAATTGTAGTGAACTAATCATGCCAGTTAAAAGCCAGATGTTGTCAGAATAGACTTTTAAAAGCAAGACCCACACCTCATACTCACTAGGGTGCTACAGTCAAACACCCAGAAAGGGACAGGTTGCAATGATGTGAAGAAATTAGAATCCTTGTGCACTGTTAGTGGGCAGCTGTTTACAGTGTAAAACACTGTGGTGATTACTCAAAACTTAAAAATAGAGTTACCATGTGATCCAGCAATTCCACTTCTGTATATATACCAAAAAGAACGGAAGTCAAGGACACGAACAGATACTTGTACTATATTCATAGCAGCATTATTCACAGTAGCCAAACGAGGGTGACAGCCCATCTGTCCGTCGGTGGAGGAAAGGAGAAACAAAACATGGTATGTTTTACATGTACATGTTATGTTACATGTAAGGAAACACTGCCCAGCCTTAAAAAGAAAGGAAACCCTGACACAACCTACAACACAGATGAACCTTGAAGACCTTTCGCTGTTTCCATTACACCCCTGAGTACTGAGTGAGGGGCGTGCACACCCCTCCAGCACGCTCGGAGCCCCGAGGTGCAGACACTTTAGGCTGAGTCCTCTTCCAACGTGCCGTTACCTGCCTTGACTAAAGACAGAAAGGAAAACCCCAGACTGAGGCCTGGGGCTCTCCCTTTCATCCTGCTCCCCTCTGCGTCCCAGAGCACAGCCCCCAGGAGCTCCCTGGCCTGGGAAAGCCTGGCCACCACTGCCCAGTCCCTCAGGTGGCTCTGCTCCAGGCTGCAGCCGGGATGCTGTCTGTGAGCCTGGGGTGCTGAGCCCGAGCAGGCCGGCTGGGGGGCGAGCCTGGGAGCAGGGCCAGCTCTCGTGACGTTGCCGGGCATCCGTCCCCAACACACGGCCAGAGCTTGTCTCCCAGGGAGGGGGCGGTTCAGGGGTCAGCCCACTGCTCTGCCTGACCTAGGGCGCTGGGCCCGAGCAGGCCAGCTGGGGGGCGAGCCTGGGAGCAGGGCCAGCTCTCGTGACATTGCCGGGCATCCGTCCCCAACACACGACCAGAGCTTGTCTCCCAGGGAATGGGGGCGCAGCAGTCAGAGCAGGAAGGCGGGCGGACACTACCTATGGACAGGTGGTGATCGGGGTGCAAGCTCAGAGTCCACGTGCCTCACGAGCCCAGAGTTCCGGGGATGTCCCTCCTCTCTTGTACGGCTCTCTTGAGTTCTATTTTGTGTGATGTTAGTGTAACCACGCCAGCTCTCTTTGCTTCCTGGTTTCAGGGTAGGTCTTTTTCCATCGCTTTATGCTCAGCACAAGTTTTCATATTTCAAGTAACTATTTTAAAGGAACCTATTTAAGATGACTGTTACAGCTGGGTCTTGCTATTTTAAATTTATTTTTAATCATGGGGAAATACACTTAACATCCTGGAGAAGGGCATGGCAACCCACTCCAGTATTCTTGCATGGAGAATCCCATGGATAGAGGAGCCTGGTGGGCTACAGTCCCTGTGGTCACAAAGAGTCAGACACGACTGAGCGACTGAGCCCACACGCACATTTAACATACAAGTTCAGTATCTTCGGTGTAATTTACCAGGTCTGAGTATATTCACATGACTGTGCAGTCAGTCTCCAAAACTGCTCATCTTGCAAAAGGAAAACTCTGTTCCCACAAATAAACTTCCCCTTTCTCCCTCGCCCTGCAGCCCCCTACGCCACCATCCAGCGTTCATCTCACAACTCTGAGGGCATGAGCGTAGATGATACGGAGGAACTGGTGGTGAGGGCGTGCGGCTCTCCCCTCACTCAGGGCTCATTAGTCCCGTGAGTGGTCAGGACGCTGGGAGTCACCATGCCCTGCTGTTCTGTGTACTTGGCCGATGTCACACGGGAACCTGCCTCCTGCTGGCAGACAGTGGTGGTCTCTGGGGCGTCTTGGGCCTGGAGTCCTTGCCACGGGCACTTGTTCACACTCGGTGGTCTGGGGCTTCACTGGGCCTCCTTTATGGCCAGCAAGTGTCAGGTGTGGGCAAGTCCGCAGGCAAGCCCTCCCCTGCCCAGGAACATCGCTGGAAGAGGAGGTAAGCGCAGAGGACCCCAGTACGTGGTCCTGGCTCAGTGGGGTCCCCTCCGTTCATCTGTGGGACTAGCAGGCCTATTTCTCGTTGAGGTCCACAAGACAATGTTTCAACTGCTGACTTCCGGTTCCCTGCTCCGTTTCTGTATCTCAGTGTGCACGGGGAGGTCTTTATCACCTTCATAGAACGCTGAATTACCTGCTCCGCCTCCCACCAGCATCCAAATCTGAATGCTGGGAATGTTTGCACAAATCCTTGGGAGCTTGAGGGGAAAATATTTCAAATTAAGGGAACATTGCAGTAATTGGGAGCATTTGGAGTCCACACAACCCTTTCCAAGTGCGTTTCCAAAGAGAGAGGAAATATCTCCCCCATGAACATCCCTTGAAATTGCCTGACAGAGAATTCTCTGCAAGGGCGTGGGGGTGCCTCCTAGATTTTGTGGGCGAAGGACTCGAAGCGGTCAGAGGTCGGAACCCTCTGCTGTGAACCAGGCAAGCCGTGTGAAGCCCGAGGAGCACTGCCAACGCCCTGGACACGACACCCGTGACCTGTCCCTGTGGTGTCATGAGTGGGTGACATCTTCTCCCTGATGACCCACCATCAGGGCTGCGAACAATACTGTTCGCCCATGAGACCACCGTGCACAGCTTGACCTGAGCCATGTGCTGGAGAGAGAAAGCCTCGCTCTCTCACCGGGGTGGGGGGCTTCTAAAAAGTCCACGGCGTCCCTCGACCTGTCGACATAGTGTTTGAAACACATATCCATCTTGGAAAATGGCAGAAAATCAACAAATCAATTTTAAAAACTGAATTTTAAGGACAAGTAAGATCAGGGAGGCTTGGGTATTTGTCTGCTAGGGCAGCTGTAACAAAGTCCACAGGCTGGGAGCTTAAACAAAATGAAATGGGTCTTCTCACAGTCCAGGCGGCTGGAAGGTCAAGGTCAAGGTGTAAGCAGGGCTGGGTCCCCTGAGGCCTCTCTCCCCGCCCGTGGATGTCACCTTCTCTCCATGTCCTCACGCGTGTGTCTTCACATGTCTCTTCTCTGTGTGCCCGTGTCTCTTTGCATAAGGACGCCTGTCCTGGTGGATGACCTCATGACCTCCTGTAACCTCAGTCACCCCTTGAAAGTCCCAGCTCCTGGCAGGGATGCCAGGGTCACCATGGACTTGCCGGGCCTCCATCACCTGACCCACCAAATGGGAATCAGAGCAGGAGAGATGAATCCACCCAAGCAACAAGATTCTGCAGCATGGCTAACATACGTCAAGCACGTGATCACCAGGAACAATTCAGATCCTGGCTTTGCCAGCGAAGCCCCACCTGCTGTTTCCTTAAGTGTGTCCGAGGTTTGCTCCACCCATGAGCGGAATTGGCCACCAACTCAGGAGATGCCTCTCTAGCCAGGCGTGGAGGTGACGGGGGCCAGGGCACCACCAGGCGCTCAGTGGGCTAGGGATGCAGATGTAGATTCGGGCACTGACGTCCTCTGAGGCCGTCATTGAAGTGGCCTCTGCACAAAGCAAAGGGAATCCAGAGGAAGAAGCCTGCCTTAAAACAACAGAATCTCTGTTCCCTCATGGTCTGGAGGGCAGAAGTCCCGTTGTGGTCAGGGCCAGGGCCCTCTGGATGCTGCACTGGTCCTTCCTGCCACTCCTGGTTCACGGTGTTTGCTGGGGCCCTCTGGACGCTGCACTGGGCCTTCCTGCCGCCCTTGGTTCATGGTGTTTGCTGGGGTTCCATGGATCACAGCTGCCTCCATCGTCACGTGGCCATCTCCCCTGTGTGTTCTGTTCCTTTGTGTGCCTGTCTCCTTACAAAGACACAAGTCACTGGATTTGGGGCCCCCAATCCAGAATGCTGCTGCTAGGTCGCTTCAGTCGTGTCCGACTCTGTGTGACCCCAAAGACGGCAGCCCACCAGGCTCCCCCGTCCCTGGGATTCTCCAGGCAAGAGTACCGGAGTGGGGTGCCATTGCCTTCTCCGATCCAGAATGACATCATCTTTACCAATTACACCTGCAGAGATCTATGTCTGAACATCATCACCTCCAAGGTTCTAGGTAGATGTGAGAGGTTTGGGGAGACACTGTTCAGCCTGTGCAGGAAGTTTGTTGTGAAGAGCAGCCCCCTTTGCCCCATTGTGGGGGGACTTTATTTCTCACTCCACAGTTCACCCCTAAAATACCCCCAAAGCCACGTGTGATATTAAGGAAGTCACATGTTTTCTGAAGGTGTTTCTTTTCTTGCTTCTTCCCCTAGGGACAGAAGACGAGCAGGCGCTTTCTCCCCCGGGCAGGGGAGGCGAAACCGAGCCCAGGATGGCAGGCCTGCAGATCAGAAGGGAGGCTCCCCAGGCTGTGGTCCCCCAGACGTTCCTGGCCCTTTCTCGCCTCTACATTTACCGTGCCTTCGACCACTCAGGTTAGATCGCGCTTATTTATCAGGACTTAATAGGACTTGTTTGTCTGCGAGTGGTTGGAACGAAACGGGAGCCAGCTAAGCAGCCAGGCGCTTATCACAAGGACCTGGAGTCATCTCTAAGAGCCACTTGGCCCTGGAAGAGCAAGAACGAGCCAGGCCTGGATGCGGCATCCACGGCCGCCCGTGCCTCTGGCCCCTCCAGCCGCCTCTCTGCTCCCTGCACTTGGCTTCCTTCACCCTTGCTTCACATCAGCCTTCTCCACTTGACTGCCAACAGCCCCCGAGTGGGTCTACAGAGCTCTGAGTCCAAAACCTCAGGGCAGAGACTCATCAGCCAGGTCCCCCATGACCCACCCCCACCTCGTCATCGGAGGGCAGTTGAGGACAAGGATTTGCCCGTGGAAATGTGAGGGACTGGCAGGTAAATCTGGAAGGTCTGCTTCCCACCACCATCATTCAGGGCTCGCTTGGCTCCGGGATGGCATTTGGAAGCCATCAGGCTAATGTTTGGGCTTCTCTGGCGGCTCAGATGGTAAAGGATCTGCCTGCAATGTGGGAGACCTGGGTTCACTCCCTGAATGGGGAAGATCCCCTGGAGGAGGGCGTGGCAGTCCACTCCCGTATTCTTGCCTGGAGAATCCCTATGGACAGAGGAGCCTGGTGGGTTATAGTCCATGTGGTCAGAGTTGGACATGATTGAGTGACTAAGCCCAGCACAGCACAGGCTAATGTTGGTCACTTGGAAATCCTTTCTGTGTAGGCCTGGGCGAGTGCCCGGCCCATGGGGAGCCATGAGAGATGCCACCGTACTGGGTCCAGCAGGTCCTCCTGGGGCGTCTGAGACAGGGGACGCAGTGAGAGCTGTTCTGTAGACCCGGAAAGCCCATGCCCTCAGAGGGCCATTCCCGCCTGACTGGCCAGCTTGCCCTGGACCAGTGCCACAGCCCTCCCTGCTCCCTGGGCTGGGAGTTCCTGGACCACCAGAGACGATGCCCTTCATGAAGTCAACCTCACGTCCCCACATGCTCTTCAAAGGCAGCAGAACCCAGCTGTTGACCTCCTGGAAGAGAAGGGGAGACAGGGAGAGCGGGGGAGGAGAGGTGATGCTGAGATCTGGGGAAGAGCGTGGATGGGGTGGGGGCGGCCCCCACAGGCCGAGGCACGAGCAGAAAGGGGAGGAAACCGCCCCAGAGGAGGGCCGCCCGGGGCCTCGGTGGGCGGAGCCCGAAACGGCAGATCTTCATCGGGAATTTTGATGACCTGGCTTCCCTGGTGGCTCAGCTGGGAAAGAATCCGCCTGCAATGCAGGAGACCTGGGTTTGATCCCTGGGTTGGGAAGATCCCCTGGAGAAGGGACAGGCTACCCACTCCAGTATTCTGGCCTGGAGAATTCCGTGGACTATACAGTCGCAAAGAGTCGGACACGACTGAGCGACTTTCACTTTCACTCACTAGGCCAACGGTAAATGAGGGTTTGTTGGCTCGAGCTGGAGAGTCTGAGACGTGATGGCTTCAGGCCTGGAAAGACCCACATCAGGGGTCGGCAAACTCTGGCCCTTGGGATGAATCTGTTCCTGTAAACGCGTTGTTACCAGAGTACCACTCAAGACATTCAGGTGTTCTCCATGTCTGCGCTCTGCTTTCACACAACAGAGGCCGGGTTGAGGAGCTGTGCCAAAGAGCATCGACTGGCAGAATCTAAAACATGTACCACTCGGCCCTTTCCCTGACAGAGTTGCTCACCCCAGCTCCAGAGCTGTGCCCTCCAACAGGGTGACACTTGAAAGGTGTCTTATCTGAACGAAGATGGGCTGTGTCAGCCATGCACCAGATTCGCACACTTAGTATGAAGAAAAGGGTGTAGAATAGTTCATTGACAATTTTTGCATATGTTTGCATATTAAGGTGGCATATTTTAATATGTTGGGTTAAATTAAATATAGTATCAAAAATAATTTCAGCTGCTTCTTTTTACACTTTTCATGTGGCTACTGGGGAATTTTCAACTGTGCCTGTGGCTCTTGTTGCATTCTTTTCCCCTAATATTTATTTACTTATTTTGGCTGCCCCAGACCTTAGTTGGAGCACACGGGATCTTTTAGTTGTGGCGCTTGAACTCTTAGCTGTGACATGTGGGATCCAGCTCCCTGACCAGGGATCGAGCTGAGGCCCCGCGCTAGGAGCATGGCGTCTCAGCCACTGGGCCCCCAGGGACGTGCCTACTCCGGGTGAGCGGGTTGTGTTTTTATCAGACTCCACGCCTCTCTCCCACCTCCCAGGGGGTTTCCTGTGTGCGGCAGAGGAGGTGGCTGCCAGTGTCGTCTTCTCAAATCGCAGCCCGCAGTGCGCCGAGAGGTCAGTGTAGTGAGTCATGGCCAGAAGCTTCAGACAATGAAGTAGAATGAAATAGAGAACGTCCAGCAGCGAGTCACACTCTAAAGATACTGGTTTGCAAGACCTTTGTTAGTCAAGCATCTTTTTGCTCATCAGTCTAAGTGCTAGAAGTTACAGGATGTACAACTCGGGTATCTTCTGGGGATGGGCTCCAGGACCTCTGTACCTACCTGATCCAAGGATGCTCACAGCCCTATGTACAATGGAGTTCTACTTGCAATTAATTCAATCTACAGATCCCAAACCCATAGATATGGAGGGCCCACTCTACAATAATTTTGTGAACAACTAAGAAAGAAAACACATGAGTAAACCATGATGAAGGGCATTAATGACAGACGTTTGAAGCCCCAGAGTCAGTCCCCACAGCTTCTCGGTGCTCTGAGCTCCTCATCAACTCCAAAGCCTCGGCCACTTCTCCTGCCTTGGGCTGCATTGCTGGGAGGGGTATGGTCAGTCCTTCAGCACGTGTCTTGGTCACCAAACACAGCCCAGCCTCATCTCCTTGTGGGCCTCTTCTCTCCTTCAGGTTCCGAAAGTGCTGGGTAGTTGTTTTGCAAAAGAAATATGGGACCTCCCCGTCATTTTCCCAATGATGAGTATTTGCTTTGCTAATATTGAATTCTGTGTTCAGTACCGAATTCGAATCAACTGCCCTGCTTGGGTACTTTTCTGCCTACTCAAAATCCTTTCATCCCAATGCTGAATCACTATTAAGAAGAAGAAAAGTCACCCCACGTGGTACCACAAACAGGGACAACTTGAGTGAGGAGGGTGCCGGGCAGGATTTCACTGTGAGACGGTGCTTTGATTGTAAGACAGGGCATGTCTGAGATGCGAAAATGTGAAAAGGGCATCTTAGAATACAGAGTATGAGGCTCAGATGGTAAAGAATCCGCCTGCAATGTGGGAGACGTGGGTTCAATCCCTGAGTTGGGAAGATCCCCTGGAGGAGGGCATGGCAACCCACTCCAGTCTTCTTGCCTGGAGAATCCTAGGGACACAGGAGCCTGGTGGGCTATAGTCCTTGGGGTCGCAAGGAGTTGGACATGACTGAGCGGCTAAGCATAGCACACACAGAAATATAAGTATGTGAGGATTGGCCCAGCATAAAACGCATTTCCTGTTGTGCATAGTGTTGAAAAGGTATCAAGTAGTGCATTCATGTTTAATGCTGAAGGCCGGGAGAGGCCCACACTCATGACTTCTCTTGCAGGCCATGTGTGACGTCCACTTGTTCTTTGAGCGGTCCAGGAAGCTTATGGAGCAGGTACCATGTGCAGGCGGCCCTGAGGGGCAGAGGGCGGCATTGGGATGGGGGAGGAGAGGCCCCGAGTGCAGTAGTGGCTTCTGAACGTCCTGTAGGCATGGGGGTGGGGGTGGGGGTGAGGGCTGCGGGCACCGTCGCTTAAGATGCACTATGGCCAGGTGACATCATTTCCAGGGGACACCTGGGTGTGAGCAATGCTGCGCAGAGGGAGCAGGGAGCACCTGATGGGTCAGCTAACTAACCAACCTGCCAGTTAACTAGCCCTGCATGCTGGCTCCCCCCCCCCCCCAGTCCCTGAGTCCTCTTTGCCTTGTTGTCCTTCTGGGGTGCCTCTCCCAATGGCCCAGGACGGTGGGGGCCCAGGTGCCTGCAGGTCCTCTCTGCACAGAGCTGTGGACCCTGCATGTCTGGCCAGTGGCCCGCCCTGCCCTGCCCGCACTGCAGGAGCCACCAGGGTCTCCAGCATGGAGGCACCTGGGTTTCCTGTGGTAGCAAAGCCTGAGGGATCTTTGAACTGAGGCAGTAGTTTGCCTGAGGCAGGGGGCACAAAGCAGGCAAAGCCTCATTTCCCATTATCCCGGGTGATGGTGGCCGGTCCCCCCAACCCCACCATCCTTCCTGCGTGCCCACCACCCCGACGTTTTGACTTCCAGAAGAGGTGGCCCAGCTCTGGCACATCTGTGGTGGCGAGCGGTGGGCACACAGCTTTGCAATGAGGTTGGCAAGTTTGGGGCGACGGATTTAATAAATTTTGTATTAAGATATAACACAACTGCTCTCCTTTGCATTTCACAGTGCTATTTAGGACAGAAGTTTAATACTTAATGACGAATATTTAGATATGGTGATGCATTTGACACCTACCATTAAAGAGCAGAGCTTCCCCCGCAGGGACGTCCTCCTGAAGCAAGGGTTTTGGGGTTTACGTGGTGAACTCCCCAATGGGCCGGGGGGATGAAGATCTCAAAGATGCTCTGCACCTTCTTCCTGTGCAGAGGGCTCCCAAGGGCCCAACCGACCACCCAGGCTGCTCCTGCCCAGCACCCCACCTGGTTCAGACAAAGAGCCAGTGGGTTTTCCCGCTGGCAGAGATTGTCCTAGAAAGGCACCCTGCCCCTCGCAGACGGACTGGGGGAAGTCAGAATAGAGCGTGAACGCCGAGAGTCTTCTGTGTGTCATGATGTGCACTGTGCTCCGTGGAACAATGCAGTGTGCTTGTTATGGTTTATTTCATAAGTAGATGCACCTTAAGAACAATTTATTCCGATATTAATACCTCTTAAGGGAGACATCATCAGCCTGACTAGAAAACATGATTATGGTAAAGTCCTGGGGAAAACCTGGCAAAGCGAGGCAGCAAAATCAATAAAGAAGCAAAGCTACACGCGGCACATTCGAGGGAGGGCTCGAGGGGTTGCCCCGCCGTGCTGCGGAGTCTGCTTGGGGGGGGCGCACAGCCCCAGCACCCCCCCGCGCCCCCATGCCCCCCGATGCCCCCCACGCCCCCCGATGCCCCCAGACGCCCCCCAACACCCCCTGACACCCGACTGCAGAGCGTGGAAACCGAAGGTGGCTGAGGGCCCAGCCACCTATGGGGACTGACACCACCTTCCCCGCTGGCCTCAGTGGGGGTCGTGCAAGGCGGTGGGCAGAGAGCCTCGCCAAGCCCTGCCGACCTGCCTGGCTTCCCCCAGGGAAGGGGGCCGGAGGGCTCGGCAACCCGCCCTCTGCCTGGAAAGGGTCCCGTTTGCGCCTCTCATCGCTGGAGGCTGGAGCCAGCGACCCGCTTTCCAGCTGCGTGGCCTCAGGTGGACGTCTGGAGTCCTCTACGCCTTGGTTTCCTCATCTATAAAGCTTAGACGACCCACAGCGCCCTGCTTGGAGGGTTAAGAGGGGTTCATCACAGAGACCCGCCCAGAGGGGCACCTGCAGGGGACGAGCACCCTGTGGGGAAGCTGCCAGCCTCATCCTGGGATAGCCACTCTGTCTCTGGGCTGCAGAGTCCTTGTCTGCATGAGAGTGATCATAACAATACCAGCGTTGTCAGCAGACACTTAGGCGTGAGCTGGCTGGCAAGGCCAGCACACAGCCCAGACTCTGCGTGGGGAGGCAGGCCTGCCCTGTCTTGGCTCCCGTGATGGAGCCCCAGCCCACACTGGGCACCCTGCTCCGGTCACTGCCTAAGCCTTCGGGCTCATTTGCCTGGAAGGAAGCAGGCCAGCTGCAGCCTCACCAGAAAGGCTCATTTGGAAAATGGAAATGTGTATCCTAACCCCATTTGTCACGTTATCAGCACTCATGACAGCCGTGTGGCACGATCCGAAGGAAAGATTTAGACCTAACAGGGGAAAATCAGTTAAAATTGACATATCCATTAGAAGATTTTAGAATTGAAAACATATTCTTCGCAGAGTGTTAGGATGACTTCTTAGGTGATGCTAAATCAATATCTCATACTTGGGAGGAATCTATTATTTTGTTTTACGAGAACCGTCTGGTTCCTAAATTCTCTCCTGGTCTGTCATTTCTAAACTGCCCCAGGAAGGCCCAGATGAATCCTGCAAGAAACCAGCCATGGTTCCAACTTGAAGTCCCCTCGAAAGGAGAAAAGATGAGGTGGAGGGCAGACGGTTTCAAGGTGCCCCCTCCTCACCAAGGGGCCGAGCTCTCCCAACCCATGTGACGCCATCCGGGGACTCAGCGCCCGGCTCCAGGCCCACATCCACCCTCGGGGCCTCCGATCCATTAGGGCTGCAACCTCCTGTGCTTTTGGTCTCTGAGCCGCTCTGGTCGTCAACAAGCATGAGAGACAGTAGATCCCAGTGTGGGGACAATGGCACCGACGGAGGGGAGAGGGACTCCCACAGGCCAGGAGGTGAAGGGACAGGACAAGGGCAGGGTCTGGAGAGGAGGAAAGGCAGGAGGCACCCCAGACCCAGCAGCCTCCCCGCCCCAGCCCCCTGCCCCCCAGGGCTGCGGCCCGAACCCAGCAGCTGCGGTTAACACACTTGACAGGGAAATGGAAAAGGTTTCCTTACAATTCTTCCCTCTGAAGCGATGTTTTCACTCATATCCAAGGTCTCACCGCATCGTTGGAACACAGGAACCTGGGTATAAAATGTAAGCCTTTGCAGGAACCACTTGTTTTGATAAGCATCAGCTTTCCAGGGGAGGCAGGGCAGGGCGGGCTGAGGCCGGCTCTGGCTCCTGTGTGCACTCAGCGTGTCCCCAGCGTGTCCCCGGCGTGCACCAGCCCACACGCTGTCTTGTCTCCGCATTGAGGACAGTCTTGCCCTCGAGGGGCATTAGAGCAGGGGGCTGGGCCCGCTCCCAGCCGGTGTGTGGCGGTGAGCTCCAGCCGCGGTTCTCACTGCTGTTTTCCACCCACTGGCTGGTCAGTGACCCGAGGATGGCAGCCTCCATGGGCCAGTCCCGAGGCCCTGCACAGGAGGTGGCCCTGTCTGGTCACCCCAGGGCGCCCAGGCTGCTTCTTCACATGGTGGTCTCAACTGAAGCCGTCCCCCAGGTGGAGGGACCTTGGAAGCCCCGAGTTTCTGGGGTTCGGTCAGGCAGTCCAGACAGGCCCAGGTGCAACTTGAGAAGAGAACGAAAACTTGACTGTCACTGCACTGAAGTGCCTCCCACCTGCTCCCCCGAGTCCCATCTCTTCCTCAGGCCTGCGGGTCCCTGGGCCTAAGGAAGGACATAGGAGGGGAGATGGGAGCCGGAGAGACCCTCCCTTGGACGGGGGCCCGGGAGTGACTCTGGAGCCAAAAAGCTTCCAAAAGGCCCACATGTGTGTCCAGCCCTGGGGCCCGCCCCACGGCCTCAGCAAGGAGCTGGGCACCCGTGAACCCGGATGCCCTTGCCGGGGTGGGCCGGATGCACCGTCTGTCTCTGCTTCTGCCTCACAAGTTCACTGACTGTAAGTGCTCTTATTTTTGTCTTGCAAAGATGTCTGTGTCTATCTATGGCTGTGCCGCGTCTTCCCTGATGCACCAGGGCCTTCTTGAGTTGCAGAGAATGGGGACTGCTCCCTAGCTGTGGTGCATGGGCGTCTCACCACAGAGGCTTCTCCTGTGGTCAAGCACCAGCTCTAGGGCGCGTGGCCTTCAGTTGTTGCAGCCTGTGGACACAGTAACTGGGCTCCAGTTAACTGGGCTCCAAGGTCAGGAGGGGCGGCCATGAGGAGATACCCCTCGTCCAAGGTAAGAGAAACCCAAGTAAGACGGTAGGTATTGCAAGAGGGCATCAGAGGGCAGACACACTGAAACCATAATCACAGAAAACTAGCCAATCTGATCACATGGACCACAGCCTTGTCTAACTCAGTGAAACTAAGCCATGCCGTGTGGGGCCACCCAAGATGGACAGGTCATGGTGGAGAGGTCTGACAGAATGTGGTCCACTGGAAAAGGGCATGGCAAACCACTTCAGCATTCTTGCCTTGAGAACCTCATGAACAGTATGAAAAGGCAAAATGATAGGATGCTGAAAGATGAACTCCCCAGGTCGGTAGGTGCCCAATATGCTACTGGAGATTAGTGGAGAAATAACTCCAGAAAGAATGATGGGATGGAGCCAAAGCAAAAACAGTACCCAGTTGTGGATGTGACTGGTGATAGAACAAGGTCCGATGCTGTAAAGAGCAATATTGCATAGGAACCTGGAATGTTAGATCCATGAATCAAGGCAAATTGGAAGTGGTCAAACAGGAGATGGCAAGAGTGAACGTCGACATTCTAGGAATCAGCGAACTAAGATAGACTGGCATGGGTGAATTTAACTCAGATGACCATTATATCTACTACTGTGGGCAAGAATCCCTTAGAAGAAATGGAGTAGCCATCATAGTCAACAAGAGTCCGAAATGCAGTACTTGGGTGCAGTCTCAAAAACAACAGGATGATCTCTGTTTCCAAGGCAAACCATTCAATATCACGGTAATCCAAGCCTATGCCCCGACCAGTAATGCTGAAGAAGCTGAAGTTGAATGGTTCTATGAAGACCCACAAGACCTTTTAGAACTAACACCCAAAAAAGATGTCCTTTTCATTATACGGGACTGGAATGCAAAAGTAGGAAGTCAAGAAACACCTGGAGTAACAGGCAAATTTGGCCTTGGAGTACAAAATGAAGCAGGGCAAAAGCTAATAGAGATTTTCCAAGAGAATGCACTGGTCATAGCAAACACCCTCTTCCAACAACACAAGAGAAGACTCTACATATGGACATCACCAGATGGTCAACACCGAAATCATATTGATTATATTCTTTGCAGCCAAAGATGGAGAAGCTCTATACAGTCAGCAAAAACAAGACTGGGAGCTGACTGTGGCTCGGATCATGAACTCCTTATTGCCAAATTCAGACTTAAATTGAAGAAAGTAGGGAAAACCACTAGACCATTCAGGTATGACCTAAATCAAATCCCTTATGATTATACAGTGGAAGTGAGAAATAAATTCAAGGGATTAGATCTGATAGACAGAGTGCCTGATGAACTATGGACAGAGGTTCATGACATTGTACAGGAGACAAGGATCAAGACCATCCCCATGGAAAAGAAATGCAAAAAAGCAAAATGGTTGTCTAAGGAGGCCTTACAAATAGCTGTGAAAAGAAGAGAAGCGAAAAGCAAAGGAGAAAAGGAAAGATATTCCCATTTGAATGCAGAGTTCCAAAGAATAGCAAGGAGATAAGAAAGCCTTCCTCAGTGATCAATGCAAAGAAATAGAGGAAAACAACAGAATGGGAAAGACTAGAGATCTCTTCAAGAAAATTATAGACACCAAGGGAACGTTTCATGCAAAGATGGGCACAATAAAGGACAGAGATGGTATGGAGCTAACAGAAGGAGAGGATATTAGGAAGAAGTGGCAAGAATACACAGAAGAACTGTACAAAAAAGATCTTCACGACCCAGATAATCACGATGGTGTGATCACTCACCTAGAGCCAGACATCCTGGAATGTGAAGTCAAGTGGGCCTTAGAAAGCATCACTATGAACAAAGCTAGTGGAGGTGATGGAATTGCAGTTGAGCTGTTTCAAATCCTGAAAGATGATGCTGTGGAAGTGCTGCACTCAATATGCCAGCAAATATGGAAAACTCAGCAGTGGCCACAGGACTGGAAAAGGTCAGTTTTCATTCCAATCTCAAAGACAATGCCAAAGAATGCTTGAACTACCGCACAATTGCACTCATCTCACATGCTAGTAAAGTAATGCTCAAAATTCTACAAGCCAGGCTTCAGCAATATGTGAACCGTGAACTTTCAGATGTTCAAGCTGGTTTTAGAAAAGGCAGAGGAACCAGAGATCAAGTTGCCAACATCTGCTGGATCATTGAAAAAGCAAGAGAGTTCCAGAAAAACATCTATTTCTGCTTTATTGACTATGCCAAAGCCTTTGACTGTATGGATCACAATAAACTGTGGAAAATTCTTAAAGAGATGGGAATACCAGATCACCTGACCTGTCTCTTGAGAAACCTGTATGCAGGTCAAGAAGCAACAGTTAGAACTGGACCTGGAACAACAGACTGGTTCCAAATAGGACAAGGAGTACGTCAAGGCTGTATATTGTCACCCTGCTTATTTAACTTATATGCAGAGTACATCATGAGAAATGTTGGGCTGGAGGAAGCACAAGCTGGAATCAAGATTGCTGGGAGAAATACAATAACCTCAGATATGCAGATGATACCACCCTTATGGCAAAAAGTGAAGAGGAACTAAAAAGCCTCTTGATAAAAGTGAGAGAGGAGAGTGAAAAAGTTGGCTTAAAGCTCAACATTCAAAAAACTAAGATCATGGCATCTGGTCCCATCACTTCATGGGAAATAGATGGGGAAACAGTGGAAACAGTGTCAGACCTTATTTTTGGGGAGCTCCAAAATCACTGCAGATGGTGATTGTAGCCATGAAATTAAAAGACGCTTACTGCTTGGAAGGAAAGTTATGACCAACCTAGACAGCATATTAAAAAGCAGAGACATTACTTTGCCAACAAAGGTCTGTCTAGTCAAGGCTATGGTTTTTCCAGTGGTCATGTATGGATGTGAGAGTTGGACGGTGAAGAAAGCTGAGCACCGAAGAATTGATGCTTTTGAACTGTGGTGTTGGAGAAGACTCTTGAGAGTCCCTTGGACTGCAAGGAGATCCAACCGGTCCATCCTAAAGGAAATCAGTCCTGAATATTCATTGGAAAGGCTGATGCTGAAGCTGAAACTCCAATACTTTGGCCACCTCATGTGAAGTGTTGACTCATTGGAGGAGACCCTGATGCTGGGAAGGATTGGGGGCAGGAGGAGAAGGGGATGACAGAGGATGAGATGGATGGATGGCATCACCGACTCGATGGACATGGGTTTGGGTGGACTCGGCGAGTTGGTGATGGACAGGGAGGCCTGGCGTGCTGCGGTTCATGGGGTCACAAAGAGTCGGACACGACTGAGCGACTGAACTGAACTGAGGCTCTGAGTCATTTGAGTTGCTCTGCAGCCTGTGGAGTCTTCCCAGACCAGGGATCAAACCCGTGCCTCCTGCATGGGCAAGTGGATTCTTCCCCACTGAACCACCAAGGAAGCCCTGAAATGTATTTTAAATCAACAGGAACTTACTCTCTGACAGCCCTGAGGCTGGAGCTCAAACTCAGGGAGTCCTGCAGGGCCATGCTCCTCTGCAGGCTCTGGAGAGGGGGTGGTTCTTGCCACCTCGTCCTCCTTCCAGGGGGTTGGCAGTCCCTGGAGCCCCTGGCTTGTAGCCACTTCACTCCCGTCTTTGCCTCTGTCCTCTTATGCCTCCCCAACCCTGTGCTGAGTGTCGGTACCAAACCTACCCCTGGGTCCCTCTAGGAGGAGGCATGATGGCAGCTAGGGCCACCTGGATAGTCCAGGGTAAGCCTCTCCTCTCATGAACCTGTTTTTAATTTTTTGGCTGCCCTGGGTCTTCATTGAAGCATGCAGGCTCTCTAGTTGTGGCCCACGGGCTTAGCTGTCTCACAACATGTGGGATCCTAGCTCCCCGACCAGGGATCGAACCTGCATCCCCTACATTGGAAGGTGGATTCTTCACCACTGGCCCACCAGGAAAGTCCCTCAAGAACCTCGATGGCATCTTTTGCCATAGAAAGTAATGGTCACCTGTTTACTGTGTGAGGTCCCAGCCCAGGAAACTGTGACTAGGGGACCAGGGTACTAGGGGACCAGGGTGGGACCTCAGGGCGAGGAGTGGATGGGAACCTGCCTGACTCCTGGTCAGCCACGGCAGTGGCTGCTGTTCAGCCTGCGTGAGGCTGTGCCTCCAGCCTAGGAGCGAAACCACGGGGACATTGGTCCTCACTACCCATCCGGCTCTGAGCCCCACCTCTGCGCTGGGAGGCAGGGATCCAATCCTGTCCCGGGGCCCCGACAGCCTGTGAGAGCTGCCACCATTGCCCTCAAGCTCTGCATACATCTGTCTCAGCCATCCGCATTTTTGGCAGCAAGGACCAGTTTTGTGAAAGACGAGTTTCCCACACACTGGGGGTGAGGGATGGTTTGGGGGTGATTCAAGCGATCACATCTCTTGTGCACCTCCATTCTGTTTGGGGGCAATCTCAGGATATACTGTCTTGACTTTAGGGCTCCAGTTTACACTTCTGTGAGAATCTGATGCTGCGGCTGAGCTGACGGAGGCGGAGCTCAGGTGGTGACGCGAGCGATGGGGAGCGGCTGGAAATGCAGATGAAGCTTCACTCACTCTCACTTGCTCGCCCAACACTCACCTCCTGCCCCATGGCCTGCTTCCTTGGGGGCTGGGGACCCCTGAACTGCTTGGAATTCTTGCCCGGCTACCAAGCCTTCTGTCCTTCTGGGGCAGTGACCAGCGCGTAGCCTAGGTGGTGCCCACAGCATCCTCAATGTGGGATGGGGCTCCCTCACAGGACCCTAGACACCTGCGTTCCTGTCTATGCAGATGTCCTTATTTCTTCTTGTGTGTGTACACTTCACTGGGATCCTATGTTCCTGCAACCCCTGGGCTCCGTGCCCGCCAGCACGCCTAGGGTGCCATGCTTTCTCCTGGCCTTGTGGTGCTGCATTTCTGTGCCTCTGGCATGGAGGTCCCAGCCGGGGCCGCGTGCCACGCTTGGCCCTCCAGCGTGTCTTCCTGTCGCTCAGCAATCAGGCTGGCTCTTTTGGGAAAGTCAAGGGGGCGGCCGCTCTGTGAGACCTTACCACGCAGCACTGGGCTCTGAACAGGTCACAGCCTTGACTTAGGTTCTTCTCCTGATGGATGTTCAGGTCGTTTCTGTTGTTTGTTAGGATAAGCTAAGTAATAACAAAGGACTCCCCAGCCGTGGCAGCTTAAAGTAACCCAAGTTATCCCTGGCTCACGTACAGGTCTAGCTGAGCCAGACAGAGAGGTCCTGGGCTGGCCGGTCCCCTCCTACACTGGCTCTCCAGCCACCCAGAGGGGGAATCAAATGGTGACTGAAGGTAGCACTTGGCCCTTAAAACATCTGCCGGGAAGTGACTCGTGACTTACCTTCACAGGGCCGTGGCAAAAGTCAAAGGGACATGCCACATCTGAGCCCGGAAGTATCACCAAGTGCTGCCCAGGACTCCTCGGGTACCAGAGGTGACACCTGGCTCCCACATGCTTGGTGGCTCTGGTTAGACAGAGCCAGGTTCATTCTATTTAGCTTTACTTTTTTTTTAGTTGAAGTATAGTTGCTGTACCATATATCTAACTTACAGGTGTATAATATTGTTATTCATCATTTTTAAAGGTTATACTCCATTTATAGTTTTTATATAAATGTTATTTATATAATATAGTCATTTATATTATATAGTTTCCCCACGTTGTACACTATATCCTTGTAGCTTGTATTAATACTATCTCATTATTATTTGTTAAAAGCTGCTTAACCATTAGTTGATGCTCTAGACCTGTGAGTCTGCTCCTTTTTTGTTTTATTCACTGGCTCGTTGTATTTTTAGCTCGTTCTTACCAGAGCTGAGAAGGAATGCATCACTTTCCAAATATTGTATCAAGTTCCTTATGGCCTTTTTTAAAAAATTATTTTATTGAAGTAGAGTCGATTTACAAGGTTGTGTTGATTTCTGCTGTGCAGCAAAATGATTCAGTTATACACGTATCCACATTCTTTTTCATATTCTTCTCCATCACAGTTCATCACAGGATACTGACCATAGTTCCCTGTGCTCACAGTAAGAGCTTGCTGGCTGTGCATTCTGTACCAGTCTGCGCCTGCTGACCCCGCGCTCCCAGTCCATCCCGCCTGCATCCCCCTCCCCTCGGCAACCACAAGTTTGTTCCCCGAGTCTGTTTATGTTTCACAGCTGAGTTTACTTGTGTCGCATTTTCGATGCAGCTTCAGTGATGTCATATGATATTTGTCTTTGACGTGCTTCCCTTAGGATGGTAGTCTCTAAATCCATCCCTGTTGCTGTAAATGGCATTATTTCATCTTTTATAGCTGAACAGTATTCCATTGTGTGTGTGTACCACATCTTCCTAATCCATTCATCTGTTGGTGGACATGTAGGTTGTTTTCATGTCTTGGCTATCATGATAGTGCTCCTATGAACAGAGGGGTACATATATCTTTTCAAATTAGAGTTTTTGTCCAAATACATGCCCAGGAGTGGTCTTCCCAGGTGGCGCCAGTGGTAGAGAACCCACCTCCCAATACATGAGACACGGGAGGTGATGGTTCGATCCCTGGGTCAGGAAGATCCCCGGGAGGAGGGCAGGAAACCCACTCCAACACTCTGCCTGGAGGACCCCATGGGCAGAGGAGCCGGGTGGGCTACAGTCCATGGGGCCACATGGAGTCAGACACGATGAAGCAACTTAGCATGCACTCACACATGCCCAGGGATGGGATTGCAGGATCATATGGCAGCCCTATTTTTAGCGTTTTGAGGAACCTCCACACTGTTCTCCATAGTGGCTGCACCAGCTTACCTTTCCACCAACAGTGCAGGACTGTGCCCTTTTCTCCATACCCTCTACAGTATTTGTTATTTATAGATTCTAAAAAAATGATAGCCGTTCTGACTGGTGTGATGTGGTACCTCACTGTAGTTTTGTTTTGCATTTCTCTAATAATTAGTGATGTTGAGCATCTTTTCATGTGCTTATTAACTTTCTGTATATGTTCTTTGCAGAAGTGTATTTAAGTCTTCTGCCCATTTTTCAGCTGGGTTCTTTTTCATTGTTGTTGAGTGTAAGAGCTCTTTGTATATTTTGGAAATTAGGCTCTTGTCAGTTGCATCATTTGCAAATATTTTCTCCCAGTTTATATGGCCTATTTTTAAAGAAAGAGGCAGGACCCACCGTTTTAAGATACACTGAACACTTAAACATTGCTCTGTCTGCTGCGCTTGTCCTAGCCCCATGGGTCTAGCTCACTGGGAAGCCCTCCACCCTTTGAGGACACTTACCAGGTGGTCCCCCAAAGCCACATCTGGTTCACCTGATACACCTTCCTGGACACCATTGACTGCACAGGGGAGGGAGAAATCACACTGTCCCAGACTACCCCCCGGGTTCTTCGTCCATCTTCCTTTTGGGCATAGAACCCTGTGAGTTCCAGCTGACACAGTGACATGGGCGGCAGCTGCCGTGGACCAGAGCGGGAGGCCCCAGCTGGGAGGCAGCTGCTACGCCGAGTGCCCTTGACCAGTCGGAGACTGTCAGCCCATCTTCTATTATTGAGAATCACATTTAGCTTCCCAGGGTATGTGACCAGGTGCCATAGGCTGGTGGCTTACAATAACAGAAATGTGTCCTCCCACAGCTTAGGAGGCCAGAGTCCAGAAGCAAGGTGTGGGCAGGACCACCCTCGCTCTGGAGGCTCTGGGGCAGCATCCTTCCTGTCTCCCCACAGCCACTGGTGGTTCTAAGTGGGCCCTGGTCTTCCTCCATCACTCCAGTCTCTGCCTCTGTCCACACACTGCGCGGATTCCAGTATCTCCAACGCCTGTCATTGGACTGATATACATCTTTGCACGCTTAACCAATTATTTCCTTAGCCTCAGTTCTTAGAAGTTAAACTGCTGGACTTCCTCCAGTTGGCCCATGGAAAAGGGTGCAAGATCCCCAAGCCACACCCCCCATTACTGCCTGTATCTCTCTGTTCCTCCCCTCCCCGCTCCCCCTCCTCCCCGCATCCCCTCTCCCTCCTCCCCCTCCTCCCCTCCTCCCGTCCTCCCCCTCCTCCCCTCCTCCTCCTCCCCCTCCTCCCCCTCCTCCCCCTCCTCCCCCTCCTCCCCCTCCTCCCCCTCCTCCCCCTCCTCCTTCTCTTCTTGTCCCTCCTCCTTTTTCAATTCTCCTGGCTGAGGGTTAAGAAAGTTAATTTGCTGTTTTATTCAATGGTTTTTCATTTCTCCTTTGGTAAGGTTTTTTTATATTCTTTATCCTCTTTTTTCTATCGAGATATTTAGGAATTTTTCTTATTAACGTGAGAATGTTTCTCTTTATTAAAAACGCCAGCTCTTTGTTCTTCTGTATCTATTGTAGATATTTTTCCCTAGTTGAGACAAACTTTCTTTTGGTGAGACATTCTAAGAGAGGTGTGGGGCATGAATCCTCGTTTAGGGAGGCCACGTGACATAATGGACATGAATGTCTCTCGCTGCGGCTTTCAGACCCTCCGGATGGCCATTTTTCATATGGACCCTCTATAAAGTCCAGGGGAATAAGACTGAAGCATGAACAAGCGCAGACATTTTTACAAGAAACAAGGACATTGACATCTGCGCCATGGCTTTCCCCCCACATTTTTAAAAATTATAAAAGTAATACTGCCGCTGCTGCGTCGCTTCAGTCATGTCCGACTCTGTGCAACCCCATAGACGGAAGCCCACCAGGCTCCACTGTCCCTGGGATTCTCCAGGCAAGAACCCTGGAGTGGGTTGCCATTTCCTTCTCCAAGGCATGAAAGTGAAAAGTGAAAGTGAAGTCACTCAGTCATGTCCGACTCTTCGCGACCCCACGGATTGCAGCCTACCAGGCTCCTCTGTCCATGGGATTTTCCAGGCAAGAGTACTGGAGTGGGGTGCCATTGCCTTCTCCTAAAAGTAATACACGCAAAGTACAAATATTAAATCTGTGTAGACGCATGGATATGAAGTGAAAAACAAATGTTTCCCACCCCATTCCCCTTCTCAGGAGAGAACCATTTTAACGGTTTATGTTTTCAGATTTTGGTACCACCGTAATTCTAAATGAAATGCTTCCACTTCTACCCCTGCACTTGTCAATTTTAGACAATTTCCATTTGACTTCTCAGTAAGAAAGAGCAGTTTAAGTCGTCCCGACTCCCTCCCTTCCACTGAATTTTGGCGTATTATTTATAGCCCTCCCATGTTTTCACAGACAGCTCCGAATCCCACGCGTGGACCAGCCTTGGACACACCCTCCCGCCTCCCCTCTGTGTCAGAGGCAGAAGTAGGGGGCCCTCTTTCCACACTGTCCCCCCAAACCTGTGTCAGTGGTGCTCTGACATTTACACTGTTCAGCTGTCCTTTCTCTGCAAAAAATCATGAACACCTGCTAAACCTGGCACCACTGGGCAGCAAACAATATAGACAAAAGCTAACTTCCAAGTAGAGAGAGGCAAACAATAAGCAAACTTGCTAAGCAAAATCTACAGTGTGTCAGGTGGTGGTGAGAGCTATGGAGAAAACCAAAGCCAGGAAAAGAGGGGAGGAAGTGAGGCGCTGTAATTTAATAAACCGATGGCGGAGGGTTTGTACCACTTACTGTCTTCAATCTGTTATCAGTCTCTCCTCTATAATTGCCACTGTGTTGACCCTGTAATTCTAAAGCCAGTAACATATATTATGATGTTATAAATATTATTCCTTTCCTACACCACTAAACCCAGCTGCTCACAGGGGGATGATCCAGGACCCATGTTGAAACAGATGTATAAATTTTACAGGCTATCAACTGCTCCAGATCATGTCAGGATGCTTCATCTGAGCCCAGGACACTCATTGGTAACTCTTTACTCTGACATTGCTGACTGTCTTTTTTTTCCACACATCGATGGAACAAGCGTGCTTTCCTCGTCATGTCAGGAAGCCCAGCCAGCTTCCCTTCTGTGGGTTAGAACTGGCTGTTCTCCAGGCCCTCAGACTAGAATTTATTTTCATGTTGCACACTTGGGTTAACACAACTATTTTCTTGGATCCTATTTCCTTCTTTTTCTTGAATTCTTTCTGTTGTTGTTGTTGACTTTTTGGAGTACATCCTCAAATCTTTCTGGGACTGGGCACAAAAGGAGAATTAACAGATTACTTCTCCCAGATTTACATATCCGGGAGTTCTGTCCCCAAATGTAATGGCTGGTCTGGCTGAGGACAGATTCTGAGTCTAAAACATGCTCCTTGTGACTTTAAAAGTCGACACCACTGTGTTCTGGGACCCACTGTGACTGATGGGAAGTCTCTTGCTGATTCCCCTGTGGTTAGCCTCTCCCTTCCCTCACTAAACACTCTAGAGATGTGTCCTTAATCTTTGATATCCTGAAATTCCACAAGACTGGTACCAAGTCTGAGTTTCCTTTTGGGCGGAGAAATCAGAATCTCACAGGACCAACAGGGTTGGTGGGCCTGAAATGTGAATACAGCTGCTATGGCTGTGAGAGCATCTGTGCAGGGTGAACAGATTCATACTAGGTGTGGGTGGCTGCTAGGCTGGCTGCTCCCAGGAGGGGTGAAGAAGAGGTATTTTTTTCACTTCTTTATTATTTTAAATTAGTATTTTATATTGGAATATACTTGATTAACAGTATGTAAGTTTCAGGTATATGGCAAAGTGATTCAGTTATACATATACCTGTATCTATTCCTTTTCAAGTTCTTTTCCCATTTAGGTTATTACAGAATATTGAGCAGAGTTCTCTGCGCTATACCTTTGTGTGTAGGTCTTTGTCGGTTACCTGTTTCAAATACAGCAGTGTGTATATTTCAGTCCCAACTTCCCAGTCTCGCCCTGCCCACTCCCCTTCCCTCCTGCTAACCGTAAGTTCATTCTCTTAAGTTTGTAAGTCTGTGTCTATTGTGTAAATAAGTTCATTTGCATCTTTTATTTTATATTCTGCGTATCAACGATATCATATATTTGTCTTTCTCCACCTGATATACTTCACTTGGTATCATAATCTCCAGATGCATCCATGTTGCTGCAAATGGCATTATTTCATTCTTTCAAATGGCTGAGTAATAGTCCATTGTCTGTGTACCACATCTTCTTTGTTCGTTTCTCTATCAACGGACAGAAGTTGCTTCCCTGTCTTGGCTATTGTAAACAGTGCCGCAATGAACACTGGGGTGCGCATATCCTTTTGAAATATGGATTTCTCAGATATATGCCCAGGAGTGGGATTGCTGTATCAAATAGTAGTTCTGTTTTTAGTTTTCAAAGGGACTTCTGTATTGTTCTCCACAGCGGCTGTAGCAATTTGCATTCCCATCAATAGTGTGGACTTCCCTGGTAACTCAGCTGATAAAGAATCTGCCTGCAATGTGGAAGACCTGGGTTTGATCCCTGGGTTGGGAAGATCCCCTGAAGAAGAGAATGACTACCCAGTCCAGTAGAATTGACTGGAGAATTCCATAGAGAGAGGAGCCTGGCAGGCTACAGTCCAAGGGGGTGCAAAGAGTCAGATGTGACTAAGCAAATTTCACTTTCTTTCACCAATAGTATAGGAGGGTTCTCTATTCTCCACACCCTCTCCAGCATTTATTAGTTTTAAACTTTCTGATCATGGTCATTCTGGCTGATGTGAGGTAATATCTCACGAAGTTTTGACTTGCAATTCTCTAATAATTAGTGATGCTGAACATCTTTTCATCTGTCTGTTGGCCATCTGTATGTCTTCTTTGGAGAAATGTCTATAGAGGTCTTCTGCTTATTTTTATTTTATTTTATTTTTATGTTGAGTTGCATGAGCTGTTTGTAAATTTTGGAAGTTAATTCCTTGTCAGTCACATCATTTGCAAATATTTTCTCCCATTCTGTGGGTTGTCTTTTCATCTTGTGTATGGTTTCCTTTGTTTTGCAAAAGCTTTTGAGTTTAATTAGGTCCTATTTGTTTATTTTGTTTTTATTTCCATTATTCTAGGAGATGGATCAAAAAGATATTGCTACAATTTATGTCAAAAAGTGGTTCTGCGCATGTTTTCCCTTAAAAGTTTTATAGTATCCAGTCTTACATTGAGGTCTTTAATCCAGCTTGAGTTTATTTTTGTGTATGGTGTTAATGTTCTAATATCATTATTTTGCATATAGCTGTCTAGTTTTCCTAGCACTATTTATTGAAGAGACTGTCTTTTCTCCATTGTATAGTCTTGCCGCCCTTGTCATGGATTAATTGACCATAGATGTGCGGGTTTATTTCTCGGCTTTCTATCCTGTCCCCTTGATCTATGAATATGTGTCTGTTTTTGTGCCAGTGCCATACTGTTTTGATACTATAGCTTTGTAGTGTAGTCTGAGGCCAGGGCAACGGATTCCTCCAGCTCTGTTTATCTGTCTCAAGATTGCTTTGACCATTCAGTGACTTCTGTGTCTCCACACAAATTTTTTTAAAAAATTTGTCTAGTTCTGTGAAAACTGCCATTGGTAATTTGATAGGGATTGCATTGAATCTGTAGATTGCCTTGGGTAGGAAAGAGGAGGTACTATTTGTGGTAAGAGGAGAGTTGCAAAGCCTAAGGCAGCTCTGATTTTTGTATCCGTGTGGAGATCTCCCATGGCAGGGGGCCCTGGCTTTCACCACAGCACCCGCACACTCTGTTCCCTTTCTGCCCACAGCATGCTCACCTGCTCATCCAGGATGAGTCAGCAGCCCAGGGCCCTAGCTGGGATGGATGCCAGACCAGCCATGGCCAATTAACAAAGCGTGCTACCCAGGAGGAGCTCAGACCACAAGGTCAAGCCCATGACACATCACGTGAGCAGCTGTGAAGTCAGGGATGTTTCAGAGGGAAGGTGCCATCAGGCGGCAGGGTTGAAGCTGTGACCGTTACACTGGTGCCTGACATTGGCACTGCCAGGGTCCCATGGGAAGTCACAGCTCAGGCCAGTGAGCCCTGATCCCGGCCAGCTCTGGGGCCCCAAGGCCTTGGATCCTGGCATCACGCTGGCGTGAGGTGGAGTCTGGTTCGAATGAAATCAGACTTTAGAACAAGACCCCAGACCTCAGGTGGCTCAGATGGTAAAGTGTCTGCCTGCAATGCAGGAAACCCAGGTTCGATCCCTGGGTCGGGAATATCCCCTGGAGAAGGAAATGGCAATGCACTCCAGTATTCTTGCCTGGAAGATCCCACGGACAGAGGAGCCTGGGAGGCTACAGTCCATGAGGTCGTAAAGAGTCGGACACAACTGAGCCCCTTCACTTTCCAGATCTCGTATGTGTCCACTGACTTGT
Organism: Giraffa tippelskirchi; assembly: GCF_054371585.1. Classification (NCBI taxonomy): domain Eukaryota; kingdom Metazoa; phylum Chordata; class Mammalia; order Artiodactyla; family Giraffidae; genus Giraffa; species Giraffa tippelskirchi. Next base: position 2,792,685 of record NC_137276.1, read on the forward strand.
GTGCCCCTCCTCCTGGGCTCCCCACAGCTTGGAGGCAAACAGCAAAAGCGGGTGGCTCCTGTGGGAATGGTCTTAGCATCTGACATTAGCGTCCTTGTCCTCATAGTAGCTTCCATGTTCCGCCCTGGAACCTGGGCGCTGAGCTCCGTGTCTGCAGTGGTCTGATGGGCAGTGGCCAACAGCACAGCACTGTCCCTGGCAGAGCCTGGGGGACCAGAGGCTGGGGTGGGGGTGCATGGTGTTCAGGCACTGCTCGTAGGTGCATTGGGAAGCTGCTTGGTGTGTATAGAAGATGCTTCCTCTTTGGCCTCCCTGGACCTCTGTGCCGCACTGACCGGGACCTGGAGGCCAGCTTTGCTCTCCCCACCCCCCTGTGTTGCTCCTTCCATCCAGGCCGCCCCCCCGGGACTTGAGTGTAGGCTGGATACCTTGCTTCGCTGTGGAAGCCCAACGAGGCTGAAGGGCAGACAGAGGAGGGGATTCCCACACACTTTACAGCCAGCTGTGCCCCCTGGCTCGGGAGTGCCCGCCAAGGGTGTCAGGAGGCTGGCCCTGGCCTGGGAACCCAGCCCGGGCCAGAGAGCCTGAGTCGGGGCCGGCAGGACCCAGCACGCCCTTCAGGGCGGCCCGGGCACGGGCCTCTCCTCCGCCAGGCCGGGGGCTGCTGGGGGGGTCTCGGCTCTGACCTGTGGCCCCTCTTCTGGACAGGAAAGCCCGTCCTCCCTCCCTGTGCCCCGCCGAAGGGAGCCTTTCTGCTCAGGGTCGCAGGAAGAGGCCAGGCCAGGCCCCTGGCAGGAGGGGACCCGGACTCACCATGGGGACACACACCTGGGTTCTGGGACGATGGCTGTAACTCCCACCTCCCCGCAGGCAGGGGGCGCACGGTGCTCGGGCGCTGCCCGTAGGTGCGTTGGGACGCCGCTTGGTGTGTATAGAAGAGGCTTCCTCTTTGGCCTCCCTGGACCTCTGTGCTGCACTGGGACCATGGCTGCCCGAGGACCACGGGCCTGGGCTGAGCGCCGGAGCTGAGGGCAGTCAGGAGCAGGGACGGTCACAGGTCAGGGGCCCGGTTCATATCCTGGAATAGTCCTCGGCCATCAAAAGGTGGGGGCCCCTTCCCGCCCCAGCCTGAACGACCTGCAAAAATGCGATCCAGAGGGCAAGGAGCTGGACACCCACGGCCACGGCTTATGTGGCCTCGTTTGCACAAAGTGTCAGGGGCTGCAGATGCACAGATGCAAACAGCAGACTGATGAGGACCAGGGGCTGGTGGGGGGTGTTCAGAGGGAGACTGACGCACATCGCCTCTTTTCAAGGGTCTATTTGAACAACCATCGACTTGAGACTGGAGGTGGTTGGAACGCCCCCTCCCTGAGCCCCGACAGGAGCAGAAGGGATTTGACAGGAAGACCTGGAAGGCAGGGGAGTTTGGCCACAGCTTGACCAGCCGCCTCCCTTTGGAGACACTTGCCGGCTGTTCGTGGGTTGGTGTTTCCAGGTCTCACCTTCTCAGGTTCACCTGTGGTGACAGCTTAGATGGTGGTTGCCTTGTGTGGGTGCCTGGCATCAGAGCCGTCGTCTGATGGCCTCCTGTGTAATGACCATCATGGCGGGTGGGGGGCAGTGGGTCATGGGTGCAGGGTTTCCTCCGGGGGCTTGAAAAATGCTCTAGAACTGGACAGAGGGGCTGGGGTGCAACTCTTGTGAATGCACTTCCTGTCGTTCACTTGCTAAGTTGTGTCCAGCTCCTTGCAGCCCCGTGGACTGCAGCAGGCCAGGCTCACCATCCTTCACTATCTCCCAGAGTTCGCTCAAACTCATGTCCATTGAGTCAGTGATGCCATCCAACGGTCAGATCCTCTGTCGTCTGCTTCTCCTCCCACCTTCAATCTTTCCCAGCATCAGGGTCTTTCCCAGTGAGTCAGCTCTTCACATCAGGTGGCCAAAGTATTGGAGTTTCAGCTTCAACATCAGTCCTTCCAATGAACACCCAGGACTGATCTCCTTTAGGATGGGCTGGTCGGATCTCCTTGCAGTCCAAGGGACTCTCAAGAGTCTTCTCCAACACCACAGTTCAAAAGCGTCAATTCTTTGGCGCTCAGCTTTCTTTATAGTCCAACCCTCACATCCATACATGACCACTGGAAAAACCATAGCCTTGACTAGACGGACCTTTCTTGGCAAAGTTATGTCTCTGTTTTTTAATACGCTGTCTGGGTGTGTCATAAATTTTCTTCCGAGGAGCGTGTCTTTTAATGTCGCGGCTGCAGTCACTATCCACAGTGATTTTGGAGCCAAGAAAATAAAATCTGTCACTGTTTCTACATTTCCCCATCCATTGGCCATGAAGTGACGGGACCAGATGCCGTGATCTTAGTGTTTTGAAATGTTGAGTTTTAAGCAGCTTTTTCACTCTCCTCTTTCACTTTCATCAAAAGACCCTGTAGTTCCTCTTCACTTTCTGCCATAAAGGTGGTATCATCTGAGGTTATTGATATTTCTCCCAGCAATCTTGACTCCAGCTTGGGCTTCATCCAGTCTGGCATTTTGCATGCTGCACTCTGCATAGAAATTAAACAAGCTGGGTGACAATATACAGCCTTGACATGCTCCTTTCCTGACTTGGAACCAGTCTGTTGTTCCATGTTCCAGTTCAAACTGTTGCTTCTTGACCTGCATACAGATCCCTCAGGAGGCAGGTAAGGTGGTCTGGTATTCCTCTCTTTAAGAAGTTTCCACAGTTTGCTGTGATCCACACAGTCAAAGTATTTAGCATAGTCCATAAAGCAGAAGTAGATGTTTATTTGGAATTCCCTTGCTTCTCCTATGATCCAACAGATGTTGGCAATTTGATCTCTGCTCTCTCTGCCTTTTCTAAATTCAGCTTGTACATTTAGAAGTTCTTGGTTCACGTACTGTTGAATCCTAGCTTGAAGGGTTTTTGAGTATTACCTTGCTTGCATGGGAAATGCAGTTGTGCGGCAGTTTGAACTTTCTTTGACTTGCACTAAAAGCTACTGAATTGCGTGCTTTAAATAGTTAAAATGGCTGATTTTATGTTACATAAATTTTATCTCAATTTATAAAAACACTCAGTAGCCTAGCCATGGGGTTGAGGATAGCCCTCAGGGCCACAGGAACATGGGCTCAGGGCTGCTGGACACAGGCCTGAGGGTGAAGGAGGGACAATGGGCTCCAGAGAGGGCAGAGGTGGCCGGCACACCTGGGTCCTGCCACACTGGGGCAGCCAGTTTCCAGGTCTGCAGGTCACCTGGGAGGCCTGAGCTCGCTGTCAGCACGGTGGCCTGGGCTCCTTGTGAGGGCTCGGGGGTCAGCCACAGGGTCCCTGGACACGTGCCCCAAGAGGCCACACGGCCGGGCATTGCTCAGGCCGAGCACAGAGGGGACTTTGGGCGCCGCGTCCTCCCACTGGGACAGACCTGCTCCTGAGACGGAAGGAAGGACAGGCCGAGTGTGGAACAGTCAGGGGCTCAGGCCCGGCGGCCAGCTCTTCCCACCCTGGGCGGAGCTGTGAAAAAGCTACTCCTGATCGGGGCCCAGAGCGCTTCAGGCCGTAACCGCCTTCCTGGAAAGCCAGCTCGCAGAGATCAGCCGGGCTGCAGCCAGTGACTCAGGCGCCAGGAGTCCCTTGAAGCTGCACATCTGTGTAACACAAAATCGGGTAATGTCAGAGCGTTAAGATACATTAGTTATCAAGACGCCCACAAAACATTAAACGAAAAAGCCAGGCAGTGGATATTATTAAGTGCCTACTACGTGCCACGCCAACGTATTAGACTGGGGGCAACCATGGTGGCCAAGACCGAGTCACCCCCCTCCCTGTTGCAGGACATGTTCCAGCAGAGAAGACAGACAGACTCAAAGGAGAGAGGAGGACCTGCGACTGTAACAGCCTGGTCGGGTCTCATCTGTAAGAGGCTATTTTTTGGTCTTTTAAAATAATAGAAGGAGAAGCAGGCCTGTGATGAGGATGGAGGTGTTAGACCTGGAGGCGCCAGGTGACCAGTGGTCATGTCCAGGGTGAAAGGTGATGGGCCCGTGGTGGTGGCTGGGCCAGGGCTTGAGTCTCAGGGGGCCAGAGAGCCCTGTGGAGGTGGCTGTGAATGGGGCTGCCTGGACAGAAGCAGGTGAGGTGCGGGGGGGGGGCGGGGACAGAGGTCTGGGGACCACTGGCATTTCAGAGAGAAGGGACCTGAGTCAAGGAGCTTTGGCAGGAGGCTGAGGGGACACAGGACCCACAGTGGCCCCAGGCACTTGCTGGTCGGTGAACGAAGGCGAGGTGTGACCCCAGCTGATCTCAAGCCCAAAGGGGCACCAGAGATCTCCGGGCAAGCCGGATGGGCCAGCGGGCCCAGGCAGCAAAAAGGTGGAGGAGGAAGGGGCGGGGTGAAGGTGATGTCCAGGCCCCAGTGTGTACGACAGGACGGGAGGCTCAGCCGTCGTTCAGATGTCCCTGGCGATTCAGGTTGAGGACAAGAATGATGCGTTCAGGTTAAGACAGGACAGGTGTCCAGAGGGGATGGGGTCTGGCTGGAGCTGTGGACTGCGGAGTGTGACGGCTGCCTCATAGCCCCCAAGGAAGTCAGGTCCCAACCCTGGAACCTGCAGCTGTGCCTTACCAGGGACAAGGGTGCTCGCACAGTTTGAGTTAAAGATCTGGAAAGGTTAAGTTATCCTGGACTGTTGGGACGAGGCCTAAATACAGCCACCTCTTCTTAGAGGAGGGAGGCAGAAAGGAGGTTTTTTGCGGACGGAGGAGGAGGAGGCCATCTGAGTGCGCACGCCGAGATCAGAGCGGGTGGCTGTGAGTCAAAGGAGCCTGGGCCCCGGGGGAAGCAAGGAACAGACTGTACACTTTCCCCCGAGCTCCCAGGGCGCCTCAGCTTCGCTGACACCCAGCTTCAGCCCGGTGGTACTGACTGCCGCCTTCTGGCCCCTAGAGCTGTTCCCCCAGGGAACAAATTCTGTTGTTTTCAGGCACCCAGTTTGTGGTGATTTGTTACGGCCGTCCCAGGACACTCCCAGACCAGACTCAGCAGTGCTGGACGTGAGTGGTGCCCAGAAGCTCCTGGGAGCTCAGCTCCGGGTACATCTCTCGCAAATGGACAAGGACAGGGCTTTGCTGGGAGCCGGGTGGGACAGCAGGGTGTTGGCGCGGGAGGCCTGAGCGTGCGGCGTGCAGCCCCACCAGGCCTTGGGGCTCAGGCCTGCAAGGGAAGCCCGTGTCTTCTCGACTCCCAGTACCTGAAGCTGCCTACTGGGAGCTGATCCTCTGGTCCATCCCACAGGCAGGCTCCGATGGGGCCTTTTTAAAATGTTGAGGTATGTCCCCTCTTTGTCCACTTGGTTGAGAAACTTTATGATAAGTTAAAGTTGAATTGTGTCAAAGGCTTTTTCTGTACCTATTGAGATGACTAGATGATTTTTATTCTTCATCTTGTTAATGTGGTATATGGATTGTGGATATACAGAAAGTCCCCTACATATGAATGAGTTCTATTCTGAGAATGTACTTGTAAGTCTAATCTGTGTGTAAATCCAACAAAGTTAGCCTAGGTACCCAACTAACACACTCAGCTATATAGTATTGTACTGTAATAGGTTTGTACTACTCTTCACACAAGTAATACATAAAAAAACACAGAAAATAAAGAAAACATGTTTGATCTTACAGTACAGGACCTAGAAAAGTACAATCAGTTCAGTTCAGTTCAGTTGCTCAGTTGTGTCGACCTCTTTGTGACCCGATGGACTGCAGCACGCCAGGCCTCCCTGGCCATCACCAACTCCCAGAGCTTGCTCAAACTCATGTCCATCGAGTCAGTGATGCCATTCAGCCATCTCATCCTCTGTCCTCCCCTTCTCCTCCTGCCCTCAATCTTTCCCAGCATCAAGGTCTTTTCCAAGGAGTCAGTTCTTTGCATCAGGTGGCCAAAATATTGGAGCTTCAGCTTCAGCATCAGTCCTTCCAATGAATATTCAGGACTGATTTTCTTTAGAATGGACTGGTTGGATTTCCTTGCAGTCCAAGGGACTCTCAAGAGTCTTCTCCAGCACCACAGTTCAAAAGCATCAGTTCTTCAGCACTCAGCTTTCTCACATCCATACATGACTACTGGAAATACCATAGCTTTAACTAGATGGACTTTGTTGGCAAAGTGATGTCTCTGCTGTTTAATATGCTATGTAGGTTGGTCATAGCTTTTCTTCCAAGGAGCAAGCATCTTTTATTTTCATGGCTGCAGTCACCATCTGCAGTGATTTTGGAGCCCCCTAAAAATAAAGTCTCTCACTGTTTCCATTGTTTCCCCATCTATGTGCCATGAAATGATAGGACTGGATGCCAAGATCTTCATTTTTTGAATGTTGAGTTTTAAGCCAGCTTTTTCACTCTCCTCTTTCCCTTTCATCAAGAGGCTCTTTAGTTCCTCTTCCATTTCTGCCATAAGGGTGGTATCATCTGCGTATCTGAGGTTATTGATATTTCTCTCTGAAATCTTGGTTCCAGCTTGTGCTTCATCCAGCCAGGCATTTTGCATGATGTACTCTGTATAGAACTTAAATAAGCAGGGTGACAATATACTGAGTTGACATACTCCTTTCCTGACTTGGAACCAGTCCGTTGTTCCATGTCCCGTTCTAACTGTTGCTTCTTGACCTGCATACAGATTTCTTAAGAGGCAGGTCAGGTGGCCTGGTATTTCCATCCCTTTATGAATTTTCCACAGTTTCTTGTGATCCACACAGACAAAGACTTTGGCATAGTCAATATGCAGAAGTAGATGTTTTCTGGAATTCTCTTGCTTTTTCTATAATCTAGTGAATGTTGGCAATTTGATTTCTGGTTCCTGTGCCTTTTCTAACTTCAATTTGAACACCTGGAAGGTCTTGGTTCATGAAGCCTAGCTTGGAGAATTTTGAGCATTACTTTGCTAGCGTGTGAGATGAGCGCAGTTGTGCAGCAGTTTGAACATTCTTTGGTGTTGCCTTTCTTTGGGATTAAGTATTGTATTTTGAAAAGTACAGTAGTACCAGCTATATCACTGCTGCTCTTACACTTGCTTTTGGACATCCTGGGCTTGAAATAAAGATACTGTACTACTGTCCTCTATACAGTGCTGTACAATAAAGTACACAAAAGCACAACCATTTGAGGATGCACACGTGTGAACAATGCACATCAGACATGTGAACTAACATATGTGATTGAACCTGTGAAGGCATGTTTGCATCTTCGAAAGTTTGCAACTTGAAGGTTTGTATGTAGGGGACTTAGACAAATCCCACCTGATCATAGTGTATGATCCATTCAATGTATTTTTTATTTCAGTTTGCTAGTATTTTGTTGAGAATTTTTATATCTATGCTCAACAGGGATATTGGCCTGTAATTTTCTTTCTTTATGGAATCTTTGTCTGATTTTAGTATCAGGGTGATGCTGGCTTCATAGAATGAGTTCAGAAGCATTCCTTCCTCTTCAGTTTTTTTGGAATAGTTTGAGAAGGATAGGTGTTATCTCTTCTTTAAATGTTGTGTAGAATTCACCTGTGACGCTGTCTAGATTTGGACTTTTGTTTGCTGGGACTTAAATACTTTTTTAGAATTCCATTTTCACTTAACTATTGTGTTTCTGTTTATCTCTCTGATGTTCCAAAGTTATCACTCTTACTATTTCTTTCTTGCTTAAAGAACATTCTCTAGCCGTTTTTGGAGGGTTAGGTCGACCAGCAAGAAAGTCTGAGTTGTCTTTCATCTGAGAAAGTCTTCATCTCTCTTTTATTCCTGAAGGACTTTTTATTTTTTTTTTCTGAATGTAGGATCCTGGGTTGACAGGTCTTTTCTTTCAACACTTAAAATAATTTTTGCTGCTTTCATTCTGGCTTCTGTGGTTTCTGATGATAAATCCATTGTCATTAAAATTACTTTTCCTTTATATGTAATGGATTCCCAGGTGGTGCTAGTGGTAAAAAAAAAATCCAGCTGCCAATGCAGGAGATGCCAAAGACAGGGGTTCTATCCCTGAGTTGGGAAGGTGCCCTGGAGGAGGGCATGGCAGCCCACTGCAGTATTCTCGCCTGGAGAATCCCGTGGACAGAGGAGCCTGGCGGGCTGCAGCCCAGGGGATGGCAGAGTCAGACACGACTGAGCGTCTGAACACACGTACATGAGGCTTCTTCTCTGTGTTACTGCCTTCCGTATGCGTCTCTTTGTGTTGAGTTTCCAGAGGTTTGACTGTGATGTGCCTTGGCGCACATTTCTTTGGGTTTATTTAGTTTGGGGTTTACTCACTTTGTTGACTCTATAAGTTAATGTCTTTTGCCAAGAACTTTTCCAGCCCTGTTCTCATTACCCTCCCCTTGGGGACTCTAGTAACACAAATGTTTGATCTTCACTTATAATTCCACATGTCCCTGAGGCTCTGTTTATTTTTTAAAATCTATTTTCTTTGTTGTTTAGATTGAATTCACTGATTCTTTCATCTGACTCCTCCATTCTGCCATATATAGAGCCAGTCCACTGAGTTTTTTATTTTGGTTATTGTATTTTCATTTCTTAAATTTCCATTTCTTCTTTATATCTTCCCTTTCTAAAACCTTCTACTTATTTTCTGATACTTTCTATTTTTTCATTTGTTTCAAGTATATTTCTAATTGCTTATTGAAGCACTCTGATGATGACCATTCTAAAATCTCTTATCAGACAATTTTAACATCTCATCATCCCATTGTTAGAATCTCTTGATTTTCTTTTTTCTTTTTTTCCATTGAGCTTGAGATATTCCTGGTTTTTGCTATGACAAGTGATTTTCGATGGCAACCTGGACCTTTTGGTTACTATATCACAAGAGGTTGAATCTTATTTAAACTTTCCGTTTCAGCTGGCTTCCTCTGACGCTGCTCTGGCAGCGTCATTATTGCCAGGTGGGGGTACTGCCAGATGTCCAGGTTTACCCTCAGCCTCTGTCTACCCCTCACTTATTACTACCGGGTGAGGGGGGCAGTTCTGGCTGCCTGTGAAGCCCCCACGGGGGCTTCCCTGATGGCTCAGTGGGTAAAGAATCCACATGCTAATGAAGGAGACACAGTAGATGCCAGTTCGATCCCTGGGTCGGGACGATCCCCTGGAGGAGGAAATGGCAACCCGCTCCAGTATTCTTGCCTGGAGAATCCCATGGACAGAGGGGCCTGGTGCGTTAAAGTCCACGGGTCACAAAGAGTCGGACACGACAGAGCAACTGAGCACATGTGCACAGCAGGAGGAACAGAGAACAGTACAGCTGACCCTTGAGCACCACGGTGGTGAGGGGAGCTGGTCCTCCATGCATTTGTACACCCCTGTGTGCCTTCACAGGTGGCCCCGTGCAGCCGTGGTTTGCCCCGTGGCCTGCATCCTCCCTCCTGACCCTCACCCCCTCCCCATCGCCCGGAGCATTCCAACAGGGCTGACGTGCGTCCTCTCCACACTCCATGGTTCAGAGGCTGGGTTAGCCTTCTTCCCAGGGGACTGGTGATGCCCACCAGGGCACCATCCTTCAGAACAGGTCTGCTCCAGTCTGGGGCCACCCTGGAGCCAGGGAGCCCCCAGAGAACAAGCCAGCCTGTCCTCAGAGTTGCTGGGAGAGGTCACAGCTCTTGCCTTGCGTGGTGAAGCCACACTTGGCCGGACACAGCCAGCCAGGCTGATAACAGCACCGCTGTGCCAGGTGACCTGCAGGGGGATGGGCGAGGGGCAAGGCTGCTGTTTAAGCCTCTGCACTGCAGAAGGTTTGTTAGAGTATTACCGTGGTAACTCCTGACTGATACATGGCGTAAGCAACGAGCATCTGCCTCCAGGCTGCAGAGGTGGATGTTTTTGTTGGGTATTGTGGTTGTCACAGACTTGGTGACTTGAGACTGAGTTTACTGTCTCACAGTTCTGCAGGTCAGCCACCTGGGTGAGCTTGACTGGGGGTCTCAGAAAGTGGAAATCAATCTGCCAGACTGGCTGTGTTCTCATCTGGAGCTTGGGCATCCTCATCCATCAGATGATCTTTGGCTAAACTCGGCTCCTGTGGTTGCAGGACTGAGGTCCTGTTTCCTCGTGAGAGCTGACAGCCCTCGCGCTTGCACTGCTGTTCCTGTGCTCCATCACAAGGCCCACGGGCACTGCTTTCTGTGGGCTTGGAGGGATCCTGTGGTTCAGACTCGCTCAGTCCCTGGGAGGGCAACTGCCGTGTTCTTTCTTTCCATCCCTGACCTCGCACCTCACGGCTGCATTTCCAGAGGCCTCAGGCGCTTGGGCCTGCCGGCCAGGGAACCCTCTGCTTTCCACGCACCTTTCACTGAAAACGTCACCTGCTGGCCACTGGGCTTCCCGCCCTGGGGTTTCCCAGGAATGGCGATAAGACAGGCTCACCCATCAGGTTCTGTTACACCCCAACAGTGGAGGGCAGGCAGGGCAGAGGTGTCTCGGGAAGGGGAGTCCGACTGCCCCCCTTCATACCCTGACAGCTGTCTTCACAGTGGCTTGAATGGAGCCTCTAGGGGAAGTCATCCATTCTGAGAGCTCAAAGTCCGTCTCCACAGCTGCGAGGAGTGGGTCTCAGTTTGAAACCGACTTCCCAGACAGGAAGGGCCTGGGGGAGCCGGTCCTCATCAGCCCTGGCCCGGCTGATTGTCCTGTGGGCGGCTGTTTGCTGCCTGCCTGGTGGGACTCGCCCCTGAGGGTTCTCACTCCCCCCGCCCGACTCCCATAAGGGCCCCTTGTCCTAGCTGTCCTCTGCGGACAGTGGGTTGGTACTGTCACCCAGGTTGCTCCGGTGGGCAGCAAGAGCGAAGGCGTCCCCAAGCATCACGGGATATCTGACCAAGTCAGCCGCCGATTTTAAGTAACATTTTCCCCCTGCAGGACAGGAGGAGAAGTGGACGGACAACAGCCTTCTAAGCAGCAGAGCGGTTTCTGTCTTCCCATTCTATCAAGGCGTGTGTGTGTGTGTGTGTGTGTGAGAGAGAGAGAGAGAGAGAGAGAGAGAATCTTCCCGCAACACGAAGTCTCTAACACTGAATCGCATCTGTATGAATTCAGGAAGCATTGCTGAGTCCCCTTGCCGAGCCAGCTCTGTCCGAAGAAATAATAAACTGGATGACCGGGACAGGGTTTCTCGCAAGAGAGATCGTAGAGACATAGCTCACGCAAGAAAGAAAGACCTGCACATACAGCAGTGCCTGGAACTGTCTGTGCTCTGCAAATGCCCACGATTGAGTTCCAACTTCTGGGTTCAGTGGCCGAGTTTCACCCCCATGGCGGGCTCCCTGCACCCCCTACCCTTGGATATGCAAGTGCCATTGGGGGGCAGTTACATCCCCACCTTGCAGTCCTCACACCACACTGTTGGCTGGTTAGTGGTGGCCACCAGGCACAGCGCTTGTTACGGGTAAGGAGATCAAAGTAAATATTGAAACAGGTTTGAATATTGATGTTTGTGAATTTACGTTTCTAGGTACAGTGGCTAGTGACAAAGCATACAGATGTGGACCTCGACAGATGAAATGGACATTGATTTTTATGTGCCTGAGAGAATTGGGCTTAGCCTCCGAGATCTGCGGAGGCCTTTCCCAGTGCAAACATCACCTGGCTGTTTCCTGTTGTCCTCGCGTGTGTAGCTGTGACACGGCACCTCCCACGGCATGTGGGCAGGGCCTCCTCACCACTGCACACAGTCCAGCCCAGCCTGTGAGAATATTCAGGGTGGGGGGGGGTAACGGAGGGCAGTGGAAGGTGTGGCAGTTGCTGTGTCGAGTGAGGCACAGAGGGACTAGATGGCTTCTCGAGGGGCACCTCCGTGCTGATACAGGCACGTGAAAGTGAGCTGATGGACCGCTCACCACGGGTGTTGTGCTCTAAGTTTCTCCCTCCCATAAAAAGGATGGGTTTCCTCCAAGCATTCCAGCAGATCATCTCATTTCTCACATGGACTCACCAGACCAACACCATGCCTCTCTCCAGCAATTGGTCCCTGAGTCACTACCTATGTGGCACAACGTTCTCTATCCATTCCTCTTTCATTTATACACACCACACACACACACACACACACACACACACACACATCTCCCTTAAGAACCTGCGGAGGTGGACCCCGGGCTCCACTGTTGAGGGGCAGCTCGGGAAGAAAGGGTGCCGTGGAGCAAGGGGCAGGCACCCTCGGGGCAGCATGGGCACCTATGGGGGAGTGCTGGGGACAGCAGCCTCTGGGGGACAGAGGAGCAGGCAAGACCTGGGCAGGGGGAGGCGGGAACTTGGGGTGAAGCAGTATGCAGGGTCCCCAAGAGCCCGTTTGAGGCTAAAGCCCATCCCCAGCCCCCTCCCTGTCATTCCACAGCTGACCTGGCCAGGCTGATGGAGCAGAAGCCCTTCCAAGGCCCCATGTATGCAAAGCGACTTTAAGACATTGGACCCCCTCCCTTCTTTGCCTCTGAAGCCACACATGGCTGCTCCTTGGAAGGACCAGAGCTCTGGAGCCCGGCCCTGGGGCTGTGGCCGCAGTTTCCTGGAAGCACGACCAGGACATGTCCTCCAGCTTTCCTGTGCACGTGCATGCCTCTCTCGGATGTTGGCACGCAACATCCAGTACCTGTGAGGTGCTATTAAAAACATGGGTAATTTTACATCCGAAAATATTGCATATAGGTTTAATGGTTTCATGCTGGCTCACATTAAAAATGACTCCCAAGTGAAGATGACAAGGGGGAAATATTCGTTATTTAGTTCTTTTCTTACATTAAGCTATCATAATAAAGTACATTTCTGGGTTGCATTCTCTAGAGTGCTTTTTACTAAATAAATGGCCAAAAATAACTTTTTCCTTCCAGTAAGATTTCATGATTCAGCACATTCAATTTTCACTGTAAAAGGTTGAAATAAAGAGTACAAAACAAAGCGAGGAGCAAGAAACAGGCGAGAAAAACCAAGGAATGTTGGAAGGTGAGGGTCCCGCTTCACCACACAAGTGCTTTCTGAGACAAACCTTGCTGATGTGAAAGTTGTATTTGTTTAGGTACCTGAACTGCACTCAGGTTTTGAGGAAGCAGGTAGATAAGAGTAGGAGAGAGCAGTAGGTTTTCATCAAAGGGGCATATTAGAGAATATAAGCTCACCTGGGGTAGGAGAGGGCAGGGGGGTCAGCTCCTTCCAACCCCAGTGCCAGCCACAGACCCCAGGATGTGAGTGCCCACCTGGTCCCATTTCTTGCCTACAGAGCAGCTCCAGATGTTTATGGCAAAGGTTCTACAGCTGGTCATCCGTCAGGTGACACCAAAGACACCAAAGACAGGAGTCGCGGGGTACCGGGTCCTGGCCTCCTTCTCCAGAGCTGCGTGCAGCTCGGCTTCGAGTGGCCCAGGTACTTGCTTTCACTGCGGCTTTATAGGGGGAATCTTGGTCCTCCGTCTCCCCTTTTGTGGGAGATCTCTTGCGCCCGCCCCCCCCCCCCATTTCACTGTGACTGCCAGGCAGAAGGCTGCTTCTCACTAGATTATTAGTGGAACCTCATCTCCAAGGAGGTCTTCCTCCTCCAACATTACCGAAACGGCCCGGGGCACTCCGCGCCATCCTCCGCTTGGGAGGGTGCACGCGTCCACACCGACAGCTCTAGGCCTCCCGGGGCCTGGAACCGGCTTCTGGACAGGTGTCCCGGCCGGGACGGCCCGTCTGGGGCCTGGCGCTCTCTCTTGGCCAAAGCAGGCTAGGAACGCCCCGGGGGAAGGAGCGGGTTTTGTGGGGGTGGCGGTCCCGGCAAGGCAACAGAGTTTCCCCATGGAGGGCCCTGCGTCCGGCCAGGGGCAGCCCGGAGGTCCCCAGCCCTCCCACCGCGGCCAGCTCAGACCCAGCTGCGGCCTCGGGGCGCGGCGGCCGGCGGGCTGCGGGGCGCCCGCGGGCACCTCCTCGAGCCCCCGCTCGGCCCCCGCGCGCCGCGCGCCGCCTCCCGCGATGGAAGGCAGCGCAGCGCGTGCGCACTGGCGCGCTCGCGGCCCGGCCCGTGGGCTCTCCCGGGAGGGCGGGAGGTGGGAACGTGGGGAGGCGCCGGGCCGCACACCCTCCCGGCCCGCCGCCGGCGCTGCCGTCACCTCGCGGCTGGGGCGCCCCGCCACGCCCGTCGAATGAGTGGCTCAGGTAAGCGCGCGGAGGCTGCCCGAGATCCCGTCGGGGACCCCCCCCGCCCCGGAGTGAGGCCCCCCGGAGGCCACGGGCCCGCAAAGTTGAACTTCGCGCGTCGCGGGCCCGGCGCTGGATGGCAGAGCCGGAGTGCGCTCTCCTCGCTTGCGGGAGCGCGGGCTGGGAGTGCGGCGAAGGTGCGCGGCGGGGCTGGGGAGCGCGGGGGCCCGGGACCTGGGGCGGCACTCTGGGCCCAGCCGCTCGGGGAACTTTAGCGCCGGGCCCTGGCAGCGTCGTGGAGGCCGGCGAGCACGCCTGAGGGGCCTCGCGAGTCCCCGGTGGCCTCTCCTCGAGGCCCTCCCAGGCTAGGCTGCGGAGAGCTGAGCGCGTGCCAGGAGCCCTCGGTGCGGGAGAGGCGCGCACGGGCGCGGGCGGAGACTGGGGGCTCTGGGATTCCGGGAAGGACCCGGGATTTCTCCATCACGGCCCCTCCCCCAATACAAAGTGGGACCCTCGGAGGGCCGGAGGGAGGGGTCGAAACCCGAGGTGTCCGGACGAGAAGGCGGGAAGCAATTAAAACTCCTCCTTTCGGATTAACAACCAAAAATTGATCGATGTGTCAGGAATACCGCTGATTTATGAAAGGTGCTTATTTCTCTGGTATGGAGGATTTTATGTTCTCCAGGTGAAACCGAGTTCACCCAGCTCCAGCGTAGATTGATGTTTTAATAAAAATAAATAAAGGCGAAAAGCTTGCCTGGTCTTTGGGGACATCGAGTCTCAAATCGCAGAGTTAGACTAACAAATCAAATTGCATTATCTTTACATTTCATGTCTTAATCGTGTGCCTAAAAATCGCAAGCAAGCCGGAGAGCGCCCTCGTTTCGAAAGTTTTAATATAGTGCTTAAAAGTTGGAACATCTAGCGATCAATGTTTCATAAGCAAATTGGCACGGGGAGCGCCCTGTAATTGTGATAAGTGGCAGGCGTCGCGGAGCGGACGCGGGGCGAGCGCGGGCGGCGGCGGGAGGCAGCACGGGTTCCGCGGGGGAGAGGGTGGCGGCGGCGGCGCCCGGAGCGCGCGGCGCCCGTAGATGGCGCCCTGGCCCCACGCTAGGCTCGGGAGCTGCGCTCCGCCGGGCCGCGCGCGGGCGGGGGAGCTGGCGGGGGCGTGGGGCGGGCGCGCAGCGCGAGGCTCCGCACTGGCGGTGGACTTGGACCAGGGCCGCGCGGCACAGCGCGAAAAACCTCCAGCTTATTGTTGGCGTCGTTAATTTAAGGCCTGAGCAGTACTGGGGGCGGATAGGGGTCCTTGAGTCTGGGATGTCCATGGGAGCTTAGGATCTGCCCTGGAGAGACCCCTACCTGGCTGCGGCTCTGGCCTGGTGGCCACCACGCAGCTCCAGTCCTGGCTCTCCCTGGGATCGCGGCCTGGGCTGGGCCCTGGGGTGCCGATACGCGTGGGTGTGGGCGAGGGTCGGCCGTGAGGCGACAAGGACGCCAACTTCAAAGCTGCCCACCGATCACTCCAGAGGGCGGCCGGGACGGTCCAGAGGCCGCCTGCACCCCGCGCGGGACGCACAACCCGAGCCTGCGCCGGCTCTGCCGCCGCGGCCGCTAGTGCGCCGCGCTTTGCAATGTAAATTTCAGCGAGACAAATTGCTTATTAATAGTCTAGAAGAGAAGCGGGTTTCTTTCTTTCTTCTTTTCTTTATCTGTTTTTATTTCTGCATGGCCTCCAGCTATACCCGGGGCAGCCTCGCCGCCCAGCAGCTTCCTCTTCATTTCAATATCCTAAAGAAAATGCAAATTTCCACAGTGTGGCCTTTTTAAAAAGTTAAATTAGCAACAGCTTTAAGTGACTCCATTAGTATGGAAAACATACACATGTTTAGTGTGAGAATAGCTTCCCTTTCACAGGGCTCATTCTGGACTGTACATTTAGCAGACCCTCGCATGGGGAAAGAATATAGTCGCTGCCAGCGTGTCGCCAAAGGCGCACCCCCGCGTGGCCTGCGCTGGGCTTCCCGGGAGAGGTTGTCCCGACACCGCGCGCCGACACACCCCGACCGCCGGCTTGGATCCCTTAGAAGTGGCGAGAATGAGGGCGAAAGGGTTTATGCAGGCGAGAAGGGAGGCGGGCTTGACACATTTCTGTCCAAGGGCGGTGTGCTCACCCTTCCTTCCCAGCCTCTTTGTCCGGGTCCCCGCAGCTCAGGTAATTAAGCGAGCGGACTGAGCGGGCCTGGCCGCTGTCATCCACCTCCACACTTTCCGCAGGAGAAGGGGTGTGTGCATGCTCCCTTGAGCAGTGGCCAGGGCGTGGGCGAAGGTCGCGGGCAGAGGAGGACGTCAGTGGCGTGCCAACCTGTTCACCTGCTCCCCTTGGCTCTCTGCCACCCCAGCTCCTTTGCCTGGGTTGGCAAACTCGGTGTTTCAAACCAGAATCTCACTGGCAAAGTTTTGCGCTCCATCGGCTTCCAGATGAGGTGGTGCAGTCCCGCCATGGGATCTGTCTGCCCCCCTCCTTTACCTTTAAGCCAGTGGCAGGGCACGCCAACCCCGTCCAGGAAAGAGTTAAGATTTATGGTGTGCCTGAGAGGTCTTGTTAGGATGTAATCTGCATTTTTAAACTACTGCGTAATAAAAAGTGAGAAGTTTTGAGACACCTTTCTTGATTATACCTTTGGTGATACTTTAGGTTTTACATTTAATTTGCATTTTGTTCTTAGTGAATATTGAAGTCTTGAGTGGAGGATTGAATTTTATTAGGACATCTGGACTGACAATATCAAATCAGACACCAGTGTCCCAAAGCATGCTAAAATTTCAGAGTTAATTAGAACGCAGTGTGTTTAATTAAAGCCAATTATAATATTTGAAATTATCTGATCGATCGGTGTTTCTGCAGTTTGGGTCTGTGGAGGTGTTGATTGGCGGACTGCGCGCGCCGTTTCGATCTAGAAACTGCTCTGGGGGAAGTTTGCTTTGTAAACTGGCGGGGCGGGAGCTCTCGGAATCCAGTCCGGGGCGCCGGCTCGGGCTCCTCCTGCCGGACTGCCTTGGGGCGCCGCTGAAGGCAGCTCGGGAAATCCCAGCTCGTTGTGAAATCTCTGTACCTTTTCGGATCCGAGGGACCCCCGGCAGGCACGAGCCGTCTTGACCCGCTCTGGTGCTCCTGCCGAGCGTGTTGCGGAGAGGCAACCTTTAAGGTTGCAAGGTGCGTAGGGAGAAGCCCGACTGGCAGAGAGCGAGCGTGTGATTTCGGATTCTCGCTCCCACCAAGGAGCTCCAGGGGCTGACTCGAAATGTGGGGTTAGCCAAAGTGACCGGAAGGGCCGGGGAAAAGTTAGGACCAGGAGAGAGGAATTAACTGTTTCCTTTCTAATTTCGCACGCTGCAGGAGCCGAGGTGCGCTCAGCATCCTCGGCCCCGCTCGGAGCTAGGCTTTCCGGGGAGGCGGTCGAGAACGGTCCGGCTGGCGTCCGCGGCCCCCGCAGGGCCGGGCACCTGGGAGCGCGTGGTTCCCTCCGGGGAGCGGGCTCGGTGCTCGCCGCCTGGGCCTTATTCCGGGTGCCCCGGCTCGGCCTGACTTTGCAGACACACGTGAGCGACAGTTAGGACCGGGCGGCGGGCGGACGGCTCTGCGCGCTCCTGGGGTCACCGGGTCAGCGAGGCCTAGGTGCGCCCGGTGCGCAGGAGCCGCGGCCCCGCCGGTGCGGGCGGGCGGGGAGCGGCGGCGGCCACCTGCCCGGGCCTGGGTGGAAGTCTGGGCGGCTCGGCTCGCGGCGGCGCGGCGGCACTCTGCTCTGCTCACCCCAGGAGGCGCTGTTTGTCAAACTTGGCCGCCTCGCCAGGAGGCGCCTGCACCTTCTCACTAGGAGTATTGAGCCCTTTTCGGTCCTTAGGGTCGGCCTGCAGGAGCCTGACCCTTCCAGAATGACCGGGCTTGAGGAGGCGGTGCAGAGATCAGGGGTCTGAGACCCTCCGATGTTCGTTTTTTAGTTGTGAATCCTTCCAGCCAGGCCTCGCGCCTTCCAGCGCAGAGCAGAGGAGCCCGTAGGAGCGCCCCTTGTGTGCGGGGCAAGATGCCCAGTTACTTGCTTCCGAGGGCGGGCAGGAGGCGCGTCCTGGTTTGCGTTCTGTCGCCACAACCTCCCTAGAACCCCGCAGCCTCCGTCCCTGTCCAGCCAGGGCGAAGGCACGTTCCCTGGGCCTGGAAACCTCCCCAGACTCTGGCCCGGCCCCCTTGGTGCGTCGCTTAACAGGTTGGGGTGGTCTGAGTGCGGAGCCCGGGCTTTCCCGACCTCCCCAGGCCCACGGCCCGCGTACCCCCCGCGGTAGAAGGCCAAGCCCCGGCGCACCCAGGGACCGCGCCACCGACCCACGCCGGGCAGGGTTTGCGAGTGCCCGGCTGTGCCACCCCAGCCCGCAGTGCGCCCTCGCAGAGTTACTGCCCTCTCCCGCTCTCCCAGCCCCTATGGCCTCCTGCTCGCCCGTGCCCAAGGTCAGTCCGACTCTCCGCTTTCGGGTGTTTTTCCCCCCAGGCTCTGCCTGTGGCGCCGGGCTCGGAGCGGGACTGGAGGCCGGGTCACCGGCGCGGTCTGAGCGTGACCCCCAGGCGCGGAGGACGTGGGGGCGGGCCGCGCCTGCAACTCAGCACTGGAGGCGGGAAAGAGAACCGCTGGCCTTCGGCGCGTGGCTCCCACCCTTTCCCGAGGGCTCTGAGGGGCACGGCCGCGCAGCCTGGGCCCGAGGACACCGGCCCTACGAGGGAGCCGCACCCGGCCGCGCCCCGCACCCCGGATCCCTCTTAGGCATCGGCTTCCAGGAACCGTGGCCCGGGCTTCTCAACGCCGGAAATGCAGTTTCTGACTCCTTGGAAGGCTGGTAGGGAGTGCGGCTGGCTCCCCGGTCTCGGCCAAGGGCCAGAAGGGGCATTCACCGAGTGCCCCCTGGACACGGGTCCAGAGCGGACTCAGAGGCCGGCCGTGCACTCTGGGACCCCAACTTGGCCGAAGTTTCTGGATGGCTCGGAGGCCGGCACCAGCCTGGCTCCCGCTTACCAGGCCCCGCACCACGCGGCCGAGGAAGACCCGGGACGGGGCAGACGCGAAGGGGAAGTTCACGCCTGGCGCGCGCGCGTAGCCGCCCGCCCCCTCCCGCGGGTGGGTAGTGGGCGCGGGCGGAGGGCCTGGCGCGCGGGCGGCCCGAGCACGGCGCGGCCGGCAGGGAAGCCGGAGCAGGCCCGGGCGCGGGCGCCTCGCAGTTGTACCGCCTGGCCCAGCCTCCGGTGGTGCCGCGGGTCAGCGGCCAAGCGCGGCCGCGGCCCTGCGCCCTGCAAGCCGCTCCCCGAGCGGGGCTCCAGGGGCTGCGAGCGCTGTCTCTTTAAGGTCACTGCCTGCTCCGGCACGACGTGGGGAGGACAGCTGGGCACTGGCCATCTGACTGACTCCGGCGTGACATCTGGGAGCCCACTGGTGTGTGGCACGCGAAGCGCTTGATGCCGCTATTTAAATGCAAATGCGAGGGGGCTCATTGAAGCCTCTCCCCGTAAATCCGCACAAAAGGAATACTTCCCACCCTCCGAGGAGGAGGAGGCGGCTGCGGCGCGAGGGCCACCCGTGCAAATCGCGTTGAACGCGGGGCCCTGAGCGGTGGCCGCCGCCGTGGTGGCCCGCGGGGTTTCCAGCGAAGGTCAGGCCCCGCCCGGGCCGGCCCCTGGGCGTCTATCTGGCCCCTGGGAGCGCTCTGTGCGCGGAGGCTGGACCGGCGGTAGCGGCGGGCCTGCGCAACTTCCACAGTGTCAGCCTGTCCCCCCCTCGGCGTCTCCTGCCGGGGTACTGGGCGCCCTTAGGTCCCCAGGGAGGGAGAGGGGCGGGGCAGGGCTCCCCGCGGGGGGCGGCGGGCGCGGTCACGCGCTGCAGCTTCTCTCTGGACAACCGGGATGGGCCTGCAGTCCCCGCCCCCTCCCTGGCCTGGGTGCTGGGCCCCCGGCTCCTCTCGGCCGCTGCTCCCGCCCCATCAAGGCGAACCCCTGGAGTAGGGCTAGGTGGGGGCCGAGGGCACTGCCCTCCTAGGCCGCTCCGCAGCAGGCCCGTGTGGAGACCCTGCCCGGGTGGCAAGTCCCTGTGCCCGCAGCTCGGAGCCAGCAGTGGAGTGACAAAAAAGATAAAGTTGGTGAATGATAAAGACCGTATTTTCCACGCTTTGGGTGCGGGACCAGATGATCTAGAAAATGAGCTGAAATGGATTCAGCCTCCGAGCCTGTTGTGAGAGCAGCTGACTCCCCCATTTCGGGCCAGATGGCTGCTGAACACAGATTTGCATTCATTTTCGCTTAATATCGTCCAAAATAGTGGGGCAGCTGCATTTGTTGTCAAAAAGGTTTAAAACCCCTTTTCTTTCTGGGGCAGGATCGTTACCTTCTGTGATGGGCTTATAGAACTTTTTTTCCCTCTTTAGTCAACAGTATCAGATTTAGAAGGATTTGTTTTTAAACCTTCTAATTTGGTAATCAGATTTAAATCGCCTTGGCGCGTGTAATCTGAATTAAAGATACTGTAAATGATTTTAAGCATGATACTTTCGTTAGAGCAAAAAAGGGAGCACCTCCAGCCTGGGCTGGGCATTTTAGGAAGTGTGCTACAAAGGAAGCATTGTTTCCTCTTTCCAACTTCATCTTTTCCGAACAGGCACTTTGCATAATCTGACAATAACGCTTGCCTGGGCGCTCGCCTTGCGTGAGCCCCCGAAGCAGCTAAATACGCAGAGACAAAGCCCTGTCTCCACCCCACCCTCCACCCCTGAGCAACTTTATTTTGCGTTGTCCCTCCACGAAGAAAGTGTTCCCTCTTCCACTGGGTTGGCTGTGGGTGGAAAGCGCTGGGCTTATTAGGAATACAGAAATTTTCTTTTAATTTATCGTGAATAGTTTCCATACACTTTGATTTAAGGTTATTAACATTCTATAGACAGTGGCATCTTTAATATGTGGCGATCGCTTCTAAAGACTAATCTCATTACCCTCAAATAGTCATAAAATATGATTTTATTATACTTACGTATTTAATTAGACGGCCGGCACCGGAATGGATTTTGAGATGGGACTGGCGCAACAGCTGTGGTAATTCACTTATCTTTGGCAATAGTCATTAACCCCCAACACCAGCAAAATAGATTGCTTTCCAGAACTGCTTTTTTCTCACCCCTTCCAAGAGGCTTGGGGGTCCCCAGATAAGGTAAATCGGACTTCGATTTTCCCGATTAATTAAAATATTAACGTACCCACCCTGCCAATTCATGAAATAAAAGGAGTGCCACCCCAGACCCGGCGTGAAGAGTCTGTCCCGCGACACACTTGCACCCTGAAACCTGTTTTTTGGTTTTTGTTTGTTTTAATCAAAAGGGCCTGATTTCTCTCGGCAGGAAAGTGCTGGGACAGCTCCCGGTCGTCCCCTGGGCCCCCGCTCCGTGTCAGGCACAGGTCCTTTCGGTGGGCAGTGCGCCTGGGCGCCGAGTCCTGGCTGCAGGAGCCCGGCCGCCGGGCCCACGCGCTGCTCGCGCCCCGCTGCCCTCCCAATTCCTCGAAACCAGGTCTGGAAGGTCGCGCGCCGCGCGCTCACCGGGGCTCAGCGGCACCGGGGGCAGGACCCGGGCGCCCGCAGCGTCTGCTCGGCTTTTAGAGCGGCTGGCGCCGGGGAGGTCTGGTCACCGCGCGGGGCGCACAGCCGGACACCCGGCCCCGGGTCGCCGGAGAGGCCGGGCGCGCTTCCTGTCTGCCCAGAGAGCCCGGAGCCTTCTTTGTCACTCGCTGCGCCTAAGGACAGGCCGGGGGAAGGGGTCTCCCGTGGCCACGGGGAAAGAGAGCGCGCATCGAGCAGAGCCCGCCTCCGACGTGGGTTCCCCAGCCCGACACACTTGGTGGCCTCCGCCGGGCCAGAGAGCTCGAGCACCCCGCGAGGCCCAGCCGGGGGCACATCGGCCCCGCAGCAGCCTTCGGTCTGTTTGCAAACCGGGCTGAACTGCGCGCCCCGCCTTGGCCGGGGAGCCCTGCCCCACCCCTCCAGCCCCCGCCCCCCGCCCCGGCCGGGTGCTCGCCCCTCCAGCCCCCTGCCCGCGGCCTGCCGGCATCTACCCGCCTCCAGCTCTGGGCCGTCCCGGGGCGACCCGCGGCCCCTCGCGTCTACGGCCGGCGTCTGGGCAACTGGGGGCGCCCCTGCGTTTTACCCTCGCCTCCCCACCGTGCTTTGACTTGTGTGGCTGATGTCGGGAGGAGGGGTTGAGGGGCCAGGCTGCAGTCGCGCACTGCCTGTCTGTCTGCTTTGGAGACTGATTTGGGCGAGGAGAAACTTCCTTGGCGGCGGGTGGGCGCGAGGAGCCGCGGCGCGCGGCTGGGGGCGGCGGCGGCGCTGGGCGGCGGCGGGGCTCGCGGGGCTCGCGGGGCTCGGGCCGGCTCGCGGCGCCGTCAGGCAGTCAGTCGGCGAGCGCGGCGGCGGCGGCGGCGGCGGCGAGGGGCGCGGCGAGGGGCGGCCGCTCCCATATATGGCGCAGGCGCCGCCCCCCGACGTCACCCTCTGACAGCGCCGCTCCCGGGGGCTTCGAGTTTTGGCTCCCGGGAAAGGGTCCATTCCTCGGGGAGAGAGGGCTGAGTTTTGTGCGCCTCCGTCCGCTGCGCGCGCCGCTCCAGGCCCCGCCGCGCCCCGCCTGCGCCCGGGACTGCGCCGCGGCACTCACTGCCCCGTTTATTTGTCTTTGGAGCAGGCGGGCCGCGCCAGAAGCGGGCGATCCCGCAGTGCCCTGCAGCCGCGGACGCCGCCTGGCTAGGATGACACCACGTTGAGCGCGCCTGCAAACAACAACAACAACAACAAGAGCCGCCGCGACCACCGCGTCCTGCTCCTCCGAAGCGCCGCCGCCGCCGCCGCCGGTGGAGCCGCCGCTGGAGCCGCCTCCGCGCCCCCGGCCGTCCGGAGCGCCCAGCCGCCGGTGTATGTCGCGCCTGCCCGGGACGGGCTGAAGCCGGCGGCGGGCCGGACCGCAGGCGCCGAGCAGGGCCAGCGCGGCCAAGGCAGCCGCCTGCCGCCGAGCCCCCCAGCGCCGCTGCTCGCGGAAGCGCTTTCGGCTGGGAGCGGCGGCCGCCGCCAGCAGTTTTCATGTTTGGGATTCAGGAGAATATTCCGCGCGGGGGGACGACCATGAAGGAGGAGCCGCTGGGCAGCGGCATGAACCCGGTGCGCTCGTGGATGCATACGGCGGGGGTGGTGGACGCCAACACGGCCGCCCAGAGGTACGTACCGGCCGCCCCCGCGCGCCCCGGGCCCGGCCCCGCCGGGTCCCCGCGGCCGGCCGGCGCCGCGCTCCTCACCGGGCCGCTGTCTCTTTCCTCCCGCAGCGGCGTGGGGCTGGCGCGGGCGCACTTCGAGAAGCAGCCTCCCTCCAACCTCCGGAAGTCCAATTTCTTCCACTTCGTGCTGGCGCTCTACGACAGGCAGGGGCAGCCGGTGGAGATTGAAAGGACCGCTTTTGTGGACTTTGTGGAGAAAGAGAAAGTAAGTGCAAACACGCAATCACGCCCTCCGGCTTCCTAGAAGTGGGAGGCAGGCGCTGCCCCAGCGCGGTGGCCCCGGGTACCCCCTCGGCGGCGGGGACGGCTCGGCCAGGCGCCCCTGCCGCCGCCACGTGCGGCCGACCGGGCCCGCGGAGGGCTGGGCAACTTCTCTGCGCCCCCGAGTCTCTCCGGGCGAGGAGGGCGCTGGGCTTCCAGCAGCAAAGTGACATCAGCGCGCTGCTCCCGGCTAGGAGTCCTGCCTTGTGTGAGGCCAAGGGGCCTCGGTCGTGGAGGGGGACCGAGTGCGGTGGCCGCGCCGGACACCAGGCGCACTAAACGCAATTGTTTATCGTTACTTTCAGGAGCCCAACAACGAGAAAACCAACAACGGCATCCACTATAAACTCCAGTTGCTCTACAGCAACGGTAAGTGGCAGCGGCTGCTCCTGCCTTCCCGCCCCGCTGGCTCGCTCTTTCCTTTTGCGCGATGCTTAAAGGACGTAAAGATTTCGAGATTAAAATGACACGGATGTAAACACGAAATCTTCTCATGGCATAGAAGGAAAACAAAACATAAACGATCAATAAGTCGATGGCACTTCACATGATTAACCGGTCCGGCTTGAAGTAGAAAGTAAAAAGGGGATCGATGTGGGCGCCAGCAGAACATCACTTTTAAGTGACTTTTTTCAATTTTGCAAATTAATGTTAATTACTGAGATGGGGGTAGCTCTGTACCTGGAGCACGGCTTACTTCCTGTGCACGGATTTTTAAAAAATCCTCGAGAGACACTAGAAAGAGTTGAGACTCTCACTTAGTTTCCATTTTGTGCTTTCTGTTTTCTAAAAATAAATGAGCACATGGGCCCTCCCGGTGCAGCAACCGGGCCTGCTCTCAGCCAGAGTCCTTTGCCCCTTTCAATGCAAACCCTAAGAGTCTCAAGGTTCTTAATTAAGAAAGAAGAAAAATTAAAACGAGTGCCTGGGTTCTCTTTCCTGCCTTTGGAAGGCAGGCCTAAGTTTTGCTGCATCACGGCGGCAGCAGTCCTGAGCTACCCACTTCCTGTGCCCCCGAGTGCCCTCGCTGAAATCCTGATGAGAATTTGTCCCTGTTTCTTGCAGGAGTCAGAACGGAGCAGGATCTGTATGTTCGCCTCATAGATTCAATGACCAAACAGGTGAGAAAGTTTAAGCCTCTTGCACTAGTTTTCACTGCTCAGCTGGGGCTGTCCTGGAGTTTCAGGGAGGAGAGGGGCTGACAAATAGATCCGGTGTATTTGTTTCTCATTTAGTTTTCTTGACATGCTAATAAGAATCCCCTATTTATTGGAATAAATGAAGCGATTGGTGAAATAGTTTATGTTGCCATTAGAACAGGACATATATGCTTTATTAAATGACTTGTGATTGGAATCAAATTCTGTCTTAATTAATCATGGTAATTAATATTTGACAGAAAAATTTCAAGATCTCCCCCTTGTATATTTTTAAGCGTTTCTCTCTCTGCTTGGAATCATTTCATTGATTTTTTTCCCCCTATAACAAAGGCAACTAACTCCTTTCCAAAGCCCATTGAGTTGGACTTGATTAGTTCATTTTTCTCTCCTTTCCAGTGTGATGTTCTCGGTAACACGAGACATGTATTTGGATTTAAAAGTTAAATGTGTTGGGGTGAAAAGTCACCTTGTTCTCCTCTAGTCCATC
This sequence comes from Giraffa tippelskirchi, assembly GCF_054371585.1. Taxonomy (NCBI): domain Eukaryota; kingdom Metazoa; phylum Chordata; class Mammalia; order Artiodactyla; family Giraffidae; genus Giraffa; species Giraffa tippelskirchi. The sequence continues at coordinate 2,818,093 of NC_137276.1, forward strand.
TTCACCTCTCAGCCCCCCATCTCCATAATTCAAACTCTGAGCTCCAGGGGTCACCCAAACCCGTCCATTGCTCTGGGGGCAGCTTCTCATCCCTTTCCACTCTCTGTCATACCTTGTAAATAACATAATTACAAGCAGTTCCTTATTCAATTATTTAACTTGTCTTGGTCAACTTTTCCGATCATAACTTGGCTATCAGTCATGTGATGAAGTTGCAGGAAAGCGCTTCATTGCTTTTTGACATTGCGCAGTCTTGGGCTGGTTTTGTGTTGCGTGGTATGTTGTTGCTTAGTTGTTTTTAAAGATTTCCCCCCAGTTTTCTTAAAATAGTGTTGGGGGAGGAGGTCAGTCCAATTCCTCAGTGAAATCCACTTTGCACAGGTTGATTTAAAATATGCTTCCAAACTGAGCTTCATGCTTAGAAATGAAAGTGGCGTCTTCCGTTTTGATGTTAACTTTAAGAATTGTGAGCCAAGTGGAAAAGAACTCTCTCGTCCTTCTTGCAGCCCAGCACACAGGCTTCCTACTGTCTGCAGGGCAATTAGTTTTCAGATTTTACTTCCCTTTGAAAAAGTTTGTCCTTACCTAGGCAACAAGCTTGCTGGATTTTAGTGTCTGCAGTGGTAAAAACAGTGTGGTTTTCTCTTAGAGGAAAACAGATCTGACAGGTAAACTGTGGTCTTTCTGACAAAGGCGGTGGAGGCGGTGTGCCCTTGGGTAATTATTTCACTGGGATTCAGTGAAGCCTCTGGAACTCCAGCTCCGCGTGGACAGGGTGCTTTTATTTCCTTTGTATATAAGGGCTAAATGTTTTGGGAAATCGCTGTGTTCTAACGAAGAGGTTGAAGAGGTTGATGCAGGCAGCGCTGAGTTTTTGCACAGAGGAGGAGGAGGTTTCCGTTTTAAGTGCACTTTTATTGTTCATTTATCCCTGTACCTTTGCAGTATAAACAGTTGAAAATAAAGGCATTTAATCTCCTCTCACTGACAGAGATGGGGGGTGGTGGGGAGAAGGAAAGAAATAGCCCAGTAACTGATCAAAGAGTCAATGGCGCTGAACCGACAGTTTATGGATTTCTGTTTGTGCTACAAAATAAAAAATAAATCAAATATAAATACGCGGATCCATCCGAGGACGAGCCGCTCTCTCAGAAGTGCCAGCGCCCGCCGCGGCCACGCGCCCCGAGCCCCAGGCGGCCCGGCGGCCTGCGGTGACACCATTACCGCCACGGTTCCCAGCCTACCAGGAGGGAGGCGCTGGGTGAGGGGCTCGCGGGAGCCCCGCGCTCTTCCCAGAGGGCAGCCCCGGGCTTCCTAGAGAAAGGGCTTTGTCCGCCTGGAAGTGGACGGAAGTGTCAGAAGTCCCGGGGAGGTTGGAAGCAATTTCCAGATCGTTTTCGGGGGGCGGGGGCGGGAACTGGAGTGAGGACTCCCCTCCCCCCTTCCTTGCAATTTTCTGCGGGGGAACTTGCGGCTCCTGGCCCCCGCCCCCGGCCCCTCCCCCAGTGGCCTTTTCCCCTTTCTTTTTTTTTTCCCCTCTCTGTTTTTGGGAGGTCGGCGGTGGGGCAGGCGCGGGCGGCCCCCGGCACGGGTTCCCGGCGGCGGAGCCGGGCTGAGCGCGGTCGTGAGCGCACCTAGGGCTTCGCACCATCTGGCGGAGCCTCTGCTCAAAACCCAGCAGAGCGTGTGTGCGCAGACACTGCCTTTTTACCCGAGAAAAATCATTGTTAGCAGTTTCAAAATAAACACCAGATTGGCCATTAGCACTTTCTTTGCAAATATCATCCGGCGAGGAGCACGTGGCCGCGCGGGCTCGGGCGCCCTGGGGCCCCCAGCCCTCCTGCCGGGCGCCCGCCAGGCCGGGCCCGGCGCGGCCACGTGCGGCTGCAGCGCCAGGGCCCCCGGGGC